>NC_141706.1:41330717-41985084 GCF_971803275.1 Cyanistes caeruleus | reverse complement strand
ATCAAAGCAGAATAATGAGAAGTGAAATAAATCTTAAAAACATCTTCTCCCCTACCCTTTCTTCCTTCCCAATCTCTACTTCCCCCACCAGTAGTGTGAGGAGATGGGGAGTGAGGTTACAGTCAGTTCATCACTCCTTGTTCCTGCTGCTGCTGAGGAAGAGGAGCTCCAGTGTGGAGTTCCTCCCATAGGTGACTGTCCTCCAGGAACTTCTTCACCGGGAGTCCATCCCATGGGCAGCAGTTCTCCACAAACTGCTGCAATGTGGGTCACTCTTCCATGGGGTACAGTCCTTCAGGCACAGCCTGCTCCAGCATGGATTTCCCCTGGGTTTGCAGCGTCTCTTGGGCACCCATCTGCTCCAGTTTGGGTCTCCTCCATGGGCTGTAGGGGAAGCTCAGCTCCAGCACTTCCTGCCCCTTTTCCACCTTGGTGTCTGCTGAGCTGTTCCTCTGACATATTCTCACCCCGCTCCTCTCTGGTCACAATTACATCTGTGCAATGGCATTTTTATTTTTTTTTTTCCTTTTTCCTTAAATAAGTTATCACAGAGGTGTTACCATCATTCCTGAGTGACTCAGCCTTGTCAGGCAGCAGGTCCATACTGGGGCCACCTGGCATTGGCTCTGCAGGACATGTGGGAAGATTCTGGCAGCTTCTCATAGAAGCTGCCCTTGTAGCTCCCTCTGTTACCAAAACCTGGTCATGCAAACCCAATATAGTTTCCCAGAGAAGTTGTGGATGCCCCATCCTTGGAAGTGTTGAAGGCAAGGTTGGGTGGATTTCTGAGCAACTGGTCTAGGTGAAAGGTGTCCCTGCCCATTGTGGGAGGGCTGGAACTGAATGATCTTTAAGGTCTCTTTCAACCCAGGCCATTCTATGATTCTGTGATGAAGCCTGGTTTTCTTGTGGGAAGACTGGAAATAATTCCTCTAAGTCAGAAAACAAATGTACTGAGAGCAAGTGGAGACTGTTCTGTACCTGCTGATAGAAAAAGTGGTCTCTGATTAGTGTAGCTAGAGGTTCTAGCAGAAAGGCCATTTTAAAAAACCCTCAATCCATAAGTTTTTGCTAGAGAGCTGTGCTTTTATGAGGACAGCATTGCTGATAGAGTGCACAGGCCTTTGTGTGCTGACAGAATTCAATATAAATGATATGCTCTTAGTAACTTAGTATTTTACTGTGTCTGCTGGGTAATTGGCTCTGGTGGATAAGTGTTTTAAGGACAGGAATTTTAATTTTTTTAAAATCCCCTTTAAAAAACACAGCTGAGTTCCTTTTGTGTTGTGTATTTTTATAAGCTGTTAAATCATTATGAAAAAGTAGATTTTAGATTTGCTAAGTATGGCTTATAACTTTCTATAGCTATGTGGCCATCTAAGAAAAATAGTGAACTACTCTTGCTAGTATTAAAATAGGCAGAGGAGCTCACTGCCTTCCACTTGGTAATACTTGTATAGGTTTGGTTTGTTTGGGGCTTTTTAAGATTTGTGTTTATTGAATTATTTTTCTTGCAACATAGTTTGAAGAACATTGTTCATACCAATGTTTTAGTTATCTGCCTGGTGTTGCATAAAATTCAATATAAAAGATACAGCACCAAAACGCTTGAATACATTGTCCACTTTAAATTTTATGTATTGAAATGCTTCTTGTGTCAGCATATGGTGGTCATCTAATAATGGATACAATTCTCAGACCTTTTTTTCCCCCAGTGGATAATGTCTGAAACACGGAGTTACTGTCTAAACCCTTCTTAAAGATGTAGAGTTAGATAACAAATTTCTTAAGAACAACAGACAGTATAGGCTGGATAGGCCAGTATAAATTTTATATATGTGATTGAGCTTTATTGAAGCTTCACTTATTAATTTGTTGTTAAGTATTGTTGGGTAATGTATTTATTTGTCAGGCAGCATTATTAGTTACTTCATAAAGCGTGGTAAGCTCTTGAAGGAAACTATTAGCATTTTGCTGTCCCAGGATTTGGTGTCGCTGTTTGAGTCATTGCGTACCAGATAGGATACTGAATGACCTCTGAGTCTTCAGAATGATTCATCAACAAGTACTTCACCTGTCTTCCAGACTAAAAAACATGTTATTATTTCTCTTTTGGATTTAGGAAAGTTTTAGGCCATCTTTTGAAAACCAAAAGCCTACTTGAAGGAAAAATTGCAGTATTTGCTTCCTGTAGATTGTAGATATAATCTGGTCTCCTACATCTAGGGTTGAGGTATCCAGCTGTTTGAGCTACTGTCACATCATATATCCCCTTCACTTAATTCCCCACCATCACCTTGGAAGTCTTTTACCACTGTGGTGAGCCATCATAATGCTGTGTTATGCTAAATATGCTGCTGGAAGATAAATTGACTTAAAATATAGCTCCATGTCTTAAAACTTTTGATCCAAATCAGTCTTATCCACAGCTGTTCTAATAAAGAAAAGTATTATTTCAGTTTACGTTCTATAATGTCAGAGGAATAGAAGGCAGACCATTGCAGCTTGCTTTTTATGTTTTGAAGTTTTGGGGATGTTCCTCACCATTCTTGCCTATGGAAATGAGGCTAACGATAAAGAGGAGAGCCAGAGGCTACTGAGACATGGATCTGGAATGAAAATGCAATAGATGCAATTTTAATTATTAATTAGTAAAATTAATTATTTTTTCTATGTGATTAAGGGGAAAAAATGAGGCGGGGGTGGGGGAGGAGACTGAAACAGGATATAATGTCAAGGGAAATAACATAGGGAAGAAGGATAGCTCAAAATCAAATTGTGTATTAAACCCAAAATCTTTAGTCTTTATGTATAAAATTTCATTATTAAGTAGCTATTAATCATCATGAACTTGGAAGCACTGTTAAGAAAACATGCATTCTGTTTGGTGATGGAAGATTAATTCCTACAAAAAAATCCCAACAAGATAAATTTTTCCCCTGTATGATTGTAAAATTTCAAGAGTATCTTTTTCTGTTGGCTTCTTAATGCAACATCTTTTCAGATTATCTATTTGGATGTGTGTATGAGATGTAGTGTTCTAAATTAATGTTCTGAACCAGCTGTAAACTAGTTGAGCAAATGATGTGTGCATGGACAGCATTAATGTGGAAGCGTACGAAATTGCTTAATGCAGAGAAGTGTGCACAACATAGTAATGTGTTGTGGTTTTTTTCCTGCAGATGCCCTCCTCGAACTTTTTTGCCAGCACTGTGCAAAATTTTTCTTGATGAAAGTGCTCCGGACAATGTACTGGAAGTAACAGCTCGTGCCATAACGTATTACCTGGATGTATCAGCTGAATGCACTCGTAGGATTGTGGGAGTGGATGGAGCTATCAAAGCACTTTGTAATCGTTTAGTAGTTGTTGAACTTAACAACAGAACGAGCAGAGATTTGGCTGAGCAATGTGTGAAGGTAAGTATACTTAAGAACCTCTTGTTTTTTAGAAGGAGTTGGATAATTTGCTATTTCCAGAGTATCCTCATATTGCAATTGTATTTTTTTAATTAAAATTTGATGCAAAACCAGACTACAACAAAAGTGCACATGCTGACATTGCTGCTTATCCTTACTGTCAGTCAGGTGCTCTTCACAGCTTAATTTTCTTTAAAAAAAATATAGAAAAGGAAACAAAAAATATTAGAAGAAATTTCTTGTTTATCTTGTATGACTAGAATGCTAATAGAATGCCAAGGCCTATTTTTATGCTGCTGAAGAAATGAAGAATTGCTCCAGATGCAGATAAATTGCCTGGTTAAATAACTGTCTGCTTCTTCTTCTATAGCACTATATATAGCTCCCCTTCACCCTTGTAAAGTTTTTAGAGAAATTTAGAAGACCCTTACAATCTCTGATTTAAAGCGTAACTCATGGCCATGTGGTAGCATATATTTGGAGTTCTTGATTACCATGGCATCAGAATTTATGTATTATTTCCTATTTGCTATTTCCAGTCGACTCAGAAGTGCATCACTGGGTGGGGTAACAGTGCTCTTACAAGTTTCAAAATTCTCAGTTGTGTGTTTCTCCCAGGGTGAGAGATTATTAATTACCTGTCTTCAAGGACACCTGTTATGACCATGCCTTTGGGGGATGTTCTTGTATTGGCTCCCATATTTTTGAAGAAAGCTGTAACCACTAACTAGTAGAGTATTGGAAACTTTGGCCCCTTCTGGGTGTTGAGGAAGAGAGGGAATTTTCTTTTTTCCTGTTGTTTCATTTTCTTAACCAGTTGTGTAGATGGATATAAGTATCTGACTATGGATATAAATAACTGACTTTTTGTGTGTACTTCATTCAAATTAAATTTCTTTTTGGCGTAGGTGTTAGAATTAATCTGTACCCGTGAGTCAGGAGCTGTGTTTGAAGCTGGAGGGTTGAACTGTGTTCTGACATTCATTCGTGACAGTGGACACCTTGTTCATAAAGATACTTTGCATTCAGCTATGGCTGTAGTATCCCGACTGTGTGGCAAAATGGAGCCTCAGGATTCTTCATTAGAGATTTGTGTGGAATCACTGTCTAGTTTATTAAAACATGAAGACCATCAGGTAATGTAATAGTTGGCTCAATGTGCTATGAATTAAACTTTCAGTATGTTTAATAAAGGAATGAGTAGGTAACTTTATACAGCCTCCCTAGCTGTATGTTTATATAGAAGTTGTTATATTTGTGTATTACAATAGTTTCCTGTATAGTTGTAATGATAAGAGAATAAAAACACTGCTTAGTGTTTGGCTCCAAGTACTGGTGTTTGAATATCATCTTATTTAACCTCTGAAAACTGTGTTGAAAAATATCCTATAACTTTTTTCAGTGCATTTTGAGGCAATTTCTGAAGTAATTAGTGTTCTATGACTGTACTTCAATCACTATAAATTTGAGTGTAAGTAAGAGGAAAAAATGAATTTGGTTTGTGTTTCTTTTGCCAAACTAAGAGAAGCAATAAAAATATCCATGGTGAATGCTAAAGTATTACACTGGAAGCCAGCCTAAATGATACTAGCAGAAATGCTGCTCCACTTCTTTGTTGCAGTTTTACTGAGATGAAGTAGTCCTTGCAAAATCTAGAAAATGAATCCCAGAGGAATTATCTTTCTACTAGTAGAATCTTGTTGTGTATGTCATGGTAATGCTCAGGAATAGCCATTTAGCCAAATTCTTGCTGTAGCCTGGCCAGGCTTCTTGTCCATACTCAGAGCTGAGTCCCCATTTCACTCTGACCTCTGTCCTCATTCCTTTCTCTACATGCACAGATCCAGCCTCCAGTCTAGTTTATTATGCACAGCATATTTGGGAAACTAAATCTTTCTGCCTGTGAGATAGTTTTTTTAAAATATATTTTTAGATCTTAAAATTTTTCAAGGGGCTGTCGTACACTAGCCATTTCAGAGCAAGCTATCATGTTTTTAGCCATTAAATAATTTTATTAGTACACTAATCATGTGAGGCAAGGTAATACTGGAATTCAGACCATTAAGTCTTAATGTAGTGTTTTAACTGTTTTCTAGTTTATATGGTGTTAGAGAAAAGCATTTGCTGGGGCTGTTGGAGAGGTGAATGAGAGTTCAAATTAACTTAATTGTTCAGCTGTTAAACTTAAAGATAAGCATGCTTAAGATGGGACCTAGATGACAGAGAATAAATCTATAATGGTGTCCTTGAGAAATATGTTATATATTAAACAAGCCTCAGGATTACAGTGGGTGTTGGATGTGTATTATGGATTTGTCCATTTGTCCCTTTTCAAGTTTGTTGCTCCCTACTTTGTCATTTTATGCTGTTGGGTTTGGTGACTTTTTGTGTGGCTGCCAGTTAGTAACACCACTTGATGGATGAGTTCAGACCAGATGAATATGTCCCCAAGATCAGCTTATGTATAATTTTGGGGTTTTAACCTTAGTGTTGAGAGAAGAAATGTAAATTCTTTCTAAGTACTCCTTTGGTTTCTAAACTGATGCCACTAATGCAGTGTGTTAAACAAGTGAACTTCGTTGTGTATTTCTGACAGCTGTTAAGGTAAAGATCTATGGACTATCTGCAAATTGCATAAAGATTGGTGGAATTGTTTATCTGTGTTGTCAAAGAACTGGAGCAAGATGCCAGAGGACACAACAGTGATTATTACACATTAAAGAAAAAAGTCTTGTGCAAAAGAGTACTGATAATGCAGAATGTTTGGCATGTACAGACCATACCAGAAGTCTGCAAACTTAATGGAAATTTAAGAATTTTGTCTTCATGAAGTCTGGCTAGTACTCTAATCTTGTTTTGTGTGTAGTTGAATAACTATCTTGAAGTCCTTGGTCTGTGATAGCAGACAGTTTGAAAACAGACTGCTGAGTTCACATTTTGGGGAGTAAGAACTAGTAGTGGTTCAGTATTTGGTTAGAGAATAGGTAATGTGGGTTTTTTTCTTGCTATTAGTCTGGTTTGCTACTGCACATCTTTAAAGGCAAATATGCCTGAAGCAAGTTCTCTCAATTGGCCAGTACAAACCTCCTGATCTGAAAGACTGAGACACTTCTAGTGTATAGATAGAGAGATATTAAAGGCAAAACCTTCCTTTATTTTTAGTATTGACATGAAGAAATGTTGGATCCTTGCCTGGGCACTTTGCCAGCAGTATTTTTTTCTGGATTGTTAAGAGGATCATCAGTAAGCCTTGATTCCACAGTGTCACTGGCGTTTTTTGTGTGTGGTTGGTTGGTTGGATTTTTTCCTCCCTTTAGTGACAAACCTAGATTTGGAAGTTTGTATTTTATTGTCACAAAAATTCTTGCGTGTTCCTATGTCAGGTGCTTAATGGATAATCAGAGTTATCCAAGAGTAAAAGATTTTTTTCCCAGTTTGTCCTATTTTTAGGCTTGGTCCAATTGAAAACTTTCTTGTGCTTAAGAGAAATATGTAGACCTTTAAATCTAACTTGAAGGATTGAGCTTCATGTGAAAATCAAATTCTCATGTATGTCCTGTATTATTGTGGATATCCCCTTAACATCTTCTCATCTTAAGTAAAAGATACTTCATTGTTTTTTCTTGCACATCTTTCTTAGGTTTCAGATGGAGCTTTGAGATGCTTTGCTTCATTAGCTGACAGATTCACACGGCGTGGAGTTGACCCAGCCCCATTAGCTAAACATGGATTAACTGAGGAGTTGTTATCTCGCATGGCAGCTGCTGGTGGGACAGCCTCAGGACCATCTTCAGCTTGCAAACCTGGACGGAGTAGCACTGGAGCACCATCTACAGCTGCAGACTCTAAATTAAGTAATCAGGTGTCAACTATTGTAAGCCTGTTGTCAACCCTGTGTAGAGGCTCTCCAGTAGTAACACATGTAAGAAATCCTTTTATGCTACAGCTTTTTGTTTTCATGAGGCTTTTCCCATTGTATACTTCAATATATGCAAGACTTATGTTGGTATTTTATAGCTAGATATACATATATGTATTTATAGCTTTTATTTTTTTGTAGATATATATATATACATACACACACAGACACATTCATACACACACATGTACATGTAAGTTATTTTTAAAAAGGGGAAAAAGGGAACATTTCATATGGAAATGAAATCCAATTCTGATAGTATTTTCTAAAGCCCTGTATATTTTTTATTGTTCAGACTTTTAATTATTTCCAGGATCTCCTAAGATCTGAACTTCCAGACTCTATAGAAAGTGCGTTGCAGGGTGATGAGAGATGTGTACTGGATACCATGCGGTTAGTAGATCTTCTTTTGGTGCTACTGTTTGAAGGCAGAAAAGCCCTGCCAAAATCTAGTGCTGGATCTACAGGCAGAATCCCAGGATTGCGAAGACTGGATAGTTCTGGGGAACGTTCTCATCGGCAACTGATAGATTGTATCCGTAGTAAGGACACTGATGCACTGATAGATGCGATTGACACAGGAGGTAAGCAAAAACATTCTGAAAAGCAAAATGAGATGCTTGCTTTATCTTTGATTTTTATATTCTGAGGTGTCATAACATCTGAGGTAGTTCATTGAAAATCATTATATACAAGTTTGCTTACTTTGTTAAATACTCAACAGGTCTTGTTAGTAATCATACCTATGCCACCTTTTTTTATTGCAGTTAAGAGCATAAATGCTTCTCCAGAATTGAGGACACTTAATTTTTTTAAGAACTGCTTTTTATTTAAAGAATACTGCTGAACTTTAGTTTATAGTTGTGAGAACTTTAACTATTTTATTTAATTTTGTCTTTCAGCTTTTGAAGTAAATTTTATGGATGATGTAGGACAAACTCTTTTAAACTGGGCCTCAGCTTTTGGAACTCAGGAAATGGTAAACTAGGTTTATAGACCCTTAAGAAGTTGCATTATTTATGTAAAGGAAGATAAAAAACCTATTTTCCTCTTTCTTGTCTAACAGGTAGAATTCCTCTGTGAAAGGGGTGCTGATGTTAACAGAGGTCAGAGGTCATCCTCATTACATTATGCAGCATGTTTTGGAAGACCTCAGGTAGCAAAGGTATGATTTAAACTGACACTTAAAAAGCATTACCTGCTCATTTTTCATCTTGTTCTTTTCAAATGTCAGTGCGATATGCTGGATGCATGCGCTGTCAAATTTTTACATATTCTTTACAGTGTTTATCAAAACACAGATTTTTTGTTATAGGGCACTAATGAATAAAGGTAGTTTATATTAGCTCTATGGATATAAAAAGCACACAATACTTACAAGCGTGAGAAGACTGTATAAGTGATGTATGAAAAGCACATTTGCTACTTTGGAAGAAAAAATCTTAATATTTTTTAATACATAAAAATATTTGCTCTCAGACTCTCTTACGACATGGTGCAAATCCTGATTTGAGAGATGAAGATGGGAAAACTCCTCTGGACAAAGCTCGGGAAAGGGGGCACAGTGAAGTAGTAGCTATTCTTCAGTCTCCAGGTGAGTGCAATATTTAAGTCCATAACACTTGCTATAGTAGAAATGCTGATATATGTTAAGTTATGCAGTTAGTAGAATTTTGCTCTATTACGGTTATTAAAAAAAAATAAATCGTGACCTACCTTCCTGAACCCATAAAGTATGCATAAAAACCTTAGCATTTTAAGATGTTGTTAAGTGAGGGGAATTACCAAGGAAGTAACTGAGTGGGCACGAACAGTGCGAGTTGTCCTGCTCTTCAGCTATGGGATCTGCCTAGACTGGGATCTTGTTATGGATTCTGAGCACGTCAGCCTTGGTAGCTTCTCTGGTATCTTTCTTTCTGCATGGGAACTGCACTTTCCGTGTTCCTGAGGATTTTGGTGCCACAGGTGATGCTTGCTATTAAATATTTTATTCAAAGTCACGCACTTGTACATTTTATATTTTTAGGAATGCATATTCATGTTCAGGTACTTGGATATTAGTAAAGAAAACTTGGATGTTTTGAAAGAGTTTTTGTTTGGTTTGTTGACTTTTGCAATTGAATATATTGGGCGAAAAAAATTTTCCAGGAGATTGGATGTGTCCTGTCAACAAAGGGGATGAAAAGAAAAAGAAAGATGCAAACAAGGATGAGGAAGAATGTAATGAACCCAAAGGAGATCCAGAAATGGCACCCATATACTTGAAAAGATTATTGCCTGTGTTTGCACAAACATTTCAACAAACTATGTTGCCTTCAATAAGGTAATATTATCATGAGAGACAATTTCTTAATACTCTTTAAAAAGCCAAAGTAAATCTAAAAGTAATGCTAGTGACAGTGTATGTTAGAATAGAAGTGGTTGCTTGGAAAGTGTTGCAAGAATGATTTTTACTTAGCATTTTAATGAGCATTTTTTCCTTTCTGGTGAAGTGATTTGTTGGAAAAAACCTGGTTAGTGATGGGAGAGCAGAGCATACTCTTGACTGTAGCAGCATGATGAAAGAATGCTCTATTCATGTAGTCTGTTGTCAACACTGTGCATCAGGATTTGGTTACAATTGTTTGTACCCACTGTAATGAAAGTTGAGATTTAGTAGAGAAAAACTACTATAATAACATTATATCAAGATGCATTCATTGGAAAAATCAGTGAGACTAGAAAAAGCTGTTATAGAAGGTTTTAGAAGATTGACTTAACAGCGTATTAACTGGAGATGATGTTCCTTGTAATTCTGTTGAATTGCAAAAATATAGTCTAATTTATTACTTAAAAGGGAATACTGTGCATGGCATAATGGTTGTGATAAATTGGATCTGATCATAACCTCTTACCCTTTTATACTATAAATGACATTTATTCCAATCTCTTATTTGTGTTCCAGTGTATACAGGTACTTTGGGTGAAAACGCAAGATAAGAAAGGCCTCTAGTGGAGCCAGACTCCACGTGAGCTGATGATAGAAAGCTTAAACTAGGTCATTTTAAATAAAAGAAATAAGAAACTATGTTAACAGTTTATATATGATTAATTGTTGTTGCAGATTGTGCAAAGAAGTAGTTGGCTCTCTACTTGAAAATTATCTTGATGAATCAGAAAAATTGTGGTTTTGGAAGTCAGTCAAAAAATTCATCTATAACCCTACAGGAGTGATTTGCTTTTAGATTAATTATGGTTCTTAGTGTGGAAAGCTGCATGATCTAATAGTATGTTTAGAGTTAAAAGTTATAGGGATTTTGAAACATAAGAAATATATTACTAAAATGAAAGGCTGAATACCTCTGAGGGTGACAATATGCAGAAGTGAATTGCCAGCACTAAAAGTTGATAAAGGCAGGACATAGATTAGGTTTACCTAGGGAAGGGTTGAGGAGAAAAGTGTATGTTAGACTGATAATGCTGTAGAATCAAAAAGTACCAGAGGTGCATTATTCTTTAAGATAATCTAGTATTTAGTAACAATAGCAAATTTTTGTACCAGTAACAAGAACTGAAACAGATTAAATTTCACGTGTTTTGAAACCATGCATAAATAGAGTACAAAAGAAGTCTTATCTTGAACCTTTTTGTTGCTTTGATTATTGCTTGCTTTATCACTATATGAACCTTTCTTTTTCCTGCAATCTTTTAAAGGAAAGCAAGTCTTGCGCTCATTAGAAAAATGATACATTTTTGTTCTGAAGCGCTGCTGAAAGAGGTTTGTGACTCGGATGCTGGCCACAACCTGCCCACAATACTGGTTGAGATAACAGCTACAGTGCTTGATCAGGAGGTAGGCAGAACGAAAATGTTATCCTTTATGAAACCAGTACAAAAAAAGGGAGTTATACTCATTGATTCCATGTATTTGTTGATAGCTAACCCTAAAACCTTCACAGTGTCCATCTGTGACCACTTGTGCAGTTCAGTGTGTAAAGTAACAAGATCTCCTTTGTTATTTTCTTTTCATCCCAATGTATTACAGGATGATGATGATGGCCATTTGTTAGCCTTGCAAATCATAAGGGATTTAGTGGATAAAGGTGGTGATCTTTTTCTAGACCAACTGGCTAGACTTGGTGTAATTAGTAAAGTGTCAACTTTGGCGGGGCCATCATCTGATGATGAAAATGAAGAGGAATCTAAACCTGAGAAGGTAAGTGTCTGGAATTGATTTGCTTTATTTATTAGTGTAAAATTGACACTTCTAGTAAAATGTTCATTGTTACAAAAATGGCAAGGGAGTTAAGATATTAAATTAATACTTATTTTATACCACTTGTTTTAATGGTTTTCTTCTCTACCTTCTTCTTCTGTTAGCATATTATTATCTGCTTAGCTTTCCTATTCATACTTCCTTGTGGCTGTTTGGTGCTTGATTTTGTCTAGTGTTCGGAAAATGGCTGGTAAACAAAATGAATCCCTCCTGAAGTATTTGTGTCAGAAGTGTATCTCTTTCGATGTTCATGGATTAAATAATTCCAAATGTTTTAAATGTTATTATTACTTCTATAAAAAAGAAAATAATTTTCTGCTTAATGAAAACCTTAAGTGCATATTGAAGTTATTTATCAGTTTCCAAGTCTTGTTGCCAGTCAGATGAACTGAATGGATAACAGACTTCTTCTGTTACCAATTCAATTATATTTATAGCTAAAATCTTAAGTATGTAGTTAAACTTTTTTACTGTGAGGTTTGGCTTGTCTGGGGTTTCTTGGGGGAGGCACTGATTTTGTTTTTTAGAGATTAGATATTAAAAGTCATATGGACATCTTCCTAGATAACCAATCATATCTGGCCCTGCCTGAGAAGAGGTTTGGACTAGATGGCTTTCAGAGGTTTCTTCCAACCTCAATAATTTTGTGATTCTTATCTTACAATTCAAGTTTTGAAAAGAGGTGGATATTATAGGCAGTAGACTGTTGTTATTGTTGAGTAGATAAAGCTGTATGTAAAAGGAAATGTTTAAGAAGTATCTTATTCTATTAAAGGATACTTTCAAGGATATGTTTTACTGGCAGAAGTAGTATAGTTTCTACACTTTTGGTCCTAAAGACAGAGCATCTCCTCCTTTTAAAAATGTCTGGGTTTTGTGTGTTGGGGTTTTTTTTGTTTGTTTGGGGTTTTTTTTCCCCCTTTTTTTTTTAATGGATTGGAGATTTTTTTGGTTCTTGTTTTTGCTTAATACAATGTTGTTACAGGAGGATGAACCACAGGAGGATGCTAAAGAACTGCAGCAGGGTAAACCATACCACTGGAGAGACTGGTCAATCATTAGGGGAAGGGACTGCCTGTATATCTGGAGTGATGCTGCAGCCCTGGAGCTATCTAATGGTAGTAATGGATGGTTCAGATTTATCTTGGATGGGAAGCTGGCCACAATGTATTCCAGTGGGAGCCCTGAAGGAGGATCCGATAGCTCAGGTAGACTTTTTGCATTTCAAGTCCAAGTTAAGTTTTAAGACCATTACATTTGTTTATATAATTTGATTTGAGCTATTTTGTTTTGCAGGAATTGGCTTACTAAATAGTAAAGGATGTAAACAGGTGGAAGGTGGTCAGTTAATTGTGATGCATTTTATCAGATAGCATGTGGCCATAACTTGACTTTCTTGGTGAATTGTGTTAAGTAAACATCTTGCCAGTAAAAGCGTATTAACTTTTTGTTTTGATTCTTCTCCATGCGTACTTAATTTTTTCACCCCAGTCATTAAAAGCACTTTGTAGTGGCCATCCCAGGAAAAGCAGGTTGAAATGGTGATTTGTTGTTTGCTTCTAGCTAGCAGAATGAATTTGCATGTGTTTGAAGACAAAGTAATGGAAAGTTTCTCATTGAGATTGGGAAACAAATTACAGTGTCTTAATTGTTTGTTGGAGAGAGGATAAGGGAACAGACCTTATGCACTGGCAATGCACAGGTGGTTCTGGTTTTCTGTACAGAATACACAACTTGTTCTGGATGCAGAAACAACCCTCCTTTTATTGTTTAATCTTTTTTTGCAGCAGTTCATGCATTTATGAACCTGCAGACATAAAATGCTTTGCAATATTATGTTTTCAGTGAGCCATTGAGTGAAAAAACAGAACATATTATGATTCAGGATGGAAGTGAAGTGCTAATGACTTCATGCATCAAATTTGGGGCAAGAAGACAAAATGGAATATAATGTTTCTGATTATAATGCAGCTGGAAACCACTTAGAGATTTATTGGGGGTTTTTTTGTCAGAAAATGTCTTTGCATTATTTTTAATAAGGCTAATGCCTTAAGAGGTAAACAAATCTGTGTTGAGACACTTGTTTATCATACAATACAATTTAAAGGAGATTCATGAAGATTTTTTTTTTTTAATTCTCATAGTTCCTGGATGCCAAAGATTTTGGCTTTTGCTTCCAAATGGGCAAGGGGATAAGACTATTTCTGTATAAGATGAGTGAAATGGCAACAGCTCAGATGAATTTTGAGTGTAGAGAACTTGAAAGAGAATAAGTCAGATTGAGCATTTAAGATATTACTTCAAATCAGTCTTTTGAAAAATATTGAATAAATTTAACAAAATACTTAGTCTGACTATCATGAGGGAAAAGAGCTAAATGTAGGATTAAATGAGGCTTCTTGCAATATGTAGTCAAATAGACATCTACTAAGATTGCTGATGTTGCAGTGTAATTTGCCTGAACTTTAACCATGAGCTCTAAGCATGTGCAGCAGCCATTTTACTTTAAAAAAATTAATATTTGTTAACTAAAATGACTACAGTACAGTATAGACTCAGAACAGTATCTTTAAGTCCTGAACTGTACTATATGTTCTGCTGTCCTAAATCATTACTGATTAATCTCGTGGTATACTTTTTAGTAACTTCACAACTGGCAAGAATATAGAGGGTTGAGTAGTGGAATCTGTTAGTGTGTATTGCATGATGGAAGGTTGGGGTGGGTGGTCAAGTACATATACTGTGAACATTTTGGAAGGTCTGTACTCACCCCTCTCCACATTAACTCTATACTTGTTTTGTTTGAATTTTTAGAAAAAAGATTCAATGCAAAAATTGAAATTTAATGGTAATTCTGAAGCATTAAATGAGTCTCAAAATTCTGTCCAAGGAAACCTGAAGTAGTTCCCAAACATGTAGAAATCTAGTACTTTCAGTGCAACATGCTATATAATAAATTTATTAAAATGTAATTATGGAAGTCTGAAAACATTTAATTAACAAAATCTTCACCGTGCATATCAAATCTCAATTGATCAAATCTGTGTATACTAAGAAATTTAAGCAATAAAGAATGTTATGCCTCAAGTGCATATTTATTTTTGCATTAATTTGTATTATTAAAAAAGAGGCAGATTTAAAAAGCGTAGAGCTTGTCATTGCAGAAAAAGGCAAGCAGCAATAATCTTTAATGAGGTGTTTCCATTTTTACTTTAAATGGAATTTTTGAAAAGTTATGTACTTAGCCTTTTAATGATTAATTATTTCTGAAAACTGAAAACTCACTTTTGAGAATAGTTCTTGCTGGCCATTCTGAGACCCATTTTTCAAAGACTAAAAATTTATACTGAATTTCTTTGATCTTCCTATTATACTTGTAATGGTGAATGAATACATCTGGATTGCATCTTTCAGAAAGAGTTGCATTGTTGCATTGCAGCTTTGATGCGATCATAGAATAAATCAATGTTGAAGTACAGAAATATACTACACTGATATTTAGGACACTTTAAGACCCTTAATTTCAAACTTAATTTTGCATTGAATGTACTCAGTTGTTTTGCTCTTGAAAAAAAAAATAACCTACATAATGATGGAAGCAGTTGTTGGAAAAAAACAAATTTGTTTCTTTTTAAATAGAAAGTAGGAGTGAGTTCCTTGAGAAGTTGCAGAGAGCTCGAAGCCAAGTAAAACCATCTACCACAAGCCAGCCAATTTTGTCAACACCAGGGCCAACTAAACTTACTGTAGGAAACTGGTCACTGACCTGTTTAAAAGAAGGAGAAATTGCTATTCACAATTCTGATGGTCAGCAAGCTACAATACTGAAAGAAGACCTGCCAGGCTTTGTGTTTGAATCCAACAGAGGAACAAAGCATTCATTTACAGCTGAAACTTCCTTGGGTAAGTATGTAGGTATGTGTTATGTGCAGGTAGGAACAAGCGTATATGAGGCAGTTTTATTTGTTGCTTTTCATAGCAGTGAGAAAATGCAATTTTTCTAAAACATATATTGCAGGGTCAGAATTCGTGACTGGCTGGACAGGCAAAAGAGGAAGAAAGCTGAAATCTAAACTGGAGAAGACAAAGCAAAAGGTTTGTGAGCATCTGTAAATTTTATATTTAGAATACCATTTAGAATTGTAGTTTCCTTTTAGAGGATTAAAATCTCTGATTTCAGATAGGTACAATTTTATGTGAGACTTGAAGGGGAAAACTTAAATCAGAACAAAACACTTCTTTGGGTGATATTATCCAACAGTCCTAGTAAACTTTTTGCTCCTTTAAAGGAAAATACATTAAAAAAAAAATAAATAGGAAAATCCAATCTTCCTGACTTGCATTTGTGTAATTCTTTAAGTTTTGTGGTTTGTTTTTTGTCTTTATGCTACAAGAAGAGATGTTATAACACAGTTGTACCAGAGGCATATAATACTTCTGTTCATCTGGGTACTAATTTCAGACTGGATATTGTGACAGGGTGCTGGAAGTGAACAGTCTGCATTGTTAAGAGTTGTGGTAGTGAAGCAAAATGAGTAAACACCCACAAATTTGATAACTTTAAAATTCTCCTTTCTCCTCAAAATGAAGGGGAAAAAAGAGGAACTAAGAAGTCAAGTATTAAGCACTTTACAGAAAACCCACAAAATAACAGTACATTTTGTGATCCTCTTATGCCAAAGACTCAGGCCAATCTTTAGTCTTGGAACTGTCTTGCAGTTTCTAACAGTGCAGCCAATATATTCTATACCTTGTATCTGCAGCATTTAAGGGACATATATCTCAGGAAATGTGACACTAAATTAAAAGTTGAAATACTGTGTGTGAATGATAATAGGTGGGATGATAAAAGAAAGGCAGTGCTCTCTTATACCTAAGATTGCACTGTGTAGTTCTGAAGCTTGTGTAATGTATTGTAGCATGTAGAGTGATAATCAAAAGGAAAGATTTTTGGGGAAATTTCTCACAAAAGAGAGACGTTGTTTAATAAGAACTCATTTAATCTGTATCTTGTGTGAACTGTACACTGTAGAAAGAATAATTCATACTATAAGAGGTTGTATGGGGATTTTGTGTGAATTGGTTTAAGGAATGTAGATAAAGCATTCAGAAACCATATTAAATCTGCTTAATTTTACATTTAAAAAGATTGTGACCTATGATACAGTTCTAAAAGAAAGATTGACAGATTGAGAATCATACCTTTTCTTATTACCCATTATGCTTTAACTTAGTACCTAATGGTAAATTTAATTTCTGTCAATAAGATTTTGTATATTTTCATTTATTTCTCCTGTTCCTTTTTCCTTCCACAACCTTTGCTATTTCATGATGCACATGGGTTTTTATTCTTCCCTATTTGTCTGCCTGTTACGGACTTGCTAAAAAAATAAATAAATAAATAAAAATGACCAGGGTTGCAGTATCTGGGAGTAT
The DNA here is from genome assembly GCF_971803275.1 of Cyanistes caeruleus. Classification (NCBI taxonomy): domain Eukaryota; kingdom Metazoa; phylum Chordata; class Aves; order Passeriformes; family Paridae; genus Cyanistes; species Cyanistes caeruleus. The sequence goes on along the minus strand of NC_141706.1, from coordinate 41,968,057 downwards.
AGTAACAGTCTCATTACAGGAAGGTTTGATTTCTGATTATCAAAATCCATTTGTAGGTACGCACAATGGCAAGAGATTTATATGATGATCATTTTAAAGCAGTTGAAAGTATGCCTCGAGGAGTAGTTGTAACACTGAGGAACATAGCAACCCAGTTAGAGTCTGCATGGGAACTTCATGCAAACAGGCAGGTATGTGTATCTCCTTTAATTTTAATGTGGGACATCAGTGAAATCATATAATGTTTAGACCAGTCTGTCATGATGGGAAGAAGAGTCACAGCACATCTTAAAGTGGAGGGTTTTAATGCATGTATTACCTAGTTTGGTACATCCCTAGGATGTTATTTTTTAACTGAAGCGAGTGGACAGATTACTATGTTTCACAATAATCATCTTTTTGTCTTTCAGTGCATTGAGGGAGAAAATACTTGGAGAGATTTAATGAAGACTGCTCTGGAGAACTTAATTGTACTGTTGAAGGATGAGAATACTATTTCTCCGTATGAAATGTGCAGTAGTGGCTTAGTTCAATCACTTCTGACAGTTTTAAACAATGTGAGTTTATGGACATAAGTGTTTAAAAAAAAACTTCCTAAAAAAATGAAATTAAGCCATGTGCCATAATTTAAAAGGTCTGTTATATATCTGTCATTTTCTGTCATAGTGAAAATTGGCAAGACTTGCTCCAGTTACTGGTCTACCTATTGAAGATAAGCTGTCACAATACATTACTTAAGTTTGAATGAGCCTTTAAAAATCTATAAATCAACTCTGTTCAGGTCTAGTGGCTGATGATTAGCTTTTCACATACAGACTTTAAATTGGGATTTCAGTGAGATTACATAGATGTTTTTGTCTGTATAAAAACTAAATAAATAATGTTAAATGTAACTTTTTTTTTTCCTCTTAGAATGTTGATTTGGATGTGAAACAAGACTGTAGTCAACTGGTAGAGAGGATAAACGTTTTCAAAACAGCATTCAGTGAAAATGAGGACGATGAAAGGTAAAAATAATACCAAACCAAGAAAATACCCTTTGAAATTGTGAAGCAGTATGGTATGTTTAAAAAAATTTAAAGACAAAGTAGCAATTGAAAATTTTTATCTCTAAGAGTCAACCTATAGAACACTGTGCTGTAACCATGTGACTAGAACAGCTACTGTCAGTAGAAATAGCCTGCTGAGATACTTTCCTCAACTGGATCCCTTACTGAGATACTGTAGAATTTTTTTCTGTTTTAAGGTCACATAGTAACTGTTCTCTTTCACAGTCGTCCAGCTGTTGCCTTGATTCGGAAATTGATAGCAGTGTTAGAATCTATTGAACGTCTACCTCTCCACTTGTATGATACACCAGGGTCTACGTATAATCTCCAGGTAAATACACAGTGATAACAGCATATCACACTGAGTGGTGCACAACTGAAGGTTGTATGTCGCACACCTTGCTGCAAGAATCACGTTCTTGTAGACGTGGATAGAATTAGGTAAAGAACAACCAAATTTTGGTATCTATGTCCTCTAACACTTAAATGCACGGCTATTCCTCTACTATCACTTCAACACTGGGAAGTAAATGTTGCTTGAAGTGATTATGTGTTTGTTCTTTATTCTGTCTTTTGATATTGTTGTCTTTATATAGGAACATGCCCTCTAGTTAAAGGCCATGTTACTTTGATTACAAGACAATTATTAGTAAGAACGAAGGGATAGGCTTTAAAGGGTCCTGTTTATGGCTCTGTTCAATTGGTAATGCAAGATGCCTCCAGGCTCAGATGCTTCCTATACAGGAAACTTGGCAGTTTGGCTATAAATATTACTTGTTTTTTCCCAGTTTGTGTGGAGTCTTAATTTTTTCTTAATTTTTTATTTTTGAAAATAGTTTTCCATTTCTATATTATTGTATTTGCTAGTCAACAAATGAAAGCTATGAAAACATAGAAAAAGTGAGAAAATGTCAGCTGAGTGTGTAATTAACTTACACATTGTCATAGTAAAGAATTGTTTGCTTGAAATTGAAATTGAAAAAAGGTAGTACATTACATAGAAAAAGCATTTCATTAGGATATAGTGCTTAAGTTAGAGCAACAAAGATACTTGATAGGCCACTAAAACAGTTGTAGTGAAATACACTGTTTTTATTAAAATTCCAAAACCTAAACAGAAAAGCCCATATTAATGTTTAGCTGTTCTTTCAGATACTGACAAGGCGCTTGAGGTTTCGTTTGGAACGTGCCTCGGGGGAGACGTCTTTAATAGATCGAACTGGTAGAATGCTGAAGATGGAGCCATTGGCAACTGTTGAGTCTCTAGAACAGTATCTCCTGAAAATGGTGAGCTGCATACCACACATGGAGTTCACAGAGAATAGTTATATTCTGCTTCTTTAATATTTGGTTTCTTTTCTTTCATATGTAGGTAGCAAAGCAATGGTACGACTTTGATAGGGCTTCATTTGTTTTTGTACGAAAACTGCGAGAAGGCCAGACATTTGTGTTCAGGCATCAACATGATTTTGATGAAAATGGGATTATTTACTGGATTGGAACGAATGCAAAGTGAGTTTTTCAAAGCTAGGTATTTTATAGTCAGACATAATAAACTATAATCCATGAGGCAGGATGGGGACAAAGAATTAATAATGAAATTAAATCTGTTATTTTCTTAGAAGTGGAAGGTATCTTTTAATCAATAGGATTACATTTCTTTTGGATCTGCTTGAATAATGGAAAAATATGAATCACTTATGCTGAGAATTTGTTTCTATGCTTCCCTAAGAAGATGAATGAGTTGGGAGGTTTGGGTCTTTGTTTTCGCTTGCCATGGTTCTGTTTGATTTTGTTGGTTTGGGTTTGGTTTTTTTTAACCTTTGCTACAGTGTTTTAAAAAACTCAAACAAAGTGTTTTTTGGAACATATCTAAAGTTATCTAATTATCTAAAATTGTATTCAGTTATGTTCAAAATATATTGAATGCAATTTAAAAATGTCAAATGTTGCTGAAACGAGGTTTTTTTTTTTTAATTTAAGTAATAATTGAACGGTATATTTCTCATTTTAAATACAGAACTGCATATGAGTGGGTAAATCCAGCAGCCTATGGATTAGTAGTGGTTACATCCTCAGAAGGAAGAAATCTGCCTTATGGTCGTTTGGAAGACATCCTGAGCCGTGACAGTTCAGCTCTCAATTGTCACACTAATGATGATAAGAATGCTTGGTTTGCCATAGATCTTGGCCTTTGGGTTATACCATCAGCCTACACATTACGCCATGCTCGAGGTTATGGACGATCTGCTCTCAGAAATTGGGTTTTCCAGGTATCTAAGGATGGACAGAACTGGACTACTTTGTATACTCATGTTGATGACTGTAGTCTCAATGAACCAGGGTATGTCAGTGTATTTTATCACTTTTCATAAAACTGAGAGCCTTTAAAAATGTATTTGACTGTAGACTAAATTAATGTGTACTGTGGTTGTAATAATGTATCTATATAAAGAGGTAAGTGATACAAATTGTCAAGGATGGGCTGGAGAAGAAGTGATAGATAGGTTCTCTGTGTGATTTACATAATGGTATTTGTGCTTTTCCATCATTGTAAATTTTGCGTTTTGTTTTTTGACAAAATCGTAACACCAACACTCAGCCAAAGTTTTCCCTGGTGTTAATAAGTTTATATATCTTGTAATATGCATACATGATCAGCGTTGTGGTTTTGTTCGCTTCCATACTAAGGTTTCTTGGTTTTGCTTTTTTTTTTTTTCTCTTACCTACCATCACCACTTTCTAATAAACTTAAAGATCTACAGCAACATGGCCTTTAGATCCTCCAAAAGATGAGAAACAGGGTTGGAGACATGTTAGAATAAAACAGATGGGAAAGAATGCCAGTGGACAAACACACTACCTCTCCCTGTCTGGATTTGAACTTTATGGCACAGTGAATGGAGTATGTGAAGATCAGCTGGGTAAGAAAAAGAACACATATATTCTATTTGCTCTTTTAAAATGCTGATGAGCATACAATATAAAAATCAGTGTGAAAAAGGAGGTTAACTTTTGCAGTTGAACTTGCTTAGAAATAAGCTCAAAATTATTCCCCCATTCAATATTGTAAAGTCTTTTCAATTTACATTTCTTGTAGGAAAAGCTGCTAAAGAAGCTGAAGCAAATCTGAGAAGGCAGCGACGTCTGGTCCGTTCTCAGGTGTTAAAATACATGGTTCCAGGAGCTCGTGTGATCAGAGGAATTGATTGGAAATGGAGAGATCAGGATGGAAGCCCGCAGGGTGAAGGCACTGTTACAGGAGAACTGCATAATGGTGAGCATGAATTGCCTGAATTTATAAATGTCTGTTGCATGATTACATAATGCAGAATGGGTAGCATGAAAGTACTGCCTTTGTAATGCCTTGATAAAGTTAATAAAAGTTTAGGTACTTTGGAGGGAAGGAGCTTAAAATACTACAGCTGTTGGGGTCCACTTGTGAAATTCCATTTGAGTGCATGAAAAAAATTCTTGCTTTAAATGAAACTTTTATACAGCTTTAGTTAATTAAAATATTAAACTGTTATTCAAATATGAAACTGTTATTTAGACATCTATTAAAAACTATGAAGGTGAGTGATGCAAACTGATAAAATAAGCTTTGGGCCTGCAAAATCTATAATTACCTTCCTCATTTCTTCTAGCTGAGCATTTGCAATATTTTTCTTGACTTTTGTTATATCCTATACCTTTCCTATCTTGCTAGCTTCTTTGGGATCAAGTTTTGTTTTTTAAGTTAAGGCATGAAAATTTATTAACTTGTGGAGCAAAATAAAAACCTGCAACAGGCAGGGAAGTCAGTACTCAGGAAGTTAAATTATTGAATAGGCTCCAGGAGAGGTGGTGATCTTGTCATCTGAATACACTTTCCACCACTTCGCTTCTCTTCCCCCTCTTCTGAGGTATTCAAGGCTTGCCTTGTTTCTGAAGTGCCTTCAGCCACTTTTAGGTTAACTTTTAGCTAGACTTTAAAGTTTCTTCTAGTTTGAGTTTTCAGTTCTTGAACACGGAGAAATCTCCAAAGTACAATCCTTTAAAATGTTTTGAAACTGAACTTCATTTAAGCTGTTCAGTACAGCTTGTGGGGAAGTCTTCCATCATCCATATATTTTTCATATCCGATGCAACAGTATCCATAGCTACTTAATAACTTCAAGGACTTTAGGTATTATTGGTGAGTAATATCAAATGGTGATGCCAAACCATCTCATTCCTGTCACAATTTTCTTTCATATAGAATTCTGAAAATAGTATCTGTTTTACTTTTTTGGTTGTGGTTCACAAGCCTAGATAAATGTTGTTTTAGGCCTGTAATGATGGAGCAGTACAACTTTGAGTACATAATATGTACTTAAAACTTGTTTAGATTTAAAACTGCTTGTAATTAATATTTTAGGGAAAGGAACTATACAAAACAAAACCAGTTATTTAGTTACGCTTTGAAAAAAATATCTGGATCAGATATTCATAAAGGAGAAAAAATATATTGTTGAACTACAGTATAGAGCTTTTTGGTTGTATTTGATAAAAAAGGCAAATAAATCATAGAAGGAAAAAAAAATCAGATTTGCTTCACAAGTTTACCCTTCAGAGGTTTAGTGACATGAAGCTACTCAACTATAGTTGTGAAAAATGAATAAAATCATACAAAAATAACATGATTTAAACTCGCGCATTTGGGAATGAGATGCCTACTTATCATATCTGAAAACTTGGTCCATTTTTAACTACTTTTCCTGCAGAGTGATATTTGTAAATAGCAGATTGCCTGTGATCATCTGTTTCAGTCTAGGAGTGGTGATTTTTGGCTAGTTAAAAGCTGAAGGTGCACATGACAGTAATAAGAATACTTTACTTGATATTAGCTCTTCTCTGTTTTAATAAAGAAAAATAAGTGTGTATCTGGACCTGATACATGTTTTGACTTTGTCTGAGATTGCAGAAGATTACTAAACTTTAGAGATTTCATTTTTGGATGGAATGTGTATCAGTTAAAGTAGTTACACCAACATTTGTTGCAGTTAAGGTACAGTGAGAAATATTAGAAGGAATTTTTTAGGTGACTCTTAGATTGTGGTACATATTTAGACAAGTAAAAATAAATTGTTTTGCCCCCATTTCTGTCCTAGTTAGCTAAATTTTGTATGTTACCCTCATTATTGCAGACTTATTATATTTAGCTGTTAAAAATTTTTGCTACTCAAAGTAATGAAGGAGCTGAAGAGTATCATCTCTCTGGAGTCTTGTTCTCATCCCAGGGTAGTTTTTTCCTATGAAACATATTCTCTCTGCAACCCTGAAATTCTACTTGATGCAGCCCTTACCTGATTGCCATAAGATTTTTTTGTGAATGAGGAATGTTCAAGTATGTGTAAATTACTGAACTAAAAAGCTGTGTATCACTCAATTAGTTCTTTTAATTTAAGTGGTCTCAAACAAAGCAGTTTCATGACATGTCTTCTGTTGGGTTAATATGCTTATCCACAAGCATCCAACAAAGTAAAATATTATTGAATGTCCTGGTAATAATTAGAGCTTCTTGACAGATGCTAGTAAAGTTATGATACGTTTTAATATACATTTTTGTTATTAAAGAATCCAATTTTGATAGATGCTAATAAAATTTTGCGAGATTCTGGTAGGTCAGGTTCCTTCCTGAAGGAAACTTTATTTTTGGCTGGATTCTGTGACCCTGAAGATTAAGGTGGCAAGAGCAGCCTCTAAATTGACGACGTTATGAAATACTAAGGTTTAGATTTAAACACTTCCTTTTTAATTGGCGTTAAGGGTTACTTAGTGATTTCATTAATTCAGACATACAGCCCTTGTGAGAAGCTGATCCCACATTGTGGAGCTACTGTCTGACACGCCTCCTGTCTGCTTTCTGCTGGATCTCACAAACTCCTGTCCCTTTCCAGGCTGGATTGATGTCACCTGGGATGCTGGTGGCTCTAACTCTTACCGTATGGGCGCAGAAGGAAAGTTTGACCTCAAGCTTGCACCAGGGTACGACCCTGATTCAGCGGCATCACCCAAACCTGTTTCATCCACTGTTTCAGGCACAACGCAGTCATGGAGCAGCTTGGTGAAAAACAACTGTCCAGACAAGACGACTGCTGCTGCAGGCTCCTCAAGTAGAAAAGGAAGCAGCAGTTCTGTGTGTAGCGTGGCAAGTAGCAGCGACATCAGCTTGGGTTCGACCAAAATGGAGCGGAGATCAGAAAGTGTATTGGAACAAAATATAGTTTCAGGCACTGACGTCCATGAACCAATTGTTGTTCTGTCTTCCGCTGATAGTGTGCCTCAGGCTGACATAGGGTCATCCTCCAGTGCGAGCACCAGCACCTTAACAGCGGACATGGGAAACGAAAATGCAGAGAGGAAGTTAGGTCCTGAGAACTCAATACGTACTCCTGGGGAGTCCAGTGCTATATCCATGGGAATTGTTAGCGTAAGCTCCCCTGATGTGAGTTCAGTCTCTGAACTGACTAATAAAGAAGCAGCTTCCCAACGACCCCTAAGCTCGTCAGCGAGTAACAGACTTTCAGTCAGTTCTTTGTTGGCTGCTGGGGCACCCATGAGCTCCAGTGCAAGTGTTCCGAACTTATCATCTCGGGAAACTTCTAGCCTGGAGTCCTTTGTACGAAGAGTGGCGAACATAGCACGTACCAACGCCACAAACAACATGAATTTAAGCCGGAGTAGCAGCGATAACAATACTAATACTTTGGGAAGAAATGTTGTGAGTACTGCAAGTAAGTAAACTGTTTTTATTTTTAGTTGAGGATTTTTTTGTTTCTTTGACTTTTGTTACACTTGAGTTTGGATTGTGTTGGCCTGATGGAGAAAAGTACTTGACCTTGTGTGTACCTGTAGAACTCATGAAGGACTCACAGAATTTCTGTCAGCTGAAGTGTTAACATTGCCCTGTGATGTCAGATCACAGGTACCCATCAAATGGAAAGAAAATTGAAATTGATGTTGATGATGTTTAAGGAGAGAGTATGGTTTAGACCAAGAGGATGCAAGTCTAGCAATAGTAGCTAATGTCAGGTACTTACTTAGGCTTTCTGATCTGTGTAGATTTTGCATATTTCTATTACTTTGACATTTTCCTCAGGAAGGGCAGTTTGTGCATATTGTGAAGTATCTGAGCATAGGAGCTAAGAACACAATACAAAGGAAAAAGAACTACAGTACAGCGAAATGTTAGCAGATTCTTGATTCTGTCAAGCTGCATAACATAATGCGATCTAATATTGAGTGTGTTTTCTAGAGATAGTAGGGTCATTGAGGCTTAGATTAGGTGAACTGTTCAGGCATATTAAATGTGAGAAAGTTTGTAATTAGCAGTGTTTTAAATGACATTATGTACATGCTTTAACTTTTGCATGTTCTCAGATTATAAGTAGGAGCAAGGCGTTAGCAAGGTAAGTTGTTAACCTGCTTGTTTTGAGCACGCTCCCATCAAAGTTGTTACTTGATAGCTATTTTGTTCACTGATGGTGTTATTATTTTAGAGAGAGACCTGCATTTCATGGGGTAGGCAAGTTAGAAGAAGTGAAATTACCCAAGCTAGAAAACAGATATTATTGCTCTCTACAACTATCTGAAAGGAGGTTGTAATGAGGTGGGGGGCAGCCTCTTTTCGCAGGTAGGAAGTGACAGGGGAGGTTTAGGTTAGATACTAGGAAACATTTCTTCATTGAAAGGTGGTCAAGCACTGGAATGGGTGGCTCAGGGAAGTGGAATCACCATCCCTGAAAGTGTTCAAAAGTCGTGTAGAAGTGGCATCTAGGACCATGGTTTAGCAGTGAACATGGCAGTGCTTGGCTAACATCTGGACTCACTCTTTGAGGTCTCTTCCAACCTTAGCAATTCAATGACTCTATGCTTCCTTATTTAGAAATGTGGTGTTTGCTTTTAGCATTTTAAAATATTTTAAAATACTGAATGTTTTCTTTTTTTGACAGGGAGATTTTTTTTTAATGTATTCTTACATTCATGTTGTGATACTGGGGATGGGGGTGAAGTCTTTTGCAACTTGCAATGAAAATATAAATAAGATACTCAAAGAAAGCATTCCAGCAATTGATATAGACAGATAGTGGCTCTGGATCTGAAGTAGTTTTGTTTTGAGGGTAGAGAAAAGAGACCACCTTTGAAAAACATGGTAAAATACTTCAACAGCATACTTAACATTTCATGAATGTTGGATACTATACTCTGCAAAAACTAGAAATAGGAATGGGGCAACTTAAAAATTCTGTGATAAAAATAGTCATACATTATATTATCCTTCGTGTAGGAATTATTTTGGTTTATACTTTTTATATGAATAGAAACTGTAAATGGGAACTCATGTTCCTGAAAGAGATCAGAGACTAAATTTGAGCAATCTCACCAGAGTTCAATTAAAGCATTGTAAAAGCTTGATTTTTTTTTTTTTTTTTAAATTGTTTTTTTGGTTTTTTTAGCCTGTTCAGGGTAAAAAAACCTAACCAACCAAACCAAACAAAAAGTCTTTATTGTCAAACAAGCCACCCTCAACAACCCAACACCCCAAAAGTCAAGACTGAAATAATCATTAGTGAGATAAGTCTTTTTGGATTTTCTGTACAGGTTGCATAGAAAACATCAGTATTTACCAGAAGCTAAGTGGTGTCTAGAGTAGCCAATTTCTATTTGCTCTTGAATTCAGAGCAAATGAAATGCTGATGCTTAATGGTTTTTTTTGTTCACTGTAACAGCAAAGAGTTTGCTGTTATTAATTAACAGAAGGTGAAAGATGTGGATACTGAACAAGCTCTTGAACAACAAAAGAAAAACTCTTTGGTTTTTCTTTTCCATGCTTTCATAGAGAAGAACACAAGCTTATTAACAACCCTAAATTTAAACTTTGCGCTTTCCCTCACTGTTATACTGCTATTTCACACCTCCCCTGCATTGTTATATTTTTGTTTGCAAAATTTTAGCTATATTCTTAAGGGGCAGGGATCTATGTAGTAAGTATATGTAACAGAGAAGGAAAGCAGAGACAGTAACATTTGTTTTTTGCAAGCTACCAAGTTCGCTTGGGGAAAGAAGCTTTGTTAGATCCTTCTTTCAGGGTAGTAACCTTTGCAAACTTTGGTAGTAGCAATATGAAATGCAGAGATTTTTATTTTTTTAAAGAAAGCAATTTATCAGTTTTCAATTTCATTAAAAAATGAAAAATTTTCTTTTATAACTGAAAAACTTGCATTTGATAAAGTTCAGAAAAAGTAGATTGAAAAACTTAAGACAAATTCTTACTATAGATGATCCCTCACTTTTTCCCTCCAAACTTGCGATTAGTCTTGTTTAAATATAAGAACATGTGAGAGCATGTTTTGCAGACTGGGCTATAAATGTATAGTTGCACATAGGTATAACTTAACTCAGTTATGTACACTATCTGAAGTTATTTCTGTTGAGTCTACAGTGAATTCAGTTTTGTTTCAGTTTTTCACTAAAATGCATTTACTGTTTTATTTGAATGTACAGTAAGGTAACTTTTTAGTTGTTGCTTGCTTATTCTGAAAATTGTAATTCATCCAACATAATTTAATAATCCAAACATAAAATACGTTTCAAAGTAGTGTCAATTCAGGCTTGTTGACTGTGACGAATATATATTTTAGTAGTTGTGTAAAAAATAGCAAGTCAGAGATGATTTAAGAACCTTAGAAAAATGCACAATAATCACAAGTTTCACATTTGTTTTGGTATGTTCTGTTCCCAATTCACTTGTTTGCACTATATGATAATGTAATTTAGATGTTAAATATCATTTTAGGCTTAAGACAGATCACAGTGTTGGAGTAAGAGATATCAGAAATTCTTTACATATGTTGAAAATGAAATTACTTAATTTCAGATTTATAGTGGGATTTGGGGGATTTGTTTGATAAAATTACTTATTTTAAATGTTTGCAAGGGAATAAGCTCAGAAGTGGGCATCTGTATTGTAAGGTGCACTTTTGCATTGGGAAACCCTTCCCCTTTATAGTCTGTTGTTCTTTATTATAAAATAACACACTGATAATTTTTCAACCCCAAATATATTTTTCAACACAGGAGTCATGCATGTAAGTTGTACTCTTCAAGTCATCAAATCATTTATTTTATCTTACCATATCTTTATCTATAGCTTCTCCTCTTATGGGTGCCCAAAGTTTTCCTAATCTGACTACAACTGGTACCACATCAACAGTGACCATGTCTACATCCAGTGTTACTAGCAGCAGCAATGTAGCTACAGCAACTACAGTTTTATCTGTTGGTCAGTCGCTTAGTAATACTCTAACTACTAGCCTAACATCAACATCTAGTGAGAGCGATACAGGGCAGGAGGCAGAATATTCTTTATATGGTAAGTTTCATTTTTAAATGAACATAAGCATTAGACTTCCCATTAATGACTTTTCCTTTTATTCCATTGTTATGATTTTCTCATATAGTAGTTTATTTACTGAAAAGTATTTGAAAGTTGAGCTGTTCATATGTTGCTAGTTCTGTAAGGCAGTAAGTAAAATAATGTTAAAGTAGTGGTATTTCCTTATGTTTTCAAATCTTTATTTTCAGCAGTTTCTATCCCATATTACTATTATTTATGGTATAGTTTATTTAAGCACTTTAATATTTTCCATCATCAAGTTTAGTTCCTAATATAGTTTGCATATGTACTTCTAATTACAATCAAAGTGTAATTTTTTGTTGTGTTGTATAGGCATGCTACATGCACAGTCTGATGTACCTTGTATTACTCTGATTGAAAAGCATCCCCCATTAGGCACATTGTACCCTTAAAATAGCTTCTAGGTATCTCAGTACCATAATAGTAATTACAAAACATTGGAAAAAACACAAAAATTGACAGAAAGAATGAAATTACATGATTTGACAAACAGATGCAGAGTTGTGTGGGTGCCTTAGAACCAGACTTTAGGACTGAGGTTACTTGAGGCATATGAATACAGTGAAAGATGATTTAGATAATTTCCTAATTATCAGTAATACTTAGGAATTGAGCTGATAAAATGAAGTCAAGAAAAACCTGGGCTGGATATGAGAAAATGCTTCCTAATGTGAAGTTTATTGAAGTGTGAGATATTCTTGAAAGAAAGATACTTGATTTATTTAAAATATTGTTGGATTAAGATTGTGTTCTATTTTGCCACCTATTGAAATTGCTTGAAAAATTTCTGGTCATTTCAATGGGCATTGGAATTGAACTTCTTGGAGGCAGTTGATTAATATATCTGCATATACCATTTCCCTTTACTCTTTTAATTAAGACTAATTTGATACCTTGGGTGACAAGTCTTAAAATATATCACCAACAACTGAGCAAATAGAGGGCATTCAAGTATCAGTAGAGGTGGTAGCAACAATACAAAGGGTGTTTGGGTGGCTATAGATGGTTTTCATGTGCACAGAAAAATGTAAAAAAAAAAAATTGCTCAAAGCTTCATCCCAGCCCTCTTGGATTGCTGTGTACTTCTTTTCTGGTTTTGGGAGGTTGTTTTTTTAAATCTTAGTATGAAGTGAGTAAAATGGAACTTTGCCTTCAACTTCTTGTTACAGTAATTAATTAGAGATTGAATCTTTAAAGTATCACTCTTAAATGTTTATTTTAACTTACAATGTAAAGGACATATAAGGTCTAAACCACACATTTTTAGTGGTAATTACATCACTCACCTATTTTTAAATTATTGAGACATAAACAATCTACATTTGTGCATAATTTTCTGGTGATCTTTTGTAATCTAAAATAAGTGTAATTATAAAATGTTATAATCAAGTGAGAAACAGATCACTCTTGCTGATCACTATTAATTGTACCAATAGTATGTGCTTCTATAGTTGTGCTATTGACTAGATCCATGGACTTTTTAACAGGTGTATGCTTTTATCACAGCTTTTATCCCTGATATGCAATAAGCAATGTTGTAGTTCTCTTTTTCTGGTTTAAGTGAGATGTCTTTTTTCATTCTTCCCAGTGCTTCTGTTCTTTATTTTAAAAATTCTGCTTTATAAGTTATTCTTGTCTTTTGTCCTTTATGTAAATATATATATGTGTGTTCTAGATTTTCTTGATAGCTGCCGAGCTAGCACTCTGTTGGCAGAGTTAGATGATGATGAGGATCTACCTGAACCAGATGAAGAAGATGATGAAAATGAAGATGATAACCAAGAAGATCAAGAATATGAAGAAGTTATGGTATGGTATAGTTAGCATTGATGACTAACTTAACTGACTAACAGGTGCTTTAAAAATCCAAAATTTTTTTCCAATAGCAAGTCCTACGTACAATATTAACTCCATTCGTTAAATTGGTTTAGATTTATTTAGTTTCTTGCATATAGCCAAAACCACAAAAAAACTGTTATTAAACACCAGCATACCCAAGACTTTACAGGATTAATGTCTTAGAATGAGTCTGGGAAGAAGCTGACAAACAGTAGAAATGATGACTCACTAGTTCACAGGCTGATGAAATGGTATAACTGTGGATACAGGTTGTAGTGATTCATTTCTGGGGTGTGTTTAATTGTAGGCCTGTATGAAGCAAGAGTTTGCTAAAGGAAGTCTCTCTCTTCTTAAGAACACCCCCAAAACCCCAAGAAGAAAACAGTGGGGTGGGGGCTAGACAAAACCCAGCATGGTGGTTCTCATGGTTCTTGCCTACACTATCAGGAGTTCTGCCTTTTCATTTGGTTGTTCTTTACTGGTATGAATAGTGCTTGGTCTTCTACTATTTCTGAAGTGATCAGAATGAATATTGCAAGATTTAGGAGGAAAAATAGAAGGCTTCACTAATTCTAATTTAATGTTTTACAGAATAAATATAAATATTGTTTTATGGAATTACAGAAACTTCATCTTGTAATTAATATGCTAATATTTATTTAATTTGGACCAAAATATTTAGCATTTTTACTTACTGTGTTTATGATTTTAATAGAAGCTCATTAGGTACATGAATGAACATCTTGTTTCACCTTCTGTACAAAGATACAAAGTTAGGAAAAAAACCAAGCCAGTACAACTTAAGTGGATCTTACAATGTAAACAATAACTTCAGTTTATAGAATGTTGACCAATTTTAAAAAATTACTAAATGGATTTATTATCCTTCTTCATGGGAAGTAGCAGAAATAGCTAAAATAGACTTTGCTTTAAATTATACAGGAAGAAGCAGGCCTGGAAAAGAAAATTTTCCTTTCTTGGGTTCCTTCTGATATACCATGAAATTCTTCTCAATGAGAATAAGAACAGATTAAAAGTTTATTGTAGAAAATTCATAACTAATTAATACTTGTTAAAGCCTATTGAAAATTGGATTTTTTTTCCCCACTTAAATAGTTCTAGTATTTTGATACTTGATTTAATCTCTGGATAAAATGTGTATACATTACATATCAATATATGTATACACTTTGGAAAAAAGTGCTTCTTGTTTTCAAAAAAACAAATGTTTATTTTGATGTCATTGGATATATTTGAACCTCTGGTACTGCAAAGTTTGTGGAATACACAAAGCATCTATACCAAGTTTGCTGGTCTACAGTACTCTGTATTTTCCTGTGTTCTGGTGTTTCATGGGAAGTTTTAATTCTTTCCAGAAACTATAAATACACCTGTTCCAGCTTTGATTTATTTTGTGTTAATTTTATAGAGAAAATTAACATAATGAAGACATAATGAAATGATGGAATGGGTAAGGTTGACAAGAGCCACAGTGGGTCATCTGGTCCAGCCTCCCTGCTCATTCAGGGTCATCCTAGACCTATGGCACAGAATTGTGTCTTGAGGGCTCTTGAGTATCTCCAGCTTGACACACAACCTGTCTCAGTGGATGTTTACTCACACAGTAAAGTTCTTCCTCATCTTTAGGTGGAACTTCCTGTTACAGTTTCTGTCTATTGTCCTATTGCTTGAGAGGAGCCTGGATCTATCTTTTTGACACTGTTTCATCAGATACTGACAGACATTGATGTAATCCCCTGTCATTTGTCTCTTCTTGCGGCTAAACAGGCCCAGCTCCCCCAGGCTTGCCTCATAAGAGAGATGCTCCAGTCTCTTAATCATATTTGTAGCCTCTGTGGGGCCTCTCCAGGAGCTTCATGTCTCTCCTGACTGAGGAGCCCATAACTGGATACAGCACTCCAGATGCAGCCTTACCAGAGCTGAGTAGAGTTGCAGTTTAGTTTGTGACTGCTGTACTCATGAACTCTCAATTCTTTTATCAGATTATTCTCTTTAGAAGAATCAAAAAAAAAAACAGCTAGGATTTTTGGATGTTTTGTTTTTGGTTTTTTTAGGAAGAAGAGGAGTATGAAACCAAAGGAGGCCGTAGAAGAACATGGGATGATGATTATGTCTTGAAACGGCAGTTTTCTGCTTTGGTTCCTGCTTTTGACCCAAGACCTGGTCGTACTAATGTGCAACAGACAACTGACCTAGAAATCCCTCCACCAGGTATGCTGAGAAAATATGTAATGCTTAATCTGGCTTTAGGATGGAGATGCACTGTTAAGGGCCCACTGGATCTGGGGATGCTATCCCTATCAATCAGTACAACATGCTCTTGTGGCTGTGTGGCTTTTCTCTGTTTGAATGTGAGTTTCATCTACCTCTGCAGATCTAAGCATTATTGAGGGAAAAGTAAATTAAGTTCTGAGGAAAATAAGCAAATTTAGGAATTTAGCTAGGATCGTCTCTTACCATGATAAGTAATAAAATCTCTTGATGTATTAAAGATGTGATAAAGATGCCTAGTTTGACCTTCAGGGACTTAACTGTGTTAAAGCTACCCAGAATAGATTTGATGAGAGGATATGCTGAAGCAGTGCAAAGCTGAGGCAGGGGCAAGGTAAAGCAGTGATGGAGCAGTGTGTACAGTCAGCAGCACAGTACCTGATCTTGCTCCTTGGCTCCTTAGTTCGTCCTTGTTCAGCACTGTGGATATACTCAACATTCATTACAGAGAAGAATAAGTAGGTTTTAGCGTATGTGGGAATAAGCCACTGCTTATTTTGGAGAGTTGAAACGAAAACTAGAAACTTCTTTTCTAGGAAAAGAAGAATTCATGTGCTGTGATAATATGTAAGATGTTACCAAGATATAGGGACCAGTAGGGATTTCAGAAATTCCTGTTAATCTTACTCCCATAAAGAAATGGTTCAGTCATAATTTAGTTCATAGTTAGAACTCCGTTTCATCTCTTTGGCATGTGTGCAGTAAGTCATTACACTTCCTTATTGAACCATGTTATTAACATTTAAGCCACCTTGTCATGCATTATGTATTTTGTGTTAAGGGTTCTCAAATGATTTTTGCAGGTACACCTCATTCAGAACTCTTGGAAGAGGTGGAGTGCATGCCTTCGCCACGTTTAGCACTTACCTTGAAAGTTTCGGGTCTTGGAACAACTCGAGAAGTAGAACTGCCCCTAACAAACTTTCGATCTACCATCTTTTACTATGTACAGAAATTGTTACAGCTCTCCTGTAATGGCAGTGTGAAATCTGACAAACTTAGACGTATTTGGGAGCCAACATACACGTAAGCCTACCAGTTCCATTATTCTGTGTAAGGAACACTGTGACTGAGTAGGATATGGATGTTAATTTTTAAACTCCTCCTCTCTAACCAGCAATGCTAGAATTAGATTTTTTTTTGTTTGTCAGGTTGTTAACACTGGTTTTAAAACTACTGCTATGCCTGCAAAACCAAGGGAAAAAATCATAACCTTTAGGGATCTGCTTGGGAAAATGCCATGGGGTTATAGTCCTAGTGAGAAGAGAAGTCCAGGAGAGTTGATGGATTTTTTTTTCAAGGATCACTTTCTCCAGACTCAAGAACAGTCCATCCCAATACATAGGAAGTCAGGCAGAGTCAGTATGGATGTTGACCTGCATGGATGAATAAAGAAGTGTCAAAGGGAAGCATGCAAGGAGTGGAAGAAGGGTCATATGATCTAGGAGGAATCCTAGTTGTCCCAACTTGAAAGCAGAACATTAGGAAAGCCAGAGCACATCTGGAGTTGAATCTGGTGATATATGAATGGCAAGAGAACTGTTACTCAACATACAAGCCCATGGGACCCAGTGGAATGTACCTAGGAGAGCTGGCCATCCTCTGATATCTTTGGAAGGTCATGAGGATTGGGAGATGCTTCTGAGGACTGGAGAAAAGGAAGTGTCATTCTGCCTCCCACAAAGGCAGGAAAGATCTAGGGAACTACAAACTGGTTACTGTTTCATCCCTGGAAAGGTGATGGTGATAGTCCTGGAAACCATTTCCAAGCAGTGAAGGATAAGAAGGTGATTTGAAGTATGTGGCATGGATTTATGAAGAGAAAATCATACTTAGCCAGCCTTACAGTCTTCTGCTATATGACTGGCTCAGTGGATGAGAGGAAAGCAGTAGATGTTACTTTCCTCAACTTTAGGAAGGCTTTCAACATTTTCTCTCTCCCTGACAAACTTAGAAAGCATGGACTGGATAGTGTCTGAAAAATGCCCGAACTGCTGGGCTCAGATGGTTGTGATCCTCGGTGTAAAGGCCAGCTGGTGTACCCCAAGGGTTGATATGAGTCCAGGACTGTTTAAACATCTACATTAGCTGACTGTATGATGGGACAGAATAGACTCTCAGCTTCCAGGCAAAACAGAACTGGGGAGGAGTCACTGTTGGACCAGATGGCTGTGATGCCATTCTAGAAGACCTCATCATGCTGGTGAAATGGAGAGACAGGAGCTTCGTGACATTTCACAGAGGCAGATGTAAAGTCTGTCAGCTGGGGAAGAGTAACTCTGTGTGTGCTTAAGGCTGGGGGCCAGCTGGCTGGAAAGGAGGTTGGTGAAAAAGGCCCTGAGGGTCCGAGTGGGCATAAAGTTAACTATGAGCCAGCTATGGACCCTAGTAGCCAAGATCAGCAGCACCCTGAGCTGCATTAGGAAGGTTGAGTGAGGTGATTGTCCCCATCAGCACTGGTGAGATACACCTATGTCCCAGTTCAGGGCTCCTCAGTACCAGAAAGACATGGGCACTGGAGTGAGTCTTGCAAGGGGCTGCTAGGATGATTTAAGCACTGAATGCTTTTGTTGTACAGAGAAGAGTCTGAGAGATCTGAATCTGTCTAGCCTGGAGGAAAAAAGACTTGTGGGCTCTTACTGATGTGTATGAATACCTGATGGAGGACATAGGGAAGCCAGGCCATGGACTTTGACGTGACACATGAAAGGACAAGAAGAAAAAAGGGCTCAAACTGAAATACAGGAAATTCTATTTAATCATTATATTTGTGGACCCTTCCTACCTCAACTATTCTCTCAATGTTAATATGACCTTACTAGCTCTGTAGTAATAGAAATTGTAAAACTATATGATGGGGAATGTTTTCCATTTACTACCCCAATGTAACTTCTGTCTTACTAGAAGAACAATGTGTATGTAAACAACAACTGCAGTAAGGAGGGGTGCAGTATTTTTAACTGTAGTTCAGATTTAATTAGTGCTTTTACACCTATTTTCTGAGTTGCCTTCTGTCAAAAATTGCATGCTGCAACAAACGGTTTCCTAGGTAGAAAACATGAGAAATAGTTGTAAATGTGTCTGTCTTCTAAGTTAATGCAAAGCAAGCTTCCCTAGGACTTCAAAATTTTAAAGCATTTGTGCACATGTAGTGAAAAATCTAAAGTTGGTTTGGGAAATTGGCACAATGAAGGTTGTTTGATTACTCAAGTCTCACTTAAGGAAACATAAATACTTTGCAAGATAAATACCAACACTATGAAAATAGAGCTTAAGAACTTTGCTGCCTCAGGGTATCTCAGATGTTCTGTGCAGCAAAGAGCAGCTGCTGTTTTGTTTTACATCACATTATCTAAATGTTACTGATACCTAACAAGTCAATGTGTAACTTAAGAATTAAGAGGATGTGCTATGAGTATGAAATATTAACTCATTGTTTTGATGTCTAGAATCATGTACAGAGAAATGAAGGATTCTGATAAAGAGAAAGAAAGTGGAAAAATGGTAAGACCTATTTCGGTGCCTTTGTGTTTTATGTCTGTTTTAATAAAAGCAAAAGAAATATTACTGCAGTTTTTGAAATTCTACATTTAAAAAAACTAACAGTTTTCAAACTTAAAGAATATATGTGAGTATATTTGTAAATGCATGCTCTTTTAAAAAAAGACATTATATATTGCATGTGAAATCTTAAAGACTTTACAATCAGGAAAAACCAACATTTGGTGGTTCCTGTTGTAGGGTTGCTGGTCAGTAGAGCATGTGGAGCAGTACCTTGGCACTGATGAATTACCAAAGAATGACTTGATAACCTACCTGCAGAAGAATGCAGACTCAGCTTTCCTGCGCCACTGGAAATTAACCGGCACTAATAAAAGTATTAGGAAAAACAGAAATTGTTCCCAGCTCATAGCTGCATACAAGGTATATGTCTGCATCCAAACTTTTCTTTTTTATTATGAATGGCTGTGTGCTTTGTTTTGCAGCTTTAAAGATTCTTGTGGAGGGAGAGCCATGGTATTTACAGGGAAATTGAATGTTCAAAAGCCAGTTTCAAGTTTAGGTTTTGCTGCTCTTGCCTTTTTATTTTAATGTCTTCTGTTAAATGTAGTTGTGTTAAAATGCATTTGAATTTGCACCATGCACAGTTTGATTAAGTGCTAAGTTTGAACACAGTAACTGTTCTGATTTTTTCAAATCAACTTGTAATACAGTCCTAAAGCCAGCAACACACGCAGTTTTCATTCTTAACCATTCTCTTTTTTCACAGGATTTTTGTGAACATGGATCAAAATCTGGATTGAGTCAAGGGGCCATTTCTACTCTTCAAAATTCTGATATCCTTAGTTTGGCCAAGGAACAGCCCCAGGCCAAAGCTGGCAGTGGACAGAACTCCTGTGGAGTAGAAGATGTTCTGCAGTTACTTAGAATTTTATATATAGTTGCCAGTGACCCTTACACAGCACGGACTTCTCAAGAAGGTAACTTAGTTATTTTACAGGGCTTCTAAAATATTTTAATGAAAAAAAATAAAGGAAAACTTTTCTCTTGATTATTTTCAGAAGGAGATGAGCATCCTCAGTTTAACTTCCCACCAGATGAATTCACAAGTAAAAAAATTACTACAAAGATTCTCCAGCAGATTGAGGTATTACACAAATGATTATACACAGTGTATATATGTAGTATTGTTTTTAGAACTCTGTTAATTTTCTTCCTTACCTTGACTTCTTGAAATTATTGGCTTTTTGCCATTTTTCATTTTTGAATTGTTTCATACATATTTTCTTCCTTATATTGAATGAGTAAATTCTGTAAGAACAGACTAGTCTGAATAAAACCATGCAGTTTGTTTTTGTACAAAGCATACAAAACTTTCTTACTTGATATATTTTGGTTATGAATAATAATAGTCTTTTCTCTGTACCAGACATTGATGTTACAATGTAGTGTGTATGTATGTCTGCCTGATGATAATGTAAAAAAGACAATTGATTATGTTAAGTTTCACAGACATTTTATTACTCATACATTCTACATAAAGCTTTCAAAAATAGCATTTAGAAAACATCCTATTGGTACCATGTTAATTAGATACATTAAAAGGAAAATTTTAGGATGTAGTTTTTCAGTAGAGCTACATTCTCTTCAACAAAGATAAAGAAGACTCTCATCTTAGTGATCCTTTGTGTGCTTTTTGAGGTTTGGGGGGTTTTGTTACATTGTCACATTATCCCAATTATTTATTTTAAAAAGAGTTTCGATTTTTCCTGTTGCTTTGAACACTTCTCTGGCACCGTGAACATCCTTGTAGTAATAATTTCTGTAGTATAGTTTATTATAATTGTGATTCAGAAAGGACTGTAATATTTTAAGGGGATAATTTTCTACCATTAAGTTTCTTTCATGTCTTCTGATATTGAAATGGTAATATCCAATTCCTTTTGGGGAAAACTCAGTAGTAATTCTTTTCAGGTAATTGGGTTCTTAGATCTCCCCACAGTGCTTTGAATAGTGTATATCCCAGAGATTTACTACAGCTTTTAGTGTCTATGTCAAAGCACCCTGTGTCCACACTTAAGTCTTAGAAAGTTAATGAACTTAGAATCACAGAATATGCTGAGTTGGAAGGGATTCATCAGGATCATGGAGTCCAACTCCTGGATCTGTGCAGGACATCCCAAGAGTCACACCCTGTGCCTGAGAGCATTGTCTAAATGCTTCTTGAACCCTGCCAGGCTGGTGCTGACACCACTGCCCTGGGGAGCCTCTTCAGTGCCCAGCCACCCTCTGGGTAAACAGTCTTTTCCCAACGTCTACCCTAAGTCTCCCCTGACTCAACTTCAGGCCATTTCCTTGAGTCCTGTCCCTGTCACCACACAGAGATCAGTGCCTGCCCCTCCTCTGCCCCTCACAGGGAGCTGGAACTGCAGTGAGGTCTCCCCTCAGCCTCCTCCAGGCTGAACAGACCAAGGGACCTCAGCTGCCCATCATACAGCTTCCGTATTGAAAGCATTTAAAAGGGGGAAAAAACCTCATTTGCTGAGAAAAAACTTATTCAAGCACAGATAAAAACTCTGTACTTTTCTGTGTATGTACTTAGTTACAAACTTGTTGGGACCACCTAAGTCAAACATTACTAACACTGGTGGTTTTTTTATTCCTTGCATCAAACTACAGGAACCATTGGCACTAGCAAGCGGAGCTTTGCCAGACTGGTGTGAGCAACTAACAAGCAAGTGTCCTTTCTTAATTCCATTTGAAACAAGACAGTTATACTTCACATGTACAGCATTTGGAGCATCAAGGTAAGAAAAAAAAAAAAAAAATATGACTTCTTCCTTTTCATTTTTTACATATAATAGTTTCTAAATTGCTGATTTCCAGAAGGACCTTAATCCTAATGAGACAAATTTTTCTTGCCAAATCTGAATAATTTTGGATGGAAGGAAGAAGATGGAAAAGCTCAGAATGACAAGGAATTTTATTGTTTAACTTCAGCTGAAGACCTGTTGGTCAGTTTGTCTGGGTTGCAGTTCATTGCATAAAGGACTACAAAACAGAAAACATTTGGAGAATCATATGAAATTATATTTTTTTTAATACATTTTTACAGTTCCAGCAACTTGTGATTGTTTTGGCTCATTTATTTTTAATTCATTAATGTTTTAACAAAACAGAAAACTAAGAAAAAGATGCTATTTTGAAAGTTACTATAAGCTGCATAATGAAACTGGAACAAAACCAGACTTCAAAACATTTAAGGGTATCCTCTAGAGTTCTTTGTTACCTCGGAATCATTAATATTTTGATTGCAGTTATCATAACCTTGAGAGTATGTAGACAGTGTAAACCTTTTTGCTGGTACACTTTTTTGGTAATGAAAAGGAAGAACTAGTTTTTGAGGTTTTTTTTGGCTGTTGCTACACAATTTTTTCCAAATCAGAGAAGAGAGAGAGTTGCCAAAATTACTGTTGTGTCTTATATGCAGTAGAAGTGCCTCAGGAAGAGTATAAAATGAGGTATTTAAAAAGAAAGAAAAAGGAAGAGAATAAAAGGTATTATCTTGCAGAACATTGGTTTATGTCTTTTTATTGTGTAAAAATCTTAACTTTTACAGAAAAATGGTCTGTATGTTGGGGTCTGTTTTGTTTTGGAAGAAGTTAATTTTTAGAGAAGCTGCATTTTAAAGAGATCTCTCAGGAAACATTGCATTTTATTTATTTTGTAAGTAAAGAGCTTTCTTAAGCTCTTAAAATACTGGAAGTAGTTCTTAAAACTCACCTATTCTGTATGAACTGTGGTGTGTACACTATCTGTGTCTGTCATGACACTTGGCTATATTTGCAAAACAATCAACAGATGGTAGCTTTGTAGATAGTTTACTGCTGCATGGATGATAATGCATACAAAAATTTGAAAATTTGACTTTGTATAAGTACTGCTATTAAAAGCAGCTGTTCTTCACAGATATGGGTCTATTTGTCTATGATTGCACTTAAACTTTGGTTCTCTGTTGCCCTAAGCACTGTGTAAGTAAATAAATCTGCAAAACTTGGTCAGTATGATAGGGGTGATGTGAAGCTGTCTTATGGTATATAATGAAAGGTGAAATATGTGTCTGTGAATAGTTTTGAGCATCTGTGATTAAAATTTCTACAGTAAATGCTACTTTTTGTCCTTTGTACTGTAATGTGAAAACTATAGGAATTCAGATCAAGAATTGTATATTTTCATTTGTACTATCAGAAGCTGGCACTTATTTTAGAAATTACATTGTTTTTTGACTTCATAAAATATGAAGAAACCCATATCTTGGGGCATTTCAGGCTGACAAATAGTTTAGTTTGGTTTATGTCTAAAAAAAATTAGAAGGCAATTAGTACTTAACAAGTGAGTTTTTATTGGTGACTTCTTTCAAGTTTTCATGAAAACTTGAAAGACATGGAAATTTTAAACAACTGGTGTTTGTTTTTTTCCAGAGCAATTGTATGGCTGCAGAACAGACGTGAAGCCACTGTTGAACGGACAAGGACCACGAGCACAGTGAGACGTGATGATCCAGGAGAATTCAGAGTTGGACGCCTCAAACATGAAAGAGTGAAAGTTCCGCGAGGTGAATCCTTGATGGAATGGGCAGAAAATGTCATGCAGATTCATGCAGACAGAAAATCTGTTCTAGAGGTAAAGCATATCTGCCTAGCAGAGCGAGGTTAGATAGCTGTTTCTAATGTACTGGACAGGATATTGAATATCCTGTTCCAAAACCAATGCTGAATGTTTCAGTAGGATTTTCTTTCACTATTAACTTTCCTTATGTTTTTCTAGGTTGAGTTTTTAGGGGAGGAAGGAACAGGCCTGGGTCCTACCTTGGAATTTTATGCGTTGGTGGCAGCAGAATTTCAAAGGACAGATTTGGGAGCTTGGCTTTGTGATGATGATTTTCCAGATGATGAGTCCCGTCAGGTATATTTTAATTTGTATTTTAAACTGAGTACTTGCATAAAAAAAATAAAAATGAGCTACATCCAGGAAGGAAGAACACATGTTCATACAGCAGGTAGTCATTGTGGTCAAGAATGACCACTCTGGTCCACAGCTCGTGTTTTAGTTCTTCTCTTTTTGACAGAGCAGTAGAGTATAAGAAGTAAGACAGTGCAGGTATCTAATTAAATCCACCTTTAACTGCATCTGCTTTTTTTGTCTGTCTCTTAAATCAGGTTGATATTGGAGGTGGATTGAAACCGCCTGGCTACTATGTACAGAGATCATGTGGACTGTTTACAGCACCATTCCCACAAGATAGTGATGAACTTGAAAGAATAACCAAACTCTTTCATTTCCTTGGAATTTTCTTGGCTAAATGCATTCAGGACAATAGACTTGTGGATTTACCCATTTCTAAGCCTTTTTTTAAACTCATGTGTATGGGGGACATTAAAAGTAACATGAGTAAGTTGATATATGAATCAAGGGGTGACAGAGACTTGCACTGTACTGAAAGTCAGTCAGAGGCTTCTACAGAAGAAGGACATGATTCCTTGTCAGTAGGAAGTCTGGAAGAGGACTCCAAATCAGAATTCATTCTTGATCCACCAAAACCTAAGCCTCCTGCCTGGTTTAATGGAATTTTGACATGGGAAGACTTTGAATTAGTAAACCCACATAGAGCTAGGTTTCTGAAAGAAATTAAGGACCTTGCAATTAAAAGACGTCAAATTTTAAGCAACAAAAATCTGTCGGAAGATGAAAAGAACACTAAACTGCAGGAATTAATGCTGAAGAATCCATCAGGTTCGGGGCCTCCTCTTAGCATAGAGGATTTGGGGTAAGTTTTCATATTTATTTATAGGTAGGCAAACAGTGTTGTGCTAGAGACAGAATCTAACACATAATTACAACTGAAGATTTCTTAGTTTTAAGTAGCATCATTGCAAGGGGGAATCCATAGAGATGCAGCCATATTATTTTTCCTTGGTTTGAAGATTTTCTCTTCTCACTTGCTCAGTTTCCTAATCTTAAATGTAGCTACACTGCAGTGATGTAATACTCTGAAAACATAATACTTGTAAACACAAATACTTGAAAAATCATAGCTTTAAGAGAAGGGCGATTCAGTAATTTCTTTGCCATGATAACTTGATATTTGAAAACTTGAAAGTTCTTTGAAGAGGACAGATTGACATTTCAGATTGTGTTCCTAGTGCACTGTTTGAATCCATGTTAAACAGAGCATGTGTTGATTTTCGTAACAGTGAAAGATACTCATCCCTGTGTAAACCCATGCCAGGATGTCATTCTTCCTAGTTTTAAATATTTCCTTTGAAACAACAGCTTTTCTACTATTAATATTATGGATTATTTGTGATATCATATTGTGCCACAAAAATTGTGTAGTCAGAGTTCAGTAATTACTGATAGCCTTGGAATCACAGACTGTCCTGAGCTGAAAGGAGCCCCCAAGGATCAGCCTGCATAGCACCATCTGCAAGAGTCACACGCTGTGCCTGAGAGCGTTGTCCAAACACTTCTTGAACTCTGCCAGGCTGGTGCTATGACCACTGCCCTGGGGAGCTGCTCCAGTGCCCAACCACCCTCTGGGGGAAGAACCTTCTCCTGATATTCAACCTAAACCTCCCCTGACTCAGCTTCAGGCCATTCTCTCAGGTCCTGTCACTGGTCACCGCACAGGGATCAGTGCATGCCCCTCTTCCTTCAGAGGAAGCTGTAACTGCATTGAGGTCTCCCCTGACTTCCTCTCTAGACCCTTCCCCATCTTTGTAGCCCTTCTGTCAGTGATGTGTAACAGCTTTATATTCTCAGAGGGCTTGTGAAATTTAGTGTGGCTTGTTACAGAGAGAAAGCAAGTAGTACTATTGAAGAGCCTAAGTGCCTAACAGGCTAAGTGGCTCTGTGATGGTTATTGCTGGAATTCAATGGAAATTATTTTTCTGAATTTATGAACTAAATTAAATGTTTTGAGTAATTTTGAAGTTGATAGCTTAATGATAGCTTAAAGATATCAAATGTATGAAATTTTCAGTGGTTATCAAATCCAAATAAGTAGAGAGTGAGAATATGTATTTGCATATCGTATGTTTGAACACATATTATCTTTGTAGTTCATTACTGTTTGTAGTTCTGTGCTTTTGTATATACATGAGCAGAGGTTCAAAGTGAGCCACTCACAATGGTTTGTAATCCAGTGATGTGCTTTTGGGTGTGTCCGGTTGTAAATCTGGTGTGTTTACAAAAGCAGTGGCAGACTTGTTTTCAATTATTAACTACCTTTGTATTTTGAAGTTTAAATTTTCAGTTTTGCCCTTCATCCAAAGTATATGGGTTTACAGCTGTGGATCTCAAGCCAGGTGGTGAAGATGAGGTAGGGAAATAACCTACTTTTACAATTTAACCAGCAGTTAAATTTTTATTGTCTCAACACTAACTTCAATGAACAGTGAATTCTTACAGTATTTATCTACTGTCTTTGCAGACTGTAACAATGGATAATGCAGAGGAGTATGTAGATCTCATGTTTGATTTCTGCATGCATACTGGTATACAGAAACAAATGGAGGCCTTCAGAGGTAATTGTAAATATAACAGCATATATGCAGTTAGATGGAATAATGGGTGTTTAGGGCATGCTGGTTAAAAGTGGTGGCATAAAATGGCTTTCAAAAATAAACGTTTTTGTTACTTAAAAATGCAACAGGCAAGATACTAATTTCAGAACACCTTTGCATCAGTTATGCTGTTTTTAATTGTGAAGATGTTCTATTTACCTTAATTAAGAAACTACTGATTGGTTCTGGTTTAACTAAAATAGAACTTAAATGCTGACATTATTTTATAAACATTATTTGGACTCATGTTTATAACTGTGTCTTATGTAAATTAAAGATGGCTTCAATAGAGTCTTTCCAATGGAGAAGCTGAGTTCCTTCAGCCATGAAGAGGTTCAGATGATTCTTTGTGGAAATCAATCACCTTCTTGGGCAGCTGAGGATATCATCAATTACACCGAACCCAAACTGGGATATACAAGAGATAGGTACTTTTATTTTGAGTGATATTAAAAGAGTAGCTAAAAGAGCATTTTAAGTGATAGAATGTCCAGAATGTTCATTAGATGAAGATGACAAATTGGATGAAACTGGTGATCACTGAAGAGTAAGTGATTGTCTAAAACTACATGAAATCACCATGTGTTACAACAGAGAGGTTACAAGGTACTTGATAGTTTTGTGATGAGACAAGATAAAAAAATTATTCCAATACAACTAACTAGTGAAAACATAAAGGCAGGTAATACAGATACTAAAAATAGATTTTAGAGTTTTTATTCTCATGTTTGATAGTAGGTATAACTTTTTATGGCCATGTACAGTTGTTACTTTGCCCATATTTCTTACTCCTTTCTCTTGAGATGTAATTAAAAATGAAAGTGTAGTGTGCAGGGGACAAATATACTTACTGGTGGTTGGCTATCAGAAGGTGGTCTCGATGTTTTCGGGTTTGTTGGGTTTGGGATTTGTTCTTGCTGCTTGTCGTGCTTGGTAGCAATAACATACAAATTACTTCGGGACCTGTGTTAGAATTAGCCTGCTGGAATGTTTGAGCTCTAGTTCCTTACCCAGTCATACGCATTCAAATGCAAGATACCCAAATAACACACCAAGATAACTGTGTACCTACATTTTTTTGTGTGATACTCTGCAAGGAGATTAAAGACTATTTATTTTTATTTAAGGATGTTTTATTCTTAATACTCAATAGACCCTAGAATCTTACAATGTCTGCTTAAACATGACTAAAGATTGTAATTCTACTGTGTTAAGAGAAATTTAACTCTCTCTTGTAGTGTTATCAGAACTAATTATTTTACTTTATTTTAAAGCCCTGGATTCCTTCGGTTTGTGAGAGTCTTGTGTGGTATGTCTTCGGATGAGAGGAAGGCTTTTCTGCAGTTCACCACTGGTTGCTCAACACTCCCACCAGGAGGGCTAGCAAACCTCCACCCCCGGCTCACTGTTGTGCGCAAGGTACGGCAGCCCCTGGCACCCTTTAAACCAGCTGTTTTGGTTTGGCAATGCAAGAGCTTCTACTTTAATAGTGATGATTTTCTTATAGTTATTTAATTTATAGCACTGTGTTAAGGTTTTGGTACTAACCTCTTGTTTCAGGTCTACTCTCTGATACTATATATGTATATATATTTTTCTTATATAATTAATATACTTAAATATCAAAGAATTAATGTACATATAAAACAAGTGTATTTATAAATTGGCCTGTAGCTTTGCTGATGCTATTGTTTCTTGACAACTAGTGTTAGGTATGTAGCAAGTGCCATGAATTAGAGGACTTCACAGCTTTTATCTTTCATACTGAGTGCTGTGAACAACTGCAGTAAACATTCTTCTTTTTTCCTCAGGTTGATGCTACAGATGCAAGTTATCCATCTGTGAATACATGTGTGCATTACCTAAAGTTGCCTGAGTATTCTTCTGAGGAGATCATGAGGGAGCGTCTGCTGGCTGCTACCATGGAGAAAGGCTTCCATCTCAACTGAGCCGCTGCACGCAGCCTGGCACGTGGAAGTGTTTTTGATACTAGCGAAGCCTCTTGTGTTTGTGTGCAAAAAATACGATCTCCACGCTGTGCTCTGACGAGACTTGCCTTTTTTTCACCTGTGAGGCTTTAGGAAAATGTGGAATGTTTGTTAGCTGCTAATGACAAAATAAATCCTTGTAACTACACAGCCAGCAAGAAATTGGCACAGAACACTGTGTGATGCTTCAAGGGCTTGCACAACTGGAAATTAAGGTGTTTCTGTTTGACTGTTCCAAAGAACAGATCATCAGATTTTCAGTGTTCACTGATACAAATTTCTAACAGTGTATTGTGTAAAGTTTGTCTTTTAATACCCTGTACACTACGGTTGCCATCACTGATCCCTGTTTTGCTGGCTTTAAGCTAACTGGTCAGAAACTTGCTTCCTTTAAAATTTAGACTTAATGGGCATCTCCAGCCTTTTCTTTTTTAATGGTGCCTGCACTATTGGAGTATTTTAGTGGGTTTTTGCGTATAATCATGCACAACTGGTTTTTTTTTTCTTCTTTTTCTTTCAAGTGGGAATATATTTTGATTTCTCAAATGCCCTGCTATAAAGATCAAATCCTTAAGTGTGTTTGTGCAGCTCAACAATAAAGCTATTAAAAAACACTGGTTCCTAGTGCAAGGCACACTTAAAGCAAGTTTTACTTTCGGTTGTATTTTCTTTGTATATTATAAACATTTATTTAACTTGTTGCAGTTTGAAGTTTAAAAAAAAAAGCACCCAATGTGTAAGCTCAAAAGTAATCATTAAAATGTTTGCAACATATAAAATTGTCTCTTCTGAATACTTCCTTAGTACTTTCTAAATCTCTGCACATGTTCTGAACAATGTGCCATGCCTTTATGAAGGTTTCAAAGAACTACATAAGAGAACTACTAATCTCACAAATTCATCTATGTGTTCAAATCTTTTCAGAGTAAGTGGAACTAAGTTTTGCTTTGTGCCAGTCATCTTTGGTAACAACCTTTTCTCAGGCTACTATTGAAAGGAGCTTGCCAAAAGACTCTGCCTTGCACATGCACATCAGGTTGGTGCTAGATTTCTTTTCATGGCATTGTTTGTAGGACTTTACAGCATTGTCTCTTGGATTTTCCCTAATGCAGAACTGGAGAGGAATATCCACCATCCTGCCCACTTCTGTACCTGTTGTGCTTCAGACAAACACCTGTGTCCAGGTTTATGCAACTCTACTCCAGTCCCAACATCATCTTGTTTTGATAAGCATGTTACTGTGTGAAAGCCCTGTGGATTATTCTCACACACCATTCTTTGCTCCTTAGACCATGGTTTCTAAGTGGTATTGATGTGGCCAGTGTGTCCTTTCACACACAGTATGCTTGTTCAGTATCAGGTTATATGTAGGGTTGGGCTGGAGGTTAAGAAGAAGGATGCAGATACAAGTTCTAGAAAGGTAAGTGGAAGTGAGCTGAGATTACCAACTGTCCCCTGACTTACAGCGCCATGTGCAGTGTGAATCGGCATGCTGGATGCTTGGGAATGCAACTTAGCATAGCTACATCTTCCTGCTCAAGAAGGGAGACTTCATTCCATCCCTACCTGGTCCTGAGAACTTGCATATCTATTATTACTCATCTTTGGTAAAAGTTTTAATTTTGATGAATAGATAGTGTATACAAGAAAAAAAAAATATCCTGGTATGCCAAAATAAGAAAAGATTTTGTGTAATTTATGAAGCAAACATGAGAAAAGAGCATTTAAATTCCGATTTTAATTATATTTTATTAATATTATAATATTTAAGTGCTAAATTATTCCAGTTACAGCTTGCAAAGTATGCAGAAATACTTAATACATCTGTACTTTTCTTTTTGTGTCCATGACTTGCATTGCAAAGGGAGGGAAACCTTTTTTTGATGAAAAAAACAGCTTTTTGATGAAGGATGACTATAGTTAAAAAGTGGGCATAAAAGTCACAGAACTATTATTAACTGTAAATTTGTATGAAAATAAATCAAGCTGATGCTTAAGGGAAGGACTGAAACTCAGTTTGAATTTATATTTCTATGTTTTATATCTTCTAGGTCTGGCATGATACTACATAATTCAAAGTGGTAGATGGTAAGTTTCTTCATCCTCAAAATGTTTTAAAATTATTGACCATTCTAGGAATGTTTCTGCTGGATCAGTGAAGCTACATCTGAATGCATCCACATGTT
This sequence comes from Cyanistes caeruleus, assembly GCF_971803275.1. Taxonomy (NCBI): domain Eukaryota; kingdom Metazoa; phylum Chordata; class Aves; order Passeriformes; family Paridae; genus Cyanistes; species Cyanistes caeruleus. The sequence goes on along the minus strand of NC_141706.1, from coordinate 41,937,136 downwards.
TAGCTGTATCTTTCCCATTGGGTACACATTAAAGAAATGGAAAATATTTTCCGACTAATTTGAATGTTGTGTGAGTCAGTCTTGCAACAGCAGAAAACTGCTATAGGCACATTCTTGATGCTTTTGCCATCTTTTGTAAAACACCTTAGTCACTCTTGCATCTTCCTAGCCTTCTGCCACTTTGTCAAGCACAAACAGAGGGGCAAGAATTCTGTTCCGGTTCGTTTCCACGATGCAACCATTTAGCACCATTTCATCCAAAATGATGTGCACTCTGTCCAAATTGAACATGATCTAGAAACATTTCAAGTTAAGTGTATTTTGAACAATGTGAAGATAATTTAAAAAAAAATCGTAGGCACCTAAGTTTTTAATAAAATTTTGCAAAAATAGGTATTTCTTAATTTATGCTAGTTTATTTACCATTATTTTAATAAAGCTAGCGAAACAGTAACTTTATCTAACAGCGTCTATCTCAAAACGATGGCAGGCCTTCAGGGGTATGAAGGGGTTGGCATTCATGACACACAAGTGCATACATGCAGACATGAGTGTCCAGTGCATCCACTGAACAACTGCCAAGGGTTTGGCTGTGAAAAAAGACTCGGATGTTGCCATTTATCACCAGAACCTGAAATGGAAACGGGCACAGCAAAGCAGCCTGCTGGGTGCATCTGTTATGCCTCACTGACATACATACACAGAGCATGAATAACCCTTTATCTGCCTTACTCTCCACCTGTTGCTGCTCTTTACATGTGTTCTATGCTGAGCACAACAGATTTGCGTTGCCTTCATTTTGTACCTTCTAAATCTTGCCCATGTATTGAGGACTGCTGCAGTGGAGCTAGCAAGTCTTCGAACAGTAACTGCTAAATACATCTCTCAGTACTTTCCCTCCATTTTGAAGGGTCTCTTGAGTGCCTTCTCTCCCATTCTGCTATTTATGACACCATGAATTGAACTCAGGAAGACAGCCTTGGTTTTGCTGTAGTCTTTGTATTTATGTTAGTGGACTTGCCTGCTAATCAGTGGAGTTGCAAGAATCAGGTTTTTGAAGGCATTAGCTGTTTCCTCTGCTCAGTGTGATAAATATCAGTCTAATTTTTTGAACATGACTCAGGCATTGAAGAAGACTGCTCTGTCTCCTGACTGCCAGAGGATTTGGTTTTGGCAGTCAGCCCTACTGCTCTGCCAAAGAGCTGGAGCAGTGTGAGTTCTGAACTGCAAATGATAACAGCTTAGGAGCCAGGTATCTATGTATTTGTTCCTCCTTGCTGCGAATGCTATGGGCTGAACTCAGTGCTACGGTGTATTTGCCTATAAGGGGAAGCAATTGTAATGCAGCTCCAGAGGTCGTGTTCTGCTTCACCAAGAGCACAGCATGTCGAGGTATGTGTAGTAGCACAATTCAGGTCCCCAAATACCTTTTCTACTAGTTACTGCTAGGTGGGAAACTATAGCTGTCAACAGGGCCTTGGGGATGGCCATAGTTCATCAGACAGCTTCTAATTTGCTGATCTAAACTTAACTACCTAATTTAATTCTAAATTATTTTTTAAATACCAGACTTCTTCCTGAAGTCAGATTCTTGAATCTGACCATAGGCCCTCATTGTTTCTAAAAATTTGACTCATGCCTTTTGATACTGAGGGGCAGTGCTGTCCTTAAAACGTCAAACAGTCACCATTTTTGTGGTACCAGAGACAAAGGTGGTAGCTTTACTTGGCTTGGCAGTTCAAAGATTGAAGACAAATTTCTTACTGTGATAAACTTATTGAGTAAATCAGCCTTTACAGAAATATTTTAATCTGAGAAGTTAGGATTTCTTTATTACAGCAATGTGGGAATTTTTAGAAAGACAGCTGTTTTGCTACTTAGTTCACCTCTGGCACTGCTCTGCACTGGGCTACAAGATCTGTTAGGGAAATTAGATAACATTCCATTCAGGTTTCAACAAGTGAGAAAGCCAACTCCTCCTGGCTTTTAATTTTTACACTCTACCACTGATTCACACTGCCCCAGTTCCCATGCCAGAGTCCATGGACTAGTTCCTCTAGCAGTCCAAAACTCTAAAACCCAGATGACTTAATCAACCAGGATCAGTGACGATGCAGCAACCTGCCATTCCCATCTTATTTTTCTGCATCATCCTGTTTAGGAAAACATTTAAATCACATCTAGTACTGTTTTTTCCCCTGCTGTATTTCTAGAAGAGTTGACAGTATGTCAAAGGAAAACTCTACCCACGCCAATAAAAATCTTGGAGCTGTTCCACTCTCAATGTAGTTCAATGAGATGTCAGTTTCCCTGCAGGCCATTCCAGGTTATTTCCAAACAGGCTTACTCCACTGCAGAAAAGTGGAATGACTTCTGCATCAACTTGATTTTGGAAGGTCCCAAAGCATTCTTTAACCTCTACCCTCAACCCAACATCCCACCTCCCTTCACCACACTGTTCTTGGCAAACAATTGGACTGTACAGGGAGCAAGCCTGGCTCTTTTCCCTTTCCTCTAGGTTTCACCCATGCTTTATGGTTACATATTGCCCAACACAGCTCAGCCATTCATGTCTGAATGACCTGCCCACGGAGAGATACGTATTTGATCCTTAGCAAGGCTCATCCTCCTCACCTGTTACTTGTTTGGCAAGTGACCCCAAATTTCAGGGTTTAAAGCCCTGGAGTCATAGATCCACACCCAACTGAAGCAGCAAAGCAAACCAGTTTGAGCAGCTGGCAACAGGAAAAAGCTGTATTTGGTGTTTGCACTGCCATGTGCTCCACCCAGAGCTGTCATTTAAGGTCCTGCTTCCAGTAAGAATCTTGGCTGCCCACAAAAAGAACATTAAGGGACTTTCAATAGATCCATGCAAAGGATAACAGGACTTTGAAAAACAAGAATGCAGAGGAAAACATGTTCATCTCTGCATGCCAGCCTGGGCAAAGATAAGCCCTCCTGGCTTTGGCTTCCCAATTTCTGGCAGTGCTGCAGAGGCTGTGTACCAAGCAGCAGAAGTAAATGGTACCTACACAATTGGTATTTTAAATGTTATGTTGGCTGTTGGTAACCTAAAGAGTTCCTCTTCTTAAAGACATTAATGGTACTTTCTATTATCACAGAGTATTTATGGCAAATGCATAGTAAGAGGTCTCCTTTCCCAAAACATTATATATAGACAGTTGAGCAGGAAGAGGGGAAGGAAAGAAGTGGAAAAGGCATAGTTAGGACTTGCATGTAATAAATAACTTCTTCATATGGAGGCATTTTAAGAGATCTCAGGTTTTTACAGGCAAGTAATTCAAGGGTGTGTCCAGGCTTCAGAGATGCTGAAGTGCACCTTGTGATCGCAGAACACACCCAAGAACACAAACAAAGGCTTTGTAGATTACAGTACAGGTACATATGGGGCAGATGGTTTGCTACTGAATATACAGCCCTTGATTTCCATCATGTACATTCATCCTCAGCTAGAGATTAGCTGGAGTTGCTTCTTTATTTAGTCTAGACTCACACATTCTGACTTATTTTGCCAATGTTCACTTTCAATAGCCTTTAGCCTATCTAATGGCAGGCATGTTTAAGGCACTGAAACCTGTGAAATGCTTTTTTGACCATTTATTCGTCAAGTAACTATGCTGATATTAAACAGGAGACAAAGGTGCCTTCAAGTTCTGTGAAATTCTAGAAGCTAATTTTAAGCTAGTCTTTATAGGTCTCCATTTCACCCACTTACGTTACAGTACAACTGAAGTGTATTCTTATAAATTCTCAAAATAGATTCATCATTCAATTTTCTCACTCCTTAAATGCATGGTATCCTCAGTGTTATCCCACGGGGAATTGAAGAATAGTTGATTCACGTGAAGTATTCCCTGTATCAAAGCTTCTTATCTATCCTAGGAGGAGCAGCAGCAGCTAGTTGCAATGGAATGTCATGGCTTTTTTGGATCAAGACAACATTCTTCAGATGCTTAGTCCTAGAGCACTCTGTCACCCTCTCCCTTCCCACAAGGGGAGTGTAAATATCTGTTTCCCTAGAAGTTAATAATGTGTCTTCAAGCAAGCTTTGCTTCACCAGTTCAAGCAATAGAAAAGGTAACTTTTCTATTTATAAAAGTAATTTTAGAAACTGTCATACATACCAGCGTTTTGTTCCTTAAAGTTGCTGTTCTAACACTTGTGTTTTTATAGGCTCTTTTGTCCTCATCATAGCAAGAAAATAGTTCCTACACCACCCAAGCTGGAGTTTTAGTGCTACAGAAAACCCCTCCCACTTATTTTATAGACAAAGGAAAGCTTATCCAGTACTATTTACACATTAGAGCACAACACCCCGAAGACAATTTCAGTATTTGTTCATTCAGCTGGCCTAACAACACTCCTTACTGATATTTTAAAAACAATCCAAACAACTTTAGGAATGATAGGTCATTCCAGCTTATGTACTCTTTAAGTGTGCAACTGACTCTTGAAAATGAACATCGTATAATGGCTAAGTGGTTCACAACTGACACGTGAAAGCTTCTGTAAAAAGCTGGCTATTCTCAAGTACTTAGCCAATAGGTATTCTGTGTTCATTTTTGCAGAAACATGAGAGAACTGTGCATTGTTTAGCATCAATGTCATACATACCAACATGATGTACAAATCCTGTTGGGAAGGATCCAGATCAGACTCAGTCCCTTGTGCTGCTCAAGGCACCCTTCCTGACATCAGACTCCAGAGAGACCATGACATGAGCTACAGTGTGGATGTCCTGGATGAATTCAGGTGTGGACCTAAATGAAAGCTGTAGTTCTGCCTCTGATGGAGCTGCATTGCCAGGAATACTGGAATAATGTCTGGGAGCTGCAAGAACCAGTGCATGTGCTACAGGCTTGGTGAGGGCTCCAGGGACATCTCAGTTGTGTGATAGGCTCAGCCCTTGGATTTAACTGGGCTTTGCTTGGTGCGTGGCTGAATAGCCTTAGTAATTATGATCTGTTTCAAATGGGTTTTGAGTTTGTCACTTCCTGCTATTTTTTTTTTCATGTTAGTAAACACTACTGGCTATACAGAATAGCCACTGTCACATTTAAAATAAACTTCCTATGGATCTGTACACAAAAATAATACCAGCCACTCAGGAAATCACGAGAGTGTCTTGCAAGATACCCTGTAAACAAAGATTCTGTAAATACTACTTGGTGTTCACTGTTGCAGACCTTCAGGTGATACCTCTTCCAGCAGATACTTTGCATCCAAGCTAACTGCACTGAGCACAAGAGTTAATGTGAGAGCATTTGGCAAAGGCAACAGTTCAATTGCAGGGGAGGATATTTTCTTTCACATTATGAAAGGCAAGTTGATGGTTTATTTCTTGCACTGCAATACTAGCTAAAGGCACTTGTCCAAATTATTCTTCTGGGTCAGCTATTCAAGCTGTTGTCAAAAACAAATACAGTCCTGAACAACCCACTTCCTCCTAGTTACACCTCCGCTTTACATTTAAAAAAGGAGGGTATCTTATTTGACTATTTTAGGTAGCCTTTCAGCTTAAGAATTAAGCTCTTCTTCCTAAATGGGAGAATTATTTTGTACATTTATAGAAGTAGAATGTTTTATTGTAAAATTGTTCCTAAAATGTGTATCATAAAAAAGTACCTTTCTGAATGCTAAAACTACATACTTCATTCATATGTCATAGGTGTTGAGAGACATATCAGACATGAGCTTTTCCAGTATTTTTTCCACTATGACCAAGTAAGTTGGTAATGCACACTCCTATTTACTAAATATTCCCCTCCCAGGTTTTTCCCTTCCTCCAAAGATACAGAAATTAAATCTCACCTCTTGTTTTCATGAAGTAAGATCAAACTGCAAACATAATCTTACAGATAGTACTGCTATTTGGCTCTAGACATTACAGCTGTAACATTGAGTTGTTATTACAGTATTGTTCAGTTGTTATTACAGTAGTTGCAATATCTATTTTATTGTAAACTCAAACTGAAAGCTTAAAATAGTAAGCCTAGTTAAGCCTGAAAGTTCCTCATGAATTATCTTTTCACGTACTTCATCCTCTCAAAGCAAGGTCTCTGTGTCTTATTTTAAATGGAACCAGGCTTATCTTAATGATGGAGGATTTAAATAGGTGACCCATGTGAACATTAGCCATGCTTTCAGAAGGTGCCAAAATGGTGCTACTTACTCCAAGTGCAAAACTGGTGAACATCTGCATTGACTTGAGTGACAGTCAGTGCTATGAGGATGGTATGAACTGCAACATACACACTATAACAAATGCATTTCTGATACTGAAAAGGATACATCTAATTCACTCTGCAGGGAAAAGAGATAGACAGCCATTAGTTACAGTTTGATCTCTTATCTCAGATGATCTCATAATCACCAAACATTACACATCCCTTCAAAGGATAAAGAAAGTCTTCAAAATATCGATAGAAAATTTTAGAGTGATTCAGATTTCTCTTCTGGACTGGACAATTACATGCTCTTTCCTGCAACACTGATTTGCTTTACATATGTTACCTGTCTCTGTAATCAAAGCTAATGTTTTACTTGAAAAAACCCACTGAGGTCACCTACAAGTAACAATTTGAATATAGTCAGTGCCATCTGAGTGAGTGGGTGGAAAACCAGCAGCTGTAATCATGGTGGTCCTGGCCCTATATTCTCTCTTCCTCCTTCTGCAAAACCAGGATGTGAATGCCAAGTTTACACAGTTGAAGTTGTTGCTGCAGATCATTTCAACAGCAAAATCTAGACACTGTATATACCCATGGCTGTGGTAGTGGCTGCACGTATTAGGGAAGGCAAGGCAACTCCAAGCTTTGGACTTTTAGCACTTCTAAGTCTTCTCCAGCGCCAGCAACACAATTCTTCATATAGTCATAATTTTCCTTCTATTTTTGGATTTACCCCAAGCAGTATTACTCATTTAACCAAAATGTCTGAGTTACAAGCCCTCGTGGTCTCTCTGCAGTCAGCAGAAGAGAAGGGGATCTTCACCAGTTGACTCGGCACACTTGAGGCATGACTCACGTTCTCGAGATACTCATCAGTCTCCAGTGCCAGTAATGGGAGCTTAGGATGACCAAATTTCTAACTTAGGTGCCTCAGTTAAATAGCTAAACTTAGAATTAATCACTTAGCCTTAGCACTTAAGATCTTACAGAGTTGGGTGGAGATTCCCCAGTCTCTATTAAAAGAGGCAATCTTTACCTGCTACCTAGAGAATTTAGTTTGATAAAGTAGTTTTCATTCATGGTCTAAACCTGATTTTAAAGCAGAGTAAAGCTGGTAAGGTATTACTGCTAAAATTACTATTACTTTTGTGGTCTACAGATCATCTAAACTGGAGTAGTTCTAGTCTACAGGCCTCTGCTGAGTGACCCTGCCATTCTTCAATTAGAAGTTTTTAATGCATCACAAAAGTTGCATTTTAAGGGTACGATCAGTTTAAGTGTTCTCAGCATCAAAAAGTAGTTGGAGAAATTGGAATTCTGAACAGTGTGCAGAATTTTTCCTGGGTAGTGAAAATACAAAAGTGAAGGGGACTCAGAATTACATCTCACGAACAACTTTGAAAGCTTTCCCCCTAATTCCATTAATGTTTGTTCTCATATCTGAATTCAAGCTCTGTAAACTCCATTAGATAAAAATAGAGTACGTGAGAATGTTTAAAGCTCTCAGGTCTAAAAATAATAGATGACAAAATGTCCTTCTAGAGACACATGTTCTCTCCTTTCCCAGAGTTCTGTCTCTGTTGCCATCATCATAATTTGGGATTCTGCTAAAATTCTGTAAATCTTAAACAGTAATCTGTACAAGTACAGATTTATACTTTCTTGCTCTGTGGTTACTGACAGAAACACCAGCTAGAATTGCAGCCCTTGTCTTAGTGCTCTGCCATTTATTGTGTTATATGATATTAAAACTAGAACCATCAAAGATTTCTTTTAGCTCTCCACTTTTAGGTTCCTCTAGTCTCCAACCCGAAATGCTACAGAAAATAAAAAACCCCTCTGGAATGATGAACTCAGCAAATTTCTAACAGCTCTCAGTGGCTGGGTTATATGTGTGGTCAACAGATCATATATATACACTACATTTATATGTATAAGAACTACATCTATTTTTGCTCTGCTTTAATTGAATAAAATTTGAGAGGTGGTTGGCAACTATTAGCTCAATCAGACAAATAAGATGTGACTAAATTTTATTGTGCGTTCCTGTGCTGCCGAGATCTAATTCCATTCTTGGTTATCACTGCTTAGGTTGAGACTACAATCAGGAATTTTAAGAGAAATTCTGAACTCAGTGCAGTCAGAAAGTGATATACTTAGTAGCAGCAGTTTCAATGGTCTGGGGTGACGTTGAGATAACAGCCTAAAAGATTTGCCAAGCATCTAAACAGTGAAGGGTGCAGATGACTTTTTCAAGCATGTCCTTGAATTCACAGAGGGAGCTCTGCCCTGCCTGCTACGGTACTAGAGCTGGGGAAGCAGTTACAGACCCTGCATACTGATACCTTGTATGTACAGTCACCAGTGTAATACCCTCAAATACATGGACTACAGGGGAAATGAGACAGCCCTCTTTTCTGAGAGGGATAGCCAACACATTTCAGCAAAGGTTAACTGAAACTGCACCAAAGTATGATTGCAGTCAATTTTTTTGTAACAAGATTATTACAAACCCTATATTAAATAGCAAATTTTCTAAACAGAATTACAATGCTGCATTTTCAAACTTTGTAAAAACAAGCAAGCAAAAAACTCTCCCACCAAAAGGAACAGTGTCATTTTAAGTGGAGCCATGTCTGATGTTGAATCCTTAACAAAATTACTATCTCTATTATAGCTGTTTTATCAGATATCCACTGTTGCCTGCCAACAATATGGGGTCTACAAGTACAGACTGGTTTTTGAGGTTTCTTTTGCTCCATTCCTCTGATCTTGTTCAGTGAGAGTGATGTCAGTTCCCTGCTTCATGCTTACACCATCTTAATCATGAATAAAGTTCATTTGGGGAATGTAATGCTATAAATTGCATAGGAATTGCAAAGTCAAATCTCTTTATTTCTTTAAAATATATAAAATGCCCATGGCTAATTTAAGAGTATATGACCCAAAGAAACCCCATAAACCCATGCTTTTCTAACAGAAATATTTCTGGTATTCCTTGTCTGATAATTAATAACCCACACATACTTTTACTTCTCTGAAAAATCAGCTCATACTACCTTTCCCCACAGGGATAATATTTATTAAAATTCTAAAATATTAAACATTTTTCTCCTCTGATTTATTCTCTGAAATGGCACTTTCACCAAAGTTTTGAAAGAGAAAAAAATGTTTCATAACAAATTCAGTGTCTCACTCACCACTCTGCTGAAGTATTTGTCCAAAACTTCCACAAAATTATGAATTAGTTCATATACTGCCATCTCATTCTGAAATTAAAACCAACTGAATATTAAATCAATATTTACAAAATGTAGTAGTATTCTTTGTGTTAATTCAGTCTGTGGTGAATGAAAAGCCACTAGCACAGTAAGCCCTCTGCTCAGGCCGTGTAGTTGCCCAGCTGAGGTGCTGAGAGCTGGGCAGCACTCAGGGCAGAGGCTCAGGGCAGCCACACAGAGCAGCTCTGCAACAGCCAGTGGATTCTCTGCCCTGGGCTGCTGCCAGCCCCCTGCTGCCTTTGTGCCACCCCTCCCAGCTCAGCTCTATCACACACATGGCTAACTAGGTTAAGCTTACCCATGCTGAAGTCACACCAGCCAGCTGTAGCACTGAGCCAGCCTCTGCTGGGCACTTTGTCCCAAATTGCCTGCCTGATTTGAAGATACTGTGGTAGGCAGCAGCTACCTTCCACACCACCCTGTTAAGGCCTCTAACAGTAAATGCTGTGTTCATTTCTGAGAACCAGTTATCAGTGCAAACACTAAGGCCTCCCAGGTGCAACCTGAACAAATGAAATATTAGTACTTGTCAGCTTTCAGATACCTTTCTTTTTTCCCTTTTTGAAAAACAAAATAAATTGGCATCTTTGTAGCTGACAGTATAGGAATTTTTTCTTTGTCCAAGGACATTAAAAACAGTGAGAAGTCATCACAGATGAGACAGATGACCCGGCTGTAATGTTAACATTTTTTTAGGAACCCACCTCACATAAATTAGTGCAGAATCAGTACAGGGCTCAGGAAGACTACCTCATGGTAACAGTTCAATCTACTGCTAAAGACCAAAGTCAAACATAGCACACGTATTTTGGGGTTTTTTTGTAACACTCATTACCTCTCTTACTTCAAAGAAATAAAAATTTTGGGGGGAGGGGATTGGTTTGTTTGGGTTGGGTTTTTTTTTGGTGTTTTTTTTTCTTACAATGACTTCTTGAAATTCTCTAATTGCTATTGAAAAATTCCATGGATGAAGAGCCTAGCCTGTGATAATCACTATAAACATTCATTGCAAGAGGGTATATAATTTCTTACCTCTGTCTGGTCGATGCCAACAACTATGAAAAGAGCTGCATACTGTCGGTACACCAGCTTGAAGTCCTTATACTCAATGAAAGAGCACTAGGCAGAAGCAAAATGAGTCAAATAGAGCAGCTGCCATTTAAGCATACAACAGTGTAAAGGACATTGCTCAAAAGGCCTGAGGTTTCAAGTTCATAAGACAGAGAACATGGATTTCCCAAGATTCATCAATTTTAACTTGAAAGAAATTTAGTACGGTAACTTTTACACCACAGTTTTCATCTGCTGGCAGAAAACGTGCCACCACTTTTTAAATGGAAAAACTGAAACACACAGGACTAAAGTGACTTGTTTGGGGTTATAAAAGCACCCATTACTTTCTCATAATTTTCATTTGCAAGCCCTTTCAAAAAGAGACCTAAAGGTAATTTTCCTGTTTTAAAAAAATTACCAATATTTTAATGTAAAAATGGAAATGAGAAAATTCCAGATCCAGTGGTGAATTAGCAGGTCTTTCCCAAGAGGAGAGAGCCAGGAGATGGCGCCGTTTCCTGCCTTTGCTCTCCCCGTCACTCCGCCCGGAGCCCGAAATGGCAGCGGCAGCGCCGGCAGCTCCTGCGCTCGGAAATGCTCTCACAGGAGCGGCACCAACACGGTCATTTCTTTAGCCAAAGCTGTGAACTACGGGACTTACAAGAACTGCTATTTTTATTGCAGAATAAAGAAGAATGTTTCCTAGAATGAAGTATGTAAGGAGTGCTGTGCACTGTGCTGTGCTGTGCAAGAACACACATCATTAATGAAAAGTAAAGAAGCTGACTTCAGAACACAAACCAAAAAACTTCATTCACTATCGAAGTCATATATTTCTCCTCTAATTCAAGTCAATCTGCAAAAGTTTGATGCTGTTCTTAAAGAACCAACGGTTTAATTAAGAGAGCAATGAAAATCTGAACTTTCATACAAAAAATTTTCCAACTTCTATATTTTCTGACTTTCTTGGAGAAGACGTGAACACTTTTTTTGAATAAAGGAGTCTAATACAGAGGCCTAAAAATCTGTGTTTCCAAACCTGCCCTGTGCTTTAGATAATGTTTTCATAATTTGGAATCCTCTACCCTAAGTTTAAACTTGGAGCTGTCATTACTCTGCCTTCTACCTTCTGGCAAAACAGTAATATCCCCCCATCCATCTCTATCAGACAAGCAATACAAAGATAAAATGAGTATTTCCTGACTTCTGAGCTTCTTCAAACAAAGAAGAGGAATCTTCATGACAGTGATACACACAACTCCAAAATCTCTGTAAGCCTCAAAAAAACATTTATTCAATACAGAATAACAGTTCAACTGACTGAACCCATAATCTAGAACCTAAATCTTTTTTATCATGGGTACAAATGAAATAATGACCTGCGACAGACACTGATAGGTTTCAGAATTATCAATAGGAAAGATGTGAAATGTGGATAAAATAAAACCTACAAAACCTACCTCATCCTTTGAACGGGAGAGACAGTTTTTGATTACTTCAGCTTCCAGTATTGCCCGTTTATTAATTTCTACATGCTCATAATACCTGGACAGTCTTGTTTGACCTTGTTTGTTTACCATAAGAAAAAATTTTATCATTTCTTTTATATTGACTTCAATGGTAGACTTCAATTTTGGGTGCAGGAATCAAGAAGAGTATTTCTGGGAGCAGAAAAAAAAAAAAAAAAAGAGTAGTAATACATAGGAATGAAGCCTTCCTAAAAGCTATCCAGCCCAGGTATGCATATATTTATGACTGAGTTTATTGCCAAAACATAGAGCATAAGAAAAAAAAAAAATTCTCAGATCTTTTGCACACATCCCATGGAAAAACTCAGTTTTTCCCCCCATGCAACTAGTCACAAACTACCTAATAAATAACAGCTTTCATATTTAAAATTTTCATATTTCAATCAAATTAAATTCTTGGTAGGATTTGGGAAATCAGAGGAGTAAACAATTACTTTTTCATAACCATAAATTTACTTACCACTTTCTTCCTGCATGCTAACTGGTCTGTAAACATCAGAAATTTGCCCAATACCAAACCACTCTTATACAGCTACTAAGAGCAAAATTTGCCTATAAAGCACTTTTTTCCCACCTGACTTGTATTTAACAATTACATTCATACCATTGTCATAACAAATTGAATGGAGAGATGACAAAGGGAAATGCATGGGCCACAACAGATGATCATTTCTTTAACGCAGAATGAGAGACTCCTAAATATTTGGGTATCTGCAGTATCAACATATATCTTGAGCTGGACCAGCAGCTACCTGATTTCCCACACGGATGCCGTAGGTAAATTCTGCATTTAATGCAAACTAAATGTGGGTCTTCAATAGATAGAGAAATTGATTCACATTAATTACTCAAAAGAGCTTTATCTCAATGTAAATAAATATTAAGCCACCCAATGCCACTGAAATATAGCTGTAGAATATAAACATACCACATGCAATGTACAGTGGAAAATAGCATTAAAAAGAGCACAGCATATGTCAGAATCTGCTTGCAAAACAATTGACATCTCTGATGTTTTGAATAGTATGAAAATAGAGTAAGCTGCAAATGTAATTTTTTGAAATAGAAGTTCTGGGTTATTTACTTTAATGCCTGAGAACAATCTCTTTAATGTTTTCCATCTGACTCTCTATTTGCATCCCAGATTTATTGACTCAAGTAATCTTAAGGTTTGTGCACTGGAAATACAACAACTACTGCAAAAACTATTCCTTTTTTTCCAGTTCTGAGGAGCTTGTCCTTACCTGGTGCATCTTAAGTCTCAGCTTCTGTGACAAAGTGTAAACAGAAAACTATCAGGAATACACAAAACAATACAGTGTAGCTCTTTGAGTACAAACAGTGTATCTTAAAGTAGACAAGAAAAAGGGGGGAAAAAATACAAGGCAAGCTCCACAGGTGCTGCATCATATTATTAGCAACTTGAATTAGCTGGCTATATACCATCCCTGGGTGACAAATCTTTCATGCCAGTGATGCAGCAAGGGCCAAAATATTGTGCTGACATTAATTATTGCTTGCTTCTGATTCACAGTGGTCACTTTTCTGAAAGAAAAGCCACCTCTTTTACCACCACTTGGATCTCAAGAAGTAACCCTCTTTTTCTCAGTGTACTGTGGCTTACTCTATCTACAAAGAAGTCTGGATTTCCCCATGAAATTTCAAATATGTTTTTATTAATTCGACTTGATACTGAGAATTCATTCGTAGTTGAGTGACATGCAGTTAGCTCAGGATCAGTCCTCAAGACAACAGAATCTATTTGGAATCATGACAATCTCAGAGCTTTCTCACCTCTTCCACGTGAAGCCCTCTCAGGCACTCACTTCTGTTGTGTCGCTCCGACAGCAGAATCCTGGGTGCTGGTCAGTGCTGCTGCTGGCTGCACACGGCTTGTGCACTGCACCCAGGGCTTCTGGATCAGCACAAGTTTGTCTCTGAGGAAGAACAAACCAGGTCATTAGAATAAAAAAAGGGCCCAGATAGAAATGTATGATGGGATCTTCACTGTTGGATGGCAAGTAGACTGACGTTGATGACTTAATGGAAGACTAGCATATATACAATCTTTGTTTAGTATATAGCTCTTTTTCCCCCTCACACTCTGTTTTAATTACTGCTTCAAGTTAGAGTTGCAATAATATATCTTAATATTTTTAAGCATAAAGTTGAAATACTAAGATGATGCAGTCAGTTTTTGATAAAAACCTTCCAAGAAGGACAAGAACAAACAACTCCTTCCAGCTCAGAATGAGGCCCCCTAGCAAGAGCCAACCTCACGGCAGAAGGAACATGAAACTTTAAAGCTACTTAAGAAGGAGCTGTGGCATGAAAGAGAAGCAATATGAGAAATGCTGCCCATTGTTTTAAGCAAGCTCAGGCACAGGAGACCAACTGCAAAAGATGTCTGTCCATGCTAAACAGATAATAACAGTGGCGTAGACAGCTTTTCTTTTTTCATCTTAGTTTTACACCTCATCATTGTGTTTGGCACTGCTGAAACAAGAATTAACAGTTCTCTGTTTTCATCCAAGCTATTTTAATCATTTAGTTATGAACAGGGCCAAGGGCTTGAGAACAGGACAGGGAGAACAGTACAACCATCCCAGGAGCACTGACAGAGCTGTTGTACTTTGAGTTACTGCTAAGCAATACGTAACAGCAAGACATATGACAAATTCATACGTATGATCCTATTGCAGGATTGGCTCCTAATCCTAATTATTCCTTTATTAACCTAATCTTTGTACATGCTTAATCCCTCTCTGATGTTATGACTATTTTATCTCCATGTATCCTTATGAATGGCCTAGATTGTTTTACAGATGAAAATATTTAGACCAGATTGTTTTTTAAAAATCTGCACAAATGCTCTTATCCAGAATAGATTAAAAAAAGAAAAAAACAATAATGTTGTAACAGAGGTAGAACCATAGTAGCACTCAAGTGTTACCTGTAATTTATGAGACAATTATTATTCATAGAATTGGAAAACAATCAACAGGTATTGAATCTGCAGGTCCATCCTTTCTGTAGCTATTTCTGTATTTTCCCACCAGCCCCAAAGATAGCTTTCCAGATGTTAACCAGAAACTTTGTTTGTATAAATGGCAGCACAAGCAGTTTTGTGCAGAAAAAGTGGTATAAATTAACAAGTTCAAATAATAACTTTGTAAAAATTTACAAAAAGTATGCAAGTATAGCTGACTTTGAGAATAATGTTTAAAATATCTTACGGGGTTCATTTCTTTTAGAATTAATTCTGAAAAAAATCACTTGAAGTAGTAAAAGCATTTGCTTGCAAAATTTGGGCAAAAAAAGGAAACGACTGAGTTTTGTTTCTAACAAACATAATTTATTTCTTCTCTTTTCATCTTGGCTTTCAGATACAGAAAACACATTAAAATGAGTTTTGCATATATAGGATGTAAGGAAACCTGTGAAATATAATAAAAAACCAAAAAGCATATCTGTGCATGTTGATGGGTAAAGAAATCCCATTCCTTCAAGTTCTTTGTATTTGAGAAGCTACCTTTTATGATCAATAATCAGTACTCAAAAAGCTGGCAACCTTTCTTCTGATACAACTCTTACATACTCTTCTGAGCATTCTCACGCATATGTCTGTGTGTATCCATGCCCATACACACTGGTTATGATGCTTTTATGCATGCAGAATCAAGTGGTTCAAGGGAATTGGTGACAAGATGCAAGCCTTTCATATCTCTGCCATTATTTTGCTCATTTTAGTAATGAAAAGACATTACTATCTGAAGGCTGTTTGTCAGAAATGAATAGGCTCTCCCATTCCAGGTCACTGAACAAGTATCTGCACAAATGTGCTTAGGAACCAAAGACTGTAAGAGACTATCAAGATCCTGATGGACTGTCAAATCCAACTCTCTCCATCCCAGTCAACCATGCATTAGAAATTTTGTCCAGAACAGCCTGTGGTATATGCTTCCTGCATAGCCAATCTACAAAACACCTTTGCAACTCTACCACTGAATGAAGACTCCTCAGAAATAAAAACCTCAGAAAGTATTGCTTGGGGAAGATGTGAAAAGTCTGGAAATTGCAAACTTTCCTTCAAAAGAAATTACCTTCTGGAGTGACCTTTACTTCCCTAACAAAATACATCTTCTGTAAGGATAATTTGGCACGCATACAGATGACATACAGTTTATCTGCTGTGATTTAAATATGAGCTGTTACGGTCTGTTAGATCTCATCCTCATTAAAGTATCTCTTGCAGATAAGTATCTATGAGAGAAAATTCATATAGTGATTGGCCTGTGTGACTCACACTGCCAGGCTGACATGGTTCGAGAGCTGCTTCCAGTACATGTCGGCTCTGCAGGCTGCATAACCACATGAGACACCTCAAAGTAACTTGTCCCTGTTTGAGTGACACTCCTTTTCAGATAACAGCTGAGACCTCACAGAGAGGCAAAGCCTGCAATACCTGTTCTGCATATAAAAAGATCTGAAGTCTCCCACAAGGCCAACCCTGCAGAATCTACATGCAGTAATATAAAGCATATTTTAAATATAATTTTAATTATTCCTCTGGTATAGATACAAGCACTGAATTTAGTTTGTCACAGATTTCACCAATACTTGTACATAATCTGACAATATATTGAAGAAAAGGAAACACAACCTAAGTTTGAATTGTACTTGCAGTACAGCTGTAATTCAAATCAGACACGTGTCTCAAACTAAAACCACTCCAGTCAATGTCTACAGATTTAGTAGTATGTTAGTTATTTCAGTCTAAGAAAGGTTTGCAACATTCTAGGGCTCTTAGCTAGAATGTAAGAGATAAAATCTCACAAAGAAGAAATGGCATGACTACATATATTACATAATTGCTTCACCGAGAATTAAAAATAAATGTTAGATAGAACTATAGGCAAATAGTGTACTGCACTGTTCAACTCTAAATAAGCTGATTTTCTGGATGTAGAGATCTAATGGTACTTTGTGTATGAAATGTAGAATCATAGAATATTCTGAGTTAGAAGGGACCCACAAAGATCGTTGAGACCATCTCCTGGCCCTGCACAGAAAATCCCGAGTCACATCCTGTGCCCGAGAGTACTGTCCAAAAGCTTCTGGAACCCTGTCACTCACTCAGCTTAATGCTGTGACCACTGCCCTGGGGAGCCTGTTCCAGTGCCCAGCCACCCTCTGGGTGAAGAACCTTTTCCTGATATCCCACCTAAGCCTCCCCTGGCATGGCTTCAGGCCATTCCTGGTCCTGTCACTGGCCACCACAGAGATCAGTGCCTGCCCCTCTTCTTCCCCTCAAGAGGAAATTGACTGTGATGAGGTCTCCCCTCAGTCTCCTCCAGGCTGAACAGACCAAGTGACCTCAGCCGCTCCCCATATGCCTTCCCCTCTGGGCCCTTCATCAAATGTAGAACAAAATGGGTTAAACTGGAATGAAAACATTAGTGAATTTTAAAATGGCCAAATGACAGGCACGAAGCACAAGCAGGTGTAGCACAGGAAAAAGCATTTTTAATACTATTTTTTTATTGGGCTTCCTGAAGATTTATTGCACAAAACCATGTAGCAAATGAAGACCACAAACATAATCAGAACCCTTGGTCTTCCTACTTTTGTTGTGTCAGTGGACAAGGCTTTAATAAAACAACATACTATTTTAAATTTACCAGTAAAAGTAATTTTTGCATTCCAGTTTACTACTGTGCCCAAAACAATTCGTCAAAAAGATGAAACAAGTATGTCTGTGTGGCTTTTAAATAAAACACTGTGTTCAGTTTCAGGACAGGGATTTTTTAAAAAGGCAACCTTAATTGTCTAGGGAAGTCAAGGGAGGAAGGAAAGAATAAAAACGTTTTCCTTTGCTGTTGTCAAAATGCTGGCTGAATATAGTAACAGAATTAAACTCCAATAACTCTTATATACTCAGGAATGAGGAATGTCCTGGACAACTTGAGCTAAACAAAAGGTTAAACTAGTTATGAGCTAAGTCTCAGTTTTTAATAATGATTCGGTAACTGTCAGTAGACAATGAAAATAAATCAGCTGTGGTGGAAAGGAGCTGGATTTAGATTGCCTAATCGGTATGGAATCAGGAAGAATGGACAATGACATTTTAGTAGGAAATGATTTAATGGAGAAGAAAGGAAGGACTGGATGAACTAACTGAAGCATCAACACACACCTAAGGGGAGACTGGTAAAGAAAGGAAACACCGGTACTGAGACAAACATTAATTTTTTCCAGTAATTAACAGAATTCCAGGTCTGATAAGGATAGACCTTTTTTAGGAAACTACCCATGTAGTGAATGAGT
The DNA here is from genome assembly GCF_971803275.1 of Cyanistes caeruleus. Classification (NCBI taxonomy): domain Eukaryota; kingdom Metazoa; phylum Chordata; class Aves; order Passeriformes; family Paridae; genus Cyanistes; species Cyanistes caeruleus. The sequence goes on along the minus strand of NC_141706.1, from coordinate 41,918,755 downwards.
ACAGCATGTAAAAATTTTGAAGAGAGGCAAAACCAAAGACCTACCTTACTTAAAATGAGTGACCTATGGATCATTTGAAATAGAATGTGACGATAGTTTTTAAGTATTACATTGGAGAATAGTATTTTGCAACCGAGGTAACTTCACCATATTCAAACTACAGCCTTAAACACTGCATTGCTATCACCGATAAAACTAAGCCAAATAAAATAGACCAGCAATTTCTTGCAAAACCAGCCTCACGTGGAATAGTTTCTAATAGCGAACATGGTCCTCCTCGGGGGGGGGAATACATTACACACATCACAACCGAGTTATCATGAAGATGACCAGAAATTAGCCAGCTTCCAGAAACATACCATAAATTTAATACATCTCTTCTAAACCACCTCCTTATGGAGCAAACTCAGCGCACCATTAAATCGCGCAGAGTCTCAAAAAGTGAAGTGTTGGACCCGGCTGCACGCCGCTTTAGGACGCAGGCCCCGGCCTGGCCGCGTTCCCGCCGACTCTTCCCAGGGCGTTCGGCACTCCCGAGTGGCGGGGCGAGCCTCGCCGCCACCTCCGACTGTCACCCGGGGCAGACGGGAACCACCCGGCCGGGCCCCAGACCGCCAGCCCCGACACCGACCGGCCCGGGTGCCGCCGGCAGCCACGGCCAGCTCTAGGTCTGTCGGGCCAGCCCCGGGCCCGTCCCGCTCCCCCGGGCGCGGCGCTCACCTCCCTCCCGCGCAGGCGCGTAGGGCCGCGGGAGGCGGCGGAGGCCAGGCCGCGTTTCCCGGCAGGCGCCGCTCGCTCCCCGCCCGGCCGGGTGGGAGGGTGGGAGGGCCGCGGGGCTGTAATGGCGGCTGGCGGCGGCTCCGCGCTGCGCTGACACCCGGACCCGCTCGGCGCAGCCCCCCCGCCCGGCCCGCCCCCTCCTCCCCGCCCCAGCCAGCGCCGCTCGCCCCCTCCCCGGCCCCTGCTCCCGGCCCCCGCCGCGGGACGAGGAGGAGGGCTCCCCGCAGACAATGGACGAGCACCCTGGAGCCGGAGGAGGCGGTGGGATGGCGGCCGCCCCGAGACCGCAGCAGCCGCCGCCGCAGGCGGGTGGGAACATGAACCTGCAGTCGGGTGGGGGTTGCGTGGGGGCTGGAGCCGGCGGAGGAGGAGGGCAACAGCCGCAGCCCCAGGGCCCCGCGGCCCCGGCCGGTCAGGAGGCGGCGGGCCCCGCCGAGCTGTCCCGGCCCCAGCACTACACCATCCCGGGGATCCTGCACTACATCCAGCACGAGTGGGCTCGCTTCGAGATGGAGAGGGCGCACTGGGAGGTGGAGCGGGCCGAGCTCCAGGTACGGGGGGCGAGGGCGATCTGGGACTGGCCCGGCTGGCTCCGGGGGCCGGGCCGCGCGCGGAGTGCGGGGGCAGCGCTGCCCGGGCGAGCGGGGTCCGCGGGGCCCCCGAGGCCGAGCCGGTCGCCGTGGCCCGGACACGGTACCTGGGCGAGGTCCGGCGGGCGGAGCGGCGGTACCGGCGGAGGCCCGAGCCGGGCTCCCTCCCCGGGGCAGCCATTTTGGTTTGTAGCATGGCGCCCGCCCGGCTCGGAGCGGCCCCGGCCCCGCAGGCCGCTCGCCCGGAGCCGCGGCGCGGGGCCCGGAGCGCGGCCGGGGAAGGGCGGGCGGGCGCTGCCGCGGCGCGGGGCTGTGACCCTCCCTCTCGCCCTCCTCCCCGGCGGCGGGGCGAGCTGCGCTACGCCTTGACAGCTGCGGTCGGCTCTGGCAGCACAATGACTCCGGGGCTCCTCGGCCCCGTGCGGGCTACCGACAGCAAGAGCCACCGGGCCTGGGAGGGAGGGAGGACTGACACCTCCGTGCAGCTCAGCGAGCTCTGACTTTGGAGGGAAAAGAGGGAGTCAGGAGGCGGCAGGAGTGCCTGCCTCCCTAGCAAGGGCAGGACGAGGAAAAGGAGTTCAGGTAAATCGTAACTAAAAATATTTAGCCAGGCGTGCAATTTGAGCCAGGTTGAATCTGTTCTCCCTTTCGGACTTGCTTCTTTGGAGATTTCACATCGAAGAAGAGTGAGGAATCGATAAGTCTGCGGCGTGGTCATTTCAGTATACAAAAAAATACCAGCTTAGTCTGGGGAACGGAAATTTAACAACTTTTCAGGATAGAGAGCAAATGTTGGAGTTGCAATATACATTTCTTGCCACTAATATTTGCTTTTAGTAATAGGGTAATTTTACTAATTATTTTTTCAAGTAGACTATTACCAGTTTACGAACAGGTTACAAAATCCAGTGAATGTGAGATATCCACACAACGGCCATTATCTTTTTATAGGACAGAAATGTAATAAAAATGTAAAAAAAAATGTTAGCAGACTATTGCTTCCAGATAATTTTTTGGTGATTTTTGTACTGAGTGAATGTTGAAGTAGCATCCCGTCAAATTGCACTGCAGCAGCAGCTGACATTTCCAAGGCACTTACTTTCGGATTTCAAAACCAAGATGCATACCTGAGCCTGGGCAATTCTTTAGGAGCTTCTCAGCTGTATAATAAGCATGTAATTTGCACTATTTTTGTTACAACTACAATTAAGAAAGAATTAAAATAACTCCAAAACCACCAAGGGAAACAGTTGAAGAGGTTTTACTGCTTCTTTCACTTATTGCTAGTCTTACCATTTTAAACTTCGTGAAATGGTTGGATTTAAAATCTGTGATGAACGTGGGTGGATGTTTATAGGGGAGAGCAATTGCTATTTGTCCTGTTTTCTCTAGCATCCTAGTGATAAAGCATTATGTTTATAAATAAGTTGCTTAGTGCTATTCATTATCAGACAAAACCACCTTGAAATATTTGGTTTAGGCATGGGCTTGTTAATTTAAAAAGAGGTACTGCTGTACCCTAACATGAAGAGTAGGCTGGAGACTTGGAAAGTTTTGTCTGACCGATAAAGTGCTTCTCTGAACTCACGTGGCCTCTAGACTCCCTGATGCACTCTAGCAAACTCTGCTGCTTTTTGGTTGTGATTGCTGTTTGTTGTCCACGGCCATACCATTTCTTTTGAGTGTTTGTGGAGGTACAGTAGCAGTTCTGACCCTGATTATGTATGTGTTGATTCACATGTGTGCCAGTGTCATGGGACTGAGACAGCAGAGTTGCTGCACAGTGCCTACACTTGAGGATGTTTTTAGTTGGTTTTTTAATAACTTCGGAATCCCAGGGCAGCAGCAGGGGAGAAGTTTCCTTTGGATTTTAGGTTTCAGCCTATACAATACAGGAATGTGAATATTTTTTGAAGCTAGATGTTTACTAGGTCTGTGCGGTTTTATGTTTGTTTTACGACTTAAGTTGTGAAGTCACAGGATGGTTTGTGGCCAGTAAAACTGGAATCGTTTGGACCCCAAACAACAGTTTTGTCCATTGAAGCTAATGAGAGTGTTAATCATGATGTTAGGTACAAGTGTGAGTCTTTTGATGATTGAGGCCTCCTGGGTTGAAAGGAAAACAGTAATTCCATAGCATGACAGTAGATAATTTATATGGAAGTGGATTTATTTAGCTGCAGATCTCCTGGAGCAGGTAATTTCATTCTTATTTCTTCATTCTTTCAAGATGACAGTAAACTCCATAAACATTGCTTCTCAGTGCTTGCAATTGCAAGTTCTTTATAACTTAGCTAACAATGCTTTACAAAAAGTGTGCAGAAAACTAAATGACTTTGTAATATGTGTGATTTTATTTATGTGTTCTGAATCGAAGAATTTATTATTCCAAAGAAGAATATACTTTCTTATCTGTGGTATCAATTAATGGGCCTCCTGTGTGGTTTATCCATCCACCTTTTTTTTTTTTTTTATCTGTGTGGTTCAAATGAGTGGAGGAATTGGCATCCCTAGTAGGAGTGCTCTTTACGTAGATGGTGAAGGGAGAGAGGATCTGCAGTAACAGTTCATTCTTTCTGTGTTCTTGTAATTATTTTTTTTGTCGTTGTTCTGCCCATGGGACATGTTTTTATAAATAAAGCACATGTTACTTCATTGGGTTGGGGTTTATGGCATGGCTGTAACGACTGACAGAGGGTCTTAAGCCTTTTGGATCTGAAGTTTTGTACTGGTAGACTTGGATCTACATTTACTCAAGACTTTGAATCTAAAATGTTTATAGTTCTATGCTGTCTTTCCAACTCTTCAGGTGCATGCTGTTATGCTTGTGTGCAGAAGCGAAGCAGCATAATCGTTAGACAAATCTGTGTATGCAAACCAGCATCAAGTACAGAAATGTTAAATATCAGGAGCGTAGTACTTGAAAAATAGTGCAACTTCTTTCCTTGTGCACTTCTTTCAGTTGTAATACTGGCTGATGCAGTGGCTGGTTGCTGTGTTGAAAATAAGCTGTCTGGCCTTGCATAGATAGTTCACTGCAAGTAATGGCCAGGGTCTGTTCGCTGTTTAGTGAACTAAAAGATTTTCACTGTAGCAATGTAACTTTGATCTGCCAATCTAATGACCTTGATGTTGGTCAATAATGACCAGCTGTTATGCTGAGATAAATGGTCTTTTCTATGACATGTATGCATTTTAGAGGAGTTACAGTAAGTCCATATTAAAAGTTACATTTTTGTTAGAAATAGCTGTTTGTTCAAGGTGGTAAGTGGCTCCATAGTATCCTAAAAGAAACTTGGATGGGCAGACACTGTAGAGATACACAGAAACTCTTAAGGAGGATAAAGTTGTGTCAAAAAAAGAGTATCATAGGAAAGCTTGTAACTTTGCGGGGAAATTTGAGAGATCGACTTTCTAATGGGTCTTGCAGGCTGATAATGCTTGTCTGGAGTAAAAGCCTCAATTGTGCAGGTTTTCTGAACTAGATGAAGACCAAATTGAATATTCTCTGATACTTCAGAATCACACAAGAATATGTTAGGAGAGAATTGCCAGTAGATGCTACTTCCAAATGCTTTAATCAATAGAAGGAGTAATCAAGAAACATAATCACTCAGAACAAAAGATATCCAATTTTGGTTTAAACATTATACAGCCTCTAAAGTATCTTAGGTGTGCATAAAGATTATTATGACTGGTAATACATTTTCTGTCCTAAAAATGACATCTTTGGTGGTGCTCAACTGAACTTTCTAGATTATCTTATTTTACAAATGTTTTTTCCCCCAAATATTCATAGACATGAAAGCATATTTTCTAATATTCTTTATTTAGGTGTTAAAAAATCCAAAACCACCAAAATCCATAGATTTCAAATTTCAGTTGCATGCTTCCCTGCTTCCCTTTTTTCTGGGGACAACAAAGCAGACTTGAAGGAATTTTATATAGGATGCCCTTTAAAAAAGAAATGTATCTTCAGATAACATATGTAAAAGTGTTCAAAAGTGTGAACAAAATGAGACCATGCTCAGAGTATATATACAGTCATGCTGTACTTCAGCATTTCCAAAGTGTAGCAAGAATCATTTGCTGAAATACTTTTCTGTATGTTCCTTGTTTTAGTTTGTTGCAGGTTTGAAGGGGGGATGGAGATAATGTTGGGAATGTTTCTCTCTTAAATTTGGAGGAACAATTAATCCTTTTCATAACAGACTTTGCCTTGCTTTTGGCTTGCAAATAATTTGTTTTGATGATAGATTGCAAGTGGTTATGAGGGTTGTAGAATTGTCGTTAATTTGTGGGCCACAATCTGGGTCTCAGCAACTGGAGAGCATACAGTAAAAATAAGTATTTAAAAAAACTCCTGGCTTTTCAGGAATTAGTGGCATTTTGTGCAGGGGACTGTTGTAAATCCTAACATTTTCTTGGGTCAGAAAGTGTTTGGATAAGTTCATGGAAGAAATTTTCCTGTGGGCGTCTAAATTCAAAGATACTGGCTTTTTGGTTTACAAGTTTTTTGATATTTGAAACGTTTTGTGAGGTTTTTTATTTTGTTTTTATGCTTATCCTGTGGAACTGTCTGTTAGCCTGTGGTTACAAGTGGCACACTAAGGTTGGTGGTCTATTGGTCTGACCAGGCAAGCTGTCCTTACATTCTTTTGACCAATGAGGTAGCTTTGAAATGGAGTCATGTAACAGCTTGAACTTGAAGGAACCTTAAAGATCATATAGTTCTAACTTCTCTGCCATGGGCAGGAAAATGCTTTGATTGTTTGATGATGATTTAGTGCCATTTTGATGCTGTCTCAATACTGTTTTCCTTAAAAAACAAACCCTGATTGATACCAGGGGTATTAATTGTGATATACAGAGTTGAGGCAGGAAATTCAGATGCTGCTGTTGTGAAATGCACAGTGTATTTTTACCACATGATTGTGTATCAATTGCATTCTACATAGTTGAAGTTGGAAATATGATTAATTGATAAACTGCCATTTTATTTGATCTTACAGGTGAATCTCTGTATTTATTATGAAATTAGCTTAACTAAATCTAAATCAGTCCTTAAAAAACCCCAAGGGTTACTTGAGCAACACTGACTGAAAATAAAGTTAAGTAGGTTGTAAAAAGTTGGTCAGCATTCTTATTTGTGATAGTTGTAAATGCTACAAGGTGTGTGGGTACTGTGTGCATCTGAACTGTCTAACTTTTTGTGCAAACTGTTCAGGTGCTTGCTGTAGCAGGGATGCAGAAGTACATTGTGATCCAAATAACTAACGTTTATTCACATAATAAAATACTTGAATATTTAATACCTTTTTTATAATGATTTTTTTCTGTATAAAATAACATACATGTAAGAAGTTAAAACCCAGAAGCTGCTGTTCATTAATTATTTTTCTATGGTAATGGTGAAAACAGCTACATATTTTTTAGTGTTAAGTCCCTTTTAAGCTTAAAGCGCTGAATTGAGAGTTATGTGTATTTTGGGTAAAGGGCAATTAGACATAATCAAGGGTTTCCCTGCTGTGCCTTCCATAGCTGTTTAGTTAACTGCATTAACAGGCACATCACTTCTGGTAAAACTTCAGGTGCCTGTTCCCTGAAGTCTGTTCTGTGTGTCTGGGTAAATCTTGCCATTCTTCTTAGGCTTCTTGGCAAGACTTCCAAATAAAGTGTGCAGAGATGCTTCCTTTTAGTGTATGGATAACCTCATTCTTCCAATTTTATTTTTGATTTAGATCTTGAACATTTCTGTAAAATTTCCTTGTAGTATTCGCCTCATGGAGGCAAAACAATAAGAGTGCAGGACATGGAGTTACATTAAGCTCCATATCAAAACAGGAACAGGAAATACCTGGATAGCTATGAGGTTTATGTATTGGATACTCATCAGTGTAGTAGTTGTGTAACTTTTTTCTGGAATATTGTTTCTAAATAATTCCCTTCTGGTACCACCTGATATAAAAGTGGTTTTTATTGTGTAGTAATTGCCTTTTCAGAAATTAAAAAATTCAAATATATTAAAAATAAATCCAAATAATAATACTTTTACTTAGAATCAGTGCACAGAGCTGTCATTTTATAATAGTTCCTCTGGTGAGGTTTTCTTTTAGGCACATGTAGAAGTGTGTGGCAGATAAGTTATATAACACTTCCTGGCGAAGAATTACTTCTTTTTTTAAACACTGGGCATGCATTTTACTTCTTAGTTTCATTGCAGTTATACCTATGCATATTTAATAGCTCTTTGGGAAATCTCATTTCGAGGAATTTTTTGTCAGGGTTGAAGTATCTGTGGGTATAATTATATATTTCATGCTGAAAATAGGTTTTGAGGTAATAGTGGGTGTTCTTGATCCATCTTGCCATTTAAGAAATTGGGAGAAAGTGATAATAGATTTGTTTTTCCTAACTGATGAAGAAAGTGGCCAGGGAAGTTGGATCCTCCAGTGATTTGATGTATCTTCAGGACAAATGTATGACTTGCAAGAGCTCTGTTTACCTGTCTGATGGTTACTTTTTGTCACTCAGACTGTTCTTGAATTATCCTAAGCCATGCTGAGCAGGATACTTAGTTTAATGATATCTTCTGCTGTCATCAGTGCAACTTGAACAGGTATTAGGAGCCAGTTATGAAGCTGGCTGTTCTTCAGGACCAGTCCTGAAGGTACAGCATGAATTTCAGTAGTCTAGGTTGTCCTACAGTGTTTTCTACAGTATCCACTATAGTATCTTTATAAAAATGCCTGAGTAGAGACAGCCTGTTGCTGGCAGTTAAAGGTAAAAATACCTTTTTATGATTCCAGAACAAATTCCACTTAATGAGAGATGAAGTGCATTCCTACGTTTATTTACTGTGCCTGCAAAAATCCTGCATGTGTTGGCTGTAACATTCTGAAAAAAAGTACTTCTCTGAATGCTGATTGAAATTATCCTGAAACAGAGAATAAACTTCAGTAAGTTCAGGTGCCTAAAGATCTGTCTGATTTTATATATATATATATACATATATATATATATATATATATTTTTTTAATGGGTTGATTGCCCTAAAATTTCTTCCAGTTGTTCATCTTGTTTTCTTTTCACCCAAAATATGGTCACTCTTTAACTCCTACCAAATTTGAGGCTGATGATCCTTTAGTACTCCTCCTAGAAGAAAAAAGCCCAAAGAAAGTCCCTTGACTTTATGCCAGTGACCACCATAAGAAGCTGGTGAATGCTTGACTGCAATATTTAACTTGAAACTGTGGTGGTTTGCGTTCTTTGAGGATGAGACCCTAGGGTGCTGGAACAGAATCCTGCAATACACCTTGAGTCCCTGGGCAAAGAAAAGATCCTGCTTTGGCAAACAGAAGTCTCAGAAGGAAGTTTAAGCAGAGCATTTAAATAGGTTTACAAATTTTATAACACCTATTCTGTTTCATATCTTCAGACGAGGTTAGTACATTTGTATTGGTAGAAGGCAGGACTACTGTCTCTGTTAACTCCCTGGTGAAGTGGTGTAAATTAGACAGTACTGGTGATTTTCTGTGCAAGGAAACCAGATTAACATTTAGGAGGTGCAAAATACCTGCTCCTTGTCAACTTTCCATCATGCCTCACTGAAAATACTAGATTTTATACTTCTATTTCAACTGTCTTACTCTTCCATAACTTAATTTCCATTAACTTTATTATATTCAATTTAGTTATTGTCAGTATTGCCATTGCCTTAATGCAAAGCTCTGTATACTCTTAAGATTCTATTATTTTATATATATTAATATATAACTTTTTATATGTATGGCTTCCTACATTCAGAGACTTTACTAGCTGTTGCTTTCTGTGGTCCCTTAGGAGTGTGTGCTACTGACATGCAGCTGATGAGCACTGATGTGAGTGCTCATCACTAGAGCAGCCTAGGTCAGTTCAGCTCAGTGTGTTCTCAGTCTGCTGTGGGTTATGCTTTTGTCTTTATTCCCAAATAAGAAATAGGGACTTCTGATTTTGGAGAGGAAGGGTACATTCTTGAGGATATTTGCCACACTGCAGTTCCTCCCTTCCCTTTCAAGCTCTATAGTGATCATAAGAGCCTGCCACACTGCAAAGTGTACAACTTCACTCTTGTTTGTGTGCTCTTGTACTACAAATACTAATAATAGTAAAGAGAATGAGCTTAACGTTCTAATTTCTATTTAGTATCTAACAAAGCTCCAAATGTGGCACTTTGTCAAAAGTAGCTTCTTCATGTTAATGCAATAATGTGCCAATATAGTGCTGCTAATAGTAAAGATATTTTAAATTTTACTATATTCAAATACTGACTTTTGATGTATATATATAGTCTTATTTGTTGTAGTTGTGACTTTATTGGAAAGAAATTTCTTTTACTAGCAAAATGTATTCCCAAAAATGTCAAGCTCTTTAAAAGACTGTGTGAATCTTTTTAAATAGCAATGGTCCAAGGTGTGTAGCTACTTTTGGGTTTTGTTTCAGAGATGTTATTTGCAAGATTCATGCATTTAGGAGGAACACAGAAAATAGAGATGATAATGACAGAATGAGCAACTGCAACTGAGAATGAACTTGTCTGAAATAGTCATGCTGAGTTGTTGTCTTCCATGACTTCTGTCAATTTCCTGCTAAAAGAAATTAATAGAACCTCTGAGTGATTGTTTGCTTTATAAGTGCTGTAAGGCAGTTATAAATACAGAAATTGGGAAGTGATCTCTGTCTTGTGATCTGTGCAGAACTGGCAGAATAAACATTGCAATATAATGTCCCATTGTTTAGTAACGGTTTTAAAAATAATGCTGAATATTTGACATAAAACCATTTTGAGGTCTGGAAATAACATCTTGAAGACTGATCCTTTTAGAATTCAGTTTTCTTGCTAAATCAAAAAGCAGTCTTAGAGGTAGCCTTATTAGGTGCCTCACTGGGTTTTAGACTTGTTCAGAGTTTTTTTTTAATTTACAGTAGAAAATTTTTTCATTAAGGGGTTTGACACAGTGGACTGGAACATCAACTTAAAAAATAAACCCTAGTGAGAGTGTGTAAATAGTGTGATAGATATGTGTGTGAAGCTGAGCAACTGCTCTTCTTGTTTCTTCATTTCTTTGTGTGGATATTTTTGGAGGTGGTTTTGTTTTGTTTTGATGTTTTGTTTTTTGGAGTTCTTGTTTTTTGTTCTGGTACAATAGACAGAAAAATAATCAGGCAACAAGTGTAAAACATACTGAAATAATTTTTATACAGTGAAAATTTATGAATCTTTCCTGCATGGAGACACAGAGGAAATGGAAATTAATTCACAAGTAGCTATCTATTACTCTGTAGTCTTATCTACTGCTGTTAAGCTTGTATGTTCTTCCCATGCTTTTTCTTAAGGCATCGGACTTAAATGAAGGACTGGATCCTTGGAACTGAGGGGACTAAGGGATTTCTTGGTTCTCAGTAAGGGGCTCTTAAGAATGGCTGTGTTGTACAAGAAGAAAACCAGTGCTATCTCTACTGTAATAGATGGAACGTAGTCAACATAGCTAGCATCTACTAAGACAGGCAATGACCTTTTTGTTTAATAACTAAAGCAGAGACCTCAACAGGTAATCAATAGCAAGTATCAGAGTACAAGTAGTTCAGTAGTTTGTTGTTGGCTTGTTGAATATGCCTGTCCAGGGTTAGAAGCTGTTCTTGAAAAATTAAAGGTAGAAGAAAATGTACAAGAACCTTTGCAGTGTAAATTCTAAGTCTCAACAATTTTGCAAAGTAATCCTGACCTTTCTTGAAGAATTTTCCTTTCACTTGTTCTGATTCCATTGCAATTCAATCTGGTTTTTGCAATCAATTTGTGCTGTAAGTTGGCACTATTCCACAGCATTATGTGAAAATTGCAGACCTATCTTGAGCACCCTTATTCTCTATATTTCACTAATATAGAGAGAAGATAAAAGCATGTTCAACAGTTTCTTTTGAATCTCTGATTATTGTTGCATGTTTAAATATGAGAGCTTGGATCTGGACAGACGACTACTTTAGAGACTTCAAAGTTAAGTGAAATTTCTTTGGGCATTATTTTAGCATTACTTTATGTAGAACATGTCATTAATAAATGACATCAGGGATGATGCTAAATATTTTCAGAATACATGCTGCAGTGTGGTGTCGTGGCCTGTGATGGCCAAGAGTATTTTTCAAGTGTTTGAAATGCTGTTTACACAGCGTTTACACAGAGTTTCAAACTCTGTACTGTTACAGAGTACAGATTACTCTGTAATCTGTGGTTACAGAGTATTTTGCCATTGGTTGTTGAACCTGGTGACTTGATTTACACTTGTCCACAAGCTTGTCTGTGTCTGTTTTCATTAGTTTTTCTGCAGAGAAGGTATTGCTGGCAAGCTTTGCATCTCTTAAGCAGTTCATACTAGAATAATATACAAAACATTTAAAAATAGAAAATTTATGTAGGAAATGCTGTATACAGTCTTGTTAATTGATGGAAGGAATACTTATAGCTGATGTTTATGGCAGTAATCAGCTTTTGTCATTGGTGTTGAAGCTGTGTTGTGGGTTTTTTTCCAGCACGGACATTTGGAAAATACCATAACTTAATGGATTTTAAAAGTGCAAACCTACAATAATTTCTTACCACATGGTAGTCCACTAAGAATTTCTTTTCGTTTGTGGAAGATTTTTGGCTGACATCTGGAGATGTGCCAATTGACTGGAAGCTAACATCCCAGTTTTCAAGGATGACCCTGGTCACAACAGGCCTGTCAGTCTCTTTTCAGTGACTGGCAAAATCATGGAGAGGATTATTCTGGGAGCCATTGAAAAATACCTGAAAGACAATAGAGTCACTGGTCACAGCTAGCATGACTTCATGAGAGGAAAGTCCTGCTTATCATCAAACTTGATTTCCTTCTGTGACTGAGCAACCCACCTTGTTGAGCAAGGGCAGCCAGTTGATGTAATCCTTTTGGATTTCAGTTAAGTTTTTGATACTGTCTCTCACAGGATCTTTCTGGACAAAGTGTCTAGCACACAGCTGGATAAACATATCATTGGATGAGTGATCACCTAACACCTTGTATAAACTTTTTTTTCTGTAAAAAAAGAAACACTTTTATTGTTATTTTATTTATTGGAAAAACTGATGTGAAACAAATGAAAATTCCATAGGAAGTCTGTTAAGAAAATAGATTCAGGATTATTAGTTTTACTTGTGACTTGAACTTCAGGAAGCTCTTTGAGGAAGGATACTTATATTGTCAGTCTGAATTGTAAAGAGAATTAGTTTAATTTGTGTTTGTTTGCAGAGCTTTCTTAAATTATTATTAGGAACATGACCCCCTTAAAGTCTTTCGAGCTTGCTTTCAGACATGTTTCATGGATTACTCAACCTGCTTAAGAAATGCAGGTGAAATATGATGTTCAGACCCTTCATAGAATAGTGTTTATAACTAGTAAGAATTACTTTTGCTGCTTATGTTTTACTTGGCTGTTTGATTATCTTGCATGATGGCATTTGATATTTGAATGGAAAGATTGTAATTCCTCAGTAGAATTATAGTCTCCTCAGTATTATATTGATAGTGGTGAATAAAACTTGGAGATAAAAATGAGTAAACATTTTTTGAAGTCAAAATGAGCATTTGTGTCTACTTAGGTAATGCGGTGGCTCCAAGCATTCCTGTTAACTGTCAGTTGAATAAAGAAATAATGCCTGTTTAATGGCCTTCAGATAAAATTTGCTGGATCTTGGGTCTGATATCTGATTGTGGGGAGAAAGAGAGCTGGTTTATAGGGACAGTGACCGATATTCTGACATTGTGGCATGGAGCATTTTGGTAGTTCTTTCTCAGTCTGTTGAGGATAATCACCAGATTATTTTCACTTTTCCTGAAGCTAATGTTACAATTGAGTGTTACAGAGTAGAATGTGCTTTCAGGAGGATGAAAGTTCCCTTACACATTCCTAAGGCAGGAGCTTGCTTTTCAGAAGGAGTGTCTCTGGGAATTTGTTTACAAACTACGATGTTTAAAGAACATCATTAGATGTCATTATTAGACTTTAAAAACACAATTATGAATTGTATGAGTTTTCTTACTGTATTGTTCTAAATAGCATTTTGGCTAAGAGAGTGGCTGTAAAAATCCTAGGGAAAAAAATGATTCAGTGAAAAAATTCTGAGAAAGAGTGACAGAAGGAAGGCAGTTGTATGCTGAATGTAAGTTTTAATGTAGAAGTTTGACCCTAGCACAGAAGAGGATGGAGTTGAGGACTGGATTTTCTCTAAGTTGGTCTAAGAAGCTGATTAAACTTGACAGTACTTGGCCCTGTAGTGAAAAGGCAAACCTTTGAATGTGGCTGATGTGGTGCGAGTTGGAAAGAGGAAGGACAGGTTAAGGAAAGGAGAAAGTTTTGCAAGCCTGGTCTTTCCCATACCCACTGCAGGACTGATGGGGACTTAGGGATGAGTAAATCCTCTTATATGTCAGCTGTGTCATTAACCTCCTTAGAGCTAGCTGGGTTTCTTATTTCTGCTTCTCTTGTCCAAAAGTTGTTCCAGTATGTCACTTTTCTAGTGGTTAGAATTTGCTTTTAATAAGCTCTCAGAAACTGATCACTTGAGTCTTTGAAAAAAGTATAAATTTGGGAGTGAGAAATGATCAGCAACTGAAATGGAAAAGATCTGTAAAAATCAGGAAATAGCCTTCAGGAAACATCTTAGCTTTTCTGCTCTAAGTGTAGTAATTAAATATCCACATGTTTAATTGACTGTTCATAAGGTTGTACAGAAATTTATCTTCTTTATTTGTAAATACTGTTCAAATGCACACTTTATTTGTAAATACTGTTCAAATGCACACTGGTGCATTTTAACTAGTTGTTAAAATCTCTTTCGCCCCCCCCCCCCCCCCCCGCCATCTTTAACCTGAGCTTATTGAATATATGAAGATTTTCTGTTAATATATGAGATGTTGTTTCCATATTTTTTGTCTTCCAAGTCTACAGGGTCTTTGAAAGTGATATGTCTTTGAAGTGTGTATGATCCTGATGTTACCAGTGACATCTATTGTACTGTGCAACTTACTAGACAGAATTTCAAGACTTTAATTTACAAAATAAAGATTTTTTAAAAAATTTATTTATTTATAGTAGTCAAGATCTCTTCTTTTAGTCCTCAGTTGCCAGTTTAAGGATTAAACATAACCAGATCTGTAAGAACGCACTAAAACTCATACATTTAGTTGTTCTGAAGGAGCTGAAGTTTCAAACTGTATTTGTTGTAAACTGAAGGTGAAGGCTTCTCTTACATTCAGTTTCTCTTTTGGAAATTCCATCTGTAACACTGATAGCTGCCACAGGTGTGTTCATTCTTAAATGACTGATAGGAGTCAAGTATCCACCTCAATATTTTTTAGTTTTCCAAAACCATTCTCCTTCACCTTCAGTATAATAAATATCTAAAAATCAAGATTAGATTAGTGTTACTGTGTGATGAAATGTTCCTGTTGTTTTGAGGTTTGTGACATACTCTGCTAGGATAAGGATATGCTTAATGTGTGCACTGTGTAGTTTCAGTGTGTTCCACTTCTTTCAGAATTACTGATGGCCTTTCCTGCCTTCCTTCTAGAAGTCTTAATGGACTTTAGAAAAATAAAAGAGAAGCAGTGCATAGCTGGCATTACTTTACATATAGTTGAGATTTTTCAAAAGAAATTTATAGAGACTAAGAGCTAATGATGTTTAGAACTAAAAGGGAAAGAAAATAGTTTCTGAGTGTGGTCCTGTATTGGTAAACTCATTAGAATTTGATTGTTTGAATTGTACCAGGAGTATTAGTGTTTCAACAGTGGAAGAGAAAGCTTTCCATCTGTCTTCCATGCTTTACCATCCAGGTTTCTTTCATGCTTCTTTTTCCCTTTAATACATTTCACTAGGTTTGAGATGCTGAACAAGTACTTAAAATACTGCATGTCAGAATTTATTAATAAAATAAGACTATCAAATCCTGTATGGATATCCTATTATATAGCCTTTAGGTTATATATGCAATTTTACCTTCCCAAAAAGCTGTAATAACTTCCCTCTTTTTACCTCAATGACTAAGATAAATATGTTTGATCAATATGAAGTTTGTCAGGCTCTTCTGAGCAGTTAAAGCAATAAAATGCAATTTTAATGTGAATTCTGCCATGGTTGGTGCTGTATGAAGTGTAGGGAATAATTCTGAAGTTTTAGGAGTTTCTTTCAAAATAAGGGGGGAAAAAATTCCTCCTTTTTTTCCCCAAGAAACTTCTTTATTTAACTTCTGATAATGAGTTTCCAAATGGTTGATATACAGTATTCATCAGTGTTCATCAAACAGTATAATTGCATACTAGGGATGCTGAGTATCAGTGAAATAAGTGATTTTAATTATTCTTATAATTTAAGGGGAACTTTCTTGTTTGAGATCCTAGAGTTTCAGTGGAAGACTGTTGACTGTTTTGAGTATGGTCAGACTTCCTATTTAAAAGACAAAACCTCTTTCAACTACAAAATGCATATGTCTGAAATGCAACATGCTATTAAAACAATACTAAGTTTACAAAATGTAGAATATTACATGCTAGAATTTTTATTTGTTCCTTTCTTTATGTGCATTCTGTAGTTTTTTAACCCCAGACAATTCTTTGTCCTAGGCTCCATACTGTTCAAGTAGCTATTCACTAAATCTTTTTATCCTTGAATTCTGTCTTGCCTAGTTTCAGGCATTATTTAATGCATCCTTGCACAAATACAAAGTGTGTGTCACCCTAACTACTTCTCAAAGCTCCCTGAATTCACTTTCATAATAAAGCTGAGCAAGTTGGTGTGGTGGTACTTTTACTTGCAGCTGAGGGCCAAGGTGTAGAGGAAGCCCAGAGTTATTTAAATGTCAGTTTTGTAGAGACATAGTACCTCTCAAGGCTTCAGAAAATACTGAAAATACAAACATTTACAGGCTGGTAGAAGAGAAGGAACCTGCCCTGAAAATGGAAGCCTTGGCTAGGCTTTGAAGAATTGGAAGTACAGTCCTTAGCAGTGTTGAAAACTGTTTTGACAGATTCTGTGCACAATTAAATCCAGCTGGATTTTTTAAAGCCATGAGCCATAATTTTAGAGAACTATTACATGCTTTATAAAAGAATGTGTTTTTCTCCCCCTTAAGAAATGTTCTTGCTAATACATTTTAAAAAATGCCTGAATTTTCAATTCAGAAGAGTTAATACTTGTATTGTATTTGGCTTTCTTAGTCTCTCTGCTCATGTTTTTTAAAACCCTTGAGTCTTAGACATGCAGGTTATGATATCATGGTCACTTTAGGCTGATCTAAGACAATGTTGTCACTGAAAGGGGTTGTTACTTCAGTATCCTGTTTGCATCCCTTGTTCCAGCCTGCATTACTCCCATAGCTTTACAGGCAGAGTAGGATCAGGAAACTGATGTAATTCCAAGAACCAAGTGAAAAATAAATAGAATTATTTTCTCAGTAGGCTTGATGTGTGTCAGCAAAGTCAGCACAGTAGAAGAAATGGAAATATGAGAAGGAGGAGAATTGTTCCTCTTGGTATCAACCTGAGGACTTAAAAGAGAATTCTTTCCGCTATCTTAAACTAATTTGTAACTGGGGAGGGTGGAGTGTGGGGTGGAAAAGTGAGTACAAATTGTGTGCCACTTTGTTTCCCAGTTTTTGTGCTACACAGTCTGAAGTCATTAGTATACTTAAAAGTTGCATCAAATCTATCCTGAGAACTGTTTCAAGGGAAATTAATGTGTAAGAATTGTGAAAGTGGTATTATGTAGAGAGATTTTTTTGAGCATTTGTCTTTGTGTATGGAATCCGTTTACTTTGTGTTTTCATCTACTCTGAGATTTACCGCTTTTCAAGAAAGGTGTGTTAATTCATAGGGCTCATGGTCATGCAGTGTATTCAGGGGGTATTTTTGACACCTGTCAGTTCTCAGTTGAAGACTGAAGGAAGCAAGCTGATTAATTTAGAGAGCTGATTTTCAGTGATCTGATTCTTGGTTTTGTATTGAAGGTCTCAATGACTAAGTATTCCTCAAGTCTAAGATTGATTTTTTGTGGTTCTAAAGATTGAGCTCTTCTGCACAGCTACCTTCTGTTGTGTTTTAATCATGTGATGGTTAAATTGAGAAAAACTAATAAATCCCAAAATCAGTCAAACATGTATACAAACAATTACAGAAAGCAATTCTGAAAGAAGTCTGATAATATTGACAAAAAATGTCAGAGCCTTAACTGGAAAGTGTATTGTGTGGTAACCTTTCTGTTCAACCTATTGGACTCTTTAAAGATTGTTATAAATACTATTGTATATAAAAGTGTTTTCAAGGTATTTTTATAAAGCAAATTTTGGGGGTCTTATTACATTTTTTAAAATTTTAGTTTTATACCATTATTCTGTAGTATATTAATTCTCAAGATCATCTAGCTCATTAAATTGTTTGGTTGAAAAGTATGATATCTAGGCAATACCTTTTAAGTATGGAGACTTGATTCTATGTGGCCAAATACTCTAGAAGCATTTCCATGAGGAAGAAGTTTGGCTGCGAGCATTTAGGCAGCAAATACCTCAGTCTGTGTAGGTTACAGTTACATTGTTTTTCTCTCTGAGGTTGAAATATGGCTCAACAGTTGCAGCTTTGTCAAACAGTTACAAAAAGGTGCTGGCCAGTGGAAGGAAAGTAAAGGGGAGAAGCCCATCATTTACAGAAGACCTTAATTTTTGAAAGACTTGAGAGATGCATTCAAGTCAAAAGATATAGGAGCTTTCATAACCCTCATTAGATACCTACAAAAGTAGTTCTGAGTTTATTTTTGTGGATGAAGTCTGTGGGCAGCCAGTAACTTCCAAATGTTTGTTGTATGCTGTTGTTCATGTGTGCAGGTAACATGTTTTTTAAAAAAACCACATTTGTAACTCTTTAGGGTGTGCTGTGGAACAGCTGTGCATTGACTAGTGAAAATTGGGATAGTATGTTAGGCTTGTGAAATTGGTCAGGTGCTGCCCTAGGTACTAGAGGAGTGGAAATTGTAATTGTAGTTTTCTGCAGAAGGCTGTTAACTTTTGTTTTATTAGAGTAATTTTTTGGAGTGTTTTTTAGAATCTAGCATAGTTGTAGTTGAGTATGGCTTGTTGGGTTTGCTGATTCTGGATCTTGTTCTTTACCTTTTATCTTTACATATCTGTGCAATCAGTACAGTCTGTTTGGGTATTTTGGGGGTTTTTTGGTGTTGAGTTGGTGTTGTTTCCTCCCCAGCCCCTCCTCTCTTACCATACACTTTGGTTCCTTATTGTTTCCCACCAAGTGACAGTGGTTACTTGAGTGCTTTTGTGACAGACTTTTAACTGAAATACTCATAACTGCCTTGTTCTCAGGGTTTTATTTAATCTCTAGGGATTTTAATTCATTGAATCTGTAGTGAGCTTATGCAAGGTAAAGGAACATATTTGAATTTGGTTCACCATTGAGCAGAAGGCCAGAGTGGCTAAAATCAGGGCTGATGTGTGAAGTCTTACATGGTGATATGACTCAGGCTCAAGAAAGGAGCAATGCAAGAATGCTGTCATCCTGGTGAGACTGTTTCAGGCTGTAGCCACTGAGTAATGAAAATGTGCAACCTCGCCCTTTACAAAAATCTTCACGGATAGATTAGGTGCTGATTATAGCACTTCCTCCCTCCCCCGCCATGCCTCCTTTAGTAGTGAAATGGTTGGTGGTGTTCTTGAGCTCAATAGAGTAACATGGTCTCTACTTTACTTTCCTTATTCTAAATCCTTCTTCCAGGAAATTTTATATTGAATCTAGTACTGAATTGACTATGCAATGACTTCAGTCAATTTAAAGTCATAGAGAGGATGAATAAGTTTTTGTAATGATGTTCCTGTAATGATCCAATCCACGAGTGTCATTAACTATTTTAAACTTTATATTCCCATCTGCTAATTCCCTTGTCTTCCCTAGGATTTTGTCTTGCAAAAGTTAAACACAAGTCCTTTCACTTTGTAGTGAAGAGACTACTTTTTTCTTCAACAAAGTTACTATCTTTATTTGTCAACTGTAATTTTTTGCGGTAGTTGAGATGGCTTCTATGTTATACTGAATTTATGATCATCTACTAGGTTAGCAGGCAAGTAGGGATCTTCCTTGCTTCTTTTTAAATTAAGTGGGTAGTATGACTGATGCTTTGAAAAAAAAATCATTATTTTTCATCATATAGAGCAGCACACTAAACCAGTTTGTCCCTTGATATTCTAACATTCACGTGCTTTAAGTAGTAAGTAAAATGTGAATCCACAAAAGTTGTTTCCTGTATAATGGATTTGTAAATTCTGTATTTGAATTTATGTAATAATTTATTAATCTGTTCAGTATGGTGGCATTAAAAGCAAAATTGCTAATTGCAGTGTACCTAATTTAATATGGCTTTTGGTTTGGAACAAAATGTATAATGGAACTTATGCTAACAATACTGTAAGGATAAAAGTGTGTGCATATATCAAAATGTTTCATATGATTGGTGTTTGTGGCTTCTTGTAGAGTTACTATACAGACTTTAATACCTATTGGTCTTGAACAGAAGATAATACTCAATGTCTAGTGTAGAATTACTTTTGTTGTTACTAAGTTGCTGAAATAATTTATGCAAACCAGGTTTTTTTCTTTTTCTTTCTTCCTTTTTCTTTTCTTTCTTATGTGACAGAATTTGTTGCTTTATTTTGGGTACAGAAAGGAATAAAATATGTTTTGCTTTTTTTTGTGTGTTTTCAGGCTCGGATAGCATTTTTGCAAGGGGAAAGAAAGGGCCAAGAAAATTTGAAGAAAGATTTAGTGAGAAGAATAAAAATGTTAGAATATGCATTAAAACAAGAAAGGTAGGTATACAGATTGTTTAGTTTTTTTTTTCTGACCTGAAAAACTTAATAGACTGAGATGAATTCCCTCACATTTACAAGTGTATTTTACACAACTGTCTTTATTAGATAATTCTGATTTACTTTAAGTAAACTGTCTTTCAGGTAGGTTGTTCACCTTGTGTTTTCTAAAAAAACATAGTGTCTTCTTTAATAAAAAGTTGCATAATGTTCAAAATATTTGGACTTGTGTCTTCAGTAGACAAATTGGACAGTTTCCCTTTCCTGGGTTTGAGTTATGGTATCCTAAGTAAGAATGAACATACCCAAAGGGTTCATGCTTTATTACTATACCTTTATTTGTGCTTCAGTTGCATTGAACTGGAAAGGATGAAAAATACTGCTGTCCTGATCCATTTCAACTATGTTGTATGTGTTGCATGATGAAAACTGTATTTTGTGAAGGAACAAAATACTTTAATTTTTTTTTTTTTAATTTTCAAGTTGTTTATTTTCATGTGGTAGATGCTTGTATATTTAGCCTCACTAGGTGTGTTTCCTTAGCATTAATTTCCTGCTTAAAAGATTAAAATTCCATTCAGTCTGTACAGGCTAATGTCCTTCAAACCTACATGTTCTTTTGTTTCCTTGTTATTTCATTTATCCAAAATTGGTAGTTAATTTTGTAAAGTCATTTGGGAAATAATCTTGTCAAGTGCCTATACTTACAATAGAGGACTCAGTTTTTATTTTTAGTTTTATCTTGATTCTAAAAAGTAGCTGAGTCCAATGGTGAAACATCTTGACAATCAGGCAACAAAATATGTGGCCTTTATTATTTGTGTATTTTGATTTTGGGGGAACATTCCTCCCAGTGTAAACTTAAAATTTTGTTGCAAAATGTAGTGAGGTTTCACCTGGATATTTTTAAGTTTGTTGTCTATGCGTAAGTATGTCTAAATATATTTTACATTATGGATCACTATTATGAGTAAGGGACTAGTACAGAAATAAGTTTCAGTTGTTTTCATATGAAAACCTAATGTTTTAGCAAGATGGCTTTATTCCTCTTTGTGAGGTGTCCGGTATAGAGGTGCTTCAGAAGACAGTGTATATTCATACAGAAAGCCATTTTCTGGTGAAGCACATCATACATTTTCTGGTGAAGTAATAGGCAGAAAGGCTCTATTACTTCATGCAGCCCTGTCCTTGTAGTGGAAAGTAACTCAAGGTTTCCAGCCAGTGTATGATTAAAAGTTGCATTGTCATGTCCTACAGGTAATGTACAAGTCACTCTGGGTTCAAGGCAGATGAAAGGTATGCAGGGTCTTGGGGTATATCAGAGGATATACCTGAGCGTATCAAAGAAATAATGTGCTATTATGGCAAATGCAGGTGTCTTGCATGCAAGTAACTTTCTGAGGTTGAAGGAATAGGTTTTGCTTTTTTTGGCAGTAATGAACTGTGTACTGCAGAGGGACTTTTTGCAAATGTACATGATAAAGCAGTGAGAATTGTCTGTTTATTGAGATAAATCAGAAGCACTTAATTTCACCTGGAGCATGAAGGCATCATATAACACGATGCACAATTTGAAGCTGAATGGCTTTGGAGAAACCTTATTCCTTTCCTGCAATGAAGCTGCCTTTATAGTCTTTCCATGAAATTCTAAAATTCATCTGGTGGATAAGAAACTTGTAAACATGTACAGCAGAAGAATAACAGCAGGAACATACTGTTTGCTTTAGTTCTTGTGGCTACTGGGTGCAATCCAACACTGCAGTAGTTTTCAAGAGGAAGATCCTGGCTTAAGTTCTAGCCATAATTCTCATGAAGATTGCTACAAGTGGGAATTGAAACTTGAGTTGAGTGGTGAATGTGTGGGAGGCAATGAGGAAGCTACAAATGCCCAGTAGTTTGAGGGGATCTAACTGTGAAAGTATGATGGATTGAGTAATTGAAAGCAAGCAGGTACTGACTTGCCAGTAAATCAGCCAAGAATGATACTGTTGGTTTCTTGCTTGTCGAACTTGGCCCCTGAGTGAAGAATCACAACTAATGAAAATACACCATCTTCAAAGCAAAATGAACTCTGAGACTCAATTTCAGACCTGAAAATTGTTGACAGCAGATTTCAATGTTGCACCTGATTCCCCACACTTTTCTTCTTGCTAACTCCTGATGTCATAAAAAAGTTTCATGCAGTGAAGTACCAATTAGAGAGAGTCAGGAATAAGATCATTCAGACAACTGTTGTGATTTCTCAGAAAAAGATTATGAAGCAGAACATCAGTGTGTGAAGTTAAATAAGAAGCAGTAGTTGTTGAAAAGTAGTTTGATATTTTTAGTATTTATCTCTAGTATTATTAGTACTAGAAAGTATGTGTAATACTAGAAAGTATGTGTAATACTGCTTTAGATAAGTAAAACTTTATTTTAGCATCCTTAAATGCTTTGGTAGTTGGTAATTTTTTAGTAATAAAATTAGGTCCTATGCAGTTATGTGCATGGGGTTTCTCTGTTTATATCTAGTGTGTATTCCTTCACAGTGCTTTACAGACCCAGCCAGATGCTGTCTGTTGTGTACTCTGAGCCACTCTACTCCAAGCTTTGTTACCATAGTGTTGTGCTTAAATTAGTGAGACTTGCTGAAATTATAAAGCTGTGATTGTATTTTGGCTTCATGGGCTTTGGACTGGAGCTAACTTATACCCTTGCAACTGAATGGTGTGATTCAACAACTAAATTGCAGCAAGCAGTTAGATCGAGTTAAGGTGTTGTTTCTTCTACTCTTTTTTACTCATGTAAACCTAGCATTGGATAAGTCAACACTCCACAGACTGAAATGTTGCCTCTAGTAGAATTCAGTTACTCTGTGGTGTGGAGGAGTATTGTCACTGACTTGTCAATGACATTGTGGCTTGTTAGTGTTTTTTAAGATACATAGTAATGGCCCCATCAGGGAAAGGAATAGATGTATGAATATATAGTTGATTGGAATTTAATAAGATGAATTTTTGCTGTGAAGTTGAAGTTGTGATGTGAAAAACAACTGGTCTAATTGCATGCAGCACTATTTTGTCTTATTTATAGTGGCTAGTCATTGATATAATTCTATATCAGATACATCATCATCCGTGCTAATGAACAATTAAAGTAGAATTTTAATTAATGTTTTGAAATTGTGACTCCAAAATGGAGCAACTGCTCCTAAATAGTATGTCCCAGCTCTAAACTGAACAAATTTAGGTTGGCTTTTTAATTATAGTGCTTGATTGGCTTCACTTACAAATTGAGAAAAAAATATTTTGTCGACTTTATTTAACTTGAATTATTTTCATTTTGGTTGTTTAGGGTTGCTTGGGTTTTTTATCCCGCAAGTGCACAGTATTTTTTAGGGCATGTAAATCATAGTATGTGCTAGTAAAACCCCAGATTAGCTTGACAAGTTTCTTAAAGAGGTTCAGGTTGTTTTTTTTAACCTGAGTTAGGTGCATGGGAAAACATGACAAAGGAAAGAGACAACAAACTTTTACTGGCAAAATTTAGAAAACGAGGGCAAAGTTTAAACCAAACATTCAAAAGAAAGCATTTCACAAGGCATTGACTTAGCAAACTCTAACCTTTCCAACTTGAAGTTAACCAGACACATTTCAGTTGTCTTGAGACAATAATCATTTTCTCCAGTCTCTCGCTGACCTCCTCATATTTGGAAAGCTTGGTGGAATATTGCCCTATTACAATGTGGCCTCTCAGTGTAAAGAGAGGACCTGAGGTAGACAGTCTAACTAGTGCAGGGATGAGCTATGAACATATTCATAAATAAAAAATACGATTCAGTTTATTTGGCAGTCAGATTCAGGTCACAAAAAGTCTTCAGGAGCTTTACAATTTTTTTGTTAGGATGTGATTGCCATGACATGAGGAATTTTGTCTTACTAAAAAGGGTCAATAGTGCCATCTACTGACAGTTTGTTCTGAGACTTCCTAATTGCAATTTTAGAAGAAATTTTTTGTAATCTAGAAGAAAATCCTTGCCATCAAATATATAAGACACTATTTGAGATGTTCCTGTATTTTCAGTTTGAAAACACTTGAAATAGTGGCTCAGGCATTGGAGATAGTTTTTGTTTTTTTTTTAATCCTTGATTTTGTTCAGCATGTGTTCCATTATGTGTCTTTACTTGAGAAGTTTCATATTCAGGGTCAGTTTTTATGGTTGATGGGAGCTAAGTGTTGTTTGGTTATTCTTAAACCTTTCATCAGGTGTTTAATTTAGAGTGGTAGACAACTGTATTGCTTACAGGATTCTTTAAAATATGGCTGCTAATGTTTTTATGGAGATTTTTCACTTTGGCTGTACTGCAGAATTCAGAGAAAGAGCTCTTCTATAACTTGAGATTTTGAGGTTTTTTGCAAAGGATCTATGTGGTAAAAGTCAAACTGTGAAAGATCAGTGATAAAGTTTGAAATTTTCAGGATATAGGCATAGGTAGTTCAGATGAGATCCCTGGTTGTAAAGGGAGCTGAAGATATTTTGATAGGCTACTTGGGCAGAGGATAAGATTTTGAAGGCTCATGCATACTTTCATGAAAACAGTATCACCAAGACCAGTATTTTACAAAGTCTTGGGGTTTTGCCAATTGATGGGCTTGTGGAATCCACACAGACACCAGTGGAAGGAATGGTCTTGTTTTACTATTAATATTGAGGCAACACAGACATAAGAGGATACATTAGATAAAACAATAAGCATAGTGCTCATTAAGCTTTAGCAACTAGCAAATATAAGCAAGGTAATGTATCTATCATTACTGTATGAGAAAGACAATAGTGATTGAGAAAGGTGCATCATCAATTGCCTAAATAATTCACCGTCATCCAGAGTCGCAATCCTTTTGCAGTGAGGACCTGGAGAAGCCTTCTCAGTAATTGGAAAAATCCTGTGTGATGTGTGTCCACTCATAGGTGAGGTCTCAGGTTCACCCAAAAAGGGGCCCAGTTTTTATAGGCCCAAATCAACAAGTCCAAATGACTTTGACTCTGGACTTTTGTGCAGAAAACATATGCTTCTGACGACATGCTTCCCAGCCAGAGCCCAGACCATGGCTGGGAAGCTTTTTGCCTAAAATATTCCACTAACAAGTCTCTAGGGGTATAGGTTGGGAGGATTTCTCCTACTAACAAGCCTTTAGGGACGTTAGTTGGGAGAATTTCTTAATATAGCTTACACAAGGTTATACAGATGTCTGTACAACAGCCAGTTTGGCATTAAGAATAACTAATATAAATATTTTGATAATCTATTTTTAACTAAAGAACCTTGATGGTATTAATCACATCATGCTTAAGATTCATCTTGTAAGTCAACTCAGGCCTAGGCCTGCTGTTCAGGCCTTAGCATATCAGATAGAGAAGGAGAGATTAGGGTTAGGGAAATCAGAGATCAGAAGATGGGAAGGACTGAGGCACATTTGCATAGGTGGACTAAGTAGAAATTGGAGGCTAAGCCTCCAATGAGAAGGAGAAAATCTGGAAGAGAATATGATGGGTGATGGGAGAAACAACCACTCTAGAAATGTTCTTCAGAGGGATAAGTGTCATAAGCAAAGAGCAGGAGAGAAATTGAAATGGAAATTGAAAGTGGCAAGATAGGCAGGAACCCCAAATAAGAGGTTCATTCATTGTAGTGTGATTGGCTACCTATGGCAGTGGTACAGCTGGAAATTTTTTTTCTGCTAAGTTCTTGAACCTGCTGGTTTTTGAATGGTTCTCTTATTAGCTGATACACAGGAAAAACCCCACGTTCTTGGAGAACACACTAAGCTCTTGTCTGTAAGTTACTTGATAATTGTGAATAGTTGTCATATACTATGTCAAAACTGTGTTCTTAAAAGACTAGAAATAATTGTTTGATGCAAGAATTATTAGAACAGTTCTAGCGGGATTAATTGTACTATGTTGGTGTGGTTGCTTTAAATGGAAACAGTAGAATGTTTTGAGTTGAACAAAGTCTAGTCTACTAATTCAATAAATATCTGCATACTTTTTCAGGGCAAAATATCATAAATTAAAATATGGCACAGAATTGAATCAAGGTGACTTGAAAATGCCAACTTTTGAATCAGGTAACTTTTTCACAATACATTCTTGTCTGTTTAATTTATTGCAGTTTTCTTCTCCAAATCTCCCTCTTAGAGCTGTTAGAGGGAATATATCTAGGAATGTTGGAATATGGGGGGTAAATATTTTTAGTCTGGAAATCAAAATTAATTAACCTTTTTTTTTTAATGAAGGAGCTCTGAATGTTTTTATCTTAAACCAAGGAAAAGACTCCAAAGAAGAAAAAAAATAGGCTATCCTTACTGCTTTTCTGGGGTGCATCTGATTTTGTAGTTGTAAAAATCAAGTTGATAATACTAGTTTTGCTCTTCATAGTATTGCAGATGGAAGAAAGCATTTCTTCCAACAATGCTGGGCTTTAATAAGTAGAATTGCATTTGACTTCTTTTGAAGTGTTGATCTTTGGGAAGTCTTGTGCCCTGTATTTGTATAGTGTGCCTTGTGCCTAAAATTGTGGTCTACAGATTTTTATGCCACCCCCTTCATTTTTCCCCCCTGCTTCTGTTTTGCAAGTACCACATTTTGGGTACATTTTTTCCCATTTGAAACTAGAGATCATGATGCATATTTCAGACTTGGTGGGAATTTTTGTTTGTGCCTAAAAGCAGTATAGGTTAGATGTTAATTATGACATTGTGTCTTTCAGAAGATACCAAAGATACAGAGGTTCCTGCAGTACCTCAGAATAGCCAATTGACCTGGAAGCAAGGCAGACAGTTACTGCGACAGTAAGTACCATTGTGGGATATTGGTGTATTCATTCCTTTCTTTGCAGTTTGAGGAGGTCTATGAAACAGAGTAACTGAAGTGGGCAAATAGTAATTTGTTGTTCAGGACCTCAGAATCCTGAGCTTTAAGCTGTACATATTAAGGTTTTCCACGTGAGATGGATAGCGAAGCTTATTTTCCCTTAAATGATACAACAGTGGCATTCATTTTTAATGGTGAATACTAAGTTTCCTTTTTCATCAAATATCCTTTCCTCTTTCTTTCTTCTCTTAATATTATCTAGGTATCTTCAGGAAGTAGGTTATACAGATACAATATTGGATGTACGCTCCCAGCGGGTAAGGTCTTTGCTTGGGCTCTCCAATTCAGAGCCAAATGGTTCAGTAGAGACGAAGAACTTAGAACAGATCCTGAATGGGGGTGAATCTCCTTCGTCAAAACAAAAGGGACAGGAAATCAAAAGGTATGTGAAGAGATAAGAAATGCATAAAGTTTGTTTTGCTTAGTCATGGATATGTACTGGTCAGTTCACACTGAACTTTTGGCTGGAGAGTCTGTGAACACCTGTGAGAGTAGCTGACCACAAACGATTATGAACTTAACTGAAATTGATTATACATAAGAATATATACCTATTACATACATATATGTATACTAGCATGATATAAAGGAAATTATGTTGAATTAGGTAATATAATCACTTTGGAGTTGTTATTTTAAGCAAAGAGTCTGTTGAGTGATGCTTTTGTAATAAGGATTTAAGCAGATGTAGAAACTTCTTCATTCAGTGATTTCTTGTTTTGCTGGTTTTAAAGCTCTTAAGCTGTCAGGTAGAAATTTTGTTTAACCTGGCTAATCTTCCAAATCTCTTCAGCAAGTAAAATGGATTCTCTCTTTATGTTTTTATTTATATAGGAATTCTGGTGATGTTCTTGAAACATTCAATTTCTTAGAAAATGCGGATGATAGTGATGAAGAAGAGGAGAATGACATGATAGAAGATATTGCAGAAGGAAAAGAAAAGCATCGGATAAATAAGAAACACAAAGTAAAAGATACTTTTTTTTTTAATAGATCTGAAATTCCCTTTTAAAAAGAATTTTTTCTCTGAAGATGATAAAAATATTATTAAACTATATAAAATAAATAAAATATTATTAAATTATAAGTATTAAATATGTCAAAGTGTTCGTTGCACTTCTATGTAAATGGATTATACACAGATGCATTACTAATAAATATGGTGGTTTACATTACATTGCAAACTTCAGCTAACCAAGCTGCTTGCAAATATGAATTAATTGATGAATTGGCCATTTTATCTTCTTTGCGTACTTTGAGTCCCTTTGTGAGACAAATTTAGCACAATACAATGTGCATCCATTCTGAATTTTGAACAAGGTAGAAACACTTCCTTAGAGGAAATTAAGTTATGTAATGTGAAAAAAATTGTTTCCATATCAAATACATGTTTACCAAATACGTGTTTAATTCTATCTTTTAGGCAGTTTTTTTACTAAATATATTAAGAACCTAGCAGAGACTTGTCTCAAATAACCTTTTGCTTAAGGTTCTGTTAATTGTGTTCTCTTTGTGTCTAGTTTTCCATTCTGTGGGCAGCTTTCTAGGTAGGATAGATGATGTTTGCCTGTCCCATTTTAATTGTTTCTCCTGTAATGAATCCCTGTATTTGGGATTTCTTTATTTAGAGATACTGATTTATGAATATTTTACTAACAGTTTTGTTACGTTTTGCTCAGAACAGTATTCTGTAGCATGATGACCCTCTGGCTGCATTGGATTTTCCTTAATAGTTGGCAGTATGAGCTTGGCTTGATGCTAGTCTTAAATCTCCCAAACTGATTTGTCAGGAAGGGGTTTTCAACATACCTTGGAATTCTGGTAAAGAGATTAGTTGAGCATTGAGTTGAATCCGTTTTTTTCTTTGAAAAGTCTGATGAAAATATTACCAAGTAAATCTCGAAGCATATATGAAGCTCTTACACTCAACTTTCTGACTTTTGATAAAGCTTGTTTATTTTTTTTTAATAGAAAGCAAAAGGATCATTTATAGTTATCTTTAGAAAAATAATCTCTTTCTGCAAAATTAAGAACATTGTGCAAATAACCACATGTAGAAAATTTCATCACCTGAAAAGTGAAATAAAACTTTTCACTGATGCCTGAGTACAGGGTTTGTTGGTTTGGTTTAAGGTGAGGATATGGTTAGAAATAGTAAAAAGACAGTTTTCTTAGAATATTGTATATTTCAAGCTTATGGATAACACTGAAATAGAACTGTAAAGCAAAAAGAAAGAAAGGCTTCAGGACCAGTAGAAAGCATAGTAAGCTTTCTCTGCAGAGCTGTTGATAGGGAAAGAAAATCAACAGTTTTCTAATTGTTATGTGTTAAATAAAAAACTGAAGACTGGGGTATATGGGATTTTTGTTGCTAAAACTAGTGTCAGTGTTCTTTTTATTTCCTAACGTCACTAGACTGCACTGCTCTCTTTTGTTTTGATAAGCCAGCTGAGATCTAAGTTTCTTATTCTGCATTGTAAATTGAAAAATGTTTTCCCCTGCAACACATTACTCAGTGTGAATAGCCTATGTATCTTCTAACCTAAATGACTAGAAAATCTGTTTATGATTCAAATGTAGGAAAATATTTGTCTTCTTTCAGATTGGTAATGAAGGTTTAGCTGCTGACCTTACAGATGACCCTGATACTGAGGAAGCTTTGAAAGAATTTGACTTTTTAGTGACAGCTGAAGATGGTGAGGGAGCTGGAGAAGCTCGAAGTTCAGGAGATGGAACAGAGTGGGGTAAGACACTAATAAAAGCATTTAAAAATAAGGGAATACTTCTCCATGATAGTTCCTAAGAGTTCAGTAATACCTACTAAAATGGTGTGGATGTGTGGATGAATGTGATGATCAAACATTGATGCTAAGAAGATTATATATTGCATGGTGATATATATATATAGATATATATAGATATATATATATATATATGGTGTTGTAGGTGCTGCAAGTACAATTATAGTTATATTTGTTTCAGGTTTTGTTTTTGATTTCAAAACTAACAGGAAAATATTTTCTTTCTTAGGTAAGAAAGACTAGGATTCTGAATGGTTTTATACCTGGATTAAACTTGGTTTCAAATACAGTTTTCTTTTTTTTGTTTCTTATCAGGACCTTCAAACTTTTTGTATCTAAGTTAAATTAATTTCTTCTCTGTACTTGAGAAATGGACAATTAGTTACTTTATTTTTCTGAGATTTTTAGATGCTGCTAATATGTCTTCTGTTAGTCAAATTAAAAAACAAGCCAACACCATTTCTAATACCCCAACTTTTTTTATTAGTAATTTGTTGTGAAACAACATAGTTAAGTCAGCAACTTCTGCAACCTACATGTTTCAAAAGAGGAGATTGAAAGGAGAAAATTTGTATAGGAAAAAGAATAGTGACCCAAGTAATTGATATCTGCCTTTAAATGGGGAATTGACTATCTTAATTTAATCTCAATTTAATTGTGATACAAGCAGTTTTGTAGCTACATACTGTAAGTCTTAAATTGTAAGCCCCAAACTGCCATTAGATGATGTTGTTTGAGCATTTTATGTCATTGTGACAATGAAGTCATACTACAATAAACATCCCAATGAGCAAAGACAATATAAAGATTTCCAAAAATTATAGTAATGGCACATCCTCCAGGAAAATAATCTACTCTTGATTTTGGAGCTACCAAGGATTAGAAAGCGTTCTTTCCTAAAAAATAGTATCAAAGGATTAGTCACCTTTATTTTTAAAACTCAGGGTTTTTTTCTAGTTTGAAGATAAAGCTGAACAAGGTGTTACCTTTAGTTTTGGTAAAAACTGTCTATTTTTAGTAGCATTTTAGTTGCTTGCTGTTGTTCCCTTTTGAAGTTGATGTTATTTGAACAGTTTCTTGATGATCTTTTCATTTAGGTGCACAGGTAGATCTCTTGGTAAGATGTTTCATAGAACCTGAAGCAAGAGTTTTTGACTTTGCTTATAACATCCCTTCAAATATACAGTGATGTAGAAAGTTGTGGTTCTAGTATGAGTCTTAGTATTGTATAATAAAAGGCAAGATAGTTTGATCTGTGATTCATGCAGTCAAAGATTTATCCATGGCAGACTGCTGAAACCTATTGGGTTGAACTAGCTTGTTCATTGAAATTCTGTGTTGTTTCCTAAGATTACTTTCCAGTGTGTTCTATGTCTGTCATTTTCTCAAGTAGTTACCCAGTTTTAAGGTCTGTTTTAAAAATCGAATTGACCCACCACACTTTTCATAGAGCTGTTTTTTTATTACCATTTAAATGAACCCATAGAAAAGTGAGGCAGAGCATTTCAGGAATTTGTACACACTTGTGACAGCTGATTTAACTGCAGCAATCCCATTGCTTCCAAAAAACTCATATCTGAAATAAGAAAGTGGGAAGGAAGAAATAAAACATAAACCTAGTTTCATCTTTTAAAATGCATTCTGTTTTGCAACATTTTCATATTTTTTTGTATATTTTGTAACGTACTATTTAATCAGTCAAAGTCAAGCCTACGACTATAGTGGCAATATTTTTTAGTATAGATGATCTTTCCTTAAATGGTCATTTAAGGATGCAGTCCATCAGATCTTGGGGTTGTGTTACTTTTTAAAGGTCAGTGTAAATATGACAAGACTTCTTTGTTAACTTTGTTAACTATGTTAACTATGACAAATAACATTTTAAATACTGTCCCCTTTAAATGCTTTCTAAAATAAAATATTACAATGCCTAAACCAATTTATTTTAGCCTGTCATGTTATTTTGAACTCTAACTTCAAATATCCAGATCCAGCCAGTTAGTTATTTATTTTGAGGGGAAACTTGATTTAAATGAATTTGTACTATTACTTCCTAAACAATTCCATCAATCATGAACTTAAATATTTCAGTTAAAATTTAAATTTTTCTTCATAATGTAGTAGTTGCTCTGTTTTCACAGTTTTTACTCTCTTCCTTTTATAGTTTTCCTGTCATTAGCCTCCTTCTATCACTTCATACTTTTGCAAACATTTAAGCATTCTGAAAAAAATTCTAATTAGTTGTAATACTTCTATTTAGTATCTGGAAGGCGTCTGATGTTTAGGCTCTAAATATATTGCTCAGTCTTGCTTTAGTAATTGTCCTGTTTAGGGACAGTACTTAGAGTACTTAATTGCAAAGTATTATCTGTAGGTGCAACTTGCAGTATCCTAAAATATTTCAGCACCAAATTTAATAGTTAGATTTTTGCTGTTGAAGATTTCTTCAAACCTGTCACTGAGTGTTGTGAAGTTTGGATTGCTTTTCTTTTCTTCTGTATTATGACTTTTTATGAGCACATTCTATTTTTATGTAAGTTAACATAATTTGAGTGTTAAATTAATTCCAAACATTGTGGTTTAAAGTATCCTGTCATGCAACATGTTTTGCTTAAGAGCAGCTTATCTTCAAAATAGTGAAAGATCAGCAAGTTCAAGCAGTGTTAAATGAAGAGTCAAAGTATATGACATACTAAACAAAGAATCTTCAGTTTTAGATTAAAAAAAATATGAATTCCTTGTGGTGATTTAGAATCAATAAAAAATGCATATATAAATCCAGTTTGCTTAAGCAAACATCAATATATACATATTGTAATGTATTATATATTGTGCTACATATTGCAGACTTTACATACTACATGGTCTCTTTATTCTGCTTATGGTTTCATGTGTTCATCACTGGATTTCTCATCCCCATGAAACACAAAAGTTCTCTTTACAGATGGACCGTGAGTCAGAGAGCGACTGACTGTGCCCAGAATTCTGAGTGGCAGAGTGACTGAAATTCACAGTCTCTTGGGTCATCTTCAAAACATTTCTAAAAACCAGAAAAATTTAAAGCCAGCCTTTCTCCACTCAATTATAATGCTCAGTGGACATCCTGGGTCCTCTGTGCTGTCCTGTGTCACTTTAGTGCAGGGAAGGTCACTGTTAGGTGGTAATTGCAGAGGTCTTCTAGTTATATGGCTCTGTTCTGAAGTGGCCTAATATATCTAGGCATGCTGGACAGAAATACTTCTGAGTTTTCCTAAAAATCTTGTTTGAAAAATATTTCACAGCCTTCCCAGATAATCCGAGCTTGTGTTTTATTTAGTTTTCTATTTACAGCCTACATTTTTTGCAGCCAACAGTATTGGTTTTGAATATTTATGTTTTCAGGCTTGCGCATTTTCTCTTGACTGAATGAGCCCAGTTCCTTCAAATTCTTTCTCTTGATATTTAATGCCCTATTTGTTCTGCACTCTACAAACATTTTCTAAACTTTCAGTGTAGAACACAGACTGAACATCTTCTTTCAACTTTGTCATTACCTGCACTGTCCTGGTTTAATGGACTGCACCTTTTAAAATGTACCAAAATGTCATTTTTTAGAATAGCATTACATTGATTTTACATGTGGTCATCTTCTGGTTCAGTTTAATTCCCTAATACTTCTGTGCAATGCTGCAACCTATCTGATTATTTTCATTTTATTAATGGTGCTTTGGAATTTTATTCATTAGTTTTAATTACTTTTTAATGGAATTTTCTTCTAATTGAGTTTTAGTGGTTTTGATTTTTTTTCCTTTTTTGTTGGGCACGTTCTCTGACTTATCTTTCTGTGCTTCTTGTGTTTCCTGAGTAATCACTATTCCTCTCTGTCAGTGCATAGGCCCAGTGATCAGAAAGATTGAAGTCTTTGTATTTGCAGTTTGGTAGATGTAGCTGTTGTTTGGTGTAGGATGTTCCCTTCTTGTCACCAGAGTTCTTTGTAGACAGCTCAGGGGACTCTGCCATTATGCTCCTGTTTCATGTTTCTCTGCCCTTGCCATCTCTGTATTCCATCTCTTTGATCAAGATTGTCATTGAATGATGGTAGATGCATCAGTATCCTAGGGTATCTGTCTGCTCTTTCATTGTCATGTTTTGTCATGAAACATGTACTTGGAAAAACTCCTATTCCAAATTTACTATTCCTTTTCCAAACTCCTATTCCTATTTAGTTTTTATTCTAAATGTGTGTTACTTTGTTTCTGCTGTTTATGACTCCTCTTGTGTACTTTCATGATTATAATGGTTATAATTTCAAAATGGGTACAATCATATTGTAAGTATGATTTGGAGTTGCGAACTGAGGAATGAAGTCTTGTGATTTTATGCCTAAAGAATTTGGGAGTATGAAGCTGAACTGGCACACAAACCAAGTTTGGTTGCTGCCTGGTTGTCTACTTGAAAAAGTGCTTTTGCAAATTTTATGTTTGCCTTGTCTTAGAAACAGGTTTATCTCTTTACTAATTCTAAGTTTCCAGAAATTATTGAGATGGATAGTTTAGAAAAGTGGAGACCTGACTTTTCATAAAGAATAGTTAACTCTGCAATATTTGTCAAGCAGAAAAAGAGATGTCTTCTGAAATGACAGTGGAATGTTGTATTTCTGCTAATTATGAGATTTAATTTCTGAAATGCAGTGGGATGTCCACTTGTGCAAACTACATTTCTTCATCTTTATGTGAAAAACTGTATTTATAGACTTTTTTCTCTGGTTATATGTAGGACCAAGGTTTCTTTCTTGTGCATGTAGAATGAATGCGAAAGGATGCATGGTGGTCTTCATGAATAAACTGGCACTGACTTACTCAGCTTGCATTTTCATGAGAGATATAGCATGGATGCTTTTATTTGCTTATTCAACACTGGCTGAATAATTTCTTAACGCTGTCTTTCTAAAGATGCAGTAATTGTTTCTGAACACCAATGAATTTTTGTGTATTTTGAAGCATCTAACTTAAACAGTTACTTATGAAGCTTAATTTGTTTGCTCCTTGGTAACAAATTAACCTACAATTTTCAAATATGTAACTGATAATATACAGTGCCTTGGAAAACTGTAAACTTGGTCTTTCATAAACTTAAAACTAAGACTGCACCTTTAAAATAAAGATTTATTAATAACTTTATTAATGCTCTTATACAGCTATGACAGTAAATCACCAACAGCTTGCATTGCCAATTGCTGATTTTTTTTCTTTTAATAATATGCTGCATGTAGACAAAGATGACCTGTCCCCAACTGCTGAGGTTTGGGATGTAGACCAGGGACTAATAAGTAAACTGAAGGAACAGTACAAGAAGGAACGAAAGGGGAAGAAAGGGGTGAAGAGTAAGTGCAGATTCTGAATCTTGTAATGCAACACTTTTTTTGCCTATCTATATAGAAGACATTTTTTCTCACGAGTTCTGTTTGTTTGTTGTCTTTTTTTTTTCATTAAACATCATTTTCTGTAATGGGGGCAACCAACTTTAACTTTCTACCTGCTGAATGTGAATATGTCAAAACCTTTGACATCCATTTCATAAATGAGAAATGCTGAAAAGAAAAAATTCAAGGTTAAAGAGGTGAAGAAAAGTAAATTCATAGGAATGTTAGTGTAAAAATAATGAACAGCTTGCGTTTTGAGGACATTCCTACTCTTAAGAAGTTTTCTGAAAGATTTAAACTTCATCTACTTCTTAAAGTATAATATTGTGATATTGTTGTGGGACTGGTGGTTGTTGGGCTTTTTCTGGGGGTGGTGGGGTCTTTTTTTCTTTATATTTGCTTGTTTGTTTTTAGTCAGTCTATAATTGCTATTTGTGGGCTTGTAATTATTTTTACAGCCCCAGGCATAGAGAAATAGCAAATACCTGTAATATAAATATGAATATGAACCTTTTGGTGGCTTTGTTTAGGAGATAATCTTTATTTTGTAGTGCCCTTGACTTTTCCATGCATTTACCAACATTTGATTTTATATCCCTTTACTCTGAGTTTTCTGATCAGTGGACCTATTTTAACTATGTAATTTAAATCAAACTTCAGGGTTAAACTGCCTGATAGAAATGCTTTTGGAAATTATGTTACCAACTATACAAGGTTCTTAGATTTAATACCACTTTATGCACTGTCATCATAGAATGGTTTGGTTTGGAAGAGGCATTAAAGATCATCTAGTTCCAACCCCCCTGTCATGGGTGGGGACAACCACCAGACCAGGTTGCTGAGAGCCCCATCCAACCTGTCCTTGAGCACTTCAGGGTTGGAGCACTCACAGCTTCTCTGGACTCCTGTTCCAGTGCCTCACCACTCTTACAGTAAAGAATTTCTTCCCAGTACCCAATCTAAACCTACCTTTTTAGTTTAAATTCATTCCATACTGGACTTACTCCAGAAGCTCCATGTCCTTCCTGTGCTGGCACCCCAGAGCTGGATGAATTTCTCAGTTTGAAAAATTGTATGGGTATACACCAACTAAATTACATGATAATTAAAATATAACACTTCCTAAAGAATTCTGTAATTATTAAGATTTGAATTTATTTTATAACACATAACAACTACAGGTCAGTTAGTGCACGTTGGTTGTTTTTTCAGCATTTTTGCATGACATGTACACACGCATAAAAGCTTTGACAAAGCAAAGATTTTCATCTAGTCTTTGCTTTAATGACAGCCTACAGTAGTCATCTGCTTGCTAATGTGTATCAGCATTTAACATATAAATCACCAGTTGACATCAAATTTGCATGAAACATTTGGTAGGATTAGAAATTTATTTTTAATACCAAAATAGACTTCTTTTATTTGAAATTTTCTTACTAAATTCTTTACATTTTAGACATTTTGAACTGTAGTGGAAGCAAAGTAACAGAAAGTTTTCTTCATCTAAAGGAATTTTGAATTCTTTGGTTCACAGAAGACAGTATTTGGGAGACAACTGTGTGTGATGGTGCTGAGAAGTGACATACGTCATTGTTTAGTATTTCGAGTTTTAAGTTTGAATCCTCCTCTGGGAAACCCTGAACACAAGGTGGTTTGTGAGACTCTTTTCTCGTCATATTCATGATAGTTTTTGATTAAAAATTATCCTCTAAATCACTGAGGTAATTGGATGAGAGAACTCCACACACAGTAAAAGTATGCATTCAAGGTTAGACAGATTTATTTAAATAAAATTAGTAGACTTTTTTCCCCTCAGATTTTTAACATTTGAAAACTGAAAATAATATTGAAGGGCTTTTTTATTCCTGCTGGTCATGTCTGATCATTTGGGAGCTTCCTTCTTCCTTTGCTCTTCAGTGTTTTGACTTATATAAGAACTTGTTTTGAGTACCATCAGAACTTATCTGCATGGTAGTATGTATCATCATAAACATAAAACGAATGTGCATTAAATGTCATCTCTTGCAATACTTTGAAGACAGAATAGTAAGACAGACATTCTGATGGGTTCTTTTGTTGTATATGCATCTGGTAACTGCCATAATCTGTACTTAGACCGTAACATAACTGGGCAGACATAGCCCTGGCCCCAGGTATGGAAGCTTTCATTCCCCATGTACACATAAATAAATGAACAGAAGTAAATCTGATACTGTATTGATACTTCTCTAGTTTGTATCCCTATGTTTGCTTTTGGATGGAACACCTTAATTAAGGTCATCTTCTGTCATCATGTAAGTTTTCATTAAGTAATACTCTTGTTTGCTGGGGAGAAAGAGGGTGTCTGTCCAGGTGGTCACCATATTATATGGAAATATTATTTCTTTATGAAAGGCTCTTTAAAAATACCCCACCAAAACAAAAATCCACCACCTTAGACTTTAATTTCCTTTGTTATGTCAGCTGTAAAATAATGCAATATCTGTTTATTGAAGAGTTCCTTGTGTTAAAAATACCCCAGAAGCAGAGAAACAAACTTCACCTATCCTGGACTTACTGTGATAAAAGGAGTTATTAGGTTTGATTTCTACAAAAGCAGGCTTCTCTTTTCAGTAGTATGCTGAATTTAAGTCCTGTTTCTTGCCCAACTTTGATAAGATCAATTTTGTTAGGTAAGTCAGGGGATGACTTCAGACTTCAGTTTTTCAGATATAGCCTGTCAACTTTGCAGGGTATAGTGGAGGTGGTGTGTATCTCATTTCATTCTATCAGGTCAGCATAATGTGTTCTCAGTTAGAGAAGTTTCACATCTTGTATGTGTGTATATATATATATATATATATCACTGTTGAAATTAATATACTACTACTGTTTTTCCTCTGCTTTTTTGCACTTTTTTTACTTTCCTGCTCTTTTCCTTCAGTTTAATTGTTCTGTACTTACAAAACAATATTCCATTCACTTTCCTACCCTTGATTTCTGGAAATAGTGTAGCAGTTGATAGGAGTGAACACAGATCTGAATTCTACCATCTTCATTACCATCACCTGTTCTTGACATATAAGAATCCATGTGTTATATCCAGACTTGGGCTAATACATCTTGGACCTAATAGAACTCTGCTTAACACTTCTCAGACTAAAGCTTTTCATCACTAAATATTCAGTTATCTTTTTCACTTTTAATTTCTGAAAGATAGTACACTGAGATGGTATTGTAACTTTTGCTTCTGTTTATACCAAGCTCATCAATTTTTTTTTGTCTTTGGCTTTTTTTGAGGGTAAAAGGGTCATCCTGTTTTGTGCCTTGAACATAGTTGCTTCTGCAGAGGTGTTTAAAAATCTCCTTGTAACATTTACAATACTTGAACAGTTATATGAAGGTACACTTGCACTTAATTGAAGGCAGTCAATTGAAGGCAGAAGCTTGTGCAGTCTTCTGTAATGATGGCACTGTCTTGAATATTGACACCTTTTTCAGTAGGAAAAGCACAGAAGTTGTTCAGAACAGTGGCTGCTCCTTTGTAAACTTCTCTCTGTATTGTATGGTGATTGAGGACTGTTTTGAGATTATGCCTGAAGGACAAGTGCCCAAACATACTGAAAAACACTAAAAGGCAAGGCTAGCAGTCGCCTAATTAGTGACAAACTAAATGAATGGCTACTAAAGGTAGCAATGCAGACAGGCTACTTCTACTTTCTTCTGAGTATGCTTTGAGACAAACTTCTCATCCTCATATGTTTGGCATGAAAGCACCTTGAGAAGATGCTTTCAGTTCAGATAAAATAAGTGTTTATATGCCACTTTTGGCATTTTGCATCAATGTGTTGAACAGTTCATGCATATCAACATGGAGAAGACAGATGGTGTTTTCTTTTGGAAAGCAAAGGGATTGTTAAAATAAACAGTGTCCCTGTCATGACTTTTATCCTATCATTTTATTGATTGCTCTATAATACCTTCAGGAATGTATCTGCTGCTGGTCACAGTAGGTGCCTGGCTGATGGCCAGTTGGAATAAGGACAAAGACAAGCTTTGTAG
Organism: Cyanistes caeruleus; assembly: GCF_971803275.1. Taxonomy (NCBI): domain Eukaryota; kingdom Metazoa; phylum Chordata; class Aves; order Passeriformes; family Paridae; genus Cyanistes; species Cyanistes caeruleus. Next base: position 41,879,313 of record NC_141706.1, on the reverse strand, counting down.
TCTGTATGGTGTAGAGATCTGGCCTTGTTAAGAGTGACTTCTAATGTGAGATCTCACCTGCTGGTTGCAGTATTAAGTACTATATTTTAGAAATTAAATCCTTTCAGTATAGTGCCTGTTAGAAAAAAAAAAAAAGTTGGTTCAAAAAAAGATTTCTCATTATTATTTTACATTTACTTCATTAGCTGGGATCACAGGTTTCTAGAGATACAGGAGAGTGAAACAAAACTTAACTACTCAAGTCATCTGTTGTGTGAGGAAAACATTTGGAAGCCAGTTTTGTTCTCAAATTGCTTCTGGGTAGCAGTCTTTGTTTATTTAACTAGAATACTAAGTGTTCCATAAAGGAAAGAAAAAAATACTAAAAGCAGAAAAAACATAAATATAGGGAGTTTTATTACTTGGCAAAATGAGAATGTTTTGCAGATATTAATGAGAATCATTATATAGCATCCTTCTAGGGGTATGTGAGGTATACTTGCTATAATTCTTCTTCAAGAAATTTTTTTCCCCTCTCTGCAGGGAATTCTCTATTATCTTTAGAGAATTCTGTTATTCATGGGCACTTATTTTTGAACATATTGATTTAAACTAGGAAGATCTGAAATGATCAGATACTTTTTGAAAGAATGTGTTTTAGTGTTTAACTCTTTAAATGAATGGTTCTGATTTTGATAAGTCATCTGTAATCACAGGATTTACGTTTTGCTGTATTGACAAGAAAGGCTTTGGTTTAACTTCAATTTCCTCCTTAATAAATGTGAGACATGTCACCTCAGTATAAGAACTTGTTCACCAGTGCTTCCTTTACTAAATGGTCTACAGTATTTCTGCTTGCAGTCCCAGGAAGGGCTGTTTTATTGCTTAAAATTTGGTTATGTCTTTCATCGTTATGGATTGTTTTCTTAAAAGAGATTCTCTCACTGAAATACACTTTATGATTGAAGCTTTGACTTTTTGACATGGAAGCTATAAAGGTGAATGCAGGAATGGATTTAGTAAATTAAAGATACTTTAAATTATACTTTTTTTGTTTGATAATGTCTACATATTAATTAAATATACATATAATTCAGAATACTTTGTTTCTAGAAGATTGCTTTTCTAACAATTGTAATATAATATACATCTGCAGTTTCATACAGTGGTGAAAGCATTCTTGCTCCTGTGTTTAACAAACATTTCATACAATTTAAATACCATTCAAAGCAGGGAAAGTTAATTGTTCGTTGCACCCCCATTATGAGTTGTCTGTACTTTTGCTCTCATTTTTAAGCTTATTTTTAATTTTCACTCTGTTTTTTAATGTTAAATTGTTTAGTATAGTTAAAGTTGTGTAATATTACTAGAAAATGTTTAATTCGTATGTTTTTTGTTTAATACTGAATGTTCTTTTAGTATTTAGCTGAACTTTTCAGTAGGGCTGTAAGATGTTTTTTTTTCTCTTTCCTACAGGAAATTGTAGAATAGATCTGCAGAACACAAAGGAGTTATTCTTTGATTTAGTGAATTAAAATTGTTTGCATGTAGTTTTCAGATTTGATGTATTAACTCCTGCTTTTGATTTCCAAAATATTACTAAACAAAAGCAAGGCACTATTTATTTTAAGGAGGTCCCATCAGTAATTTTTCTTATTTAATGGATTTTTAAACTTCAGTCAAGTCAAGCGGTAGCAATCGAATGAATTTTTGCTGCTGACATTAATTTACAGGAGTCAACAGGACAAAACTTCACGACATGATAGCTGATCTGGGCGATGATGAGATACCCCACATCCCTTCAGGAATCATTAATCAATCTAGGTCACCCTCTACTAGAATGACTGATCATGAAGGTGCAAGAGCAGAGGAAGGTACAAAAAATTCAGCTACTTACTATATTTCAGGAGATTTCTTTTAGAAAGCACACACTGTAATTTATTATCCCCCCCTGTGAAGCTGAATGCAGTTGCAGATTGCCACATTATGATTTTACTTGTTCTTCCAAAATGGTTTTATGAGAATATGGCTTAAGTTTCTGTGGCTTATCATAACTCACCATTATTTCATAAATCTTTTAAAATAACTTCTTGTACAGCAGTGTGTTCTGACACTATTCACTATTAAATCCCTGTTTAGAGACACTCCCCCATTAGCAAAACCTTTCACAAATAAGTTGTTACTTATTGAAGGGGAAAAAAGGTGAGTATTGACATTTGATGCACAGTTTGGATTTTAAAATGAAAAGTGGTGATTTAAGTTATGAGACTAATTAGCCAATTTTCCTCTAATTTAATGTTCTCTATATAAAATTCCCTTGGTCTTCATACACTAATTTACAAAGACACCTTTTATTTCTTTACAAAGTATTTATTTTAAGTATCAGCATAATCTTTGGCAATGAAAATTAATGGCAAGGTATTATATATAAAGTCACAAGTCTTTTATTTGGTTTTTAAGTATTTTGTTTTAAAGGAATGATTTTCCTGTATTAGCTTTGAAATTAGAGTACTATTATGTAAATTGTCCTCTACTTAGAACATATTCATTCAAAATATGCAGGTGTATTTAGATTTGGCTCTTTTAAGATGATCTTTGACCCATAAGCCCTGGCATAGTATCAGCTATAGTAGAAATGGAATTTGCATTACTACTGATTCCAGGAAGCTGTTGGTTCTCCTGGTTTTTTCACCTTTGGCCTCACAAATGCCTGTCACCAGGCAAGCAGAAAAAATCTCCAAACCACATTTCAAGGAGGTTTTTCTGTTGCCCTCCCAAGCTGTCATTTTACAACAGTCATCTTTTGTATTGCCTTCCTTCTCATCTTTATTGTATTTCCATCTTCAAGATGAAGCAGTACCAAATTTACCTGTGGAGTGTGAAAAAAATCTCCTGGTGAAAATCCACTTGCTAAAACTTGTAAACATATATTTAAGTTTTTAGATTTAGTGTTTACATGCTTTAGGTTGGCTTTCAGCCATGTTTAGGTATTATGGCCATGTGACCCTACAGTTACAATTTTCTAGGTCTGTCTTAGGCTGTTTTTCTTAGGCCATACATATTGTGCAAAGGAGCACAGATGTTCTTAGGGACAGGGATGTTACCTCAGGTAGAGGCCTTACATCTAAAACATTACTGAACAAAGCAATCTTTTTGAAGAAATAGATGATAGATTTGATTTTGATGGGGGCTGAGTTTTATTGCCTGGTTCTTGTGGCATAAACACTGTGTTACCCTTCAAGTAAAGATTGTTCACACTGTTCAAATAAACTGCTTTCATGTTGATATTTTCATGCTGTTTAAAATATCTGTATGTTTTTAACATGTTGGTGTAGTTTGCTCTTTATTTATCAAGCGTAATAATATTTAATCTCTGTCATTTTAGCTGCTCATTGTAGTTTCTGCACGGTTTTTTAACTTGAATAGTAGAGTGTAAATTCTGCTGTTTCTATCCCAACTGCTTATGTGGCTTTTTGAGTTTTTGTCTGTACCATATGGTGCAAACAGGCAATGTTGTAATTTATTTACTTCTAGGTGTGTTACAAAGCCAAATACTTCATTATCATAAAATACAGGTTTTGCACCATGCAGTACAAGTACAGATTTTACTCAATTATTTATTCAGTTGTGTTCTAAAAGCTAAGAATTTGCATATAACTTTAGGCTTTTCTCCTATGATATACACTAGCCTATGCTGATGAATTTTATCAAACCATAATTTTGTTGTTGACTGTATGAAAGTTTTATGCTACACTCTGAAATATTACAGTTCTGAGGTAGATAATTTTTTCTTGAAGGGGTTTCAGGAAGGAACTGGCTCTCATTTGAAATATCTCTTGAAATATCTCATTCACACCTCTAAAGGTGTGAGAGTTTTGTTTTTCTTTTTCTTTTTCACTCTGAACTGCCTGGTTAAATATGATATTATGTCATAATCACACTTGATAGGTTTGGCCATGAGAAATTGGAGTTTCCATTTTAACATATTCTGTTACTTTTAGAAATGGTGTCAGCATGATTTTCCATCCAATGTTGAGAGAATTACTTAATTCACTGGTTGTTTTTCAGTCTTAATATCTATAGATTGCGGAGGTGTCAGTCTACAGATTGACAGAAAAAAGCAGTGACAGCTAATTGCTTGGGTACAAACAGCTGCTTTTGGTGTGCCACGTATTACTTTGTGGGAAACAAGCTTAAGGTGTTCCTGTTTAACAGTAAACAGCAAAAACCTATATGAATATACATATCTGATCCAAGATTACAGCAGTTTCAGTTTGTACAAGTATTACTGCTTGATTTTGACTTAATTATGTATGCTGTCAAGAACTTGAAGGTAAGAACCGCTGGTTAGGATAGGCTACACAATTATTTAATTATACAATTTTATATTTCAATATTTATTTCACCTAGTTTCACCTATAAAGGAATATGTACCATCACATTTTTACTTTAATATTTATTGATTGCAAACTCAGTTAAGCATTTATATTATGCTATGAAAATAATATTGTACTGTGTGTTAGAAAAATAATAGGATTTTTTTTCTAGATGAAAAACATTAGAAAGTCATTTAACTGTCATTTGCATATATCTATTGATGCATTGTTTTGTTATGTGAAGATGTGGGTCTTAATTTTTAGTCATCTTAGCTGTAACATCGTGAGTTTTTCATTTTCTTACTATTCTGCATTTTCCTTTTCACAAAAGCAGATTGCACCCATTTTTTAAACTTCTCAAATATGCCTCACTTTAAAATACAAAATTCACAAATAAATTAGAGAACACACTCTATGTACATACAGGCTTTAATATTGAGAAATAGTCTTCTGAATTTCAAGTAGTATTAATTTTGAAGCTTTAAATAAAGAGATAGTCACTCATACAAACAAAACTTGATGTATTTGTAGTATAGATTCTTGATGTGGTGGTCCTTAATTTTTATTCCAAAGCATAGGAAAGTTGATCTGCTAAGGTCAGATGACATTAATTTTGCGAAGAATTAGGATGGCAAGTTACAGTGCTCACCTAAACCTTGTGGGCCTATCCTAAAGATCAAATAGGCATAACAGGAAAGTAAATAGGAGTTTAGTAGGAATATGTCTTTTTTGAAATATGAGTTGTTTGTAGTATCAAATATAGAGTTTTAGTAAATTACTAATGAAAATAAAAAGCTTATTCATATAAGGGCATGGTAAGCCATTTTGGGCTGTTAATATAATGTAGCATTCTTATGAGTCAAACCTCTGGATGGATTGTCAATACTTTTACAAGAGGTAATTGTGCATAGTAAGGATACTGTTTACTCTTTGTATGCAGTTGTAGGAGCAGCAGTCTGCATTCTTACGTATATTATGTTCTTAGATTCTCACAAACTGTTGTGTTGCCTGTGCTAATGAGGTTACATTTCTTAATAGTACGATAGTGCTGAAGCGTTAGAACCTATTTTGTTCTTGAGAGGTGATGTATTTTGATTTAGCTGCATTGGCTAGCCCTAGCAGTGGTGACAGACATCTCTAACTTTACACCTGGTTTGTCACTTTCCTTCAGCAGGAGTGAATGGGAGCTAGGTTACCATTCCGATAGAGGCCATATGGAATAATGGAGATGTGTTTTTCTAAACAGGAATGTGTTAATTATTCCTCTTGTTCGGAACAATTTTTAGAAGACAAAAACCCCAGGAAACTGAAAACTATTTTCTCTGAGATTGAAGAGTTTTCTAGGAGGATTAGAAATAAGGAGTGGCATTAAAGTGAGGCCGTAACTCTCTCTGCCATATCAGTGAAATTCAGAATCAAGCGGGTTTAATTTTTCAAGATGTCAAATATCATCTAACATATTTTGCAGGAGCTTATACTTAGCTAAGTTCACACATACCTAATTTTTACATACTCTACTTAACACGTGTTGCTTTTTCTAAGTGGAAAAGAAAACCAAGAAGTAAAAGTAGCTTCTAAAATGTGCTGAAGTGTTCCAATGATTAAGCCTTCATTCCTGTTCCTTACTGCTAAATTGATATTTGAGGGAGATTTACAGAATGATTGAAGAGGGTAAAAAATATGGGTGAATATTTTCAACTTTTTTATTCAGTTGTGAATTCATAGTGAATGGCTATATATAACTTTTATTCATTCTAAATTATAATTAGCAGGAATGTTAAATTTTAATTTGAGGAAGGCATAGCTAGACAACATGAGTATCAGTTGAGTGTACTGTAAAATTAGAATTAGAAAAAAATTAAAATCATGCTGAGAAACTAAAAAAGGAAATTAATAAATAATTGATGTTTTCATTTTTTCAGTTGTCTGAAAAAACTCAGAAGAGATGTTTTGCAGGAGTCTTTTGCTTGAGTGATTAAAAAATACTTTGGTATACAAATAGGAATATTTGCCTAGTATAAAACACAAAGACTTATTTGCAAGTGGATAGAAGGCAGGAAGCATGGTATAATGAATGAAAAATTCAGCTGAGAATTTGAAGGGATGTACATTTGATATTGCAGTGTAAAGTAATTCCAGTCATGTCATTTGTCCGTATCAAAACCTCTGTAAAGTAAGTTGAAATCAAATGACAAAGCATGATACAAGAATTGTGTATGTACTGTGTGTGTGTTTGCACATGTGTGCGTGTCTTCATGCTCTTGTTTTGTTGTTTTTTTTAGTTGGGGCTGTATGTAGTACATACAAGTTCAGTTTTAAGCTCTGCTTTCCTGTTAAGTGATGAATAATGCAGCTTTTCATCAGTTTGAATTACTCTATTGAGACTTAAAGAAACTGTTTTGTTCTTTGTAGCTGAGCCAATAACGTTTCCACCTGGAGGAGGCAAGTCATTTATTATGGGTTCTGATGATGTGTTGTTAAGTGTACTGGGCCTTGGAGACCTTGCAGACTTGACAGTAACAAATGATGCAGACTATAGTTATGATGTAAGTTCAATTTTATTTTAAAATTCTTTATACAGTTTAATCAATAATAGTTGGGTTCCCTCTCCTCAACCCTGAACATTAAAGATGCACTTCTTTAGTAAAAAGTTTTACTTGGAAGGAAAGAACACCTTGTGAATGAGCTGAGTAATTTGGGTAACCAGAATTAAGTGAGATGACTTGGGTTTTTTCTACATTAATAATTTAATTCAGATTTTGTCACTGGGGGGAAATGTGTTACAGCATAAAATACATATTAATGTCTTAACATGACAAAAATGACAGTTACACATTCAAATGGAGTCTTGAGTAGACATGGCATGAAACACAAATATTGATATTAACTTATTTGCTGTCCTTTTGATGAGTAAGTAGTGTTAACAGCACAGACTGTATATATAATAGTATTTTTCAGATGTAAGCTTTTTAGGGGATGTTTTTATTATAATCCAGAGTGTTCTGACATTCCTTTGAATGTATTCATTAAGCTTCTACCAATAGTGTTAAATTTTTCATTGGCTAGTGACGTTGGATGGCTTGTTAGGGGAGTGGTCAGGTAAGTTTTGCATGCAGTATTGTATTTAAAATGTCTTGTATTGGCTTGACTGCAGGTTGCAAGTTTGTAGTGTACTCCTGTCTTTTGTGAGCTACAGATTCTTTATAAAACAGTGTGTAGCCATTTTGCTTATTCTGAAGTGGAGGGATATTTAGAGGCAAGCCAGGACTAAACTCAGAAAGCATTACAATGAATATAATTGATACCAACTAATCAAACTACATGAGTTACATGAGAATCTGTGTTACTTGTGACAAAGCTGACAGAACAATTTCTCTGGTGTGAAGAGTGATGCAGAACAGAGGTTACCTTTGCTCTTGGGAAACTTAAAGCAGTGAATAGCTGATAAATAGACAAATGTGAGGTGCTACCTGAGCTAATAAGAAATTTGCAGTAGAAGCACACATTTGTTGAAGGTTGGAAGGTGTTAATCATCCTGTAGATTAAGTTGATCTTACTTTTTCAATGTAGTTGAATTTTCAAAATTTTCTCACTGAAGCCCTTTATTAGAGACTCTAATTTTAGCTTGGTTTGGGAGGTGAGTGGGAAGAGGCGATTTCATGCTCTGGTATCTGGTGTATACAGGAGACAAAAGAGAGAGGTAGAGTTTAATTTTCTTACTAGACTATTCACCGAAAATGAGTTGGGATTGACCATAATAGTCATTTGGTTTCCCTGCTTCTTGTCCAGTCCTCCTTTCCCAGTACTCTTTTCTTCCTTTTAAAGCATAGCTGGAAAATGCATAGTGGCTTCTGGCTTTGTGTGTCAGAAAAAACAAAACATAAAATAACACAGATGGCAGCAATTTTTTTTATATTGAAAATGACACTGTCCTGTCGTGACTTTGAAGAGACTGAAATTCAGATGCTATTAGTTTTTCATCACAAGTTTCTTTAGGTTAAAAATTACCTGATAGTTCTTAATTTCTGAAGTTGTTCTCTCATAGCTATGGATTTGCAGCACAGTAAGACCTTGACACTGTAAATACAGTACTTGGAGGGCAACATAGTCGAATGCCCTTCTAAGCTTAGCTGAAGTCACCTCCTTTTCCAGTATATCTCCAGACTAGGAGGTGTTATGCTAAGTTAATGTGTAAGTAGAACAAGAACAATGAAAATACCTCAAACCCCAAAACTTAATGCATTTTTTCCCAATAGGTTCATGGTCTTCAAATAGCTTTTGTGAGCCATTAGAGTGCATGAATAAATAAAGCCACAACAGGCTTCCACTAGCTTTCATGTATCACTTCTTGATGAGTGCTGTATTTTCAAAAGGAGAGGATATGAATACAGGATGGGGGTATTTAAGTATAAATCATAGGAATTTCAACTAGAACTCAAAAGATTTCTGTATGTTTGATTAAATTCATAGGTTGTCTTCAAGACTAGTCATCTCTTAAACAGTACAGTCATGTCATCCTTACCATCTAGTTACTTACTTTGACCTCAGTGCATGTAGTTTTTTTGTACTCTGAGGGAAAAATGTTGCCAAATCAAATGCTCCCATTTGTGTATTTTTTGATTCCATAGCAGCAGAGAAGGGTGTTTTTCTGCAGTAGGACTGACTGAAAAAGGGAAAGCTTTCTTTTATCAGAGCATGTATACTTGTAAATCTCCAGTAAGTTACAACATTATCAAGAAAAAAGTAACATTAAAACATAGAAAGACACTGCAGTTATTAATTATTGTTTTCTAAAATTTTTGTTTGCTGTTGGGGAGTACTTGTTTGAGATAGGGAAATGCATGTCTTCTTACAATGTGTTAGGATTCTCTTGACTACAGGGCCAAGGAAGATCTTCATTCCCTGGTGCTTTTTGTTCATAGGAGGGAGCTGTTTTTTATTTGTTTGTTTAGCTCAGATGTAGTTTCAGTCTGGTTTGCCTGTGCTTTACAAGGCAGAATGAATGGGCTGTTTGATCCTTCTTGGTCTTTACTGAAGTCCACTGAAGTCCTTGGAAAAAGGGAGGAACAGCTAGTGAAGTTGTATGGTTCCATAGTCTGTCTTCTCATGATTTTGATTATCTTGCCAGTGTATATAAATACACAGAGTAGAGCATCCAGACTCAGTGGGGCAGTGTGTCTATCCACACCGTATGTTTTGTGAGGCTTTGGAGATGTCCCACTTTTGAACATTGATATATACTGTCACATTTCATTGTTTTTCCATTGCTCCTCTGGCCCATTTTGTTAATAATCTCAAAATTTCATTTTGAAATAATCTCACAATTATCGTTTGTAATCATCAAATCCCTTTTCCAAGTCCTTGCCTGTTTTTCTGAGGTGGGGTTGGGTTTTATGGTTGTTTGTTTTTTTGGAAACACATTACTGGTTAGCTTTTTTTCTTAGAGATTGCAAGGGCCTCTTTAAAGGTGTATCTGTTGTTCTCTTGTAGTACAGATATCAAGATCCATAGAAACGTAGATAGGGAGAAGAATTTTAAAAAATTGGTTTATATATAACTAGATTTCTAGTAAAGTGTATGTGGTGTCTTCTAAAAGAACCAACATGTTCCAGTCCATTTAAAAAAAATTAAAACTTCAAAGCTATACTAAAAATTGGAAATGTATCTTTTCATAACTTGTGTAAATTCTTTACCTTGCATTTTAGCAGATTTCTCTGTACTGCCAAAACCAAAATTAGCCTTGTAACAATCCTTTAAAGAAAAGAGAAAGAAAAAGAGAGAGAAAATCATGTTTTGAAAAATAAGGATGACTGTATCCAATTCTGATTTTCTCAAATGACTTTTCATCATGACTGTAATGGATACTATTGTTGTGTGGATGCACGTTGCACCCAAAAATTTGAAAGTCTTTGCATAATTTGGAACAGATCATGTGCTAAAATTAAGAATTGCTATTTAACATTTTTGGCTTTAATTTCTCTAAGCCCCAGATTACTGCAAATACATGAGGTGACGTAAGTTAACTAGGTGGGTGAATACGCTACATAACGAGGATTTAAAATATCAAGGGACTCTGTTTACTAGGAAAATACCTTCATATTTTCCTTTTGTTTTCCCTCCCCCTTCTCTTGTCCATTTGGAGAGGGAAATAAATCAACAGTTTGGTCCAAATTATGTTTAATGCAGAACTCCAGAATTCCACTCTGCTCTGTTTCCTGAAAAAAAACCCATTATTCTTTTTATGGAGCTTGTATATAATATGCAGTGTAGTGCTAAATAACTTAAATCTCAGTAAAAATATTGCAGTATTCAGTGTACTCTGAAGTATAGAGATTGCAAACAAAATGCTTATTGTATGTATTTTTTTGTTGGTATTTAAAAAAACCCTAAAAATTCAGGTTACATACTTGGTACAACAGGCTTCTTTGAGTTGATTTGAATTAGGTAGAGTTTGCGCTTAGGACAGAAATTTACAGTAATATAATGGAAAAGCAAATGTCTGCACATCTGTAACTCAGAACAGTAAATCTTATTGTCTGAACCTCTTTGTTTTGTTGGATAGAACTGAATTTGGTTTCAGTGAGTAATGATAATTCAATCCAGGTTATAGACCTGGTCCAAAAATACTTATTACAGTACATGTTAAATTATTATCTGTTTTCAGTCCTGACAGATAAAAGGTAGTTAGATTTGATTAGCTATGGGAGATTTTAATTTCTTATTAGTGTTGCTGAAATTAGTTTGAGATGTCAAGCTATTCTGGCCTACAGTTGAGAAACATACTTTACAATTACTGAATAGTGTGTAAGACAAAGGATACAATTAGTTTCCATTTGTGTAAGACAAATGATCCAATTAGTTTCCATTCATTCTTAGTTTGCTGATTTTGTTCATCTAATTCAAGTCAGTTTTTTAAACTGCCTTTAGGGCAAGAGAGAGAGGTACTTGGACATTTTATTTCTTTGTGATGGAGGCTTAGAATGGAATGTAGTCTTTTAAGGGTCTTCTTGCTGGCAATAAATTAGTCACTTGCAATCACTAGAAGGGCTTGAATTTTTCTGGTGATTCTTCTGAGTTACCTATATTTAATATTAAGCAGCTGTAATTACTGTATTTTAGCCTAACAGTCTGTAGGTGAAGAGTATGAATTAGATGTTAACAGTATATAAATGTATAGTTTGCATGTATTGCTTCACAAAGCAACTAAGTTATTGTCTCACAAATACATTTGAAACTCATCAAAGACTTAAAAAATATTTGTGTAATGTCACACTTAAAATAATGAGAAATTGTATTGAAATTTTGATTAGCTATTTCTGTGTACATAACTTCACCTGTAGCAGTATTCAAGAACTATATATGTTTCTTGTCAATGTCAGTCAAGTTACTTATATGAGGAGGACCTCAAGTTCATTTTTATTGTGTTTAAGTGGTAAATGAACTTTTGATGGCTGTAATCTCTTCCTGGGGTGCAGGCAACATGATACTCAATGAAACATTTCTCTTTCTGCAAGAATTAGTGTCATTGCATGAAAGAATTAAAATAAGTTTTGAAAATCCAGTCTTTTTTACTGTGTGTTTAACATTATATATCATTCCAGCATGGGTCAAAGGAAACTGTTACAAGAGAAAAATTTGCAGACTGTCTAGCTGGCCAGATGGGGTTATACATGTATACAGATAAATCAATAGATAAATACAAACTTAAGGTTGAATATATATATATATATATATATATATACACATATTTTAAAATCTAAGATAAAATTACTCCTTTCCTTTTCTCTTTTAAGTTGCCAGCTAATAAAGATGCCTTCCGAAAGACATGGAACCCTAAGTACACGCTACGCAGTCATTTTGATGGAGTGCGAGCATTAGCTTTTCATCCTGTAGAGCCTGTGCTGGTTACAGCCTCTGAGGACCATACTCTAAAACTTTGGAATTTGCAGAAAACGGTTCCTGCCAAAAAGCAAGTATATGGGTTTTCATAAAGCATATGTTTTAAATGCCTTTGGAATTCATTAAACTCTTACATTTTCAGAGTTTTTAAGTAGAGATTTCATGTGCTATAATAACTCTTCTTTTTCTTTCAGGAGTGCCTCTTTAGATGTAGAACCCATCTACACATTTAGGGCCCACATGTGAGTGTTTGACATTATTCATGACTGATAAATACATTGTTGTTATCTCTTGTATTCATAAAAAACTTCAGTGTAAAAGCCAGAAATTATACTAATTTTTACAGTGTTTAGACATTAAAGGCCCATTATACTTTGCAAAGCAGCTTAATACCAAGTCCTTGTCATGAATTGCAGAGTCCATGATAACACAAGAACAGGAAAGTGGCAAATTTGATTAGTTGCAGTGGAAAGGAGAGATTATAGATTATGATAATGAATTCACCTAAGACATGTCTCAGACTGTCTAGATTTTATATGTAATATAAATATGTATGTATGTATAAATACATATATGTATTATATGTAGTATGTGGAAAAGATGAGTAAGGTATAGGCTGGTCTTGGCTAGTAGCTTCAGATACAGGTCTGAGTCCTAATGATTTTTCAGCTTGTGTTAACTGTTTTATTACTGCCTGAGTTTCCCTTGCTAATTTTGAATTCTGCTTTCTTTCAATAAGAATGTGAGATAAAAACGCACAGTTGATAGCCAGAGTAGTACTTTTCTTATATAAGTAAAGATCCACTTTCCAACCTGTTTAGCAGGTAAGCTTCAAGAGGGTTCTTTTAATAAGCATGGAAGTCGGTTGCACTTCTTGTGCTTGCCTCAAAAACAGCAAAAAAAATGAATTCATGGTTTGTGTTTGGAAATTTACACATGCTCTTATCACTCTCCCCTTACCCCACGTGATAGAATATCATGTCTTACTTTCTCATTTATTACCTAAAGCATAAAACACTCTTCCCCAGGACTGGGTGACCAGTTTGTCCTCATGAAATACAAGTTCTTGTAAGTGATATAGACGGTTACTGACCAGTTGAATTCTCCAGATCTGAGTCCAAATTTAAGCTGTTAATTATGTGGTTTTTAGTGACTATGAAAAGATAAGTTCCAGTAGTCTTCCTTTTCAGCATCTTCAAATATGTCATTCTAGTTTGTTTATCTGCACTCACTGACACCATGAGCATGGCCATCGAATGACCCAGACACCTAATTTTGTGGATGTGGTTTAACTGTAGTACAGTTAAACATGTGGTGGTAGTAAGCGTCCAAAGTAATAGACCTGTTTCTTCCTTTGGGCTACAACTTGTGCTTGTCTGGTATCACTGCAAGCAGGTTGAAGAAGTTAAACCAGTAGGAGTTTTTTGGCCAAAAGGTACAGTTTTTAGGATCATTTCTCTGAACAGTTTCCTGGGGCATGGATTACTATCTGTTCCTAAAAGTAAAATGAGGAAATAGTTGCCAGGGAGCTACAGCCACCTCTCTCTGCACAGCTAGCTATTAGGTTGGCATAGATGCACTGTAAAATCTTATCATTTGTAGGTTTTAGTTACTGTTGCTTCTGAGAAATAAGTGATGTTCTTTGAATTGCTTCAATTTGCATAGTTCTAGGTAATTACTTGTGATTATCTTAACAGAGGTTGGTATCACTTTTTGAGACTTAAAAATTTTTTTACTAGAATTTTTCTATGGAGTTTAAGGGGTTCTTAACTGCTTAAGCCAATCCAGATTTTTTTTTTTTTTTAATAGCCTAATTTTTACTTCTATCCTGTAGGCAGTTACCAATCAGCTTTTTTCTCTGTCTCTCAATAGTGGACCTGTATTGTCATTGGCAATTAGTTCCAATGGAGAACAGTGTTTCAGTGGTGGCATTGATGCAACCATCCAGTGGTGGAACATGCCTAGCCCTAGTGTGGATCCTTATGATACCTATGGTAAGTACCTTCAAAAAGATAAACAACCTCTGACCATTGTCTTGAACATTATTTTTCCACTTGGTGATCATCTGTTTTCTAGAGCTTTTGTGAAATATTACTGCCATTTCTCAGCTACGCTGTGTGTTTTCAACTACTTGTGTGGCAAACATTAGTTCTTTATTCCCACTTGCACTGTTGATGTACTTTGTGTAGAATTAGAGACTTAGCAGTTCCTGAGATTTTTGCAGTAAAGAAAAAAAATTATTATAACTTACATTTTTGAGAAGCAAAAAATTTTGAACTAGAATTGCAACTTCTTGAAAATTATGTATTTATTTCTTCTGATGGAAATTTGGCAGAAAACTGAGATAAGTGTGCTCAGATTCTATGTCTCATTTTCTAACTTGCATCTCAGGTCCCTAACTTTAGATATCTTTAATTTTAGATGTCTCTAAAATTAAATAGCTGATAACTTCTTGGGAAACTCTGCACAGATTTAAAAACCCTCTATAAAAGGCAACTCTAAACTATCAGGAAGATGAAAATAAGATTCTCAGCTCCACAGGAAAAAATTAGTCCTGTTTTTATTATTAGTGTGCTTGAGAGCTTTAGACCATCCTTGCGTGTCAGCAGAGAATGCTGAGTAAAAACTGCACCAAGTAAACATCCAGTGTTTAAGTAGAAAGCTGATTTTCTGCACCTTGTACAAAGGAAGGGCTGTGATCAAGCATCTTTAAGATACTGAATTTGAAAGGAAGAAATAAGAGAAGGGGTGGCAACAAGAGTGTATAATTCTGGAAAAGGGGCTATAGTTGTTTGAGTTGTTTGTGGGGGGGTTTTTGTTGGGTGATTTGGTAGAGTTTTTGGTTTGAGTTTGTTTGTCAACAAAATTTGGTTGGTTTTTTGAGAAAGACGGCTGTGGTTGTCCAAAATAACTTGCATAATATTCTAGCTGTTGCTTAAACAGGAAGGGCAGGGGGACATACAGCTGGTTTATGTAGAATATAATTTATGTTGAGGTACAAGAAATACTTAATGCTTCTTCACTAAAAAGGTTTTCTTTCTGAACTTTTTTTTCCAGAGCCAAACGTTCTAGCTGGCACATTAATTGCTCACGCAGATGCAGTCTGGGGTCTTGCCTACAGTGGTGTAAAGAATCACTTACTCTCTTGTTCAGCAGATGGCACTATTAGGTTATGGAACCCACCGGAAAAGATTCCCTGTATTTGCACTTACAATGGAGAGAAAGGTAACTTTTTGCAGTGTTTTTTTTTGAAAATCTGTTATGAGGCAGCTGATGATGCATCAAGGCTCATTATCTCCATTTATCCTAAGTAGGTAACATAGCTAAAAGAATAACTTGTAATAAAATAATCATGGTGCTATAGCATTGCTTTAAAGAAAAGAGTAAATATCTTCTTTATGTATGACCTTAAATGTTTATACTGTCAGGAATTTTTAAAGTGTTTCATTTTTTCTAAAGATATTTTTCACTCTTTCTAGAGCATGGAATACCCACATCAGTTGACTTTATAGGTTGTGACCCTGCTCATATGGTGGCATCTTTTAACACTGGCAGCACAGTCATCTATGATTTAGAAACATCCCAGTCAGTGGTAATGTTTTCATCGCAAGTAGAATCTGGTAAGTAGAGCTCTTTTGTATTAAATACCCATCTTGAATGAGGTTCCTGCTCTATTATTATGGTACCTCATTGTATGGTGTAGTAAATAAAAAAGTTTTACTCCTCTACTTCATGATTCAGTTTGAAAGGTGGTTAGATGCTTGGAACAAACACTACGGAAAGGTGTTTTAACCCCTCTATTTTGCTCTTGTGGGACCCTGCCTGGGGTGCTGCATCCATCTCTGGGGCCTCAGCATAAGAAGGACGTAGAACTGTTGGACTGAGTCCAGAGCAAGGCCATGAAGATGATCCTAGAGCTGGAGCACCTCTCCTGTGAAGACAGGCTGAAAGGCTTGGGGTTGTTCAGGCTGGAGAAGGTTTTTGAGAGATACTATTATGATCTTTCAGTACCTAAAGGAGGTTTAGCAAGGCTGCAGGAAACTTGGAGAGGAACTTGTTTGTACAAGGGCATGCGGTGACAAGACAAAAGGGAATGGCTTCAAACTGAAAGAGAATAGGTTTAGATTAGGTATTAGGAAGGAGTTCTTTACTGTGAGAGTGGTGAGACACTGGCACAGGTTGCTCAGGGAAGTTTGGGATGCTCCATCCCTGGGAAGTGTTCTAGCCCAGATTGAATGTAGCTTTAAAGAATCCAGTTCAGTGGATGGTGGCCCTGCCTTTGGCAGGAGGGATTGGAACTAGATGATGTTAAAAGTCCCTTCCACCCAAGTCATTTTATAACTCTTAACAGAATTTTAAAGTAGTTAGAGATAGTGAAATCAACAGTTATTTTCCTCTAAGATTTCTTAAGATTCACTTGTCTGATGTGTATATTAAACCACAGTTTTCATTATATAGGCTTGACATGGAAGATATTAAGACATGTAGGTGAATAATAAATTAATAAATAAATTAAACAGAATATTTAGTTCTTTTGGGATTAAACACATTTTCTGGTTGAACTTTTTAGAAATCCTGTTTCTGCAAATAAAGTGTTACGGAGAGGTAGCTCATCAAGAAGTAATTGCATGTACTTGATGAAACTCTGAATAGAGGAGACTTGTTTTTGTGAGCCTCCTAAAGTGTTTCATAAGGAAAACCTCCAGTTTCTGCTCATTCCTTTCTATAAAATGTGATCTAAAAGAATAATGCAAGGGGATAATCTGCCTCTCCCCTCTAAGTAGTGTAGTTTACTTAATAATTAAATTTCCAGACTTCAACACAGGTTGAAAAAACTGTAAAAGCTGTCTTAGAGATATCTTCTGCAAAGCCTGATATGGAAGTGAGAAGAATCACATCACGATTTAGAGAAATACCTGTTCTAGTTTGAAGAGAGACTTTAAAATGGAATCAAGAAAAATTAAACACAGAAATTAAGAGTATCCTGTAGACTTGTGAAGAGATTTAAACCATTTGTTGTTAAAGTTGAAACTGAAGACACAAATACATCTGACGGAATCTAAGAGGGTTAGGTTGACTTCAGTTACTTGGATTCTCTGGTCTAGTAGAAGGTGTCCCTTCCAACTCAAACCACTCTGTGCCTCTGTCTTCTTTCCAACCACCCTTCATCCCCCCAAATGAAATATTTTTTGATGTGGAGGTGTTAGAGCTGTGTGCTAAACATAAACATACATTACTCATGCTACAGTTTGTTTCTACTTGGCTAGTGCTGCCCTGCGGTACTTCCTGGGTTTTCTCTTGCAAGAATCATTCATGGGTGTAAACTGCCTGCAAGGTTTAACCTTACAGTACTTTGGCTACCTCACTTTGCCCCATCCTGTAAAGCAAGAAGCTTTATTTCTTAGGAGGTCTGTTGGTCCTAAAATATTGCTTACATAATATTAAATAATATGGTAATCTAAAGTATAATGCTAAAATACTGTCATTTTAACTTTGACATTTTCTTTAAGGCAGATGAATATTCTTTCATTTTATTTTCAGGTGTACAATCAAATAATCATATTAACAAGGTAGTAAGTCATCCCACACTTCCTGTAACTATTACAGCACATGAAGATAGACACATCAAATTTTTTGACAACAAAACGGGTAAGGATAAAGAGAACCTAATTTGTATATATGAATATGTTTAAAGAAATTCTGGATGACATAGGGAGAATCCATTTGTAGAAAACTTACTGGTGATGTAGTCTTATATAACAGAACTTTTGGTATTTTGAAGATTAAACTTTTTCAGTACCTTCTCTGTGAAGCAGAGACACCTGTTGCAATTGTGACTTCAGGAGTCAGAAAACACTCTCAAAACAGGCAGAGATAGTTGTGAGGGAAAAAAAAGTGGTCTTTACTTTAGAGCTTTTGTAATTTATAGAGTATGTCTGCTTTGTTTCTTCTTTCATCATTTCCATGCTTTTAACTAACTATTGTCAGTTATGTTTTTCAGCTCTCAGTAGTAAAAAAGATCACTTAGTACCTATTAGGGCAAGGAATAACCCTAAATTGTTATGGTAATATAATATGTTATATATTATATGTTATAATATATAACATATATATATAATATATTATAACACACACACACATACATATATATATATTATAATATAATATGTTATACTTAAGTTGTTGATATGGTTTATAAACCAGAAAAGGATCTGGAAGAAAGAGGGTAAAGAAGGCTACAGGAGAAAACTGCACTGCCTGTCATGATAAAAACATTAAAATAATTCTAAGAACAAACTTAAACTTCCTATTTGTGAAATTACCTGTCACTTCCTACATGTTACCTATCAAAGCTGGAGGAAAAAAAAAGATGAAGCTCACTTGAAGTAAGCACATACAAAATCTCTGTTTGAGGTGTTTGGTTTGGGCCCAGCAGGGGATGGTGTTCTTGAGCTTTTTGTTTTCTAAAGCAAAAAAGCTGGAGATTTTTTCCACTTTGCACCTGCCATGAACACATGTATTTGAATTGTGGTCATTAAATGCATTGCATTTACATTGCTGAAATGAAGATTTATTGCTTCAAAGAAAAAAAGAATAAGGAGAAAAATCTGCATGAAAAAATAATTGGGTCAAAGACAGGAAACAGGGGGTCAAAGTAAATGTTTTTTGTGGAATAAAATATCAGTGGGTTTGGAGGGATCAGCAATAGTTCAACATAATGAGTCATCTGAACAGGGAACAGTATATTGGCAGTAAACTGACATTCATTAATTCAGATTATTAAACATGAGGGCTGACGAGGAAGAATTGGAGATCTTAAAAGACATAAAAGCAGGCAAATTAAATTCCATGTGGATAAATGGGAAATGATACATGTAAGGAAAAATAAACGTTATAATACAAAATAATAATCACTGTGCAGATTCCTTATTCAAAGTAAAACCTTGGAGTTAAAATAAGAGGTTGGATAAAAATACTAATTTGTTGCTTAGCAGTCAGAGTAGCAAAATGCATATTAGAAGGAGGGAAAGGAATAAAAAGCAAAAGGGAACATTTTTAATACCTTTGTATGAATACTTTGAATGAAGTCTCCCATATCTCAAAATGGATACAGCCAAATTAATATTTTTCAGAGAATGGTTAGAAAGATGATGATCAGAGATTTTCAGTAGCTTTTAGCTTCTTCAGGAATAATCTTAGATGCTGAATACGCTGAGATTCTTCAGGAAGATGGAACAACTGAACAAAACTGATACACTTTCTTCATGTTGGTCATGGTCTTACAGGGATTTATTTGCTCTCATTTTTAACATGTGAACTGAGGTTCAGTTGCTGATCCCCAACAGGTGACTGTTCTTCTGTCCAATTAAACATTACAGAACTCCTTTGAAAAAGTATCATGAGGTGTTAAAAGATGTTATTGAAAGTCCAGGAACAAAGGTCAATGCCAAGAAATGCATTAAGAGTAGTTGAATGCAGAGTTAACTGTTCTGGTTTGTGATATAACCAGTTAATTGTTAGAAGCTGGAGAGTATTTTGGGCAAGTATCCTATAGTTGCCTTATTTTTCTCTCCTAGCAATGACAGAGATAGATGGACCATTGATATGGCTCAGTAAGTCTCGTTTTACAAAGCTTCATCAACACTCTCATACTGGGGCAGTTATTAGGACATTTAAGAGTCAGAGGTTCTTACCCAGTCATTTTAGGTCTTCATTGCTGTTGCTGCCAATAAAGATGCCAAGTGGATAAAAAGATTGCTTGCAATGCTTTTTTGAGAGTTGTGTGTCATTTGCCCATGTGTTTATACAAGAGTCTGCAGTTAAAACTTCATAATTTCTAATGGAATAGAACCATTCAAATATTACTGGAATCTAAATAAGCATGTTATCTTATGTTGCATTTAAGGAGAATGGGTTGATGTTTTTTTAAATAAACAGTACTTCACAGGAAATTCACTGTTTATTTTTCTTTTAGGTAAAATGATCCATTCTATGGTTGCTCACTTGGATGCTGTCACAAGTCTAGCTGTAGATCCTAATGGAATCTATTTAATGTCTGGAAGTAAGGGTTATTTTTCATATTTGATATAAATTATGCATATGTGATGCACTGAATTTCTGACAAATATAACCTTGTCTTTTGTCTTTTTCCTTTCTTTCTTTCCTAAACAGGCCATGATTGCTCCATTAGGTTGTGGAATTTGGACAGCAAGACATGTGTACAAGAAATAACAGCTCATAGGAAAAAGCTGGATGAATCAATTTATGATGTAGCATTTCATCCATCAAAAGCATATATTGCCAGTGCAGGAGCTGATGCCCTTGCCAAAGTATTCGTGTGACATAGCAGAACAAACCTGCATCATAACAGCAGGTCTGTTTGGACAAAAAAGAGGGAATGCGTCACTGCCATCAATTATAAGGTTACCTATAAGACACTACATCTGATCTGCCTGGGTGAAGGCTCTTGAGTGGGGCAGGTAGAAGTTGGTGAAAAGTCACCACATCCTGAACAATGTCAGGCTCATTCATTTAACTGTAATTACTGTATTTGGGGGGGGTGGGGACAAATACAAAAAAGAAAACCAGTATTTGTAGCCTTGACTGGATATGAACTGAGCGTATGTCTGTTCTTTAGGTGTCTTTAAGCAAACGTGGAGTCTGATCTTACAAAAGACTTTTATTTTGGACTCTGTGTGCTGCCTTAGGGTTAGGAATGTGGTGCTCTTGTGGGGGGAAGTGAGCTCCAAGAGTAGCTTTCTTTTCATCTCTTAGTAATCTTCTGTTTATCAGTTGAATGCCACAGATTCCCCTTTTAAACTTTTATTTTGCTTTAAAGAAAAGGAAATTTAACTTAAAATATTTTAGCATTAGTTGCACAAAATGTTTGGATAAAATTCTAGTTTTTATAAGTCTTTTTATATATTTAGCCTGTCACAACAGTGCTCAAGATTGTATTGATAATGTTTTTCTGCATTATAGAACCCTAAAACACAGAGATCTCACTGACCCGCTGCCGTGTAACCACAATCTTCCCTTCTTTTGCCTAATACAGCTCAGCTAAGTCCTTGCTTAAGGATGCTAATTCATCATCATTGCATAACTGTCTTCATAAATAAAGGACTGTAAAATGTGTTCAAGTGAAACACAGAGGGGTTAACACCCCTGAATGAACTCTTAAAAAAAAAAAATTAATCTTGGCATCCTATCACTATGTGATATTTTGTACATCTTACTGTATTTACGAGTTTATTTATCAAGGATTACCCATCTTGCTAATGGCCTATTGTTATTTATTTCACTTTTTGTTGGTCTTTATATCCTTTTATGTAGTGTGTTAAAGGGCCCTGTATATCTGTTATGGCACTCTTTGAACAGTCTAAAATAGATGAGAAAATGGGACGTTTGATAATTCTAAAGTTGCAAACCAAGAAATTATTTTTCCTCTGGTTAAGTACCTGGAGTGGAGTTGATTCCAAAAAAAACAATCTTGTTTCAGAACCTTTGGAGTGAAAATTATTTTTATTTGCATTTCAAATAGAATACAAAAGTAGTTAATTCAAGATTAATAAATCTGCTGTGTTTTGACTAGTTATTCCCTGCTTTTATTTTATTTTTCAGATGTGCTTCAGTTTATGGTGTAACTAAAAATTTTGTTTGTGTAATGCATGATTAATACAAGAAAGTATTTTTTCTAGTCTTCCACAAAACTTTTCTGATCAGTTTGCAAGTTTTGATGAGTTTTGTAAGGTT
Organism: Cyanistes caeruleus; assembly: GCF_971803275.1. Classification (NCBI taxonomy): domain Eukaryota; kingdom Metazoa; phylum Chordata; class Aves; order Passeriformes; family Paridae; genus Cyanistes; species Cyanistes caeruleus. The sequence continues at coordinate 41,857,306 of NC_141706.1, read as the reverse complement.
TCTGTTTTACAAACTATGAATCAGCAAATTTTTAAGATTGTACCACATAGCAAAAGTACAGCTGTTGAAAAATAATGTATATAAAATGCATATAATAAATATTAAATGGTGTACCTGTATGTTACTGTTGGCTACATTATTTTGTGTTGCACAGTTTGAAAGAGTCATTCTACAAATTACTAAATTAGGTCTCAATTTTAGCAAAATGACCATTTGTTTATTATGCTTATAAGCTGCTTTGCTTTTGCAAGATTGTAATAGTTGTCTGGATGTTGAGCAACTGTTCAGTTTCAAGCAGCAGTACCCACATATAAGAACATGTTTCCACAATGTTTTAAAAGATTTTTGTAAGAACAAATCAAAAATTGCTAGTGTATTCTTACAGCCCTTCTAAGGTAATAATCTCAGTGTTTTTCATTATCTTTGCATATGAAATGATTCTGAAGTGATTTAGGAGCAAGAAAGGTACTATCATTTTGTTTCAAACTGCCACTGAATAACTGTGTTGAATTTTGAGAAAAAAAATAATTTCTAAATGCCAAAATTTGCCCATATATCTTACCTTTGTCCATTTCTTTACAAGTCCGACCATAAAGTTGATGCACAAAAAAAAAACTAAACTGAAGGTCAATATTTACCTATTGTGTGATGAGTCACTTTGCTCAAAGTGTATCAGCAGAAACAGAATACAACAATGTGAATATTTTCATGTAAAGTAGTATGTTTAAGTATAAATTAACTAAAGCTAGAACATGTTCCTATAAGTGGTTTAACTGCATTGTTCCATGTAAGTTTCCAGTTTTCCAGTAAGAATGTATTTCATGCCATCTCATGTCAAACAAATTAGAACTTAAAAAAAAAAAAAGGAAAGAGGTGCTCATGGTAGGCAGAATACTGCAGTTACATTTTGGAATTAATTTTGTTTTAGTAATAATGTTGCATTGCTTGAAATGTTACAGTAAATTATAATTGTGTAGGAATTGGAGAATTTTGTCCTTTATCATGAAGATTGAGGTGAGGCCTTCCAGTAATTGCTTGTAGGACACTAAGACTTTACTTTTAAAAGTAACATTCAGCTGACTTGCACTTTTTGTTCTTTCCAGTCTAAAGCATTCAACTAATCAACAGACAAGAGAGTATTCGAATTTTATTGGAAGTAATTTCATAATTGCCTTTTCTGAAGCCAAACATTGTTTCTGGCAGCTTTTCCAGACTGCTGCATTTTAATGCTTAAATAAAATGTGATTGTTTAATAAACATTACCATGCATAACCTTTACCTTTTTTTTTTAATTGTATTAAAATTGAAATGATAAAACCAAAAATATTTGCTTATTTTCCTTAATTGAAATCTTAATGATCATCTTAGTTCACTAACGCATAATGGATCAAATGCTGTAGTGAGGCATCGGTTATTGAATATTACCAATAATTTCTATTACATCTTAGTTTATTTGTTGTGGGATATAACATGCTGAAAACTCTGGTTTTTGGTTTTGAGTTTTTGTGAATGGAAGAGCTGTAGTACTGATGATGGGGAAAATTATAGTGCTGAAAGAAATGGTTTTATTTAGCAAAAACACCTCAGTTTCTGAAAGGATTTACATCTCATTTGTGAGACCCAAAGGACTGGTGCTCAGAACCTGAATGGAAAGATATCTGAATATATTTAATAATACCTTTAGCATTTAGCAATAGGGATTGATGTTAACAGACTTAGTCTCTGTCTTGCTTTTTATTGTAGGAGCTGTTTTAAGCAGATCGGTGGTGACTCAGTCCACAATAGCATGAGTGGCGGTATGCCGTCTACATAATAGCAAATACACATGAAAAAGTGTGTAACAAGCCTGGTTAAGAACTTTCCCTAATTTAGAAATACTAAGGACAAGTTTATTTGCCAGGAGAAAATTGGTAGATTTTCCAAGTGGAAAAACTGTGGGCTTGAAGTTACATTATCAATAGCCCTCTGTTTTCACATATTGTATGATAATTTATTTTTGAAACTGATAGCACACTCTGTCCAGGCATGCTCTTATTAAATTGTGCTTTAGTTTACTTCAAAACTGATAGCATTCTGCTCCAGCACTTCCCATCTCACATCCATGGAAAGCCCCTTGCTCACACAGTGCTGACTCCTTGCATTTTTGTTCTGTTTGATTTCATAGACTCATAGAAAGGCCTAGGATGAAAGGGACATGGAAAATCATCTAGCTCCAAGCCTGTACCCCCACCATGGACAGGGGCAGCTTCCCCTAAACAGGTTTTTTATTTGTCCTGGCTTTGAACACTTCCAGGGATGGGACATCCACAGCTTCTCTGGGCAATCTGTGTGCCAGTCACTCACCACCCTCACAGTAAAGAGGTTTTTTCAAGTATCCAATTTAACCTGTTCTATTTCAGTTTGAAGCTGTTTCCCCTTGTCCTGTCACTATATCCTCATGTAAAAAGTCCCTCTCCAGCTCTCTTACAGGCTCCCTTCAGCTACTGGAAGGCCATCATTAGATTAGTCCAAAGCCTTCACTTCTCCAGCCCCAAAGCTCCGGGACATGCTCTATCCCGTGGTGACCTCCTCTGCACTCTCTCCAGCAGCTCCATGTCCTTGCTGTGCTGGCACCCCAGAGCTGGTGCAGCACTGCAGGTGGGGTCTCAGCAGAGCAGAGCAGAGGGGCAGAATCCCCTCCCTGCCCTGCTGCCCACACTGCTCTGGATGCAGCCCAGGACACCTTTGGCTCTCTGGGCTGGCAGTGCCCATGGCTGGGTCATGCCCAGCCTCTCACCCAGCAGCACCCCCAAGTCCTGCTGGGCAGGGCTGCTCTGATCTGTCCATCCCCAGCCTGTGCTGGTACCGGGGGCTGCTCTGACCCAGGTGTAGCACCAGCACTTGGGCTTGTTAAACCCATGAGAATCCCATGGACTCTCTCCTGGAGCTTGCCTGGGTCCCTCTGGATGGATGCCATCCTTCAGGTGTGTTACCACACCACTCAGCTTGTCACTGAGCAATCTGTCACATACACACTTGCCTGTGTGTATTTATACACACACACACACACCTGTATTTATGTTCTGCCTTTAAGAACTTTTTTTTAAAAAAATAACAAAAACAGAAGGCTTCAGAATTGTTTTGAAATGCTACTTCTCAGATGAGCAAAAAAGATAGTTTAAGAATGTTCCATTTTCTTACTTGTTCTGTCAATACTTTGAGAATGTACACCCTTGAGTCCTATGCAGATTCAATGAGTAAATTAATTTTAATTTTTCAAAAGAAATAGTTCAAGTTACAAAAGCTTTAATATGTCATAAAGATGTATTGGTTTGTTTTTACTTTTTAATATAGAAACAAACTTTGAATTGATAATGTAAAACAACATGCTTTTTAGTCCTCCCTCTTACCCTTTCCTCCTGGAAGGTTATGTCGTGTTCCTGCTGACTTGAGTTGAGAGGAAGACTTGATAGGCTTGGTGCAGTCTTGTGGCCCACCTGCCCTGGGTGGGGGGAGTTGGTGGGGCTGGCTGGGCTGTGATGGCCACTTCTGGCCTGGAACAGAGCAGGGCTGCAGGAGTCCCACAGCAGGCTGCGAGGAGGCAAGGCAGGAGAAGTTTTGCCTTCTGTGCCTTCAGAACTTGTGTTGGCAGAGAGGGAGAGCTGCTCATGTTGTCCACTGTTGGTCTCATGTCATTGAGGTGTTTCCTGAGGCTTGTCTCCACCTCACCTTGGCTTGCCACATGGCTGTTGGAAAGCTGTCATTGATCCTGGTGCACCTGGAGTGATCGATTGCATCTGGGAACTTTTCAGACCATGCCTGATGGCTGCTGGGGTTTTGCTTGTGCACAGCAGCTGGCCAAGGGGATGTGGTTCTTCATGAAAGGAGGGCTGCCCGTGGTGATGGTATTCTTGAGTGGCTTTGTGGTGACTGGCCTCATTACCTTTTTTAAACATCCTTTTTCTGTTGCTTCAGGTATCTTTCCAGATGCTCTTTTGTACCTCGAAATGGGTGGCTATGTTTTTTTTCATTCGTATCTTAATTAATATATGGGGCTTTTCTTTCTAAAGAAAGAGCTGCTCAATTTGGGACATCCTGCACCTAAGATCTTGTGAGATTTACAATGTGGTGGGAATAAAGAGCTTTGGCTTCATGCAGAAACAGTATCTTCCTTCTCTGAAATCTCAGCAGTGGCTGGGAGGACAACAATCAGACCCTGTAGCTCTGTTGGGTGAATAAATACCCAATTGGGTGCAGCAGGCAGGGAAGAGGGTGCTGGGTGTGCAGACCAGGCTGCTGCAGCTCAGCTGTTGGGAGCATCAGGCCTCTGGGAGAGGGGCAGGGGGCAGCTGGGGGCAGGAGCCCAAAGCAGTGGCTCTTGGAAGGGCCTGGAGCTGCTCTGCATGCACTGGTGCTGTGTTTGAATCATGGCTCTGTCTTACATGCCCAGTGCTTTTGGTGGACTGGCTGGTAGCCAGAGGTTTCCCTTGGATTCCCTCTGCTGGAGTTTTCTGGTGTTAGAAATACCTTACGATACCTTGTACCATAATGATAGCAAGTCTTTAAACTACTGATACATCCTCATTACTAAGGTAGATGTTGGCAAAAACAGCTGTGTATTGGCTTCCTGAATTACTGATATGTCTCCCTTGTCCGAGATAACTCAGGTGACTGACTGCTAATCTTAATAAAAAAAGTTTCCTGTGAAGATTTAGCTGCAAGGTGCCATAAAGAAAAACTTCTTAGAGCCTGGAAATATTTCCCCCAGTTTGACTGACCTAACACCTGACAGTTTCCATGGTGCACATGCATCATAATCTGTCAGAAACCTTTTATTTGGCAGATATTTGGGCTTAACAGAAGCAAGTGATCATGGTCACTTTCTCCTAATTGTTTGTGTTAGTCTAGTCTCTGTTTAGATTTGAGCAAATCTGACCATTGGGGAGTAAATTCCTTGTTGATGTATTTGCTACTAACATGCTGTGCCAGACAGGTCTGGGGTGTTTTTTTTTTTCTAAACTGGCTCCTAGTCCTGACCAGAATTAGTTCAAGAAATTTGTGTATCTTGCCTAATTTAGAATGTTTAGATGAGAGAAAGCTCTTTTACCATCTACCGTTTCTGAACAAATAATATATTCTTACAATACCCAGGGGTGTCAAGAGAATTTCAGAAACTACATAATTGTGAATTTGCTTTTAATTTGAAAAAAATCACTATTTTAATTATATATTTTGTTTGATTTGGAACTTACCAAACATCTGAACGTAGTGCTAAGTTAGTAATTTTAGTGATTTTCCCATCTACTTTAAAGTATTTTCTTAAATCTTGCCAGTCTTTTTCTCAACCTTTCATCTTCTTGTTGTCTCTAACTTGTATTCTTTGGCAGATAATTGTTTATCATACTTGTAATATGATCACATCCACCAGGGCAGAAAAATAGTTTTCTATCCCTTTGGTTACATTCTGCCATACTCCAATTGCCGTTAAGTAGTAAAGGCTGTATCTGACCTCAGCAAGGGTTGGAAGAGTTTAGTTAACATTTGCTAGCAAAAACAGCAGTGCAGGATTCCCATGCTGGTGTCTTAGGAACTGGTCCAGTGTGAAGTTCAGCTGCAGGTTGAGTTCTACCCCGGGGCTGAGGGGCTGTTCAGTGCCGGGGCAGTGTGAGCCTCGGCTGCTTGGCAGCAGGGAGCGATGCTACCTGCTCCTTCTGCCTGTGGCAAGCACTAACCCTTCCCTTCATCCTCCTGGCATGGCTAAAGACCAACTGACCCAGCTGCTGTTCACAGGCAGCTGCTCTGAGTGTGGAATGCAGACACAAATAGGATACAATATTTGTTTGTGTATAGATGCAGATGAATGTAAACAAATTAGAGTGTAATAAAACAATAAATACCCTTCATTTCATGAAAGCAGCTTATGATCAAGGATACTTCACTAACTAGACTTGATTGTTTGAAAGGAAAGAAAAATTTGATCCTAATGAGATTAAATTTAAAGTGGTCATTTGCTTCAAAGCTGAGATTAAAACCTGGGATTTAATCATAGACAGCAAATTTTCAAAACCTACTCTTACTTCAGCTGAAGCTAGAGGCAAAATTTTGGAGGCCAATGAAGGCAAAAGAATGCATGCTTCAGTTAGAAGATGTATATGACTGAGAAGTGGCTCATACTTCAGTTATAAACTGTTCACTGGAAGTTTCCATGTGTTTGGTGTCTCTGGATGACAGGTGATCACAAGATATTCACCACGTTCTGCTTCCACTTCCCAAAAATACCACTTCTGTTTACTGTCCCAGGACCAAACCAAAACCATTGATGTTATTAGGCTGGGGATTTAAGTCCTCAGATTCCAGGCAGTTCATTTAAGAATAAAGCAGATCATCTTTGACAGTGTGCTCAGGCTTTCTGTGACACTTGCATGGAACAGAGAAATTTTCTATCATTTTTGTGGCTTTGATGCTTTCTGGAGCTGACTTACCCTTTAGGCTAATGAAAGGAAGGAAAGTGCTGACAAAATTGGAGGAGCTAGGTAGTGATACTGAGAGTTGCCCTGTAAGGAAAAAAGCTTAAAAGCAAGGCATAAGCAGTTGTCCCCACTTTTCTTCTTCAGAACAGGGAAGGTAAAAATACTGTATTTTATGGGGCCATGCCTCATAGAAGGGAGAGCTTATGTGACAACACTAATCTGAAATGTAAATGGAATTAAAATATTTATACGAGAATCTACTGTTCTGATAAGACTATATTAATGTGCCAAAAAAGTCCAACCCTGTTCTTTCTCTCTTCCCACTTCAAAATTGCTTTATAAATTGTAGAGGATTGTAATTGTTGACTTGATGCAAATTATTTAGGCTCGTTTCTACATAGCTCTTTACTGGCATTAATTTTAAAAGGCATAATACTTTTAAAGTGACTATTTTCTCTTAAGAATGTTAGGAAGGTCTTTCTTTTGGGTCTTTCTCATTCCCTGACGATTCAATATTAATTGTTTCACAATGATAATAAAGGTTGGCCAACTTCTGAGACCCATTTTGAATTCTGCTTAAGGATATAATGTAGAAGGCTTTTGCTACCAGGTTGCATGTCTGGTGTATGAAGATTTCTCTGCAGTTTACTGACCTTCAGTCCTAGACTGTATACCTGCTTTTCATATATACTGCACTTGTCAGAGCTAGAAATAGGCATGCTAGCAAGAGTTGTATGTACAAGGTGATTCTTCCTAAAGAGAGGACCTAAATGCCTGAGATTTGTGCAAGGTGAAAAATTTGAGGTGCAGAAAATTTGTAAGCAGAATCAGAGATGCTGGCCTGAGTTTCCCTCTAAAACAGAGTTTTAGAACATTGACATACTGCCAATGACATGTCATGCTCTGTTCTGTTATAAAATAGCCTGTGAGTGGAGAATTTACCCAGGAAAGATCTTGTGGCAGGGAATGCTTCCAGTGCTCAGGCATGTGTCCTAACCAAAGCATGGCTGTAGGCTGTAGCTGTTCGTGAAAGTTATCATGGTACAAAGAAGGGATTTCAATTTATTTATGACAGCAAATTATTAAAACTTTGCAAATTTAGATTGCTCTAAGTGGGAAGGATGAGTTTTGAGCTGTGTTAACTACTATTTCATCTGAACCAGCTGAATGGGGAGTTACAGTTAAGTACCTACGCCCCTAACCTCAGAGTTTTCTACTCTTTTCTAAATGAAGGAATCCTAATTTATTTTTTTTTATGTTGATGTGATATGTCATTAGGACTGGGGGTGCAAATCTGAGGCCCCCTGAGTCTGAGTACTGTTCAGGGAAATATGGCATAGAAAATCACAAAGTGGTTTCAGTTGGAAGGGACCTTTTAAAGATTATGTAGTCCAGCCCTTTACAGTGGTTTCCATTAGTCTCACAAGAGAGCAGAATTGATCCCCTGCAGACTGAATTCTTGACTGACAGTCCTAAACCTGCAGCAGTTTTTCCCACTGGAGTTTGCATAACTGATGGTAACTGCATCTCCCTTCACGTTCTTGTACTGCTTGGTCTGGTAGCGTAAAACTGAGTCCTTGTCTGGGGCTTTACTCACCTTTTTTAACAAACTAGAGCTTGAACCCATGTCTGCTACCCTGTACCATGCTGTTCCTCCAAATTTGCCTTCTACTTACAGCACAGTCCACATCCTTTCCACCCTGCCTCTGTATCTCACCAGGTCTCAATCCTTTTATCCGTATCCCACCAATCTTCTTCTCAGATCAAAACTCTGCCCACAAATACTTGCTGGTACATAAACATTATATCTTTAAAAAGTATTTTCTATACTCCCTGTCTGAGAGCAAGAGGAGCGTATGAAGCACCTCCATTCCTGTGAAATGGAAATATGTGGACACTTATCTCTGCAGCTTTCAGTGTCCTGGGGATGTAAACCTGCTTTTTGCCTGATGAATGACTGATGTGAATTAAAGCTGCCTATTTCTTTGCAAGAGTAAAAGCAAAGTAGGAGGGAAAACATGGTTCTATCAGCCAGCACACAATTTATATTCAGATGATTTAACTAGCACCATACCTAATATGAACAATGACTAAAATTTTGATATTGACTCATTCAAATTAAAATATTTGTAAAAATAATACCCTTATTATTTGAGAATGACTTGGGTTTTAAGATAATAGTTAGGAAGCATAACATGCAACTTACTCAAGCTATCCTATACGAGGTTCATCATAAAATGACTTCTGTGTGATGAGATATGAAAACAGAGAGCAGCAGTCCCAGTTTTCTTGCAGTATGTATTTCTATAAAAAGTTTATAAACTAAATTAGTTAAATTTTTGCACAAAGTTGATACAGCATATGAATTTATACAGCAAAAGCTTAATACTCTTATCTATAAACACATAACAAAATTAAGGATAACAATTACTAGAAAAATACAAGGCATCTTTGCCATTTATGTTTAGAGTAGTACATAGCCAGTTATAAGTTATTAAAAAGTGCACAGCAAAAGCCCAATGAATACAATCCTTTCTGTGCCACTCCATAACTACTAGAAATCTTACAGTCAATAGTGGGGGAGAGGAAAAAAGGGAAATCCCAGATAGACAGGGAAAGTGCTGTTTTGTTTTTTACTATACATTTTATTTGCAAACCCCCCTTTATTTGCTAAAGAATATTTGGAATATATTATTCACACCAGGACTCTGGGATAACTTGGTGAATATCACATCATTTTGACCACATGTGTGTGCATGTAATTATATCAACATTACTAGGTATGTAATCAAATTAAAGCCTTTTTCAAGAAAACCATTATTTTATCTTCAGAAAACCTCACACATCTATAAAGATGTTTTTACTACCATTATGAAATTGTTATTCTATGAACTACTAAATCCCACTTAATATGTCTGCCTACTCCCTTCTTTCCTGACCATGTAATCTGATATAAATCCGTTAGGTTTAAGGGTTTGAGATGCCTCTGGACTTGAGTTTGAGCGCTTTCAGTTCCCACTGTGTGGTCTAATTTAATCTCTTGGCCCAAGATTCCTGTCTCTAACTATCTGGCCAATAACAACTTTATCAAATCAAGACAGTAGAAGGCAGCAGACAGGAAATACCGAGTTGTCAGTTATATTTGGAATATCACTGCTGACTTCATGGTGCAGAAAGCAGCAGTAGTAGCTAATAAGTTAGGATCCAGATCCTCAAAAACTACTGTGCCTTAAATACCTTTAGAATTCTGTGCCAAAAGAACCGACCAAATAGATCCACAGAAATCTGTACGTAGAAGTTAAATTACTTTTGATGTAAAATTTGCCAACCAGATCCAGCAAAACCCCAACTAGTAAAAATAGACTTTCAGCTACAATCTGCCTTATCTTCTCTTAAGCTGCCTGACAATAATGGATGTTGCACAAGAGGAGCGCTGAAAGTACTTCATGTTATCAGCAGAACCCTTTTGAAAAGATATGGAATTTTAAGCTACAGAAAGCTTATAGAAGGTAATACCTTGTATTTAGAGTTATATTATTTTTAACTCATAAGAAGGCATCTAGCAACTGTCAGAAAAAAATGTCAGAGCTGTATTATTTCCTCTGAGTATCTGCTATTCTTAAGTGCACGATATGCGAAGCTTTAAACTTCGGGATGCTATATGCTTGTTGAAAATATTAACTGTTGGCCAAATTCTGCACTTCAGTATCAAGTACAACTTCTAACAAGCTCACAAGAATCTTTGACTGATTATACAAACAAAAACTAGCCCTTCTTCCTTTGTATTATGATAGTATATTATAAGAATAAAACATCTGTACTTTAGAGGGACTATTTCAATTTCATGATTTTTAGTTTCAAATAGTGGTAGTGAACAGCAGATTTTTTTATTGCTTAGAGTCCAAAAAATCTTTACAGATGCCTCTAATAATATCAGGAACCATCGGCTCCAATCCTGTGAACTCTCTGGTGAAGAAAGTATGAGATTCTCTTGGTTCAGAAGCCATGTCTTTCAGATCATCCAGAGGTGCCCAGGCAATGCCAACAGAGAAGACTGTTATTCCTACAAAAAGGAAATAAAAAAGACACCATTTTGCCTGTGGATACAAGAAAACCAGCCATTTATACATTAATGAATCAATGTGGATTTGAAAAGCATGTTTCAACACCTGCAGTCTGTCAAAGATAATTAACTTTTGCCACTAAATACCAGGAATTAGATTTGTCTGAGGAAAAATCCCGAAGGAAATATGAGATATCATAAGAGCTGATGTCTGAGTTGTTCTTGTAGTGACACATAGGAGTGTAGCAGTTACAGTGTCAGTCTTGAAAAACAAGTAGTGCTGTGTAAAATGATTTTGAAAGTAAGTTTGGTTCCTTTGTGTATACTTAGTGCCTTTATATACTTACATTTCAAGCATCATTAGCCCAATGAGTTTTTTGGCCACAACTGCTTATTCCCTTCCTAGATGATGATGGAGCCACTTGGCTCGTTACTCCTACTCTACTGTTTAGGGAAATTAGACTGGGTGTATATATATAGATATATATATCCCTAAGCTGCCATAAATCAGTGTAGTCAAACCTGGCTCTGTAATACTGGTTGCTGGGGTTTTTTTCCACCCTAATGGATAACAGTTCCTAGGGCCTTACATTTTGCTGAGTTCAAAGCAAGTATGATACTCTGAAAACTTTAAAATCTTAACATTTGTAGCACAGCAGAAGTAGGATGGATCAACGTTCACCGCTTTTCAAAATATGTAATTTACCTGCTTTTTGTGCAGCTGCAGCAGGTCCTCTGACATCATCATAAGACTGACCATCAGTCAGAACAATGAGGAAATTCTTGTTGGGTCCATCTTTCACTGGCCCAAAGACATGCGTGGTTATGAAAGAAATGGCATCGCCAGTAGCAGTGCCCCCGCTCATGTAGCGGATGTTGCGGATGGCCGAGAGCACCTTCTCCTTAGTGACGTAGTCTGTAAAGCTGAACTCGCTTCTCTGGCTGTAGGTGAACTGCACGGCTGCCACCTTGGAGCCAATGTCAGAGATCTCAAAAGCTTTTGCCACATTGCTCACAAACTCAAGCATGAGGCGGAAGTTGCTCTCCCCAACGCTGCTGGAGCCGTCGATCAGGAAGCCAATGTTGACGGAGTTGTAGCAAGTCTTGCTACACAACATCTGCTCGTGTGAGCACAGTTTTTGGACAAGAGGTTTTACATATTTGGTAGTACCAAACCAGGTAGGCATTTGGTAGGAGAAGAAGCCATTGTTTCGACAGACAGCCTGTTTGAAAACAAACGGAATGGGTGAATGCCAGCAGAGCAGTGGAATGGATAATACTCAGACACCGATGATTTTTCTTACAAAAGCAGGTTAGAAATGAAGCCTCGTGGTGGGAGCTTAAGATGGGTTTTTGTGTGCTTCTCTTTAAAGAAACTGAAACATCTGCACTCAAAGTCAGTGAAAGATGTAGCACAGCTTATTTTATCCAGTAATAAAGCCAACCTGCCCCCCAGGCTCTGAAAGTTTTCAAATAATATAGCTTTATTCACAAGAAGTGCAAGAGTTGAAAATTGTAATTTTGTTTTATGTATGTGAACTAAGTCATGGTACTAAATAGCCAAAGGATTGAAATTTCTCTATTTTGCTTATACACTGAAAATTAGCCTTTGTTTTCCCTTTGAACTTGGTGAGACTTTTGGATTTTTAATCTATAATGTGTCACAAACACAGAATTGGGTAGAAATATAGCTCCAGATCATTCAGAGTAAACTTTCTTTTGCCCTAGCTTCCATCAGATGCATATAAAGTACAAGACAACTGAGAAAGGGGTTAAATTCAAAATCAGCTCTCCAACTAATCTGGCTAAGATTAAAATGCAGAAGGGAGGACAGGCCTCAGCCACTTAAGGTCATGTCTTTTTGTGCCTCTACAGGGGTAGACAGTGATAGTACGAGGGAAAGAGATCACCTAAAAGAGGAGAGATCTAGATTAGATGTTAGTAGAAAATTCTTTACTGTGAGGATGGTGAGGCACTGGGACAGTTTACTCCGAGTACTGGATGCCTCATCCCCAAAAGTGTTCCAGGCCAAGCTTTAGCTACCTACTCTAGTGGTTGGTGTCCCTGTCCATGGCAAGGGGGTAGGAACTGGATGACCTTCACAGTCCTTTCCAACCCAAACCACTCTCTGTTGCTTCTGTAAGTTCATAAGGGTTGGACCTGTCTGCAATACCTCTGGGATCAGCAGTTAGGTATCTTGTCCCTAGAAGAAGCAGAGCTTTGTTCTGTTTGTGCCATTTCTGCTGAAATTAGACATTAACAACCTCCCTGTGGAAAATGACCTGTTTCCTCACTGCAGGGTAAGTGAAGACCTACTGATCAGAAAGCTCATGTGAGAGTAGGTTATTGGTGTTTGAATTCCTGCTCTAACTCAAAAGGAGCAAGATCCAAAACTCTGCGTACAAGTCTTGTACACAGACTTGATAGAACATGCTTTTCCATATTTTCTGTCCACTTAGTAGTGAAAGTAAGTAAATAATTATCCACAGAGCAGGTAAGAAATAAGCACCTCCCTGTCTGCCCTTTTGGGAGAGAGAATGTATCACATCAGCATTTCATTGCTTTGGCACATTCAATCATGCCTGAGATAGGGGAATTTTCAGATAGGAGATAGGAGAGTCTTCATGCAATTACAAATTCCAGGAGCTACAGCTTAGCCAAGTTTCTGAACTGGGAGGACAATGGTACCTTTGTGTGGCCCCTTCAGCAGGAAAAAATGTCCATTATTTCTTTAACCTTCCTTCTGCTAGTCTATTAAAACTCTTAGGAGCAGGGATAATTCAATCAGCTGGTTTGAGAGAATATTTTTATGTCTATACATCTGTATGGGTTATTATATATATACATATATTAGTTCATTAGTTCAAATTCTCCAGAATGATATTCATGATTGAAAACCAACTAATTCTTTCTTACTTTGTCAACAAAACCAATGTCTTGTACCATTCCCAGCTCCTCTGCTGTGGGTTTTGCTACAGACACAATGAACACGTTGACTCCAAATTCTCTGGCCACTATACCAGCTTCTTCTAGATCATCTGAGGGCCAGCCATCCAGAAACACTACAATGATCTTGGGAATCCCCTTCCGTGCTCCGTTTTCCAAAGAGAAGAATTTCTGAGCTGTGTACTTCAAAGCTTTCCCTTGTTTTGAACAGGAAAATAAAATGAAGAAATAATGCATACAGTGATGGTACATTCTGGGATCAGCTTCCCATCTGAAACTGTGCAGGATTTATGTTATAACTACAGGACTAAGCATCAAACTGGTGCCCCAGGAAATTTGATAATAATGAAGCTTGGGCAACCTCTAAGTTAAAAACGAATCACCCCAAGTCAACACACCTCCCCCCGCCAAAAAAAACCCCACAGATGAAGTTGAGGTAGAATTCCCTGAGACCTTTTTTTGCTGAAGGGTCTAGTTTTCTATTAGGAAGTAGGAATTTTAGTACCTGCCAATTGGATTGGAAGGAAGAAAGTTCAGGAGCTACCTAAATTTAGCTTGTGAAGTACAATGTCATTAGATGCTTAGTTTCAATGTCTGGCTAGTTTTGTCTGTGATAATTCATTTTCTTCAGATTAGCTAGCAGGGACTGAGTTTTGGATTTGTGTGGAAAACTGTTGATAATAGAGGGACCCTTTTGCTATTATTGAGCAGCTCTTGCACAGTCCAAGGCCTTTTCTGCTTCATGTGCCACCCTGCCTGTGAGAAGGCGGGGGGTGCACAGCCAGGACAGCTGACCCCAACTGACCACACAGGTATATTCCACACCATGTGGTGTCATGGTCAGCATATACAGCTGTGGGAAGAAGAATGAGGGTGAGGGGACATTTGGAGCATTGGCATGGACTGCTATGTGAGCTGGAGCCTTGTTTTTTTGGGAAGGCTGAACACCTGCTTACCCATGGGACATGGTGAATGAATTCCTTGTTTTGCTGTGCTTGTGTGAGAGACTTTTGGTTTCTCTAATGAATTGTCCTTCTCTCAATCTACAGTTTTTCTCATTTTCCTCTTCCCAGTTGTTCCCCCATCCCACTAGGGGAAAGTGAGTCAGCAGCTGCATGGGGCTTGGTTGCTGGATGGGGCTAAACCACAATGTCTTCTCACAACCACTTACTCTTAGTCTAATTCTTTAATTAGCCACCCAACAAGAAAGAAACACTAAGTCTTTTATGAATTTGGTTCAAGATATCTGTTACTAGTGAAAAGTCAATTACTGTTGAAATGCAGGAAGCATTTATACAAGTATAAACACTTGGTTCTAATAAAATGTGTAATAATCACACTGAACTTCTAGAAATTAAATGTGAGATGCAGCAATGTTCTAGTGGAAAATCACTGAGCCTGATTAAGGTAAGTCTGGCATCTAAAACACTTTCTGACCTATGTGAATTATAAGAACTTCAACATTTACCTACACACATAAACATACATATATAAAAATACATAAAGAAGTGATTTCTGTTTTAGGGGGAATATGAACTCACCTGTATTGGAATTGCCTCCTCTGAACCCTAATTCCTTTATGGCAAACAAAACTTCTTTTGCAGCAGTATAGTTTTTCAGATAGAATTCAATTTTTGGATGTTCACTGTGGAAAAATAAAAGAGAGTAATAAGGTTCACTTTTCATACTGGCATTAGCAAGGGAAAACACACTTGGAATAAATTTTGCTCCTGATAATATATATTCTTCTCTGGATTTTAATACTAAAATGTGAGTATGCTCCTTGCTTAGTAAGTCTTGCAATCCTTGGCAAGAGGAGTTACCTACCTGAATGGGTAAATTAAGGACAGCCTGATTCTCATGATTATTAAACAGCTGAAAACATTACATTGAAAATACATAAAGAAAAAAAATGAACATACCAGATATTAAACCAAATGCATCTGTGTAATTAAAGATTGGCAGGTCTTCTACTGTTTTTGTGACTAATACCTTCCTTATAAAAAATTCCTGCAAAATGAGGTTTGAGTTTTTTGATTTGAGAAGCTCAGGGTATGCTAGCTACTGACTAAGAAATTAAAGACTTTAAGTATTCTGTGTCCAGATTTCATTTTTAATTTACAATAGAAAGCAAAAACAAATGACCAGTTACAATTTGAAAAATATCAGCTGTAATTTTTATCAGTTGGTATGAGCAGGCTTTTGTTTTGTACACATACATAGCCATTAGGGATATTCTCTCTCTACAATTTTTAGAAACTGGCATCTCTCCTTTGCAGGGTGTTTACTGTTGTTCTATGAAGATGAGATGCAAAGCTGCAGCAGAGGGGCTGTGAAAAGTCCAGCTGCTCTCTAGTCAAATATCAAATATCAGAGACAGAAGATGTTCATATTTGTCATGTCCTCTCACATGCACACCTCCATATGGCACAGAGCAAACCATGCTACAGCTCAAGAGTTTCTTTCCCTTGCTATTCATCAGCCATTATTGAGTGATATTGTTCTGCAAAATGAGAAGTGATATGTTAATTGATTTCTCTTATAAATTACTGCATTATATTTTGTGTAGATCTGTTCTTACCTGGCCTGGACAACTCCAACATGAGGCCCTTCTGTTCCAATTCCCAACATTACAGCTACTTTTCCAACAAAGTTTTTCTGCAAGTTAAACCTTCGTTGGCCAATGTTGTAGCTTCCATCAATGAGAAATGCAATGTCAGCTTTACAGTCTGTGAACATCCAAAATAATTAGACTTACTAACACCAAATAAACACTTGGATTCTGCTTTGCAAAAGTTAAATCTGTGTGTTCTTACCTTTGTTTCCAGCCTTTTTATCAAGAGTCTTCTTAGGTCTTTTACCTTTGATGAAAAAACCAGCATGGATCATTTAAGAACAAAGAAGATGAATGGGCTGAAGTAAACCAGAAAAGGCTCTGACTCCAAAAATTACAGTGCAATCTATCTGCAGTAGGAATTGTCAATCAGTTTAAACTTCTGCTACTACTGCTTTCCTCCTTGGAGAATATTCTTTTTCAAATGAAACAGCTTAACTTTCTTTTCTACACCTGTCTGACTGATTACTGAGTTGTACAAAACCGGGTGGATTTCTGTACCTTGCCTTCCCAAGTGCTACTGTTTCTCAGTTAGCAACCCTGCTGTATAATGGAGTTTTAATGGTTTGGAAGCAAACCATGACTTAAACTGCAAACCAGGTGGTCTATAAACAACATCCAAATCCACTGTTTATATAGCACTTTAAATTAAAAATGGTTTAATGCAGCATTTTCTGTGGTGAAATTCACATAACAACTAATTTCTGCTGTGCATGTCCAGACAGCACTCAGTTGTTCAGTAGTTCTGTAAGAAGGAATGCATTAACTCTGTCTTCTCCATCACTTAAAAAGGATGAACATCACATGAGCTCATGAACTCCTACCTCCCTTTGTTTTATCTATATTACTTTTCAAAAATCATTCCAGTTTTTTTTTCATTTGCATGAACATTGATTCTGACCTCACTAATCTCCATATGATTCCTCTTTTTTCCTAGTGAAAGATACTCTGCAAAACCAGATGCTGCATCTGTTTTTCTTCTTTAAAAATAGATGAATCCCATGAAACATGTTACTTTAGCCAGGGACTCGCACACTGCCATGTCTCACACCTCAAGGGGCTTCCCTTGCTGCAGGGATCGTGTACCTGTAGAAGGACGTGCTGTTGACACCGATCGTCCAACTGCTTCAAGTGCTGTGCTCTTGGTACCTGCTAAAATAACAATAGTTTTGCTGGATTTTAGTGTATTTAGATGAAGTTACAAGTGCTTGAAGAATTACTGTACTTGCAATAACCTTTCTTTGTTACCTGCCATTAGCTACTCTGGCAGTAGGCTATGACCCTGGACAAACTTTTGCTGTAATCCAGTATTGCAGTCCTAATTTTACAGGTAATTAACTTCTGCATTTGCAACTACAGCAGATGATGAGCATATATATCTGATGAGAGGTGTTGAGCTGTAGTAACCAGTATTTCTAGCAGATAAAGTGAGGACTTGATCTGGAGAACTGGATTTGACTTTCACCCTCCCCAAAAGCACCTGTAATTCCAAGTTCTCAGCTAGCAACTTGCAATGGATACTACACAAGGACTACTAGTAACTTAGAGATAGTAGGCTAAATTTTAACTGTGTGAACAGTAAAAACACATCATAGAGATCTGCTTCATAAACTTTTTATACCAGCAAACACACTTCAAAGTTTTTGAAACCACAACAACATATACAACCAATATGTTCCTGCATTATGTTTTTTGAGGGTGGTTTAGCCTCACCTGAGTGGCAAGGCATGACAACTGGTTTGCAATTAGGCAATTAATAATTAAGAACTACCTCAGCTATGAGGACAAAAACTTCTGGACAAAACCACTACGTTGCACTGTAGCTTAGTGATCACATCATACATAAATTGATGTCACTGCTATTTTTGGAGGGTCAGTATTCTCTTTGCATGGAATGCTGCACGAGGTATTCCAAGGGCCTGACAAAGTACTGTTGCCTGCACAAATGCAGGCAGAGGGAGAGAAGGGATAAAACTAAATGTCTGGAAGTGGCAGGAGTACTGGACTGCAATGGCAGGATCGAAGCATTGACTTTGGTCAGCTTAAACTGGCACAGAACTGTCAGCTGCCTGCTATCATGTCATTATATTCTGAATAACTGATCCATTTTTATGTGTCAGCTTCTGTTACAGACTAGCTACTCTGGCTGGAATAGTTTCTCTTTAGGTAATCGAGGAAAAATGACGTTAAAATGATGAATTAGAAATGAAAACTTCTGTTGCTACTCATCCGATTCACTTTCTTTATGATTCATAAATACATACATACAGAGGAAGTGTCCTACAGTTCTGCCAGGGCTTCAAGTATGGTTTGCAAAACAGTAAGTATGATCCACCTACCAGTCACTGAGAAAGATGAAGCCCATCTAGAGAGCACCTGAGACTGGATCCCATTGGCATTTACAGCAGGGTAGCTTTCCTGTCCTGGGAGAGTCCGTACCCTTACAGCTCCTCCTGTGTTGGTAATCACCCCACTAAGGTTCAAGAAGAGTTGGTATAAATCAGACATTTTAGTCACAAGAAAATGCAATACAGGTCATTAGAACCACCATTTTTGTCACCAGCCTTCTCAAAAAGATGCAATAGAGGCAGACAGTTGAACAATCTGTAAGCTGCTGAAAAGACTTTAGAAGAAACTATTCCACAGAGCATCACACAGATTTATTAAAAAAAAAAAAAAAAGAAGTCAGGAAAGCCTAAAATTCCATCATTTAGTCTAATGCAGAACAGTGATGCTTCTGGCCATATAAATTCTTAAGTGACAGTAAGAAGCATCAAAACTGTCAGATCTTTTTTTGTGTGCTACTAAAAGAACAGTTATTATTTTCAGAGGCCAAAAGTCAAAGTTGAACTTCTCTAAGAGGGAGCAAAACTTGGTGCCTTGTAGTGCATGGGTAGGTACAGTTCTGTGGGAGACAAGCAATCATTTATCATAATCACTAATTAAACACAGCAATGTGTGCCTTTGTATTTACTTTTTGATTCTGTTTGATTTTCTGCTTGAAAAGACAACCTGGCCTAATCTAACATATTATGAAAGTAGAATAATCAAGGCCAGAGTTTAGAAAGCTTTACATATGTTTCTGATAATAGGAGATCTGGATATCTGTGGCAAAGGCAACTTCCATATAAAATTCTATGTAGATTGCTGTTAAAAGACATTAATTCTTCATGGATGTGACTTGAATTTCTAAATTGAACTGTGATTATATATATTTAGTTCTTGTAGCCTGGAACAGTTTCAAAATATACAAATATATTCTCATCTAGAAATAATTTATAGAGTATATAGACAAAGGAGCTTTAGTAAGGTTACCTTAAATGAATTTAAAATCAGATTATAAAGATGGCAAATACAAACAGCACCTTATAGTTCTTCAAAAAACAGTGAGAGAAAAATCAGACAAGAGCCATTATCTGGTTAGTTTTACATGACAGGAAAATCCAGGAAGTCTGAATTATCTTTGAGAAAAATGACACGTAAATGTACTTAGAATATAAATTTCTTCTCCAGTACCTGGTTCTCTTAGGCATTCAAGCCTTCACTAGTGTCTCAGTCTTAATGGATAAGGAAATGTGTCAAATAGAAGGTGTTTAATTGGAACAGTTTCTATTTTAAGTCTGTACTTGTAATTTTAGTGAAGATACTTTGGGCTAACATCAGCAAACCTGATCCATGCCCATATTAACTCCTAAGAAGAGCTCAGTATGGCTTACCACTTTCTTGGCTGTGGACTCACAGCTTTGCTGAACTGAACTCAAGAAAAACATTCAGATTGAAAGCTCAGCCTAAGAAGTATTCCTGGAAACAATGATTTAAGCTTATTATAGGCACACTGTGATCAATGTTGTCTACGTAGCTCCATTTTGTCTATTGGTCTTTACATTTTAATTGCAACAATAACAATCAATTAAATTCCATTGAAAATTCTGGAGGAAAAATACTAGTCTACCTAGTCTCCACTGAATCTGGAAGCTTTACAGTGATGCTGGCGTAGATTTACATTCTCCTTATCTATTTGTTGAAAACATTTGATTCTGTTTTTGAGCACAAGCTCCATACTGCCTTCTGGAGATACACTCCCTCTGTACAACAGCACTGCTATTCTTAATGCAAGTGGGGGCTGATACTAGATGTGGATGTAACATGACCTGTAGCCTTATGAAAGTTATTCCTTCTTTCTTGCCATTTTGTTCCATAGGTGAGTTAACAGTTTAAGGTCATCTTTTACAATCTGATCAGTTTCCCCTGGGATGTTTCTTCAGGTGAATCTACTCAGAGTGCACGTTTATATATGCTGAAGTGGAACAAACCATATATTGCCAGCCCACCTTGGTGTTCTGAACCAGATTGGGAAATTTCTTCTGGCAATGATTTATGATTGACTTTTAAAGCAAGATTTATCCTCTGTGGGTCTTGCAATGGTTTTTAAAGAGTGAAGAAGTGCCTATGCATTCCTCAGAATGACTTATATCTCTGCAATCTGCTTTGCTTTTCACTGCTGTGCTTTGCTCCTGTGTGACTGACTTGCATGCCATGGCTGTTTTGATTAAACTGGAACTCAGCAGATTTTCCAGGAACAGCTTTCACTTCCCTGCTCATTATGTTATATGCTACTGCCAGTGCTGCTTAACAGGGACTTTATGTAAAAGCTGTCAGTCCATTCTCTTGCCTAGCTTGTTAATAATGACCTAAATTTATACCTAAATGGTATTTTTCACTCAAAAATGGACACAAAGAGAAAAGCAGATGCACAAGGCAGTAATCCAGTACCTGTCTGCACAACAGCTCATGAAGAAAGTATACCAGCCAAGGGTAGCAGAAAGGTCTCATAAAATACAGGAATTTCAGCTAAAACATACTTTAAAATTGAACTGAATTGAGGTAAATCACCAAATTAAATGGAAACTTTTTAAGATCCCCATGCACTTCCTCAATGTGCAAGAATTGTTCATTTGCACTCTTGGAGAAATAGATACAGGGTGTTGCTGAATTTTGAATGAACTTCTTAAGGAATCTACACATCAAAATTGATACCTAGACAAAAAAAGAAAGTCTTCTGGCCATGGGAGGTGAGCCTTATAGATTTAACTGCTGACAGTTTATCCTCAGTGACTTTAGACAAGACAGCTGAATCACTTGAATTTCCATCTTTCCTCCTATCACCATCTCCCAACTCCTTCCAAATGAGCCTTTCTCCATCACCCCAAGAATTATCCTCCCCATCTCCAAACTGGTCTCCTGCTGCTGCCTGATTGCCATCAATCACTGATACGGAGCTGCTCAGGATTTCATGCCAGCATCCTCTGGGCCCCTATGCTGTGTTCTTTCTTTCATTTTCTGCACCCCTACTGCTTTTGGCAGGAAAGAAGCTCAGCAGCAAAAGCAGGCATGATACCAACATTTCCCAGGGATCTACAGCTGCTCAGAAATCCCTTTGGCCAGACAACATTTTTGTCATTATTCTTCTAGCAAACACGGGGGCAGCTCAGGTGCAATTGGTGTTTATGGGCACTTTGTAGCCAGCTCAGTAGTACCATGATATGCTTTGAGTTCTGGAACCCCAGTGCTTAATGAGGACTGGTTTCACCCTGTTACTAGTTAGAAAGGTTATGAAAAGGTTTACCTGCCTATTTAACATCTAAATACTACTGCATTGGGCTAGGTCTCCATTTAGTAGAATTGGCACTACAACAGAACTGCACAAGCTGAGAACCTAGTCCTTCATTTGACCTTCTAGTTATTAATCCAATTAATCACTCAGTGGTAGTTTAACTCAGTTCTCCATGCCTACATAGTGTCAGCCTGGTAGGAGGTTCTCCATTCTTCCCTCAACAAATAAATCTTTTATCCTTCTGCCCAGAAAAAGAATAATATTATATAAATATTTTGTTTCCTGAGAGTAATTACACATAAAATGAGAGAAAAAGCCAAATACAACAAGCTAAAACAGGCAGAAAGATTATTCATCTGTAGTACACAGAATTACTTGTAGCTGAATTCTGGTAATATTTTTTATGTATTACATGGTATTTTCTCGCCTTAATAACTGCCTCACAGTAATGGAACTACTCATAGGACTAAACATTATTTGATTTATATAAAATTAAGGAATCCAGCCTCAGTATAGACCCAGCAGGCAAACTGAAGTGTATGTGGAAGGGGGAAGAGATCCATGCTCACACAACCATTTTCAGTTTAAAAACCTAAACAAGCCCTGCTCCCACGACTGATGTTTCCTGAAATGCTGGGTGGTTGTCTGACACATGGTAGGTGACACAGGGCCAGGACCCAACAGTGCCAAAGGTGCAGAGCTATCTGCATTCACCAGGCAGTGAAATGGAGGGCACACCTGGTTCGAAACAAGTGGCTAGCTCAGTTATCTGGAAGAAATTTACAGAATTTTCAAAGCACAGATCTACTTTCACCACAATAACATCAAACTACAATCACCTGTTGGGAATATTGTCTTGAAGCTTCTTTCACACCAATATGGATTCATACATTACAACACAGGGCAAGAAGGAGCAAGTATTGTCTATGTTTTTGTTGGGCTTTGCAGCCTGCACTGAAATTAGCTGAGAACTAATCAGCTATTGCCTCTCCTCCATGCATCAATCCTTTCTGCCAGGACTAGTTATGGCTGTTAACAGTTGCAGCAAAGCCACCAAAATGTTCTCACGTACCAACTTCTGTTCTGAGTGTGAAAGGCCAGCTAAATTAATAGTCCTCAACTTAAAGGCAGTCTTCAGAAACAGCAGTTCTCCTAAACAGATAATCTTTCACCTTAAGTCTGCTTTTTCAAAACACCTTTCATACTCAGAGACTTGAACAAGATTAACGTAACTCCAATCTGGAAGACAGATTACAACGGTGAGTATATTTTAATCCCTTTATCGCTGTTAGAGCCCTCATTATTCTCACAGTGTCTGTGGAGAGAGACTGTTAGATGCAGGTTTTACAAAAAGCGTTGCATATTTCACAAGTAGTACAATTTATGTTGACTCTTACTATAGAAAAAGTATGGATTTTTCTATAGTCTCATGCTTCTAGGCTGGAGAACAATAGTACACATAGCTTATAAGGTACAGACTTCAGTGCAGAGCTAAGTGAAGTATAATAAAATAAAGCTTGTGCTATCTTATCTAGGTGAAGACTATGCAAATCCTGGAAAGAAATATGCATCTTCCATTTCTTGTACCTTTTACTTTTTAAGAAGTGTTTCCCAGCTGTGACAGAACTGAGCCCCAGCAGCTTTTGTGGTGGGACTTTGCTAACAGCCAGCCACAGACAGCCCTGGCATGGGAGGTACAAAAACACTGCCTAGTTGAACTGGTCAGGAACTTCTGTGTCTTTTCAAAATGTTCAAATCTTATAACGTCTTTAGAAAAAGGTCCTGACAGCAAGAATTTTTTTTCTTTTTAAAGACATCTTTGGCAAGAAATTGAATGTTAAAATAAATGGCTACATCAGTAAGTACAAATATTGCCCCAGGAAAAAAAAGAAAAAAAGAAGACAATGGGAAGAAATCTCAGTTTTCCTCAGTTCAAAAAAGAAAAACAATTTTAAAAAAGCAAATCCAAAGTCACTACCTGCATTTGATCTAGACGTTCTTTCACAAACTTTTTTTAGGAAAGAGTGAAGAACCAAAGTGTAATATGTTTTTTAAACACCCATGAAGACTTTTAAAACACACTAAATGGAGACTTCAAGTCTTTTCACAGAAGCATCAGAAGAAAGCCCATCTAACAACAAAATACACATAGAAAAATTCCCAAGCTCCTTCTAACTCCTCCTAAAGTACCTTAGCCTTAGATTCTTTTACAGCATTTGAGAAATTCCAGAATTTCTACTCAAAACCCCTCCTTAGGTCAATTTTTTTTAAAAAAAGTTCATTTTCATTTACTTAAGAGTTTAAATACTGTACAAGTAGCCCAAATTTTGGAAGTCTTGTTAAAAGTTATAAAATTTTAATTGACACTTTAAATAAGATTCTATATAGTAATGACAGCCCCTTAAATATTATTTTAAATGCTTGGCATGTTGTTTTTTTTTTTATGGCATTTAAATTGTCAAGCAATGAATATTTACTGAACAAAGTTTTATTTTTCTCATTTATCTTCTAGCCATTTATATTTCTGCAACATTTTAAGTTTATTGTTGTGGGTATTTGAACATAAAAAATACTCTAATAGCTGCAGCATCACATCAATATGTTCTGAAAAAGCTTTCTTCAGTTGCTTGATGCTAAAAAAAAAATAAAATACTGTAACCACTTTTCCTCCATTTCTTTTAAACAGTTTGTTTGATGCAAGATTTTAAGAAAGTCAGAAAGTGAATTTGCTTTTGTTCTTCAATTAGTTACTATTTATACTGTATCCTTCCATATCTGCTGGTGATACAAGTGATTTTACAGTCTAAGTCCACCTGTGGCCAGTGCTGGGAAGTTTTGGAAAAAGTTAACAAAGCTGTTTTCAGGAGCACTCAAACACAGCTCTGACAACTTGTGAGCTGCACAGACATTCTTTTTTCCCTTGTTTTCTCCCAGTGACATTCCTATTGAGTTAATAGGATCCAAAGTCCAGAGAGATTTTTACTGTGATTGCATCAAAAGGCTAAGATTTGTAAGTGTGGCAAGGACTATATAAACTCACTTTGGCACATGGATTAACAATGATCTGACTTACCTGTGTATGGCAGCTCCACAGACACTCGAAAGAGAGGCATAAACTCCATCCCCAAAGACATAAAATTGCCACAGAGGACAGTTTGCTGGGCAAAGGACATCTTCTGTCCCCTTTCTAAGGTCAAGTCCTCTTGTAAAGCACGTGATAGCAGTAGAAGCTAAAGAGAAAAGAAGAATTTTTGATCTGAAAATCCTAAGGGTTTGTTGTTGGGGTTTCTTTTTTAATGTTTCTACAGTTTCCAAGTTTAAAGCAGTGTCTGAATTTGAAATTAGGTACAATGCCTACAAAGATGTCTTTGGAGCCTGCAAATGTACAGTTATTACAAAAAAAACTTCCCATGAACAAACAGCATGAAAATAACATCCAAGGAACATTACACAAGGAAAAGCAATTCACATCTGTAAATTTACTGCAGAGACAGAAGGCCAAGGGGAAGACCTTTGAGGGCTGATGGACCACAGATGCAGGTGGCACTTTCCAAGGAGGAAATTAAATCACTCTGACATCCACACAGAAATCTCCAGTGATAAGACATCTATGAGTCACTTGGGAAATTCTGAATCTTCTCTCCAGTGGCATTAATGAAGCAAGTTGATAGCAGCATTTCCCTTAGCCTCTTGCAATAAATCCTGCTGAGGCCAGTGTTAAAAAACAAAACCAAAGGAACCAAGTTTTTCTCCTTGCCCTGGTAACATAGTAACACCTAGAACATTGGTATCGATTCATTACAGTGAAGTTTACAGCATTATCATTGTGCAGAGGACTGTCAGATTCGTACAGTGATACAAAAGTCATTTATTCATCTGAGGCACATGCATTTTTTATGTAGAACTCTGCCTTTTTTCAGAAGCTGCTCTCCAGGTTATCATCATTAAGCTTTCATTGTGCTTGCCTGTGTGCAATGAAGGTATGCAGACACAGATTAACATCAGTACACAATTTTGCTTGGCAAACTGATGCTTTTTCTTTTGAAAACACAGAGGTCTTTATCTTACATGGCAACTACCATCCTTCTACTACACAAGATAGCACAATCCCCTGGTTTGTTGCACAGCAAATTAGAGATTTAGCTTAGATCATTATCGATTCAGCAGCGTAAATCTAACCCATGCCCTGCTGTTTATTCTGAACTTCCTAAGGCACATCTTGCCCTAGCATCCAAAAGGTGCAAGAACCTTTTCTAAATGCACCTGGAATACTACCTTTGCACAGTGTTAAGATGAAATCTGGCAGAGGCTGGCCAAGGTACCAATGCATGCACCGCAGCATTATATGCCAAGGACTGGATGTTTCAGGGATCAGTGATCTGTCTCTCACCTGCTTTTCTGCCTGCTGTTTTCATTCTTACCCTGGGCTGTTTCCTGGCCCAAACTGCTTAAAAATGAAAGCACTTGGAGTATATGCTGTTCTTCATCAGGAGATGGAAAAGATGATACCTGCAGCTAATCTCACTGATTTTAGAGCTGAAAAGCAGCACAATTGCAGCCAGAAATGCAGAGGGAAGCATGCCTGTTCATTCTGACTGCGTAAATACACACTCATCAATTATGCATGTAGTTTTAATTATATACAATAATCATTAATGCTATGCTGAAATGATGTTAAACTACCTAATCACATCTTCCTGAAAAATCTTTGCTGCTACTTGGTAGCACAAATTTGGGACTTATATATGCTGAATCCGCCTGTATAGTCCAGAGTAAGAAGAAAAGAAAGCAGTAAGCACTCCTTTATTTTTTCCCTTCTTAAGATAATAAAAGTTGTCTACCTAGCAAGAACTGAAGTGATTTAATCTGATTCTCAAGCATTCTAAGAATTAAAGAAGTTTCTTTTAAGACTTAGTCTTATCTACTCACATCCTAGCTGTGCTTAGCTTAAAAACAAAAGGCAGAAAAATCAAACAGAATCACCGCTTGTACCTAGAAGCTCCATATTTTCATTGTCAAAAGTGCTGTATTATTGGTAAGGTAAAAGAAGCTGATTTGCTTTGCTGTTTGAGTCCCCTAATCCTTTAATGGAAGTTCTACAAGTGTGTTTGCTAATTACTTGGCACTGAACAAGTAGTATCCACCAAAGGACCCCTAGCAAGACCATCAAAAAATCCAACAGCAGCTGGGAGGCTGGAAATCCTTGGAGGAGTAACTGCAGTAAGCTCCACTGGCAATCTCAGCTCTTGCAGCACTGCTTGTGCCTCTCGCCTTGCAACATTTTTCCAACCTCTAAAAGTGCAAGACTCCACAGGAAGTTTTAACTCCTGTCATTTCTAATGCAATGTTCTTGACTGAATTCCTTGGCTGGCTGTGCATACGAAGACAGTAATTAGACATGTCTAGCTAACAAACCCTCTATCGCTTGGAGATCTTTATTTCCCTCATCACCAGGTACTTACTAATTACTGTCATGTGGTGGGCTTTTACATAGCACAGAAGAGGGGAAAAAATAATCTTTCTGTGTTTTCCTGGGCAATCAAAACACAGAAATCCATTGTAGCCCAGCCACAGGATTTTTCTGTACTGGCAGCCTAAAGACTGTCATGATCCTTGTCTGCACGAGAGGTAGGTTTCTAAGGGAAGGGTGCACGTTGCTGCTGTGTGAACTGAAGAGCTGACATGCTGTAGCTGGGGGATTTAGCAGTTTTACCTCAGCTGGTTCAGCACTGAGGTAGAAACACACACTTTCAGGTAAACGATGCTGTTAATTGAAAGCAACCATTTAATTTTAGCTTTCTCTGTAGGTAGATTTCTCCAAGCCATAACTCTAAAATAGAGACTAACATTGGAAGTGTTTGGTGAAGTACCAAAATGAAAGCAAATTTTTTTGTTGATTACCAAAATTAAGACTTATGATATCAGCTCTGCAGTAGTTTTTGTTCTTCCCTGTTTGTTAATAATCAGTCATCCCACACATAAATCATCCGTGATTTCATTGCAAACATGAAAATGTATTAATCAGGTAAGAATACTAGAATATATAAAATCGTTCTTTGTCATCTTACACACTCATCATTCTCAAAAATTTCATATATGATATTACTATTGAAATTGAAGAAGTGCTTGTTTTTGTTAGTCTATCCAAGGTACTTCAACATGTCAAAAACAGCCAAAGACATCTGTCTATATATGAAGCAACTGAGGTAAAACCTGTATGTTTTAATCACTGTAATTGAAGAATGCAATGGAGGCATTTCTTTCAGTATTTATGTGATGCAATACTCTAAATCCAAATATTTTGGAAGAAATAAATATAAGCTTACAATTTACAGGAAAGGGTTCAGTTCTAGTCTCCGATGAAAACGTGAGACCTATGCTCTGTTACATTCAATTAGGCCTTTAGAACCACAATAAAACAACTATCACCCCATCCTTTCAAGACACACACCCTTCAAGCTTCACAGAAACACACTACATAAGCAAGCTACAAAGAAAAGAAACTGCAATTCTTCCTGATTTAGGCCATATTTAAAGGGTAGGGATGAATGTCTTCCATCATTGTTGACCTAAAAAAAAAGAAGAAAAAAAATAGCAAAGACTCACTTCTCTATTAAAACAACCATGTTTTCAATCATTCCATCGATTTTCATAATTTCAGTGCCTCTTCCCCTGTACTCTGAGTTTTCCATGAATAGCTGCCTTTTATGTCAATTTATAAAAGTTCTGACTTAACTTTTAGCAGGAGCCACTGCTTTAAGTTATTCTAAGGAAATAAAGCCCTTAGGCAAAATCTGATATTTTCTCACCTTGAAGCTTCTGTGCATTTCTTCGGGAAAATTTTATGCAAAGAAAAAATAAATCCTATGTACATTATTACAAAATTAAAAATAGGGGCTTCTACGTGAAAGATAGCTTTATGAGTTGTAATATAGAGAAATACATCTCTATTATGCTCCCTATTATTTTAGTATTTAGTTTGGTTTTTTTTTAAAATAGAAAAATTTTAGGTTATTTTTAATTTTAAGGCTTCAAACAAGCCTGCTTTTTCTATCTTATGCAAGCAATATTGATAGCTGGAAAAACAAAAAAAGACCATACTAGTCATACTATATTAGAAAACACATTCACAGATTACATACTAACTCATGTAAATCTTTGGTACGTACCCTGATCTGGACAAGGGCAATGGGATTTAGAGAAACCTGGTCAGGGCTATATCATTCATTTCAATGTGAGAACTGCCCTTTTCTCCTCATCCTAAGGCCTCTTGCCATGGCATGGCAGTGCTCACCACCTGCATAGCCTCATGTGTGGCAGCCAGAACTGCTGATCTTGGCAGCATTCCTGCCTGTCCCAGTGGAGTATAAAGCTGTAAGATCCTCCAGGATCTTCCCAAACATTATGAGCTTAAATACTGTAGATTCTTGAGGAAATTAATGCCCTTTCATTACTTTAAACAACAGAATTTAGGCACTATTACAAAGGCAAGTTTCTACTTCAATAACCAAGTGCTGCTGAAGTTAGGTGCTCAGAATAATGGTAAGAGACAAGGTCTTACAGAAACTTTTAATGCTATTTAAGCTGGTTCCAGATACCTTCAGGTTACAGTGGCTTCTCCAGCCCTGAAGGAAGCATTCCAGAACACTTTCATTTGTTTCTTGCCTGACTGTCAGCACTTCATTTATAAAGCACCTGTAAAATAAAAAAGGGAAAGGAACTGGGGTTAGAGAGGGTTTTCCACTGCTGTATGGTTTTTATTTTTCTTAGCCATGGCATTCCTTCAACAGATAGCTTTTTCCAGTTTAGCACAAAAAAAAATTCCAAATCTTTGATTCAACACAAAATGACCAGCAAATTCTGATTTTTAGTAACTGTGAAATCATTAACAACCGTTCAGAAAAGCCTGGGGTCACTCACCTTCTGCAGGCCAGGCCAGCATCTGGAAACATGTTCTTCTGGAGGCTCTTATCCTCCCTTGGTGAAAGGTTCCACTGAAAGGGGCAGACAAAGTGCTTGCGTCCTTCTGTCACATATTTCTCCAACTCCTTCCCGTGGCTCCTGGCTCCCATGGATTTATTCTGGTTTTAGGAGAGCCTGCTCTCCAGCAGCAAGGATGCAGTCCAACACAGGATGGAGCAACAGGCAGTCCCTGCCATACCCTGCTAGGCATCCTAAGCCTGTTCTTTTGCTTTCCAGGTCGAAATAACGGCAGGGCAAGTTTAAAACGTTTTTAATCGATTCCACGGTATAAAATACGCCAGAGATCTTCAAATTGCCAAGCACTGTACGAGTACCTTCATTACACACACAGACACACTCCCACTCACTCTTGCTACCGTCACTCCCCCAGATAGGGACACTTGTCACCACGGCGCTGCTTCAGCCCGTGCCAGAAGGTCTCATCCCCGTCTGGAAGCGTTCCCAGACCTGCTCCGTGTCCCCCTGAGCTTGCCCCTGCCCGGCTCCACGCCCCGCATCCCGGCGTGAGGATGCGGGAAGGGAGGGCCGAGCCGGGACCCGCGGCCGGGACAAGCGGCGGGGCGGGGCAGGCCGGGCAGAGATGCTCGGAGGGGGAAACCCCCATGGGATGCGGCGGGGGGACAGCGGCCAACTCACCCGAGCCGTCGCTGCCTCGCACGGTGCCGGAGAGCAGGAGGGAGCCTGCGAACAGACAGGGAGTGGCTCGGGGCGCTGCTCCGCGCCCGCCCCGCCGGCCCCCGCCGCTCCCCGCGCTACCCACCGAGGAGCAGGGCCGAGA
Source organism: Cyanistes caeruleus (assembly GCF_971803275.1). NCBI lineage: Eukaryota > Metazoa > Chordata > Aves > Passeriformes > Paridae > Cyanistes > Cyanistes caeruleus. The sequence goes on along the minus strand of NC_141706.1, from coordinate 41,826,859 downwards.
GCCACATGGCGGGGGACGGGGACGGGCCCGCAGAGCCGAGCCCAGAGCCCAGAGCCGAGCCCAGGAGAGCGGCGTGTGCCGGCCGGGTCACCGCACCGTGCCCTGCGCGCTGCCCCGCACCTCCGCCGAGCCGTACGGCAGCGGCAGCCGCCGCTCCCGCTTTAAACCTGCGGCGGGCGCATGAGCACTGGGGCGGGCGGGAGGGAAGGAGGGCACGGGGCTGGGCAGGGGCAGCTCCGCCGCGGGGCCCGGCAGGTGCTGCCGTCCCTCCCCCGCCGCGCCCCCCGCCGGCTCCTTCCCCCGGCAGTCGGTGCGGCCCCTCGCATCCCTGCCCGCAACTCCGCCGCTCCCGGCGGGCGGGGGCCGTGTGAGGACGTCCCCGTGGCCGGCGAAATGCCTTTGGGGTTTGCCTTCCCGCCCTTGCCCGTGCACACCTCGGTATCCCCTCCACCTACGGTTCTCCGACACCTGATGTCAGGCAGAGTCTTTACTCCAGATGTCCTGGGGAATAGCAGCGAGGTGAAAGCTGCTTCGCCGCAACCTCTGCCCTGAGCGAAGGGACGGGGCTGTCGTGAGCCCTGCGAGAGCTGCCGAGCCGGCAGCCGCCGCTGCGCGGGCCTTACCTGGTCCAGCAGCGGGAGAAGAGGGGGATTTAAGCCTGATTCAATCGTTCGAAGAGATGAAAACACCCGAACCGGAGTTTCGCCTATCGCTTCCGTTCGGTCTAAAACGATAGCGCAAACACCGCAGGTGCCTGCCTTTCATTCAAGTAAAACTTTTCTTAAATTAAATTAAAGGGGAGAAAAAGCAACAAAACCAAAACAAGCACCAACCAAGCAACCGAAAAGCAAAGCAAGCCCGCAGCTGGCAGGCTAAGCCGTTTCGGCAGCTGAATGCACACACAGCTCGGAGCTGCCGGCTGGAGCTGATGTGCGCTGCACAGGTCACCTGGCAATCGTGGGCAGAGGGCAGAAGTGAGTGTATTTTAATAACGAATGCCTTAAAATCGCATTTTGTGCCAGCCGTCAGCATCCGCTGTTTGACTTCTGCTGGGACAGCTGTTCCCGAAATGAACTTCAACGTAAGTTTATGATTTCATAGGAATTAGGATTTGCCCGAGCACAAAATTAAGTGCTGGAGGGCGTTGCAGCCAACCCTGAGAGCGAGCGGCTTTGGGAGGCAGCTGCTCAGGGCGACTCGCTTTAGGGTGGATTTTTGTTGTTGCTGTTGTTGGGGTTTCTATATTTGGTTTGTTGGTTTTTTTTAATGTCACATTAAAATGCCCTTTGTGAAATATCTCTTTGTATGATTGAAAATAAATATATTTGAGAACTCTGTGGTCCCTTCAGAATTATACGGCCCTTAAAAGCAAAATAGGAAGCATGACTGGGTATTCATAATTTATTGCTTCTCTGGAGTTTAATTCAAGCAAAGCACAGAACTGGTGAGAACACGATACCCCTTTCCCCCACAGCTTTGATCCCAGGATCACATTCTCGTGCTTCCCACACAAGATAAAGGTGGCGATGGTTTCCTCATGACGGGGTCTTCTCCTACGGGAGCATCTCAAATGCAAAATTATGTAAAGCGGATGATGAAGATGTCAGGAACTTCTGCGGGAGTTTCTCTCAGCTTCTCAGGATCCCGAGATCTTGTCAAGAAATTCCTGCTCGTCAGCAGGCTCCCTCCACAGCTAGAGATGCCCTCGGGCGGGTCGGTCCCATTTCGCCTCCGTGCCAAAGGTGTGTCCCTGAGCTCTCCGGCCGTGCGGGGTCTCCCGCAGGTGCAGTCTCCTGACGTCCCATTTCCTTAGAGCTGAGCTATTTAGGAGCGAAGGGACATTTGCTCAATTTTTTATTTTTAACGAGAAAGTCAGGGCGGCCGAAGGGCTCTCAGGGGGGATGGCAGCGGTGGGGAGGGCAGGGGACGGTCCCGCCTCCCCGCAAGCCGGCGGGGCTCCCCCGCTGCCCTCCCGTGCCCGCCCCGCTCCCCCGGGCCTGCGGAGGCCGCGCTGAAGCGGAGCTCAAGCCCAGCCGGGGCGGAGGAGATGCTGTCGGCTAGTCCTGGGCTAATGTTTCAACTTCTCTGGTGGCGAGAGCAAATTGCTCCGCAGAAACTTCTGTCGCACGGGCTGAGGTGTTTGCCGCAGTGAAATGTCCCGGGAATACCTTCCTCCGGAGGTCGAGGGACGGGCAGGAAGAGCCGGGAGAGGCATCCCATTTATGCCGGGAAATACGGGAAATGCCTGAACCGAGGGAGCCTGGATGCCCTGCCACACGGCCCCACAGAAACCTCTCTGTCCTTTGTGTGAAGAAAGGCTTTGTGCGAAGATCAAAAACGACAGAAGAAAGTACTAATTAAATTTTAAGCCCTATATTCTACTTGGGTAGGAAGGCCTCTTCCTGTGCCTTGCAGTTCTCTCGCTGGGAAAATACATTCACCCATCCTCACTGCAGTCCTCTGTTGCCTCCTCTCTACATTTTTCTTTTCTCTAATTCCCTTCGTTTGCTGGAGGTTTGTGTTACTGGATTGTCCCTGCATTCCTTTCAGATCTACAATGCTTTCCTTTACACCTTCTTCACAAAGGCTACTTAAATCATCCTCCAAACTGCTTGGCACTGACTTGTGCACGTCACCTTCAATTTTACGTTCAAGAGGTCCTGAGCTGTGCTTCACTTTTTTAGTTTGAAACCATGCTGTCCTGGGAAGGGCATTAGGGAGCTGCCAGGAATGCTGGTGTGAGACAGGCAAGCTGATGCCAGGCTGACGGAGCACACACATGTGCCTGGTGCTGGGCAGCCACCTGTAGCAAGGCTGCTTGATGCCTTAGAGACAGGTGATTTGAAGGGACTTTAGAGGGGTACATGCAGATGTTACACTGTCTGTGGAAACAGCACTTTTCCTGACATGATGGGGCTCTATTTGTTAATTCACACCATCGCCTTAGTTAGGCTCCTTTATGAAACACTAGTTTTTGTTTTGTTCCCGAATTACTGTCTTGCTAATAAAACAAACAGAATCTCAGGAGAAACAAGTAGGAAAAAACACATAGAATAAATAAAAAAATTAAGCCAGAAAAAGGAAGAAAATTATTGTGGAAGCAGCACTTAAAAAGACTGCAGCATGGGATTTTTTTATGCCCTCTAGTCTGGGTGGCAGGGGAAGTGCTATTTATGTAAATATAAGTACATCCATGCAGACATATAGTATGAAGCAGCACCAGGGCACAGGCTGGAGCATCAGAACTCTGCCACTGTTCCTGTCCCACTGCTGAAACGCTCCTTGGCAGCCCTTTGTCCCCCAGCCCCTGCTGGGCTCCCAGCACAGGGGTTACTCCAGCCTGGAACCAACATTACCTCCTTTCTTTGGAGGCAGAGAGTGCCACATGCACTCAGATGGCCGAGGGGACACCTCAGCAGGGGCTGTAGGGCCAGCAGGCAGCTTGCCTGGCATTGCACAGCCTGGAGTACTCTCCAGGAAGGCTTTTCTGAGTGGGCTCCTTACCATGGCCAGAAGCAGTGTGGAACCAGCTCCTCAGCCCAGCAGCCTGAGCACTGCGGAAGATGGGGCTGCATTCAGGCCTCCCCTTTCAAGAGCTCAAGCATGACTGCTAGCAAAACTTCCTGTTGGGCATCATCTACCTGCAGTTTACCTTTTAGACTGGTAGTTTATTTTATACAGCAGCTGCAGAGCTCTGTGAGGAGCGATAGATGGGAGTCTGTCTCCTCCCTTATGAGGACTTTCCCCATGAAAAGAGAGAAGACTGCCCATCTCTCACTCATGATCAGCGCTGACCTCACCTCTGTCCTGTCCTGTTGTGTGCTCAGAGTAACCTGAGAGTTGGTCCTTGCAATGATGTCTGTAGAGATTTGCTTTTTCAAGATAAAATTTTAACTATGTTTGTTACTGTGAATTCTATTACTGTATTAATTAAAATAATTATCTAATATGTTTCGCTTACATGAGGATAAAAAAGAGGCCTGGGGATAAAATAACATAGCTAAGGTGAAACAGGTTAAATTTACTTCACATATGAATTTTAAAAATGTAAAATTGTAATGATTTTTTCAGAATTAGTTAATGGCTCTGGATTAATCCTTGGATGCTTAGCTTGAGATATTATGATTGTCTTTTTCAGCCTAGAGGTGTATTTTTATTAACAGTTTGAAAACTTTTTTGTGTTAAAACACTGAAGATTCTTAATTAATAAGGACAAGGATGGAGCCCTGCTTCCATGTGCTTCTGTTTCACTTGGTGCAGCAATGCCATCATGTGCAGGAGCAAACTCTCAGTCAGAAAATCTCTTTTGTACACTGAGAACTGGGGATACTGATCTCTGTGGTGAAACACAGATAAAGGTGTGTGCTTTCTGGAAACAGAATTTCAAATCCTGTTTCTGTAGCCAGGACCTGTAGTCTGAGGGTTCATCCATCTGCTCAATCAAGAGGCTGCAGGTACTTCTTCCTGTTTCATGGGCACACATTTCTTGGAGAAATATGTGTCTTTCTGCAAGCAAGGTGCATTTTTCTGCTTCATATAAACATTATGTTAATCCTGGATGGAAGTGCCCGATCAGAGCCTGCCTGTAGTCATATGGCTGTTGTTGAATGTGTGGCTTCTGTTATTCCTGGCTCTGTAGATGGTGAACATGCTGTTCCTTCCACTTCCTTCGGTAACCGTCATCTGCACAATCTGAGGGTAATCCAGGGCACCACACACACACACACACTGTAGCCATTCTTTAAAACACAAATTCCTCATCTTTCCTTCATGCATTACATTTCCACACAATATTTGCAAGTCCTCATAAATGTAAAAGATGTTTTCTGACTAACTTTTTAAAGTGAAGATACAGTGAATTCATTTCACCCACTTTAACCCCTTATAACTGAAGTAGAATGGGACAAGCAATATCTGTAGGTTGGAATTTGAATTGGTACCTTTGCTCTTGATTGTTGTGAAACATCCAGGAAAAAGAGATAATTGAGAAATATTTCTAAATATGCATGATATGTGAAGACCCCCTGTAATGTGCTTTTTTTGCTAGTCCAGAAAAGTACATATTGCCAAAACTAGACAGTACTTGGCCATTTTGACAAGCAGAAATATGTCACTGGTGGACTGCCCAAAGTCAGAATCATGCAAAACCCTTTATAACTCTTCTATTTCACTTTTTGAAATAATAATATTTGAATATAATAAACTAATGGAAATGAAACCTAGCTGTTTGTCATTAATTGAATGAGAAAACCCATGGTTTTGCTGAGCATGATTTGATCATCTACACAGATGGTTGAAAGGAGCCACTTTTTAATATCTAGAAAGGACAGACATCATGATACCTGTATCTCTGTATTTTTATAATCTTTTGTTTAAAATATTTTTTTTGCAGAATTCCATGACAGCAAAGTAAACAGATTTATGATATCTATTTAGGTACCATGATATCTTTATTAAACACTGAAATTCTGATAACACTCAGAGTTTTCAGAAATAACTGTGTTTCTGTCATGTTCAATAAAACATAGGCTTTTAGGAGAATAACTTTTGATCCAAGGCAGTTTGTAGTCCCTGGAGATGAAATATCTCTTTTTTGAAATCAAGGGCACTGTTGTCTACCACTTATAGGGATGAAATTTCAGTCAGATTTCATTTTGGCATGTATTGTAAGCATTTATGTGGGCCCTAAAATATTTTTATAGTTTCTATTTTGATGATTTTTTAAAAAAAATCTGACACTTGTTGTCAAATCACTATTTTCTACACTCGAAGTTTGATTTACTCTCCAGAATTCAACTCCTTTAGCTAGAACTCGTATCAGTCTACCAGGTGGTAGACTTGGCTTTTGACTCTTTTTGCACTTGAATTACTACCCATCTCCAGCAACAGATGGAGCTGTAAGTATTTTTCTCTCTATCAGTGCTTTACTGTCCTTTTTTCCCCCCCTTCAGTAGTTTTTTGAATATATGTTCTTAAAATGGGAATTATTTGCCACAACACTAATTTACCTCTAGCTCCAAGTTATGTACTTCTAGAAACACAACTTCTCCAGGAAGTTCATCCAAGGTATGGAAAGGGTGTGCAAGTTACAGAGCTGAAAGCAAATTGCTTGCATTCTTTTTCCCTGAAGGCAATGGCATGTGTCAGCTTTTTTTCCCTGCAAAAGTAAAGAGCTGTGGAGAGTTTGTGGCATCAGAGAATGGTGGTCAAGGATGCCTGTGTTTGTCTGGTGGCTGGTTTTGTGTAAGGCTGAAGGGGTGCTTAGTAAGATTGTTTAACTCTTCTTGAATTGGGAAAAAATGAGATTTCCCCCTATGCATTTCCTTTGCAACAAAAACTATGGTTTAAAACTGGAATTATTCTGAAACCCATCCTTAGCCAGGTTCATCGCTCATCTCTGCTTGGGCATGTATCTGGAGGGCAGCCATGGATTAGAGACCAACAATGCCACCTAGACAGGGATGTGCAGAGTGATGGTTTCCTTGGAGGGTGGTGGTCCTAGTCTGGATGGCCGAGTATGACAGCCACACTGACTCCAGGGGTGAAATACCTTTGGTGGGGAAACCCTGCCTTTCAGAGAAATGCCTCCTACTAAGTGTAGATGGTTTTAAGGTCCTCTAAGGATGTGCTGAAGGCTTTTTATATTTTAAGCTCTATGAGCGTGTATCCTTGGCCTTTTGTGAGGCTGTTCTTTGAGCCATTTCGGTGTTTGCACTGGTATGGGAAGAGACAAGCCTGGTTCCTTTTGAAAGAACACAAGTTTGAGAGGAGAAAGCAAACAGTATGTTGGCCTTTAGCTCTGCCAGTTCCAGTCAATTCAGAGAGATGCTATATTGTACAAAGAGTATTCAGCACAGTGTTGGAATGAATAATTAATTTCTTTAAAACTTCTTCAAGTGAATGGTAGTTTTGAGATACCAGAGATTTCTGGATTAATTCCTTTGGGTTTTATTGATTTTTATTTCTGTCATTGAACACTGTATTCTGCCTTGTTAAATGGGTCTTAAAAACTTATTCAGATCATGAAATCAAAGAGAGGAAATATTTTGCCCTCCAAAACAGCAGAGATTAAAAGATAGGAAAAAACAATGCTTCTTTTATTTTAAAAAGTCAAGCTGAATGATGAATACAGATTTTCACTTCTGTGCAAAACTTATTCTTTTCCCTGTCAAAGCTACTGCCAGTTTGAAAGTGATATAAAACATTTTGAAATGAAGAAGCAGTACATAAATTAATGGCCATTCCTTTTTTTTCCCATGGAGAGAATTTTTAAAAACAGGTTTGTGGTAACCCTTAGCAACAGAAATTCAAGATATTATATTCACATATACCTAGCATTACTTTGTAGGACTAGGATTTTTCTGAGCCCTTAAGTTCAGAACTGCTTGGAAAAATATGAAGAGCAACATGGGTTATGGTAGAATTGCTGGAACTGTTTAGGATGACAGTGTTTACTTTGATGTCTCTGAGACACACACCCTGTCAAAGATTTAAAGGCCATAAACTCGTACGCTTTGTTCTCAGATTTTTGTTTTAATTCCTTCTGGTTTTACTGATACTGATTTCCTTTCTTTTGACACCACTGTCTGTATTGGCTCTTAAAATCTTACTCAGATCATGATATCAAAAGAGAGGAAGTATGTTCTTGTGTTGTCCAGCTTGGCAGGAAGATTGGTTAATTCCAAAAATGGGAGTGTGGCAGAGGATTTGAAGTTCCTAATTTGTTACCTCAAGTATCATCACTATTCACTATCTCTGAATTGCTCATTTATTTGTATATAGCATGACTTTTGCCACTGTGATGTAAGTAATTTCTTTCTGTAGTAACAATTGTGACACAATTTGACTATTGTTGGAAGAGAAAAGATTTTAAAATTTATATCTAAACCAAAAATTAAAGCATTTTATTTCGATTTGCTCACAAACTAATTAGTGGTGTTTTATTTTACATTAGAGTTTCAATTAAAAATAATGGAATTTTTATTGAAAATGTGAGCAATTTTATTTTTAAAGCATTGAAACACTCATGCTGTTCTGAAATTAAACATCTGATTTTGATATATTAGAATGATCTAATATTACTCTTAGTTAAAGATAAAAATACCTGAATTTTTTCACCAGATTTAATTTTACTTTCTAGAATATCTGTCTGCAGTTCTGTTTTCTGAATAATTCACTGTTCATAAAAATACAGTTCTTCAGGGTTTTTTTTTTTTCAGTTTGGTGCGTTTGCTTATGTGTGAAACAAGTACTGTAAGAAATATTTACACATATCACTTGATAATTAATGGTCAGTACCAATAGGTTAATCCATAGTTAACCCTTGTGGGACTCAAGTGTCCACAAAGCCAAGTACTTTTTGGTACTTTATTGCCAGTGGCAGATGTGACAGCCTCACTTTTTTTTCCCCCATGGATATGTCTTTCCAATATATCTGCTTTTATTAGCAGTATTTGGTGTCTCCCTAATGAGGTGACCACATTACAGCTTTGTCAAATTCCTTCCCAAGAATGGTACTTTGTGTTCAGATTTTTTGTTTATGTCACACAGTGTCACAAGAAGGGCTGCTGCAACCCTCAGAAGTTGATTTATTGCAATTACTCCTTGCTGGGAAAGATTGTTTTGATTTTTTGGTAGAATACATATTTTTAACATTTACATCTCAAACATTAAATCTCAATTTTTTTGTTTGCTTGTACTGCAGATATTTAATTAACTCGTTACATTAAAATTAAGAATGTTTTCCATGAAAGTATGCTAAAGGAATGCTTAAATACACTTTTTTAATGTTTCTGATACAAATACAGACAATTTCTTAAAAGAACACTAGTAGGAGGTCCATTCTTCAGTTTTATAAACATTTCTGTGCCTCACTAAGGCCCACAAGACCTGGGATGAGGCCAATGTAGACCAAATACAAGTTGGCTGATAAATGTGCAGGACTTTAGGCCAATATAAATGCATCTATGAAATGCATGTGTATGAAAAATCTGGGGAAAACAGTTTGAAGAAGACCACCAACAAATAGATCACACATGAACACTTCTTTCATGTGCCTGAAAGAGAATCAGTACAAATATATTTAGACTGTTTTATTTGTGGATTGTAATTTACCATAGGGCAGGAGAGAAAATGATGTTTTACAACTATGTCCAATCCAAGAGATGTAAAAAATAACCTATTATGCCATGTTGTAGAGGAATATATTAATTTTTTTAAGAAGTTTTCGTAAGTGAAGCAGCTGATAGGATGGAAGAAATAAATGCCTAAATTTATGATGTTTCTTTGTAGCATGTGTCTAAAGAAATGTATAATCATTTAGCAAATGCTACACAGAAATGCTAAGCTGAACTGATAAAATATGTGCAAGCTACCACCACGAATGCTGTACTTCATCAGCAGATTTTAATAACTCATTAGGTGCTTGAAAGGTAATCCAAATATAAGAAAAAACCAGTTCCATTTGCTAGGTAGCAGATGAAAGTGTGGTTGTTAAAAGACCCAGGGGCTGCAGCCCACAGTTGTGTTCACCAATCATTCTGAAGTCCGTGACAGTGAGCACTGTTCTGCCTCAGCAAGGGTTGCAGATTTGTACTGTTTATTAGGATTAATTCTGTACTCTAACTTTCAAAGGGAAATGTCACACTAATGCCAGCATTTATTGGTATCCAGCAAAATTTAGAGACAATGAACCCTTGCTCTTTGAAAATCAAACACTCCATGAAGCAATTCTTTCCCCAGAAAGGGATTTGAACTCATTGTCACATCTGGCATATGCAAAGCCACATCTAACTGTTTTGGGTTTTTTCTTTGCTTCCAGGAGAAAAAAGGCCAAATGCAAAAACACCCAAACAAACCACCTCGCTTCATAACCCTAGCTACAAAAAATATATTGTGCTGCAGCTGTCCCTCCCTTCCTGAGTTTCCCCATTCTGTCCTTTGCTTTTGGAGATAATGCTTTCTTTTCATTGTGAGCAATTATTAAGCATTTTTATAATGCAAGTCTATTAATTTATTTGAAAATCTCTACAAATTTAATGACATTTAAGTTTTTAATTTTTAACTTTGTGATTCAACTGTCAGTAAAAATTCAAAATCCAAACTGTATAATTTCATGGGGACAATCTCTAGTAATGAATTGAATAAGTTAATTTTCTCATTGGGAGACAGAATGGTAAGGCACGCCTCATCAGGTTTTTGAATCAAATTTTGAAGAAAATAGAATATATAGAGTGTATTTCATAGTATAAGCTTTGTCACATACTTCAAATACAAGATGACGCCCTGATGACACCAAACATTTTTAAACAGGATGCATGTGCATGCTGTTGACAAGTAAAAATTGTAATGGGAAAGTTGGGTATTACTCTCTGGGAAATATTCATTACCCCCTTATTTTGGACTACAAGCTCATCTGATAATTTAGAAGTTGATTTCCTTTGCCTTTCTCTGCAGGTACTACAAAAGGCAAAGGAGTAATTTCATTCAGATGTGCTTCACCGAAAACGGAGAGAACAGATGGAGCCTACCTTCCTTTTCGTGTGGGGACCCCTCCGTAGTGTGACTGATATCTGGCAGAGATATCCAGTTTGAATAGTTTGAGGTTGAACAAGGGCAAGTGCTGAATCCTGCCCTTGGGTCACAACAAGCCCAGGCAGCACAACAGGCTGGGAGCAGCGGCTGGAAAGCTGCCAGGTGGAGAAGGACCTGGGGGTGCTGGTCAAGAGCAGCTGGACACGATCCAGCGTGTGCCCAGCTGGCCAGGAAGGCCAAGGGCACCCTGGCCTGTACAGTACACACTGTAATATATTACACACACTGTGTAAAATATTACACACTGTAATAGTGTGGCCAGCAGGAGCAGGGCAGTGACTGTCCCCCTGTACTCAGCACTGGGGGGACCACACCTCAAACCTGTGTTCAGTTCTGGGCCCTTCATTAGAAGAAAGACATTGAGGTGCTGGAGCATGTCCAGGGAAGGGTGAATGGTCTGGAGCAAAGTTATATAAGAAGCAGCTGAGGGAGCTGGGGGTTTTAGCCTGAAGAGAAGGAGGAAGAAGCATGACCTTACCCCTCTCTACAGCTGCCTGAAGGGAGACTGTAGGCAGGTGGAGATCAGTCTCCTCTCCCAGGCAACTGGCAACAGGACCAGAGGAAATGTCCTCAAGCTATACCAGAGGAGGTTCAGGCTGGACAGCACAAGTAATTTCTTCATTGGAAGGGTGTCCAGGCACTGAAACAGGCTGTCCAGGGTGGAGTCACCATCCCTGGAAGTGATGAAATGACTGGCTATAGGACTTAGTGCTGTGGTTTAGTTGACATGGTGGTATTGGGTCAAAGGTTGGACTCAATGATCTTGGAGGTCTTTTCCAGCTTTAATGATTCTATTTGATGATTGTCTTCTATGATCCTGTGATTCAGGAGATGGCACTCCTCTCTTCCATAAGTGCAGGCCTTTAAGCAGTCTTGTGCCTGGGACCCCATTTGCTGTTTCCTGCCATACCATGGAGACCCAGGAAATTCATGAATATCCTATCTCCTCCACAACTGATAGGAAATAAAGCATGGAATTGTTTTGCATTGTAAAACTAACTTACACATATCAGCACTGATGAAAATGGAAAAGCCTATGGAAAAGGCTGTTAAATGTGTGAGATGATTTTGCACTGAAAGTGGAAATCAGGGTGATAGTGTAGCAGCAGCCAGATGAGAGTTTTCATATGCTAGGGGTAGATTGGATGTTGGTGGGTAGAGGAGCAGTCAGGAAAACTAGAGGTGAATCTACAGGTGTACACAGTAACAGCAGACTGGAGGAAGTAGTCTGTACATGTCAGTGTATATACATATACAGTATATTTATACTGTATATGTATATATAGCATATATACAAAAGATTAACTTTTTGCGGGAACTGTTTTATAAAACTGGTGTTTGTACTTAAGTAAATATGTATATCTACACATAATATATGGACATTTATTTATAAAGTGTGGTAACTGCAAGGGTAAATATGATGGGTTAGCAGAAGGCTTTATAGCATGTTGAGGATAACAGAAAATAGCATGCTGTGTAAATGTTAGCGCTGAAAATTTTAAGGGCAAATTCACAAGTATGAGCATTGTAAATGAGTTGTATTGCTACAATCTTCTGCTTGAAGAAGTTATTTTTGTATGTCTGATATTGCTGTGACAACAAGATGTCAGAAAAAGAAGCAACAAACTCTTGAAAATGAGGGTGAGACCAAGTGAGGAAAGCCCAGAAAAAGGAAGACGCAGGGAATGAGGTGTTGAAAAAAGATGATAGGTGGGCTACAGAACGAGAGAAAAGACAGGAAAAAGAGATCTGGCTGGGCAGCTTTATTTCTTGTTCTTTTTCACTGCTTACCATTTGAAGCACTGATTTTATTGTACTCTCCTCAAATGCTTTGTGGCTTTCATCCAACCAGGAGTTACAAGAAGTAGGCAGACATGGTGAATATTTATTGACTTAACTGGACTTTTATTGATAACAAAGCAAAAGCCTTTTAGCTACACAGCAAAGAAACAGGATTAAATAAAACCCCAAATCCTCTTTGGCTGCAATATCAATCCCAGCTCAGTCTCAGAGTGCAAGAGTTGCAAAAGTATCAAAAATAATCTAAAATTAAAGACTAAAACAGCTAAGATTGATGTCCTGTTTAGGTACAGAAGCACCAATTGAATCAACTGAAAAACAGTTTGTTTATGCAGCCAGTCCTTCAAATAGACATCTATGAGCCAAGTGGCTATTAAAGAACATATGAAAGTACTGAGAGAAAAGACAGTCCTGGGGGTTTCCTTTGCTGCTGCTTTCTGAGCTAGAAAACGCCCTCCTTATTAAAAAAATTCCCCCTAGCAGCTGGTTCCCAAAAACCTGAAGAGGAGAGTTGCTACTGAGAATGAAGGGTAGGACTCATCAAGCAACAAATAAAGGAGAGGGAACTTCTTAGGAAAAAGATTTCTCTTCCTCCTTTTAGTGTTTATAAGTGTATTTATAGTGTTTCTACATCCTTTTAAGTAGTGTAAGTACATGAACAACACCTTGGTCTCTGTGGATGGGAAAGCACTGACAAGTCTCCAGTACAGCTCTACTCTCCCATTTTTTCAGAGCAGTGGCCCTCTTCATTCCTGATTGAAAATGTCATATTTTTATCAGTGTGCACAGATTTTTACTTTTATCAGAAAGGTACTACTCTTTCCTCACAGTGACACTGTTAGAAAAGCGGTCTAGAATCACCATCCACTGAATATCACTGGAGTTAAGTGCTTCTGCTGTGAATCACAGCCATCCAATTTATTAGCAGAGATTTCTCTTGTGAATGTCTCTGACATCTCAGGACTCAGATTTGATGGAGTCCTTCAGAAGAGGCAGTTAATTACACTGAGAGGATAAAAATAGTGAGGAAATATTTAATACTGCAAGACATCTCTGTGTGTATACTATAGCTATGGGGACAGAAAAAGAAAGGAGAAATACTTTGATGATTTTTAAGCATTTTGGAAAGTCGTTGTTCTCTCATAGCCAAAAGAGCAGTATTTTTCCTTCTCTGTGTATTGTACATGCAATTGTTAACCCTGGATGTAATTTCAGAGTTCCTTCAGGCGGAAAGCCACATTAAAAGGTGCTCTCTGCCCTCCACCCCCAGCCACGCTCTCAGCGACTCATCCTGCCCTTCTACAGCCGCCCATGGCTTGTGATGCCACCCTGGCAAAATCTGACGGGATCCGGGTTAGAAATAGCTCTGCTAAAGAGTTATTTTCAGCAATCCGGTTTACCCCGGTGTCCTGCAAGCAGTTGTGGGATAGCTGGAGCGGGGAAGCTGCAGAGGAAGAGCAGGACCACGCAGCCGGAGGCGGGAGGGAGATGCCAGCCTCCCAGGCAGGATGAACCCTGCTGCCATTAACACCTCTGGAGCTACGGGGGTGATCCTGTTCCTGCGGAAAACTATGGGCTTAACCAGGGCTATGAAGGAGGTGGTCTTCTCAGTTCCCTAGAGCTGCAAAAGTTGCTTGTTAGTGGCTTTTTCTCTCTGAGAATCCTTTGCTGTATTAATAGTTCTGCAGCTAGTTAATTAATAGTCATTAATAGTCCTACAGCTGTCTTACATGAACCGTTCCTTTCTGTGTCTGTGGATTGAATTTTTTTGTGTCAATTGCATATCTGCATGTAAAATTAGAAACCTGCACTCAAAAATTAGCAACTGAGAATATTCCAACACCAATATTCCATAAATCAACACAAATTTCTCTTCCAATTTGGGCACATATCTAAAGGATATGTGGTTAAAATTTAGTAGATGGTTTTGGATGTCTCCAAGATATTTGAAAGAGCTGAATAGTTTTTCTACATCAACAATTTTTTCCTGTTTCTAAATCATGAAATTGACTAGATAAAAATAATTTATAAAATTATTTTTTAAAACAGTTTCTAATACACAATTTTTAATTTTCAAATTTTAAAAATAGAGCTTCTGAGCACATCCACATGATCACTTATTAAGTTAACTGGATTTGATTTATTCTCTTGAAGTTTTTTCTCTTAAACTGGCTTGCATGTTGCTTAAGTGCCACAGGACAATTAATTTTTATAATATTAAATCTGGGAATATTTACAGATAGTCCACTTGGCAGGGCATAGCAGGCTTGGGAAGATGTGTGAGAACAAGAAACATGAATTCACCCAGTTTGAGTGGGCCCTTAGTGAGCGATTCCTGCTCTCCAACCTGACCTGCAGGGCACACTTAAAAGCTGCTGCACAAATCAAAAGATTTGGGCCCAAAGGGAAAACAGCAGAGGGAGATGCATTTCATTATGAGCAGTAAAAAATATGTAGTCTTCAAATTTTTCCCTTCTCAGTTATTTAGAATTAGAATTAGTTATTAGAATAAAAATACTGCTTGAATTAACCTTGTTATAAATTAAGAACTGCAATAATTTCCAAGTCTTCCCAGTCTCATAGTCTTGTGGTTACAAAGTCTGCTTACACTTTCTCTTCTGAGCCTCAACTGTATTAATTCATGAGCTTCAATTCATAAAACTCTTGTGAATAATTCTGATATCATCAAGCTGTTTCCTCAGCCCTCTGCCCTGTGTCTGCTGTGGTGGAGACTGGTCGTTCACGGGCACATCCAGAACTTGGGTCCAAGGAGATAAAATTTCCTCCTAGTGGCTGCATCAGCTGTCTCCTCCATATTGACCTGGGTCACATTTTTTGCACAACAGTCTCTTCTCCACGGAAAGACAAATTCCCTTGTGTCCTATCTTGGCATCAGGTTGATCATGTCTGCTCTTTCAGACCTGTAACAGCTGAATCCTGACGATATGTATAGGGCAGTCAGAAACTGATCCTGGGGATTAAAAACAGTGGGTCTGGTGTTTAATAGGTATCAACCTACACAGGGATGAGTTTCCAGACCTCTGACCACCTGTCTCTCCCACCAAATGCCGTGGGAGTTAGCAAACTTTGTGGGATTTAGCCCAGGAGTAAGAAGAGCAATTTGTAAAAGGAGTTGTATGTGAATTCCCCATGCACACAGAGACTGCTCTGTACAGCCTGTTGTGTGCAGAGAAGTTGAGATGCTGATGGAGAACTGATCCTTATGCTACAAAACTGACTGGGTATTGGTTTGGGTATTAAAATAATTTCTGTGGTGTTTCCCTTGCATTTCAGCAGAATTTAATGAGAAAATTAAAAATTAAAGCTATGCTAAAGGCAAATTCAAACAAAAAATTGCTGATAAATTTTTAAAGTTGTTGTTGATGTGTTTCTTATGCCTAGAAAAATAACTACTGCCATTCCAGTGAAAATGGGGTTCATTTTGCTGTCATTATTGGGACAAGGATAGACACAGCTTCAGCAGCAGCACAGCTTGCTACTTGTCTTAGTGCAGATGCTACTCCATGGAGGGGGCAGAGATACAGGAAGATGCAATTCCATAGAATTTTAAGTATATATTAATAGAAGGACTGCGTGTTTTTTAAGGGAGGATAGCTAGTCACCAGTGGAATGTTAAGTGTCTCAAAAGTACTGTTGAAACAAGGAATCAATGATGTTGCCATTTTAATGAAGCCATTACAGTGCCAGTAATCCCTGCAAAAATAATCTGTTGACAGACACTCACAAAAATGAACAGTAAGAATACAATAATCATTGCTTTTAAAACCACATTTCTAACACTGATTTGTTCATCCAAAACAGCAGAAAATGCTACGCCTATCTGAGATTTTTTTCTGATATTGACAATTACTTGGAAGGAACTTTGAGTTTAACTATTCAAATTAAGAAAACTTCACCAATGGAATGCCAGCAATTGGGGATGTTGAGTTGTGAGGATTTCCTGCAATGATAGGAGATGATACTGAATATAGGTTTAAAACACATTGGGATTTTTATAAAAAATTACACTCCTGATGTCTGGGATTTTTATAAAAAATTACACTCCTTCCCTACGCTCATAAGGAAGGGCTGCAGTAGTGTAGCCTTAGCAGAATTTTGGACTTTCTGTTCACATAAGGCAAACTGACTTTAATGCAGCACAGGTATGGTATCATCATGAGTAATTATACTCCAAATTTTGATGTTACATTTCACCTTACGTTGCTAAAACCTGTGGCCCATCTTTGTTAGTTGCATATGCCTCTCTTGCTCCAGTTTCCTGCCTGGAAAGTGGTGACTAAGTGTAAAAATACATGACTATAAGTGTATCTAGATGCCTGTAGCCAAAGCCTAGCTACCCATTACATGAAAACTGACTTGCAGTCTGTAGCAAGCCAAGCACTGGATCAATAAGCAGTGACAATCCATCAGGAGCAAAGGAAGAAGTGTCTAGTTTAAACTGCACAGTGTACACACACATGGCTGTGTTCCTGTCCACAGAAACAATCTGAACAACTATGTGAACATAAGTCATCAAAAATGTGGATATATGGATACACTATGGATATAGTCTAACTCAAACCATATAAAGACTTGAAACTTAAGAGAAAGAAGTTCCATTTTCTTAACTTATATGAAGATTTTCATACTCCATTTTCAAAAGTAAAATCCAACGACATTTCTCTTCTCAGTCTTCATAAATAGAGACAGATTTATATGCAAATGCCCTCTTGTTCCTAACTAGAGCCTCGTGTCTGCCAAACTGCCAGAATTTTGTCCAACAGTTACAAGTCTTGGCAGAAAAAACATATGTACACACATACATATAGGTTTACAGAACATTCTGCCATCATGTTACTCTGTGGCCTGGAAAAAAGCAGTACTTGGAAGTTTATGAAATTTTACTAAGAAAGTCTTGACTTACAATGTAGACAGATTATACCACAGAAATCAGAACCCTTTCACAAAATTTTAGGGCATGATAGGTCAACAGTTTACTTTGCATGCGCTTGTGAGAGGAACAAAGTAAGAGATGAAACAATTCACTTGCAAGAATACAGAAAACTACTAGTTTTTGTGGTTTTTATGATCCTCAGGGAAAACTAGGATTTCTGAGCAGGCCAGATGGAGCTGGGGTCTGGACTGGCAGCATAGATTCTCATTAGCACTGTAGAAGTCTCTGTTCTTGTTGGCCTTGATCTCTTGCAAAGCTTGTGTTAGTTCTCTTTGCTGAACCACTCAGCCTGCTCTGTGGAGATCAAGGCTTTGGTAGCTTTTTGGTAGTAGCCAGCTACTACCTCCCTACACCCCATTTTCTCACACCTAAAATAGGGATAATAGGTGTTTGTTTAGTGAAGTTGCTACAAGACAGCAGTACATGTTGCTGCTGTTATTATTTGTGGGTTTGGGATCAGCATGATGGGAGTACTCAGCAAGATCTACAAACCAGGCAAAACCTCCAATCTTCAAACATTCACCTATCCTCGGTTAACAGGCATTTTTTTCTATTATCTACTAAACCCCAGACATGAATCCATTTACTAGTCAGTCCTTAAGCGTATGATGATGCAAGCCTGATGCCACATCACTGGCTCTGAGGGTTTTGGTGTTTCTTCCCTCTGAGACTGAGACAGCTAGGCTCGAGAACTTCTCTCCAGGGAAAGCTGTAAGCTTTCCCAAGCTCCACAGCATATCACTGACCTGTGTGTGGGTCAAGATCTTCCTGGTCCAAGGGATTGTTTTCTCCTGTCAAGGATCAGCCTCTGTTCTGGCTTGTCAAGGGATGTGTTATCAGCTGGGTGCCACTGTTTGTGTGTCAGCCTATTCCAGCTTGTCCAGAGCAGTGTGTCCTGCTGGTTGTCCTGCTGGTGTGCCAGTTCTCTGACTCCTTTCATAGTTGTGGACTGGGTACTGCTAATTGAATTTTCACAATTTTTATGTACTTATGCCAATCAAAGTCATGGTTTGCTTCCTACTCTAAATCATAATTGGAAGTCACAGTAAATCTGGGTATGAGAAAACCAAAAATAAAGTCCAAATGGAGATTCATGCTACATTTAGATCACCTGATGAAAACACCATAGAAATGTAAAATGTTAGTGTGGCAGTGTAAGGATGTAACATTTTGATTAGGGATATAGGACACCTCTTTTCAAAATCCATTAGAAAATGAAAATTCAGTAGTGCTTGAAACAGATTGTCATGCAGAGCCATGACACTGCTGCCTTTTGAGTACTAGCAGAAATACTTCATACTTTGTGTATGAAGGAGAAAAGGCTGCACTGTAGAGGTACCAAATCTCTGCAGGTTTGATCTCTGATGTGCTCTGAGTCACTGGCAAGTTGTGAGGGTGTGCACTATCCCATCACATGTTCTGTTTTCCTGCAGAAGGAACCAGAAGCACATCAGCATGGGGGAAGATAAAATTCTCCCTAAATACTTCCTCTGCATTGTCAGTGGGCCAGGACTGTGGAAACCCACTTGCCCTACTTGCTGTGCCCCCTAGCCCGTGCACCCAAGACAAGAAGTGCCCAAGGCACAGCTGCTTTGCCGTGCAGATGCAGCCAGCACAAGCTGCATCAGGGCAATGACCAATCAGTCTGGGGTGATGTTACTGTATCCCCCCTCACCTCCCTGCTTCTATGGAGCTGGAGAGTATTCCTTTCTCCTTCCTTCAGTCCGAGCACACCAGCGTGCCAACACTGCAGCTGCTCCTTGCCCAGCAGCCCCAGGTCAGTGGCTGCAGAGTCCGTGATTTCAGCACACAGCTCGCTGAGGCTGACATGAATAAAGCAATTTACTCCAGCTGAGGAGCCCATTTGTCTGATAGTTTGTTCCATAACCCCTTCTGTAGTTTGGCTAATTAGTTACTTTTCCTTTTCAGATGAGTGAAAATCAAAAAGGCTTAAACTAAAGCTTTGTGTCTCAAATGACTTATTTTTTTTTTCCACTAAATCTCTGTTGAAACAATTGCTGTATCTAAGGACACTCTGAAGATTTGGATATAAATACACACAGCAAGTAATGTCTGTTTTACTTGTATTGCATCATGTTGCACTACATCTGTTGACATTTAGTCACTCCAAATACACTTTCATGCAAGCAGAAGATGTAAAACACATAGTCAAGTAAGAGAACATGTTGTATATTTTGTTGTATTTCAGTGAAACGCTATACCTAGAATAAATAAATATAAGTGATACTTGGGGTTTGTTTTTTTCCCCTGTTGGGACACAGAATGAAAAGCTGTAGTATTCCTTCATGCCATTTCTATTTTAATTATGTAACATTCCTAGGGAAATGGGCAGCTAATTTTGGTAGATATAGTAGAAAAAAATACTATTTGTTTTTCTTTTTTCTGTTTCTTTTTTTAACGGTGGCTTTACAGCATTCATAAGCTTGGATAAAAGACAAATATTACAACTTGGAAAACTGATATTCATGACTGACAGAACCGTTTATCTGAGTGTTCAGGTTCTCTTGTACTTAAAAATTTCCATAGCTAATCTGATTCTTTCGAAAGGCTTCAGTCCATGGAAGCTAGAAATCATGTTTAGAAAAAACACACTAAAGCCTTTTAGAAAAGGAGTTGAGAAGAAATAATGTGGCAGGATAATAAGGAGGACTGGAAGAGAAGAGTAGTGGGAAAAGTTATGAGATCAAAGCTTAACTTTGTTTTAGTCACTTGTTTTGCTGGTTTCATATAGCAAATTGCTAGTGGAGTTTCCTGGGAAATATTGTCTTATATAAAGCTTTGTTTCTAGTGACAATTTAGCATGTCAGTTAAATAGTAGCTGGAATTGACCACAGTCTTCTATGTGAGGAAAACATCTGGGCTGTGATACCTGGGACAATAGGAATAAATAAATAACACTGCAGATGTGGTGCTTGTAAATAAGGATAGAGTGTAACTGGGTTTTTTGTTTTTTTCTAAGAGAAGTTTGGGAAGGCTCTAAGAAACATTTTGGACTGTTTTGAAGATTAAAGGATTAAAAGAATTTTATTAGAACTGTACCAGATTTAGAACATTTACCTAGCACATAGTCTGCAACTATTTTTTTTTTATTTTTCCCAGGCTGGTAGAATAAATGAAGAATTTCACCAGTACATTTAAAAGTGTGCTAGTGAAGAATAAGTAGTGAGTGTGTTGGGTGGGCTGTCTTTAAACCAGCTACAGACTGGTGAGTGCTGGTAAAGGGAATTTACTGTAAAGACCTTTTCTGTGTGTCAAAGGTGTCATGAACAAGGAAAAATGACCAATCCATGTTGTATGTCCTAGTGTGAAAACACACGTATTGCTCTTCAGATCCTTGCAAAAGTCTGGCTATAAACCCATGAAAACCACATTTCTGACTTCTCAGGATGACTGCTCCACTAAGTGTAATGCAGCTCTGAGGATCTCTACCTGCATGAGAGCTCTGCTGGGAACCTGCCAGGTTTGGCAGAGATGGCATAGCAGAGTTTGCTTGGGTGGATTGGAGATGAGGAGGAGAGGGAGAGGCATGCAGGAGTAAGCCTTTGCTAAGTAGAAAGAAGACATCTGTGTCACGAATACACAACCCAGCTGTGATCAGTCAGCTATACCTTTGACCTACCAGCACCTTTTCAACTAGTGTCATCCTCACCGGATTTCATGGTGTCAGACAAAATACTATTGAGCCACAGTCTTCCAAAGAGCTTCCTATTTGAAAGTGATTTTACTGAAATAAAAATAAAAATGTTACAAAGACCATATTTTAACAGGTTTCATTGTTTGTGCAAGTAAATTAAAGGCATGCCTGTTTGAGTTTTCATGAGATTAGTCTGAGATATGCTATGATACTGTTAGTTACATGTTGCATTTTACTGCAATTACATCCTTCATCCAACTGCTTACATAATGTATCTGTTAAAGTCAATTTTTCTCTTTGAGTAAGAAAGATAAGGCTGTAATATCAATCTAAGATCAGTGGAACTGAGGGAGAAGAAAAATTAAAATTACTGTTTTCAGAGTTCCAGGGGCTAAACCCAAGCCAAAGTCCTTTCTGCTCCTCAGCCCTGAGATTTTCTTTTGGCACAGTCTCCAGAGTACTCTGTCACCAGATCTACTCTGGTTACTGTGGAGGTAGCCCTGCAGTCTGCTGGGTTTGGGTATGTGCTCTGAAGAACGTGCCAGTTTTTGAGGAAAGTGGTTTGGATTGGGTTATACCCTTCTTGGAAAGCCTTTTAGTGCTGATGGAAATGCTGCTCCACAGTGTGCAAGCGGTCCCACAACTCCTTATTTTAGCAACAAAGCTTTGTTTGACATTGCCTTTCCTGCCTCTTTTGTGGCCTGTGACCACAGCAGCGAGGCATAAGGGACTAAGACTCACCGTCTTCCAGACACTCCTTTGTATTTGTTGCATTCTGATACTGTTGCAGCTGGTTACTATGGTGTGAATCACATCTTTCAGAGCTGCTGACGCCCTAGAGAGAAAAGGGCTCCAAGTGATTGATGGTCTGGATCATCAATCTCTCCTAAACCCTAGGCACTGAACGCAGATATTCTTGCCCTGCATAAATCAGCTCAGCTCTGCCCTTCTTTCCAGAGGGACTGATTTGCAGGGTCTAGGTCCTGGCTGCCACCAGCCATCTCCTGAGTCAGCTGTAGAGGAGGAACCCATGTAAAACACAGCAAAGGACAAATCCTTTGCAATGCCTCGATGTGCATGGCCCGATGGTTTTGGTGTTAAATCAGACAGAAGAAAAACTGCAAACAAACTTGAAGGCAAAAGACAGTGCTTTGCAGGGTGTGTTGAGAAATATCAGCAATAGGGGAATCAGTTTATCTGGAAACTGAAGCAGTGTGGAAACATTGGATTTTCCTGTGTATTATTATGTATATACACACCCTATTATGTATATAGTACACCCTGACAGCACTAGAAGAGTTGTCATGCAAATCCCCTTTTCTTCTCCTGTCTTCCCCAGTATGTTTATCAACCTCATAACTAGCTCATAAAAGAAATTTAGGATCAAAGACAATAATTTTTTTCATATTCTGGCTTTAATATCTCTCATAATGTCAAGTAGCTTCACCAACAGTGGCTGCAATGTTCACTGTGAGCGTTATTAAAAATTCACTGCTACTCTTATGCTAGCTAAGCCTTAACAGAAAATAGAGCATTTTTAGGATGTTGTTAGGATGAAAGCGTTAAAATAATGAGAGGAGGGAGTAGTTTCTCTCAAAGTGAACTTGAAGCTGAGAATGCTAAAAATGTCAGTGTGGGAAAACTCTATTTCTTATGCCTAGTGTTGCTCATCCTCTGTCTGTTTTGAGAAGTAGAACTCCTGTGGAGAGGTGACACTCTCTCACAGGCAGGCTTGAGGTTAAACCAAGCCTAATGGAGCCAGTGTCCCGTGTCTCTGCAGCCTGGCTTTGTTAGGGAGCTAATGAAACAAGTCTACTCACTGTATTTCAGCTGTGGTTTAATGGTGCCTTGTGATTATGTGTTCATTCACATAGATGTGGGTAATTGCAAATTCATGAGCAGCCAGAAAAAAAATGGACACTTTGAAACCATCATCTTTCAGGCAAATTTTAGGTAGCCTTCTATCCTTATCCCACTGAGCTGTTTATTTATTTGATTTCTGTCTTATTTCTCAGTGACTGGTTTTATTTTTTAATTACATTGATCCAAGATTATTATCATTAGATTATTAATAAACTTGATAATTTTCAAGCAAGTTTTGAAGAATGCTTCTTACCTGACAGTGTCAGTAATAACTGGTCCTCCAGCAAATGCTGAGCAAGATTCCTTCCTTTACTGTAATAAATACTTGATATTTTCAAATGAAATTTAGGAATGCTACTAGGTTTTTCCTCCAGACTTAGTCCCCAAAAATCTTTTGCTGAAGTTTAAGCATCATTTAAATTTAACATCTCTTTGTCAGGTGTTATGGAGAAGACCTTTCCTGATGCCTATTAGTTAAACAATTCCTTTTTTTCTTTAGTGCTCAGATACTTTTTCCTCCTTATGAATTTCTTCTCAGATTTGTTCTGCCCACCTTTTACCTTTCCTTTTTTTTTTTCACTGCTGTGATTATTTGTTCTGTACTTTGGGCTTGATCTTCCTTGCCATGAGGTGGAAGGCGGGTACAAAAAAGTCAGAGGTCAAAGGCCTCTGGAAGAGAAGAGACAGATTTCCTCACCTGAAACTTGAAGTCCTTTCATTTCTTTCCTTTAACCAGCCTGAATTTTTGGAAAACTTGAGGTCTTGGCTAATTAGAGGGAGAGAGTACCTGATTCTTGTAATATCTCTACTTGCTTACCTGCTAAGAAATTAATCTTATTTTCTCTCTCATGTGGTTTGGGGTAGTACGTAGGGAAAATCTTCTGTGGAGAGTGTTTAGTGCTTATAAATAAATTTTCTTTTGTTTTTATTTCACATTCACTTTTCAGAGACTGACTTTACTTCCATATTTAAAAATATCTTTTCACTTGTCAAATTCACTGACTTCACTGTTACCAAAATAATTGATCTGGTACATCTGTAAACTTTCACTAAGGGTCATTTTGCTTTATGAATATTGAGATAAATTAGAAAAGGCATTTGGGAAATTTTTCTACTTCAGAAAAATAAGATTAACTCACTGCTTGAACACTTTCTGTTTTGGCTCGTTGTATCTCCAAAATAGCTCAATATAGGACTTCCAGATGGGTACATTGGCCTAATCTGTTGGCTTTGGCAACTATAAGTAGTGTTGAGTAGACTCTCTTTTCACTGATAGTGCTTAAGCAGTTGTGGTTAAAATGACTTTGTTGATAGAACAGTTTCCACATACGTAAAAGGCTCTGAAAGGCTCATGAATAAAGCCATGGGTAGTTGCAGCAATTGGACTCTCGACTTTGTGGCACTATTTAGAATTCTGGAAATTCTGTAGAAATGTCAAAGAATTTGTTTCCATGTGTTGTTTTTGATTATTAGTTTTCAGTCTAGACTGTGAACCTTTATCTTCTGGTTTAGAATTTGTGACTGTTATCCTAACTTTAAATTAAGGGCAGGAGTGCTTGAGAGTCAGGAAGAAACAAAACAGTTTTTAGCACTAGAATTTTACCTTCTTATATTTAAGGTTTTAAAGTCTAACTTCAAAGTGAATCACTTGTCCTTTTCAATATTTAAGTGGTTTTGGTAAAGAAAAAAATTCAAAGTGTTCCTTTGGCCTCTCCTTCTGTATGTTACTGATTTTCAGGCTTCAGAAATGAAAAAAAACTCTTACCCTCCTGGCATGCAACACTCTTCAAACTTAAGAGTCTCCAACCATTTGTGCTTTAACTATAATGAAAATTTAATTGAAACAAATTAGGTTGGTGTGGCATGGACTAGTCCCTTTGCCTGACAGTAGGTGGGTATCTCTACAGATGGCTGTGCAAAGAAGAGGGGCAGAAAAATGCATTGTTACCCTTGCTTGCCTGAGAGAGGTGTTTGAAGGCAGAGGATATATTTTAAGATTGCCATATCTGATGGTTCTTATTTAATGTGATTGAATCAAGATACTAGTAGAGTGCTTAAATAAAAAAGAAATATTCCCTTGCAAGGACGTTGATAATTTAAAAATTATTCTAGTGAATGGCAAGTGGCGCTCATTGTCACAAGTGAATGGGAAAGAAAATACGTGTGTGAAAAATGTCAGTGAGCAGAGAAAAGAGAGAAGAGAATTTAGTAGAGTCATTTGTCTGGAGCAAATTAGCAAGCCAGTGGTGGGTGATACCATTAGCATTAATAGGGAAATAATTTGAGTACTTCTTCTTAGGACATGGGCCTGCTGGAGTGAGTCCAGAGGGCTACAAGGTGATAAGAGGGAGGGAGAACTTCTCCTGTAAGGAAATGCCAAAGGGCTGGGGCTGTTCAGCCTCAGAGGAGGCCTTGGGGTGATCTAATTGTAGCCTTCCTGTACCCAAAGGGGCCTACAAGAGTTCTGGAGAAGGACTCTTTACAAGAACAGGTAGTGACAGGAGACAGGACAAGGACAATCTGAAAGAGGGTAGGCTTAGATTAGATATTTGGAAAAAGTTCTTTAATATGAGGATGGTGAGGTGCTGACATGGGTTGCCCAGAGAAGCAGTGAATGTCCTGTTCCTGGAAGTGTTCAAAGTTCTGACAAACTGGTCTGGAGAAAGATGTTCCTGCCCAGAGAACTCCTGGCAGGAAGTTTGGAACCAGGTAATTTTTTTTTAAAAAAAAATTAAAAATTAAAAATTTAAAAAAACAGATAATTTAAAAAAAAACAGGTAATTTTTAAGCTCCCCTCCAGTCCAAAACATTTTATGATTTAGTTTCCTAGAAGAAGCAGAATAAGAGCTGAAATTATAGAAAGTCACATTTAGGACTAGTAAGTGTATGCAAGTCACACTTTCAAGGAAATAAAGACACTAAGAATTTCCTTGCATTTAAATTGCACATTTTTTCTGACTGTTATGGTTGTGAACAATACCTAAGGATCCATTAGTGGGGGCAGTATCCTTTTTAATTTGGGGTTTCTTTCCTACACCTGCCAATGCATTTGATTTTTAGAAGACTCATTTCTGTTCTTTCATTCAACTGTGGGGAAGTAAGAGAGGTGATTGGGATATTTTGGTGTTCATCTCCCACTCCCTTGTCTCATGGACAGATATTTTTGTTGTGCTGCTCTCAGTGTTTGCAAATACATGGCTCTGAACTTGCAATGGGTGGTGTAGTTTTCCTTGGAAAAAATTATTGTGTGTTCTATGCATGTCTACAATTTTTCAAGACAGACTTCAGCTGGACTGTAGTTCAGCTGCTACCCTTAAACCTGTGATTAAGAAAAACATTTAAGCTAGAACACAGCTGTCCTCTCTGCAAAATGTCAATAAGATCAAATGTTCAGAGTAGTCATAATGACAAGATTTTTTGGCTATGAAGCATAGAATCACTAAGGCTGGAAAAGACCTCTAAGATCATTGAGTATGTCTTATGAAATACAGATAACTTGGACTAATTTGTTTCCACCAGTCAACAGTGGGTGTGAACCTGCATTAGAACCAAGGTCTGGGCTGCAGAAATGTTTTATCTCTGCTAATATTGATCTGGCTGGAGCTGGACTGGATGGATGCTTGATTTCCATTATATGGCTATTGCTGTTTTCTGTGTTTTTCTGATTTCACTTGTAGTAGAATTAAGATAATAAAGAGCCCTTTTGAAAAAAATCTGATTTTATACAAAGCATGCACATGTTTTAATAAAATCAAAGTAATTTGCAAATACCTCTCAGCTCACAAGCCTTTAGGATACCTGGGGACAATGAACACAAATCTGCAACAGACTTGGCTGATAACAGCTTTGTTGTTACTGTGCATTTAAGGTTGTTAAATTTTGTTTGTGAACTCTTTGCATAGATACCAATAGTTTGGAGTTTTGTTTGGTAGTGGTGGTGTCTGTAATTTCTTTGTTATTGATGGAAATAATTAAGATGACCATCAGAGTGGGTGCAATAATTTAAGCATTTGTGTATTT
This sequence comes from Cyanistes caeruleus, assembly GCF_971803275.1. Lineage (NCBI taxonomy): Eukaryota > Metazoa > Chordata > Aves > Passeriformes > Paridae > Cyanistes > Cyanistes caeruleus. Next base: position 41,799,974 of record NC_141706.1, on the reverse strand, counting down.
TCTAGCTGACTTAGTGGCAGAATATGGTGGCTGTGTGTGTTTGTCAGCTTGTTGCACTGCACACTGGTGCTTGCCAAGGAGGCTTCTGGAAGTGGAGATTCCTCAGGAGCATGGACACTGCGTGGGCACTTGCAGCTGGACAATGTTCTGTTTGTGTCAGGACTGCTTCACCCTCAGACAGAAAGCTGTCCTTCTCCTGTGATTTTCATTGTGGTTGCGATTTCTGGGATTTTAAATAGATTTTAGCTCAGCTGATTTTTCTTAAATGTTTGGTCTTCTTACTAGAAACATGATGCATTCAAAAACTTGTGGCATTAATTCAGGACTTCAGATAAACTGAGTGTCTCTACAGCTTTTGGATAGGTGTCTTTTCATAAGGGCACTGCTTGAAATTAAACAGCTTTGTGTTTAATGAATTATTTAAAGTTAAGAAAGTGTTCTTTTCCAAGAGGTTGTTATAGACAGAAGTAATAGTACAACAGTTAACACTGTTGGCCATAATAAATTTTTTTTCATAAACACATATCTTCATTTTAAATTGTAGCATCTGTATTTGAATATTTTACTCCAGCTGCTGCTGGAGAGAGATTTGAAGTTATGTTGCTTTAATCTTTTCTATAAAAGCATTGATGGTGAAACAGCCTTAAGACTAGGCTTTTTGGGCAAGGATTTTCCAGGCAGTGATGGGCAAGAACAGCTCTGAAAATGGTTCAATCATATTGATGTGAAAGTTGCCAGTCAAGAACAGAGGCTTGTCAGCAATACATTGACGGTGGGCTCTGAAGAGTAAAATAAAGTGTTTTGCTGCCCACAAGTCTGCAGAAGCTCTGGGTAGGACTTGGACACTGCCTGCCCAGTCTGAGCACTGTGCAGGTACCTGCAGATTGCGCCTTCAACCACTCCCTGTCTGTCACAACCAGGCCTCTGTCACATAGAAAGAACTAATGACATCGGGAAATTTCTCAAATTTCTTTCTACTTAAATAACAGTTCATTTATTCAAACTTTTGAAAGGTAAGTTCACGCTGAGAGACCTTGTTTCATTTTTTTCATTGTGAATAGTGCCATTTCTTCAGTGAAGGCCTGTTTCAAAATGAGAGCTGTTTAAAGGTCAAACATAGTTTAGAGCATCATTATTCACTTCATGTGCTCATTCTTTGGGAAGTGCATTCAGACACCTGATTGTTGCAAAAATATTTTTGCTAGGCAAAAGCTCCTTTTCTACGTGCTGGAAGTGTTACTTTTGAATTCAAGTAAAAAATGCTATTTTAGTAAGGCTGCAGAGTGATGTGTTAAAAAACCAGAATAATATTAGTATTTTTTGTTCACTCTGATTTGATAAAGCCCATTTTCCTTTTGGAGGTACCTTTCTTGGCCTCCTGCCCCTGTTTCTCAAACAAAAGTCTTCAGCTACACATAGCTTACTAGCTTAAGTACACTTTCAAAATGGTAATTTAAGAGCCCTGTATAGCCAAAATAGCTCTGTTCCGGAACGACTCACAGCATGGTCTTTAAAACAGAACACCCAGCCACTAAACTGTTCTGTGTCACCTCAAAACATCTGCTGGAAAACAAGGCTATAATAGATACATTGTTCTCAGATCCTTTTTTCTTTTTTGTTAAGTCCTATTAAGTAGCCAGTATTTCATTTCAGTAAAATAGGGCCCTTTTCTCTTGAAGCAGGAAAAACTTTCTTTCTACAAGGATAATTCTGTATGCGTGCGTGCCAGTTCTTTCTTTTACATCTTTTCTTTTAGAGTTTCCAGTGAAGAGCTATTCTAACTCAAATAGTGGCTGTTTACTCCTCTTGGATATTTCTTTCCTACCGTGCATATGGCTCTCTCCTTCGTTCCCGTCCCCCCGTTGTGTCCCAGTGCTGTTTCCTCACTGCCTGAAAAAGGGCAGTGTTCACACGGGTGGCTGTGCTGCATTTTCCCTTTGCTCTTTGCGCCGTCACGCGAAATGTCTGCTGCTCTCTGGGTTCTGTTCTGCATCCACAGCTCCCAAAACAAGTAATGTGCGTTTTCCCTACAAACATAACCTCCTTTGTGGGCCATGGGACAGCACTCTCCTATGGGGTCCAGATCAATTGGGTATTTACGCTACAGCATTGGCTTCCATCCATGATTCCCCTTCCCTCTTTCCTCAAAGGTAGTGGGTGAAACAAGATGAAGTATTCTTAATCGACAAGGAAGATTTGTAGTTGCTTTTAGGTCTACAGGTCTAGAAATTTAGAAGATGAAACTAGAAACTACAGGTAGCTTTGTTATTCAGAGAGCTCATAACCTGAGAGGACCCTTTGGAGGTAGTTGGCCGAGAAGGAATCTCCTGAGGCCTTTCTTTTTATTCATCCTTTGATCAAAAGTGTTTGCCTCTGAAATGGCAGAGTTTAAAGACTGCCTCCAAAAGCATCTGCTCTGAGCCAGCCCCAGAGAAATGACTGTATCTGTAGGCAAACTGGAAACAACATTTCCGCTGCCAGATGAACTTTCAGGCAGTTACATTTTGATCACAGTGGGGAAAGCAAAGAGGAACACGGAGTTATGAAAAACAGTTTTATTAAAATAATAATAAGAAAATCTATTTCAAGTTAATTGCATTCCATTTAAAGTATAGCCCGTAATACCGACCTACCAGGTTCAAAGTAAATAGCAAGCAAAATAGCTTGATGTATTTGATGAGTAATAATTTTATTTTAATTCACATCATCATGTCAACTCTTCCTGTTTCAAAACAATTGACTACTGACTTTTTAATTTTAGATGTGGAGATTTTCCAAACATATAACAAAATAAAAGCACTTCATAAGGAAGGCAACACATTTGTCTAATTATAACTGTGATATGGAAAATGTTAAGATTCTTAAAACCATGTTTTTTATTTAATAATGAAATTTGTGTGTGGAAATATATATTGCAGGTCTGCCATTATAGTACATAAAGTATTGATGTTTCTTATGAGTCTTGATGAATTTGAACAAAAGAACACACAAAACAGAGTAAGATGCTGCAGTTAAATATTCCTTGTCTGTTGGTCTTTTCATTATTTGACAAGAATTTGATCCTCACAGAGTTGTGTATCCTTGTAGGAGAACCAGTCTCTTCAAAAGACTTGTGAAACTGATAGTGTGCATTGTGAGGGAATCCACTGGCATAAACTGATGTTTTCATGTGATTTCTTTCAAAATAGCTGTATTTGTAGCAAAAAATGACTTCAGTTTATATCCAACTTTTGTCTGATATGTGGTCATGGCTGAGATGCTGTTTCCTTTTCAATCTGGGCTTTCCAATGAAACTCCTGTAGGATCAACCTAATGCTTTTTGTCTCCACCTTTATTTTGTATACCCACAAAGTTTTATAGGGTGGAACTGGAGCTGTGGCACCTAACAGTGTGCAAGATTTCAGAGGTACCTGTAGTCACTTGAACAGCATTTTCTTTGTGTTTATAGCTTGACAACAAAATACATAATTCTTTGTATAGGCAGCATTTGTCTTTTCCTGGGATTGGGTGCTGTGCCTCAATATGTGAATTTATCCACTAGTTCCTTGGTAACTGATTCTTCTAGGGAGGAATGCCAGCGTGGAGCCCATCTCATACCTGCCTCAGTAGGGTGGCATTTTAGGTGCTGGAGTTTCCCTCCTGGCTCTGTTTGGTGACTGATGTTTGCTCTTCCCCTGGCCCTCCTCCTGTGAAAGAGAGAAAAGAAGGGAGAGAGAAGGTTTCTACCCTGGGACCACTCCTGGGATGGAGCCCACTGTTATCTCTTGGTCCCCTACTCATGGCTATTGTGGGAAGGGCACTGGAGCCTGCGTGATGCCTCTGTAGGTTTGCTGACTGGTAGGATTACCTTCTCTCTTTTACTTTCATTTTAGGGGAGAATCTCCCCGTTGGACTTGTGCTTGAATGTTTTTATGATCTCTCCCCATTGACACACTGCTGCCTGTGTGATCTCTGCACCTTGATGCCTTGGGAATGGTCTCGTTCTTATTTTCCTCCTATAAGGCAGGCTGAAACCGCTTCAGTTACAAATCCTTATGACACTGGACAATGAAAATTGCCTTTCAGTGAATACACTTAAATGTCCCATAGATTTTCTATTGCCGTTGTAGAAAAAGTAGGTGTATATATATGAATAGCTTCAAAATGTGGCATATTAACTAAATTATAGAGACATTTGTCTGTAATATCTTACTGTGAGAATTTCCAAAGAATGCAGTCCAGATCTCTTCCTTTCTGTAGCCAGAGTTGCACTTATTTTCTTAGCACTGTTTTTGTTCCCAAAATGTGTGTTTATTAGAAATAGGTAACAGAAAGCAAGGTCATGTTGTGCCAAAGGATTCTTCTAAATGTGATGTGTTTTTGCTTCAGGAACTTTAGCTGTACAAATATTTCTGTGGGTTTGGGAAGGGAACCAGTTGTTTCCTCTGAGCTATCACTACAAGTATTCTGAGGCTAAATCCTTGTCCTGCTGGGACGCTGGAGCCTGGCTGGGATACAGGTGAGCTTGGCACTTGAAACCCAGATCCTGACCAGACAGAGACTGCACACAGGGAGGCCAGGCCAGGACAATAGCAGAACAAATTACTAATGACACCTAAAGGAGGAAAAGCAATTTGGAAAATGTCACTGTTTGATTTGCTGTTCATGATTTGACTGCCACGATTACAAAACATCAGATTTCATGAAGTTTTCACTGACTGTTTGACTAAGCAGGATCCTATCCTACAGTACAGGGACTGTTCTTTTGATCACTGATACTGCAGTGAAACGAGAGGGAAAGGCAAGAAAAAGACAGAAGATTAATTCTAACTAATAAGCAAGAGGTATTATCATTAAAAAAACCCCTTAAACTGGCTCGGCAGAAGAGTGACCTCTTTTAGGTTCATCTGTTTTCACATTGGGCCCGGAGCAGGCAAAAATTCAATTTTTCCCATGAGGAGAGAGTATGGCACAATTCTCCTCCCTGAGAGCCCTGGGCTGGTAACAAGTGCTGCTCCTTGTCCTGTGCCAGGCAAGGTTGAGACAGATGCCTCCCCTGGGGAGAAGTGTGACCAGCAGAAACATCAGAAAGCTGGTGATGTGGTCAGTGAAGACTTGTACAGTTTCCCTGTAAGAATTTCAAAACAGTCCCACAGCATAATGTGAGGGTTTTTCCTCCCAATTCTCCTTCAAACAATCACTTATCTCTTGTACTAAAAATGTGATTTCCAGCTTAAAAGAGATACAAAACCCACTGAAGGTAGATTATATAATTACCTTCCTTGTGTTGTAGTGTTTATCTTCATGTTGTTTGCTTTTGAAGGGCTCATCAAAGCATTGCAGTGAGAGAAGGCTGGCTAGCCAAAGCTTTTCTCCCTGGGAAGACAAAAAATATCCTCAGTACTGCAGCTGGGCAGACTATAACACTTAGGAGTAGGTATCTTTCCTTGTGAGTTACCAATTCAAACTATATCTGAATGGGGCCCTTGGCCAATTAGTTATCTATGGGAATGGACTCATGTTCCAGTTCAAGGAAGACTTTACATCCCAGCTGGAGCTCAGCAGTTTAGCTGTCAACAATCCCAGGAAAATGAAGCAAAAGATATCCTCCAAGATGACTGGAACACACTGGTAAGGGAATCTGAAGAAAAGAATTGCACCAGCTGTGTCTCACTTCTTTGGCATATAGAAAGAGAGGGTTTATTTCAGTGCTAGCAAAACTGGCTATACAATTAGCTTTGCAGTTACACAAGCTCTACATGAAAAAAGTGTGCTTGCCTGTGAAACATTTTGTGTCATAATCCATCATCTCTCCCTCATTTTTTTTTTTGGTTTTGTGACCTGATCTGAATCTTTATTATGGACACAGAGAATATGCTGCACAAAAGAATGAACAAACCAAGTAGAAGAAGATACTAATTCCAAAGGATTTGTAGATGGAAGAAAACGTTGACCTTACTTAACCTATTTCCTATGATATATACCATATCATGGTATAGAAAAAGTGTACAAACATGGATATTTGCATCTGAAACAGATAAAATATATATGTGTTGATTTATGGTTTAAAAAGTCTTTTAAGAACATATATCAGATTGAATGTGATAAACATTTCAGAACAGAGTTCCCATTGTCATTTGGCAATTTAAGCAAGGTGCTGCAATTATTCCCCTGGTTTAGAGATGCAGGAGGAATCAAGGAAGCTTTGTCATTGTATTTGAATGTAGAAATGGTCCTAAGTCAGTTCAGGGAGTAAATTAAACAGCTCAATTAAGTCCTAACACACAAACAATTATTTGATTTGACCTGTGTAATTTTACTCTCCAAAATGAAATAGCAACAATCCTATTATTTGTAAAAACTTTATCTTCAGTATGATTTGAAAACCTTGGAAAGTCTATATGTAGAAAGAAGATTAAAATTTATTTGGGGAAGAAAAAGGTGGGAGAATGGTTTTAACTGTAGGAAACACTATGGAGAACTGTATTCCTATCAATAAGTACTGAAAGAGTCCACATCAGTTATTGTTAAGGAAAGCTACAAACCCCTTCTGGGACTTCATTTTAATCCATTAATTTTCATCCATTGATTTCCATGCTACATGCATAATAGAAGTAAGAATTCAAAGTAGTAAATGAGTTACATTACCTGTCTATGCTGAGGTGCTAAAATCAATTTTCTGTAAAAGCAGTATGCCTTTGATCTCCCCCTTTTGTATTGCAGAAATAGGAATGCACACGTGAGCTGGGGAGACTGAAGCAGGACCTGGAATGGATAGTTCCAAGGTTTTTGGTCCTGAGCCTGGTTCCACAGGATAAAGATCACTCCTCCACTGCCAAATCAAGCAAGTCAACCTATGCAATTATGAGAAGGAACTGGAATAATATAACATTTTAGGAATAAAATATTTAGTCCTGCTTGGTTTACATAGGGGGAAAGACATGAGCAGATAAAAGGAAAGATACAAAGTTTATAATTAGAATTTTAAATTCCAGCAGTAACTGAACTACATAATGGTTTATAACTGTAGGAAAAAAAATGCTTGGTGGGTTCAATATGCAGGTTTTTGTATGCTGTTGAAGGATGGTATGTGTTGCAGTGACATGTGACTATATTAAGCAGAATGTATCTTAATGTTGCTGAAAACAACTGCAACTGCTGCAGAGAATAGGGTTACTGAGTCACTTCCAAATCAAACAGAAGCGGGTCAATTAATCTACTGATTCACAGTAAGAAATATCTCTGATCTCTGAAGGTACATAGAATTCACTGACACTGTGGCTAACTTTTCTGTACCACCAGAACACTGGCCAGGCTTGGCTTTCTCTGAGCCAGAGCCATCTCTCAGCAATGAGTCACAAGTAATAAATGATCCAAACAAAGAGAGGGAGTGGGTGTCTCCACTGTCAGTAAATAAGGGATAGGATGTTGTTCCAGCCCAACATCTTTTATTTCAGATCTCAAGAACGCAGTTGTGGTAGTTTTGAAGTGCCCACGTACCCCTTTATAAACCTTTTACCTCCTGAAGTTCGTAGGATTGCTCTAGCCAACGCACTGAACTAACCATTAAGCAATTGCATTTTGGAGCATATCATTTAAGTGGAAAGAGAAATACTGCCCTTTGCTCAGCTCTAGTCCTGGAGCCGTGCATGCACAGCTGTGTTGGTTCTGTAACTGTGACTGATAGCAGTGCTCCTGTTCTCTGTAGAACCTATGGGTTTGGGGAAAAACCTGCTATTCTACATTCCATTCAGATTGGTGTAAACACCACAGATCAACAGCAAAATTTACTTCTAGCCTTAGAAAGATTTCTATCTGATTTGCAACAGAGAGCATCATACAAATAAGGCCATTTAAATGAAGTGCTGGTCTCCAGAAGCTTCTTTACTTTATTCTGATTGTTTAATTTTTTTACTGCTACTTTTTTAGAGTGTTGAATTCTTAAAAAAAACCCAGAATTTTCACTAAATTCACCGAGTCACAAAATATCCATCTAAGTATTCTAAAACCTTTAAATTAGAATGGGAAAGCAAGCAAAGGGCTATAATTTCAAAATGTGTTTGTACTCTGAAGTACATGCAACTGTTTATAAGATTTATCCACACTTCCCAAAAGATTGACTGCTGATTTGCTAATGTTTTTCCTGAGAACATGTACAGCACTTGACACTCATCACTGTGCAAGTTTCTTTACTTACCTAAATGGGAAGGTAGACAGCAATGAAGAATTGCCTGGCCTGAGATGTGGAAGCTGGAGCTGCTGTGCCAGGAGCTGGCATTGCTGCTGATGCTGCCTCACCAGCTGGCCCTGTCAGAGCTTTATCAACAGAGAAGGGGCTAGAAAAGTTCCAAACCTCACCGGTCTTCCATGCAGCCACCTCAAATATTTATTAGCAACATGAATGCTGCAATTTGACTTAAAAGACTCACTGAGCCAGGCATAACCTCTCCTTTAAGCACAGGCCTTTGAGGGACCTTTGAGGATATGAAGGGCACTGTGACAGCTATAAATTGAAGAAGCTTACTAGAGGGCTTTTTTTAACATTGTTTACCTCTAGATTAACCAGAGGCTTCTTGTACAACCTTACACATTCCTAAATCCAGAGGTACTTGGGGAAAAAGGATCATGTACCAATAACTTGCACGCCATAACTCAGGTTACGTTAGCAAGGAAGAAAACGTGAGGTATGCACACTGTTAAAAACACAGAGCAGTACATGCATAACTTAAAGGTAACAAAGAGCTTCAGGACTACTACTACAACTAAACCAGAAAACTATTTTGGATTTGAAGAAGAATGTTTGAAGTACAGTTGTATTTATGAATTTTCTTTAAAACCCAAAACCCAAACTGACCAGTGCCTGCCCACACAGCAGGCCTGAAGATCCAGTTATAAAGCTGGGCACGAAGAAACGTGTCTCCAGATACACCGTAAAGACGGAAAACAGATTTGTCAATGTAGCCACCGAAGCAGGTTCTTCTGTCTTTACAGTTTACTGCAAAAGCACATTCTGTAATCTGGGATTTAGGAGAGCTTCTCGTTCAAGCGAGCAGTGCCAAGATCTGGACAAGAACCAAGCAGCAGATTTTTCATGAGCTGGTTGTCAGCCGCAAGGTTAAAACTCTTTGCACAGGAAGCACAGTTGAGGAGGGATTATTTCAAGCGCCTGGAATGAACTCCCACAAGTAGCAATAAACACTTTAAATGCAATTTTCTTTTCCTGACATACTCTGGCCTTGTTTTTGCTAACAAATATAGCATACATATATGTATGCATATGGAATTAGAATAACAAACTGCATTTGATGGGGAGTCCTTGCTTATTAAAATCTAGGACAGCGCTCACATGCAACAACTACAATGAACACCACAGTAAATATATTTATTGACTTGGCAAAATTAGAAAGTTATAGCTGTATTGTGGAGTAGATTACAACACTTAGATAATTAAATAACATTATTATTTTTTGATAACATGGTCTAGATTATGCATATTATTCTTGTAATACTTTTAAGGAATAGATCCACTGCATTTCTTGTACAGATGTTTTCTGAAAAACAATCTAGGTGGGGAAAGGACATTGTGTTTAGTGCAAAACTAACATTCAACATTGAAAAACAGTGCAAAAAGCACTACTGAAAAATTTACAATAAGTCATTAATTCTCACAGTTTGCTAATAAACCCACAAGAAATATTTTCACGTTTTGAGTGTGTTAGGACTTGTTTTGAAGTCATATTATTGCTTCAGCAGTAGCTGTTTCCATAGAGGAGGTTTCTAAAGGCAGAGACCTCCATCTAGAAAAGACAATTTGTTACGTCCACTGAGTTCCTGTATGCGTTCTCCAGAACTATCATTACTGGATTCTTTAAACTACTAAACTGCCTCTACCTAATGGAATTGTTAAAAATTGTATTTTATATATGTGCTTACACAATTTAAGAGCTGTTTTGTATGACTCGGGCTCTTCCCAAATGTAACAGTCAAAGCAGTTACAATAAAAAGTGCAGATGAAAATTATTAAATATTTCAGTTTTACAGTTTGAAACTGACTTTGCTGGCAAGCAATTTTCTCTTAACCTTAAGAGAAAAGCTAAATTCCTGTACTAGAAACTTGTACTGAAGGTATCTTCCAGTACATCTTTCAATGTACTGGATAATGCAAAGACTGCACATATCAAATGACTGGTAAAATAAAAGGGTAAGAACTAGAAGTAGCTCTCTTACACTAAGGCTCTTTGTCTGTGGTCCTGAAACGCAGTTCTGCTCTTTTGAATTTTGTTAGATAATGATACTCTGGCTTTCAAGAAGAACATAACTCCTAAAGACAGACTTGACCTTTTCTTAGAGCTATTGCCCTGCCCTGTATCAGAAACTTATATACATATAAGAACTTGAAAATGCCATACTTATCAGCCAGTTCTGTCATATACCATAGCTAGTACTGCAAGTAAAATGCAATAATAGTGAAACTGACCTCCACCAAAAACACAGCAGGTTTTAAGTTTTATTTCTGAAATGCTGATATACACCGTTATTAATTACAGATTTTTTTAAAAAGTTATCATATTAATGAAATGGGTTTAAATTTTAATACAATGACAAAATTAAAGATAAGAAGATAGCTGAATGTTGTAACAATTCTCTGTTGTCATGTTTCCATCCAAGTAATAGTGTTTCAGTCTTATTTCTGGCCAAGCTGGGACAGCTAAACATGAAGAGAGAAAAGTCATTAGATTGCTTATCTTTTTCAGTCAAACTAATATCCAGTTCATACAGCAAATATTTCTGTCTTACATGCTTTGTTTGTCTCTGAGAACCAAATGTCTTCTGGTGATAGAATATTTAACACATAACCTCAGAAGAGAAGACCTGAGCTTCAAATTTTCAGACTTGAATATATCTCATGAAGTAAAGTGTACACAGCCAAGACCAAAAAAAAAAAGTGAATTAAGATGACTGAAGAGTTTAAAGCTAGTAAGTACTATTTGTCTCCTTGAAGTGCAACAAGAATTAATCTAGTTATTTAAAATGTAGTTTTGAATAACAACTTACTCTCATCTTAGTAGGACATAAAACCATGGGTGGTGACAGCTACTGAAGGGCTGCTATTTGCTGACCACAAATAATTTTTATTTGTATTTGCATTGGAATGAGGCATAGAGAAATAATAATGTTCTTAATAGCAGACAGAGTTTAGTATAGGTATGGACATCAAGCTCCTGCTAGGCCAGTACTTTTATATCTATATATCTGTAGATATTTATAAACCAGGACAAAGGTTTAAACATCTTGTAACTTGAAAAAGTTGCAAGAAAACCCTGGAAAGAGATGCTGTTTGTGGAAGTCCCAAGAACTGACTTAATTTTTTTCAGTAGGATTAATGTAAAGACAATTATTAGGAACTTGTTTACCTGCATTACCTGTGAACTCACATTGACAACAGGCCTTCAATAGCTAATTAAAAATAATGACTTCAAAACCCACTTCAAGCACATAAAAACAGGTAGCATGCATTCATCTTTCACAGATTAATTTGAGTTTTTTCAGTAAAAAATCCATGGAGACATAGAGTTATATAAGTCAACTTACAGATAAAGAAGTAATAAATATTATAGAGGTTATCAAAGTTATCTACCTGTTTTATAAACTGTGTAGCATTAAAAAGTTCACTGCAGCCATACAGGACATGTTTTCCTTGTTTACCCTAAAAAAGAAAAGTCCATAGGAAATCAGTTGTTGAAAAGAGCGGTAGAAGATTAACAAGCAGTATTTTTAAAGCATCTACAAATGGAAATTAAACAATGTACTGAATTCTTTTGCACACAACAGTATGCTAGCCTCCTTTTGGAAGCTGCCTATGGCTTGCCATTTTGACGAAATGTTTTCAGCATGTTGAATTGAACTTGGAAAATATATTTATTTTAAGGCACAGTCTACCTTAATGACAGTATATTTACTTTTTGACATTGTGAGATAGTCTACTCTAGCACAGAACTACAAATAATTAGATTTGAAAGTTTCTCTTAATTCCTCTACAAAAAAAACCCAGAACGTCAAAGCTGAATGAACATTGCTTCCTGTTTTAGAAAGTTTTAAAATACTTTCTCTGTGCTTTCAGAAGCAAACTGGCAAAACTGATCGTGCTTAGAAAAATAAAACCGTGAATAAAATCTCTGTGGTATCTGCTTGCAAGAACAGAGCTGTTGATTTTTCTCTTTTTTATTCTGGAGGAAGACTGATTGAATTTGAGAATAATTAATAAGCTACATCTGTGGAAACAACAGATGCCGGAAGTCTACCACGTGGAAAAGCAAATTTTGTTGGATAAGACTGTGTCACCTGGGAGAGGCACGCAGGTTTCCAGGTGGTGGTTGGGAGAATAAAGGTTTTCATTAACCTTGTTTTTTCAAGAGCAAAGGGCTAAGTGGAGTAAAGGTGAGGGAGTGTTCCCCCTTGGGAGGTCATCTCCCACTGCTCAAGTACACAGTCTGAGTGGAGAAACATACAGCACCCTTCAGCTGTGACAACTGTGATGAAAAACCTCTGTTCGCAGGTTCCAGAAGGAGTATGCTCAACTTCTGACTCTCTGTAAGATCTAACATTAACATTTCCATAGTTTTTCCTTCTGTTTGACAAATGACCTCCTGTTTGCCCTCTTACTCCTCTGAAACTTCAGCTTCCTGCCACTTTGTACGAAGTGCTGAGTGTTTAACTTGTCATCACACAAGTGCCCGGTATATACACACACACAGAGCAAACCTCAGCTCTGTCAGCATGCAGCTACAATCAGGGAGGTGAACTAACCTCTAGGGAATCCAGAGATTTTGTTTTTAGTAGAAAGTAACAAATACTCATCCTCTTAGGCATCTTTTGGATCGATACAGTAGCTAAAGTGGCTTTGGGTATACAAAGGAGCAACCTAAATGTCTGACAACACACTCTGCCAAAGGTAGATGCCTCACTGAATTAGTTATAGAGGATAGTGACAAATGCTAAGCAAATCTAAATGATTTCTTTAATTTGCATTCCTCTTCCTATCCTTTCCTCTATCCAGGCCATCTCTGTTCTGAAATGGATGCCTGTTAGAGGGAGAAACTCAGCACACACGCTCTGACTTTGCATTCTTCAAAATTTACCTGGACATAAATCTCTCCTGTGCTTTGTAGAATAACTGTTTTTCAATGACTAATGTTCCATATTTATTCTTTTGTGTGAAAAGCCTCAGTGCAGTGTACCAGAAGACAGACAACTGTATCATGAACAAGGTTAAGATCAGGAAGAAAGAATGGTACAGTTCTTAAATTAAATAATTTATTACCTTCTTCAGAATTTTACTAAGGTTACTTTGGCATTTTTTTTAATTCTTGGAAAGTGCTTGAATATGACCCCTGCCTCCCAGGAACTGTAACAATTCAGCTATTTTTCTCCATCTGCTGATTTTTGGTATACCTGTGTTCAGCTAGTCTGGCCAGTTAGAACCAGAGAAATTAAATCTGCTACACCAGGATTACATAGCTGGTTACATATTTTCTTACTTGCGCATATGACACCTTGTATGATTTCTACACTACATGAATTAAATAATGCAGTTTAACAAGAATAAGCTTCTATTAACTCACTAGAGAAAACCTGTAACTGTGGGTAAGTAACAAATGCTTAGATATTGGTGCCAATCTGATATTTCCTTTAACAGATAGCATAGTATTTGCATTATGTTGGTTTCTGAAACTACATACTTTATGCTCAGGTAAGACTGTCATACAATAAAATGTTGTTATCTGCAGGTCTGAGTTTGAACTAACTCCATATTGCAGTTGCATACAAAAAAGCACTGGGGTACCTCTTTTGCAAGATTTATGAAAACTAGAGAATTCTGAGCAGTTCCTTACTTTCAAGGTTATGATATGCTACAGCTGCTTTATTTAACACCAGCACATGAAAACTACTAACAGGACTCTAAAACAGGTTAATTCAGTTTGCTACATCTGCTGACAGTTTTCAGCGACGTTGGTGTGTATGAATACAAAATGAAAGAGAATGCAGTTTATTTACTCAACTCCAAAGAACAACATGAGCAAAATACCAGAAACAGTAAGTCTTTGTTGGTCTGAATTAATAACCCACAATTTTTACTGATTTCTTACATTACTTACTGATGATTTACTTACATTCATTTTTTCTCAAACTCTGTATAGAATAAGGATGTTAAGGCTAATTTTATAGACTTTGTCTTCTAAATACTAAATATTACAGAAAACATGCTCTATCTGGTTTCTATCAGTAAGTTAAGGACTACAACTGACAGAAGTACACATACCTTTATGTAGTCAATAAGATTCTGATATTCAATATAGTTGCCTCCTCCAACTACAAACACTATGGCCTAAAAGGCAACAGACATATTACTAGAGTACGCATTCAAGTTCTTAAAATTTCAGTAGTGATATACCAGATAATTAAACCTGCAACAAAAATCATCACAATCAACTGGATACGGAAGCACTGCTTCCTGTCTGAAAGAAGATATTTGAAGCTTTGGTAGGATGCAGAATAGCAAGCTGAGAGCTTTGAACACATCACTCTCTTCTATTAAGACATACTCAATACATATAAAGTTTCAACATGTTCCTTTTTTCGTCCAGAGATGTCACCAGTGACCACAGGAAGAGTTAAAATATCTCCATGGATGTTTAAGAATTCATTTGGGCCATAAATAAAATACTTCTATCATAAAGAAATACAGTTTTTCATCATTTTTTCCCTTCCCACCTACTACTGGCAATAATTTATATTACATGTAAAGCCCATCAGTATTTTCTGGGCTGTGTTTAAAAGAGAACAAATAATGGCTAGAGCAAGGAGACTTAATAGCTGTATTATTGTTAACATTCATTATCCAAAATAGTTTGAGCATACTATATGGATTATATGGATTTTATATAGAATTTATCTTACTACTGACATTTTTGGTATGACCATCTGTAGCCATGTATACATATATATATATAATCTATCCAGGATACCACATGGTATTTCTTTTGTTCCTGAGGATAATTAGGACATTTCATGAGAAATCTGAAACATTCATATATTGCCAAGGCAAATATTTTGCTTATGAAACTTGGTAGTAAGATCAGGTAAGATTTTTCTATTTGTAAATATTTATGTAGAAAAATATTGAAAGTTACAGGCATTTGTATGACATGATAATTTTCATTATTTTGCTTTTTTCTCCTTTAACTGCAGAGACTCCTTAATATAGTCATTGACAACACCGTTGGTTAAGGCTGGACAAAGGATGAAATCTAGAGAGCATTCTGAAAATCTGGTCTAAAAATGGGCAGTTTAAATAGCTCACTCAGTTGTGATATTAGTAAACCCCTGCATTTACCTTCAGGAAAATTTTCTACATTTTTTTCTCCAGTATTAGTTAATACTTACATAGCCCTTTGAAGATGAAAAGCTTTAGAATAACAGCTAATTATAATTAATGCTAGATATAATTAGTCTAAGTGCTTTTTTGCAAGTAAGACCTCTCATTTTCTTTATCACAATTGTCAAAAATGACTGTACTTCAGGATTTATTTATTTTTAACACATTAATTGAAAAATAATTTCTGTGTGACTTACCTCCTGGAATGGATTTTTATTTCTTGGAACTGAGCTATAAAAAATACAACACAGATTTCATTACACATTAATAGAAATATGCAAAATAAGCATCATGTACCCATCACATTTATGGAGTACTCTATAGTATTAGATAAAAATATAAAATAGAACAGTAACTGTCTTTCCATTTGTTATGGAAAACTATTCATTCTACAGGACATGAGTAAATAGGAATTTTACTTCATCATTTCTAATGTTGCTGTTTGAATAATAAGCTTTATGACAACAATTCTTCCATCGTTTAAAAGCTCCAACGGTAGTGCTGTTACCTATGTGCAAATACAATGAGTAAAACGTGTCATCAGCATTAGCACAATCCATGCAACTTAGAAATCCTACCTCCTGGAATCTTAGCTAGGTAGGTAAGCCAGTTTGCAATGCCTGCACACACACCTACTGATGCTTCCAAATCTCAAAAACTACTATAGGCAGTAGGTATGTAGGATAAAAATGATTAAGGGAGGAAGAAGGAAATTACAAGTTTGGGTAGTACTGACTCTTCTTCTCCATTTGAGTACATGGGCAGGTAGCAGGTAGAGGGGGAGAAATCTCTTTTCCTGCATCACTTTGCACCTTCAAGGGAAGGGGAAATTGAAGAAAAAGCTGTGAAGAGTCAGTCTGTTCTCCTGCCTTTTGCTCACACACTGTCCTCTTGCCCCGTCCTGGCCTGCAGCCCCAGGCAGTCAAATACACCTTATATTCCAACATAGCTTAAAACCACTGCATTCTCCCCTTCAAACTACCTTTTCCCCTGTTTCAAGATGTTTTCTTTGAGTGACCAAGAACAATGGACTCAACACAGATTCCAGTGTATCAGAAAAACAGGTTTGAAAATGGAATGGCTATCTCTAATGTGTTGCTTTGTCCGTCAGGAATACTATAAACTTCCCATAAGCAGAACTGTTACCCCAATTCTCTCATCTTGTGAGTACAATATGACAAATCCACATACATTTTGTGTCATCTTTTCAGAGGACAAAGCCTGTTTATACTTGAGGTTGGCTGTACACAGGATAGAAAGGTACTGTTTTGCTAACACTGAATTACAGCAATGCAGTTACTACTCTATTTAAAACATAGTAAGTAGAAATGCCAGTATTTCTTAGAATGGGAGAAGATTAGAAAATAAAATCAGTCACTTTGTAATTAAATCCATTAATTGTACTATTTTATATCACTATTTTGTCAAGACAACTAACACATGTTTTTATTATCTACAAAAATTTGAAGGGAGAATCAGACAAACCACTATATGGGTTTTGCTATCATGTCCAAATATGATTTGACTATAACTTGAGTTTACATACAAATCCAAAACAAGAAATTAAAAGCTATTCACTATGATGACTATTATAGCTAAACAGAATGTCACATTTATGAACTGCTGTAAATGAATATTTCTACATTGTTTAAAGCAATGTAAGAACAATACAGAGTGGGCAAAAAAATTGAGAAAACCCTTTGGTTTAAGTAAAATAAGTCTTCGCACTTTTGCACAAAATCCACCAAAAATGCTATAAAAGCATCACAAACCAGTGACAGTTGAAATCAAAATAAAACATAAAATACTAGTACTTTTCTCTTTTGATAATTTCAAAGTTTGCTTATCTTTGAAATTCCATAACCTGTAATACTTAACATACTTATCCTCTGAAATTTATGTTCTTACTTTTCATATTTCAAGAAAAAGCAGAGACAGAATTTTCATGCAAATAACTAAAACCAAGCCTGGATCTGCTTTTTCCACACTGATCCTATAATAAAGTGGTGCAACCAAATGAGATGATTGCTTTCCCACAGGTTTGATGGCAGTTATTTTTAGAAGGAATATCAAAATTAAATATCTTCTCAGTTGCTAGGATATTAGATTAGGTGAGGCTTTTAGACAATTATTAGTTAAAGATACAAAGCAAAACCGAAGATTTATAAACTTCCGATGTAATTCCTCTTCCTCTCTTTTACTGGCAAAATAAACTATATCCAAGCCTCCCCATATGCACATGAACATAAAATGTGCATCTACTTCAACAAAACTAAAACCAGCCTAATTCTACTTTTTATTCCAACTTATTAACAAATTACTAAAGAAGGTTTGTAATCAAATCAAAATTGTAACTGTTTAAAAAGTGAGTGACAAAGAAATTCTGGTGCACTATCCAATGACCATTAACAGTGAAAATTCAGAAAGTTTCTAAGAAACCAAATAGTATAACTATGTAGAACTCCAACATTTATTATTGCTAAATATTAATGCAGATTCCTGTAGCTAAACTAATGTACGTTAGCATTTATTTTTTTTTAGATTTTTTTTGCAGTTTTACAAAAATTTATCTGATTAATCCAAGTTCCCAGTTGTGAATTCCTTCAAGACCAACTGTCTTAACTTAGAATTAATGATTAAAATAATTATTTGTAGTCAGCAAGTAAATAAAATAGATTTCTTAAGTTAGTATTTTCATGGAGTAAAAGAAAAGAAGCAAAACTCACCTGTCACTGCCTCGTAGCATCTTGGGGTCAAAATACCGGTAGTCATCTGTCTCCTATTAAAAGTATGTTTTTATCTCAGAACACTGGAATTTTGTCTAATGAATTTTTGCTTGTATATATTGCATAAAACATTGTTCAAACAAGTATCATTTCCCATCACATCATTCAACATTAATTGTGGTGTCCACTAATATTTAAAAAGCTTGTATATAACTGAACTAGTATAGAATAAACAGTGAGAAGCTATGAAGGGTGCTATTGAGCTTTTTATTTCTGGTTCCCCTAAAACTGACTATCACATATTTCCCAGAAAATACCCTGGTTGCATAATAAATCCCAACAGAAAGACAGCATGCAGAAAGAAAAATGTTGTTACCAGCTTTAGAGGAACACCAGTGGTTAGTTATAAACATTAAAATTTTCCAGGTTACGGAGATCTGCTATTGATTTAACATTATAAACTAAGCACTTCTGTGGCAATGAGTGTTAAGGACAAGACAGATCAAAACCTGCTACTGTTATGTAACTTATCCTTCTCATTTCATGATTTATGACTACTATTAAACCAAAATTAAGCTCTTGAAGAAGAAATGAGTTCCACAAAAATTTGAAAAGTTTGACTGTCTAAACTACAGCAAAATTTTTTTTTCACAGAGAACACTGCGGCACTTTCAATATTTTTATTGGCAACAAGCAGGATTTTTGCCAATTACTATGGATGAAAAACAAAACTTCTTCATAACTCCTTCTGACAACTTCTTGGCTTTCTCCTGTTTCTATACTACATTTTCATCCAGGCACTATGAAGCTTAGTTTGTCGATAAACTGCATGCAGAACTACAGTTGATTTTATCTGTGTGCCTACATGCAAAGACTTCTGAAGTCTGATGATTTTATAGAGCAGAAATAATACTTCTCGAGTAGTAGACAAATTATCTGGGGAATTTACTAGAGCTCACATAGCATAACTACATCTAATATTAAAAAGTATTTAATATAATATGGTGGTAACACACACACAAAAAATAAATCTATTTGATATTATAAACTTTTATATAATTACATAAAATAACTCTCTTATCCTGCAGTTTGGCTTTTAAAAAGAAAATAATTTAGATCTAATTTCCCACTGAATCTCTGTAAAATGCTTTTATATGCTCCATTGGGAATTTCAGCTACTGAAGTCTGCCAGCATTCATGACTTTGCAGCTTCACACCTAAAGATGATATAGTACCTCTGGGGTAATGAGAGAGCTGGGAATGGACACATATTGATAGACTAAAACTGAGAGGTACTTGAGAAACCTTTACCTGGAATAAAGAGATGCACTTTCTCTGCCTATTAGACTGAATTACAGATTAATGACAGAACTAAAAATCAGAGTTAATAAACTTATTACAAATATTTACTCCTGAATGTATTACTGCTGTGTTTTTTCACTATGGGCTTGTGTAAGCAGATACACGGAAAGTAGTAAAGCAATAGAAACGTGACAACCTAGGGATTTTCTGTCATTGCTGTTTAAATACACTATTCCTGCTGAAATCAGTGCTGAGGGTGCAGGGAAAAGAAACCCTAGTAGATTATATTTTCTTTAAGAAATAGCAAGTCTGCCAATAAAAACAACTGTATAGAGCTTTCCCTACCCATAACTGAATTTGCGACTTCCCTAAGCAATTCCAGAATAAATACTTCTGAATGTATAAACTTAGTTTTCAATATTTCAAATTAAAATGGAAAAAGACCCATGGAAATGTCATTGGCTTTCAGTCTGTATTTGTTTTTCTGCAGAATCTAAAAGGACTAATTTGGATTAAGGAAACCTACTTTCAGAATTTTAATTTGTAATGCATGAAAGATATATCCTAAGTCTGAAAGATACCATATACACTGAAAGGGACAGTATTAACCAAAATAGTTTTATTAATATATCACAAATAAGATCTATCTACTTCTTAGGTCAATACAAATACACACACTATATTGACAGAGGCTAAACCACTTTGTAAAGGTCCACTTTTCAAAGATTTTCCTCACTCAGTAATCAAACCATTTCTAGAAGAGCCTTAGAAGAAACTCCATAACTCTACAGTAAATGGTCAATTTCATAGTGATGCATTAAAATTTGTATATATTTAACAGTATGATTTTTTTTGGTTTATGAATATTTAAGGTTTTAATCAACCTCTATTTAATGACACCAAAACAAAACAACTGTTTTAAACGTTTTAGTTTTATGAACAGAATATTCCTTAATTAAAATATAACCTCAAAAGCAATTGCCTAAAATCGTGCTTTTAACAAGAAATATTATTATTTAAAATACCCACAAGTAAGTGATTACTTTTAAGGTCATCAAGGAATGTTTCTGAATATGTTTTTCAAGAAAAAGTGTAACTGTAGTTAAAGAATCTAGAAAAATTTAAGAAGTTACAAGATAGTATTATGGCTCAGAAGATCTGTTCTAGCTGCTCCTGCTTCTGAAAAACTTGGAAAGCATGCGTGTACACTTACTTATCCTTGCCAGGGAGACAAAAGAAACAGCAGAGACAAGCAACACACAAAGTGATTTACAGACAACTCCCAGAGTTCTGTACAGGATATCATTCTAAATAGGTTTAAGATTTTAACTGACAATAATATATGTGAATGTTTGTGGTACAAGTTGTATGTACATTTCATGTATTTCCTTTATTGTTGCAGTTAATATCTAGAAAATAAGTTATTTATGTTCATTGTAATACTTTTTAATAATCTGCTTTAATTTTGCATTAAACCTTTTATCTGTATGTACATTTCATACACTGATTACTGTGGTTAATAAGATTTCTTGAATTATAAAGGAACCATTTTTCTGTGTAGTAAAAAAAATAAAGTCTTGAACTTTTTTCCTCTCCCTTTGTGTTTTGCCTGCAGTGCAGTTGTTTTCTATTCTGGGGAATAGAAAAGGATCCCACACATCAGAAGATGAACAGAAGCCACAATGGTGTATTTCCATGCATTGACCTTTTCCAGATACAATTTCACTTCTGTTGATAGTACAGAAAGTCTGAACACATTCCATAATGACTCCCTGGCTTGATTCTTTTAGCTGAAACTTACTCCCAAACTTGCTGTCAGTTTTCCTGCAGGTTAGGAGAATCAGTCTTTAGGGATTGCCTGGCCTCCTATGACTTGAAAAGTGGGACTCCCTGTCCTGTGCCATGAGTATCAGTCTCTGCCATGGCAGTGGAACAGGAAGCTGCTGACTGACAGATTGGCTCAATCGCTGCTTTTTAAAGTGAGAAGATCAATGTTTTCTCCAAATTATCAAAATGCCGGTAGCTGCTTTCTACTAAGTAAAACGTGAAAAAATCAAGTCAGAAAAAAACCTCATATGACTTGTAAATTTTTCTAAATCAACTCCCAAACTTGTAGCCTGAGGAAGCTAATGTTTATTTTTAAAATATTTGTTTAATTTTTCACCTTCTTGTAAATTATCTGTAGTTTGCATTTCAACTTTCTACGGTAAATGTTCAGAGTGACCTCTGCTGGTTGACTAAATAAAGTTAGCCCTGTACATCTTTTCCAAGTCTTTCAAACAGGAACAACAATCCACTAACACTGGAAACATTAGTGTCAATTCCTTTGTTAGTTAAGAGAAAGCAAATTATCTGCTAAGAATCGTTACATATATAATCTATGAAGTTCAGTTTAATAAAGGATTACTTGCATTTTGGTAATTTTCATATTTTACCATTATTTTTTCTCTCTGTACATACAGTTAATACATGAAGGTGAAAGTAGAGTAAGAAGTGTACTAACCAGTGTGAAATATTACAATTTTATCTCTCTGACTGACACTGATGGCACCAAAAGAGGAAGACTGATACAATATGGCAAACATTAAAGCTTTCTAAATGATTTCTAAGAGGTGATTTTTTCAGGACAAGTATGTGTACAGGTTGGTTGTATATAAGGAACAAAACACATGGCAAGAAGAATGACTTCATGCATAAACACTGAGGCCTACTTTTAGTTGTAAGCTCTAGCAAATGCCTTGACTGTGTAGCTAACACGTAAGCATTTCAAAACTTCATAACATATAAATTTAAAATAGTCTGAGTAGATTTTCACAGAAACAAGAAGAGGAATTTTCTTACAAAAACCACCTCTACTTGCAAACAGAATGACTAAATCAGTAGTAAAATATTTTCCTCTACATAGCAAAGTTTAAAGATGTGGGAAATGTAATTTTCTCTAATACTACTCTCTGCAAATATTTCAGTTTTGAAATTGTGCTCTTTAGAAAAAAAACCAAAGACTTTGATGCAAAGAAAATTTCAGTCCACAGCTTAATGTAGAAATTTAAGAGCAAAAGAGGCTTAGTATAGCACACGTGTAATAGAATCTCAGAATAGGAAAAAAAAACCAACTAAAAGTACTAGTTCCAATGAGACACAGTAAATTGCCATTGTTTAGGACTATTTTAATGAGAGGGATTATTGAATAATTATGAAAATGCTACTATTCTTCAAATACAGCATGATTGGATTCAACTGCACTACCATGAAAACAATTAGCCATAGCAAATGTGATACTACATATCACAGCCTCAAGATTTAATCTGCTCCACCTCTCTGTGTGAAGGCAATTGTACTCACAGGGTTTGACTTCATCTCCATAAGGTTGTCCAAAATACGTGTGACTGGCAGATTCTGTAAAACATAATGTGAAATTGATGGAATGCTGAAAAGCTTATGAAGAACTACTCCCAGGCACATTATTACTTTTGGAAGAGTTTACAGAGCATTTGAAATACTATTTTAAACAGTTTTCCTCTTATGCTTTGTAAAGGTTAAGCTTATTTATTATCAACTAAATTACTTTTCTGTAAAAAAAGGTAAACATCTGAGATGCATATAGCTAGGGGATAAAGATAAGACAAAGAGCAAAAAACTGTGAAGATAGGAACAGGGCTGTATTTAGGTATTACTAACACATGCAGATTTGATCAAATATTAATTCTTATTAAAAATACGTTGCAGTTAGGAAAAGAATTTTAAAGCTGATGCTTATAATTGTGTGATTCTAAAAAAGAACTAATGTTGTCATGGAAACGGGTAAAAAAAAATCAACCTTGCAACAAATGTTTGGATAACCTGCAAAGGAATAAATGGAGGTGAAATTCAAGATTACTGTTCCTTATTTAGCATGGGAAATATCAGCTGGGACAAAAGATTTGAATATTGAAGAGTTAAACTACTTCAGTTATAATAAACTGAGGGTGAGTTTACATAGCAACAGGATTGGAAATGAATCTTGTTGACAGAATGTATCAAAAGAGGACATTCCAAAGGATGATCTACATATTACACTGGATAATCTATGTGAATCCCTAAATTACTGAAGGAAAAATAAAAATTTAGCTGCAACAGAAATACCACAGACCTACATTAGGCTTACAAATATGAGGAAGAAAGGATTCTCATCTGGCTACCCTAAAATACTTGGAGAAGAAATGAAAAGCCAGAAAAGGCATATTCCGAAAACATTGGCAAATTGGCTTTTTGCTCACTCAGGATGCAAAACAATGCAAGCCATTTTGTACAGAATAATATTAACTCTTTAAAGCCAGACATTTAAAGAAATGACAAAATGTTTAATACAAGAAGAGGAGGAAGTCTCCTGGAGAATAGAATTATTTTCTATTATTACAATTAACAGTTCATCTGAAGAGTTCTCTATAAAATATAACACACAGGCAAGTTGCATATTTAAATTTTCCTCAATCATATTTCATTATATACCACTGAGTATATATTTCATTATATACCACTGAGTAATTCTGCAATGCAGCTTATCATTCTAGTCATAGTGAAATTTCTGCAGAATTAACTTCATTAACTAACCTACAAAACTGAGATCCCAATTTTAAACTTTTATGTGATAGCTAATACCTTTCATGTATAAATTATGTGTGTAACAGGCTGAATAAACAAACAGCGACAATGATAAGATTAAGTAGGTCAAAAAGATGAACCTTTAGTTAAGATTTCATTTTATTTAGTTCTGATATGCTGTATTTCTAATTTAAATTCTGATTGTTCAACTAAATTATAATGTGATGAATAATCCCTTTTTTCAGAAATCTTGATGTGAAAATACTACACAATTAAGATTTTAAACTGTCAGTAAGTATTTATTTATATGTACAAAAGTACATATTGGGAAAATAATGTATCCTCTACAGAGAAGCAGGTTTCTGGGAATCACAATTCAACATTCCACCTACAAGTTATACAACCAGTTAGTTTTTTGCTATTGTTGTTTGTTTTCTTTGGGGTGGGGTCGGGGGGGTGTACATGTACATGCAAGTTATGCTCAGAAATATTTTATAAAGCTAAGTGAATATTTGAAGGTTGTCATGTCATTATAAATACATTTGTATTTTCATGCACATTACAAGATTATGGTTGCTGTACATTACATTTGTATGGGAAAACAAATGGTTGAATTAAAATTTCAGCCTTTTAATCACTCTGGAATAGTTCAACTTAATACATGTAGTTCTAAGTAAAGATACAGATAACTATATGGTTTTTTTATGAAAAAAAAATTATGAAAGTCTATGAAAGTCTAGTCTACTTTGAGTATTCCACAGCTGTTCTTTTCATAATGCTGAAATCTGTCTTAATTGCTACAAAGAGGTCTTCAAAGACAATGTGAATTATTCATTATTCATCTGATATCTGGAAGTTACAAAGTGATAGATCTATCCATAAGCAGAGATTTATGTTTATGTTTTCACTGTACAGTGAATTTTATTAGTATGCCAAAGGTACTGAAATTTGTTTTTCCTAATGTTCACAATACTCATGATAGAATTATTGTTTTTCAAACTTGCCTGTTGCTTCAGTACCAAGTTCTTCACTCCTTCCATTACAAACTGCGATCCTGTATTCATAACACGTGAAAACAGACTGAAAAAACAAAACAAAGATGATGTGTAAGATCTCTGTTTTTAATTTGTATTCTTAAATTTTATACTAACCTCCAATTCCCAATAAAGTCAATAGGACCTAAGTACCAAGTATTTCAGTTTGTCATAAAATATATTCTTCATATCACACGGCAAGCAAATGTATAGGAATACACTACCAGATGGATCCTCACCTATCAATGGGAGTCTTGGATTCTTAAGTCCACTGAACAGGTTGTTTTACAACTTCCGTAATGTAAGGATTTGAGTGCTCCTTTCAAGTGGGTATGCCAATCACCAGGGTTAACAGAGATGCTGAGCATCTCCAACAAACCAAAGTGAAATTTTTACAAGTGAAACAGCACCAGAATTCTCTCTAACCATACTGTGCCAGATTCCTTACAGTGACAGTGACAGGGAATTCCTGAAAGTAAAGTTGATAATGAGGACTGAAGTCCTCTGAAGAATGGAAAAACCCAAGTCCTATATCCTATATGGGATGTAACCTTAGCTAAGTAATTTTTTTTTCATGTCTTGAAATAAATAACTACACCTTTCAACAAGCAGACAGACACCCAGACCAGGACATTCTAATGAAACAGCAGTGTGTTCTTGCAGCCCTGACAGTCTCCAAACCCAGGAGAGAAATGATTTTGAATATACAGGGCTGTTTTTACCTTTTGCCATTGACTACTTAAGGCTCAAAGTGATGGCTATTATAGATCCAGTTCCTGGCACTGAATTCTCCTCATGTGAGAGTGCATTTAATGTGCAGGTGCAGACTGCACTGTATTAAGATAGTTTGTGAATTTAGTCACAGATCCTTTTTGTTTTACTCTCTGTGTGTACTGCACACTGTTAAGGGGAGATGAATACTTGTCATTGTTTGCAATGTTTGTTTGCAAACAGGGAGATGTCTTGTTCTGGGCCCTATATAACACTAACCATGCTTTCAGCACTACTAAAATAAGATAAGAAAACCTAAAGGCTTACAAAAAATCAATCAAAAGCATACCCCAAAGGTTTAGGCGTAGCATTTCCATAGCTGGTTGGAGCTGAAGCCATCTTAGTGAAAGCCCTATGAAAGCAGGGGTAAAAAACAAATATTTATCTCAGGTACATATTTCTGTAGAATGTTCCACTCTAGTCATCTGAAAGTGAAAAAAACTGTATTTCTAACTCTTTCAGGAAGTAATTATTTATTACAGGCATCACTCTTGCCTACAAATAAAATAGAAATTAGATTTTATAGTCAAAAGACAAAGATTTCATTCAGATAATATGTAAAACTACAATAACTGATATGCAACACGACTCCTCGGTATGAACTAATAAAACCTCGGAGTCTGAACTGGCACAACTTTTCATTTAATTCAGTAAGTTGTTTCTGTCCTGGATCATTAAGGGCAAAACTACATGTCATGTTCTAGAGTGTTCTGGCACTACTGTAGCTTAGTTTTAAAATAAGATTTGCATGTATTACCATAACATAATTTATACCAAATGAATATTTAAGAATAATTTACAATTTAAGAGAAGTAACACATAATTCCTGAACACAATGCTGGGTTTTGTATTACCTATATATATTACTCATTAATAGGATAAAAAAGAAATTACTTACTTCCATTGTTTTATGTAGCTCAAAGGAGCGAGATTACAACCTGCATCCGTCAATGCCTTTTTATACTGCTCCAAATCAATCTGAAATCATAAAGTGGAAAATTATAAAAGGTTGAAGCAACTCTTTTACAAGGACAAGATATACTAAATATTAAATAAGTAGTGCAAAGTTATAGCATTGACCCAAGCTAAAAAGTTATTATGAATCTCAATCTCATTTCCTACAAAGTATGGAAATGCAACTTGAAATACAATTTGTGATAAGCAGATCCCATTAAACTGAACAGTGCTTGTGGAATTAAATCCTGTGCACTTTCAGACATGGAACAGTCTTTATACTAGCATCAACAGAATGCTGGTTTCTGTAGAATGCCAAAACAGTAAATAATAAATGAAGAGGAGCTAATGTACATTAATACAAATACTTTCTATTTGCCTAACCCTGCATTTTTTTCCATCAGATAATGTTTCCATGTAGTAAAAATTTTCCTTGAAATTAATCATCCTAAGTTCAAAAGAAATATGAAGAAATTATTTCCTGAATTAATCAGATATTGGCAGATGTATTTCTCCTTCATTCACCTGCTAGTCAATTGACTCGATCATTCTTGACTATATGGAGTGAAATGACTCATATATTTGTTTTGCTTTATCTACTTCTTTAATCAGTGGAGTGGAATAATAGACAGCATGCTAAGATGTGTCTTGCAGTAACTCTGATCTAAATATGTCAAAGTATAATATTCCTTCTTACTAGTCATTCATATCCTTTGAAATGGTGGCTAAAGCTTTGTGAGCAGATTTCCTGGCAATAAGACAAAATTTATTTAAAGTTCTAGAATCTCCTGGGCATTTCATACTTCACTTTTCAAAGGAACAGAAATATCTACTTAGTGTTGAAACGACACAGAAAAATCTTTGTGGTAGAATCTGGTGCTGGAAGCTGTAAAGAACATGGGTACCTCTGAAGGTGCCTGAGCTGAGCTTATGTAATAGATGAGAAATAATCGCATTTTGTCTTCAGGAGTTCCTGCTGCAATAAGAAAAAAAAAAAAAAAGAATTAAAAACTACAACTGTAGTTTGCTGCTTTGTTTTGCTGCTACATTAACTGCTCTTCAGCAGCCATATATATGTACATGCAAATCATTAGTTATGATAATAAATGCTATCAATAACCATGGCCTTCTTCAATGTGTAAGATGGTAGAAAGCCAGACAGCAATTTTAGTAATACTTGGGTTAGATGTTCTCATTCTTTCAGAAAGTTTTATGCTTTCTCCTTTTGTTTGTAGAACACATTATTCTTCATATAACATAGTAAATATATTATGTAGGGAAATTTTGACTTATTTTATGTGGAGATTGGAAACATCATCTGGAAGTAGGTCTATGGAAAAGCAGACTAAAGAAAAAAAATCATAGAAGTAAAAGGCACAGCATATTATTTTTTAGCTCTACAACTTGCTTACACAGCTCTATGATTCACTATATTGAAATACTTGAGGACTGCAAAAGCATTTATATGAACCTCTAGTCAGGAAAAAAACCCTAAATTTCCAACTTCAGAAAGGATTTCACCTCCTAAATCCTCTTTCATTGGAGAAAAACACTTCCTACTCTTGGGAAGCATTATTCAAATGCAATCAAAATTCATCTCTCCAGATCAAAAGGCTAATGTAGCCACTACTTAGACTATAAACTACTACATCAGTTTTTGGACAGAATCTTTTTTATTTTTCTAGAAGAAAATCACTGTTAGTAAAGACAATAGCTTCAAATGAAGTTTTCAGAAGAACAACTTCTCAAAAACAAACATTGTAAATTAAAATTCATTATAAAAGCCTGATATGTTTAGTACAACATTTTATAAGACTGCACTTTCTTGTACTTGTGGGTAAGAAATTACTTTCTTTCCTGTTTTCCTTTTTCTGTTTTGTTTGTTTTGGGTTGTTTTCCCCTACTACGGAATGTGGATCATTTCAGGAGTAGACCATCTGATCTAATCTGGAAATTCTATTTATAAGTGAGCATATATTTAGTCTGGCAGAAGTTAAGAGTAAGCACTGTCATAATGAGCATTTAAGACTTGGTACAATCTTCTCTGCAAAGTAGGTTTTACTAACCTTTACCAAACACCAGTAAGTCTGAAGATCAAGAACTGAAGAAACTTTGTATTACCTAAACCAAAAGCCAAATTTCAAGGTAGAGATCCACCTGGAATTCACTTGGGCAAAAAAAACCTCTGATAAACAGCTGTAAGACTCAGGTCAATTGAAATTATTCACTACTTTTTTCTAGACTATGATCTGGCAGCACAGAGAGGCAAAATGCTCAACATTCTGAAGAAAATGTAACTTGGCAAACCTAGAACAGACCAATTATATATTCAACTGAAAAACCAGCAGGCAGCCTTTAGCTCACTACTCTAGGATAGAGTAAAACGCACTAAACTGGGAGGCAGTTTATAGTCCTGTGTGGTAGATTAGAACAACACAGTAACAAATAGGAGGCTGAAGGCTGAAGCTATTGAGTGGTAACATCTAAGTGCTTTCATGAAGAGCTCTGCAGATCTCATCATCCACAAGACAAATATCCCCACACATAATGCCAATAAGTAGTTCACCAGTGGAAGCACAGGAAGACTTGATGTATTATTCCTTAGAAATGTTTTCTGCTGGTATTTCTCAGTGAATCACACAATATGAGGCTGGACAGTTTTACAGGACAGCATGCCTGGAAATAATCACTGTGATTTAACTTAAATCTTTTTCTTACATGGACTTAAACCTTGGCAATGCTTATGAAATGCTAACATAACACTGTGAATACCTGAATACTTAGCTTATGAAGAAAAACTCTAGCTTGTAAATTTAATCTTTCTCTTGTATAAAATCCAGGAACCTTGCTAATAGGAATGTTGGTATGATGCATCAGCCTTGGAAAACAATTTGCTTTACACTGCAATCTAAAAAGGCATAGAATATGTGGATTCAGGTAAAAAGTAATTGGTCCAGTAGGACATATAAGCAAGCATAAAAATTTGTTTTCATATCTAAGTTTATGCAAACATAAAAGCTGAAATCAAAACAGTACATGAAATGTTAATTCTGAACATGGAAAATGACTAGTTTGTATTGATGCTTAATAAAAGTACACATTATACATATTTTTATTAGCTTAATATACAAAATGAATATATTTACTGAATTACAGATTGATACCTGACATTAGATTTTCTGGAAGTTTATTAGTTTCTAGACTTGACCCATTATGAGATCTTCAAATTTTTGGCTGAGATTTCTACCAACTGTGCACTATATCTCCTTCCTTTTGATTATACAGCATGGACACTATTAAAAGATTTTTGTAAAAAGTCAGCAGGATGTATCTATACTCTTTCTATAAATATGAATCATTATACAAACTCCAAGCAGGCATTAAGCCCAGTATGTAGCTGCAAGTTACACACATAATCATGCAGTAACAAAACATTTTCTTAAAGAGCACACTGAAAAAGAGCAGAAACCCTGGGTCTCCAAATGCTTGAGGCTTGCCAACATAATTGCCAGTATGCAGACAAGTCAGAGATCGTAATTTAAGTTTTACAATTTTGCTCTGCATGTTATTTTCTTCCAGCCAACCAGTATCAGATCATACTGAAATCTGTCAGAGGGTTATGACACGCGTCAGGCTGTGATAGATTGAAAGAAGAATTGATGCTGGAATAGTACAAAAAGCTGAGAATTCATTTAGGTCTCAGCCTTTCAGAGAAAGGCCCCTGGTGACTCTTGCTAATAGAGAACCCGAGCACCCCTGGTGTGTGATGGTCTGATATGACCCATACCTGACACAGAAGCTGGGATGCATTGCTTGAGCTCTTACATGATGAAAACAGACATGCCACAGCTGAATCAACACATGCAAAGCTTCCGGTGAGCCTCAGTGAACTGGCCAGTTTACATCTTGTGTCCCTTCTCTCCACTTGTCCCATTCATTTCTTCCATCACACAAGCAGGAGCTACCTACATTGCAGCCCCTTGATCTAACCAAATTCTATGAAGTTTCCATTGTGTTCATGAGGTATGTGTATGTTGTAAAACATGCAGTAGAATTTTAAAGAATTAGTGTTGTTCAGACCACAGAATGCCATGCTACACTAAATACTGGAAAAGCACAAAAAATAAAATGCTGACCTTCAAAAATAAGGGGTTAGGAAAGGATTTTAATGGAGCTGCAGAAGTTGCTAATGTTTTGGATACTGCTCAACTGAAGTATTAAACTCTCTAGATTGCTACTGAAGATCAATCAAAAGCTGTTTTCTTTACAAATCTTGTACAGGTTGCTCCTTACCAACCCTGAAATCCAAACAGGTAGAGATTTATTGTGTAGCTTAACAAATTGTATACCAAATTCAGATTTAAAGTACTCACCATCTGGGTCAGAAATCATGTCCAGCAGAGATTTATCCAGAGTGGATTTGCTCATTATTTTTTCCTCATATTCAAAATACACATCCAGCTTTCGACTCTGTTTAAGAGTAAGCATTAGGGTTAACATCTTAAAACTGTGAAAGAATATTTCCTCTTTTAAAAGGTATGTAGTTTTAGTTATAAATACAGTTTAAAAAATTTTATTTTTAAATAAATTATCAATAAAAGTAACTAATGCTTGCATTAGAATATGCTTTTATTAACTCTCAGAAAGTTGATGTGTATTTAATTATCATACTAAAAGTGAAAAAGAAAATTAAGCGTGGGATGACTGATGTGAATACTGAACTGGAAGAGAAGCTTTGTTTTCAACTATGGCTTTGTCACAGCTGAAAACTACATGCCATCATATACATTACTATGTTGTAATAGGAAAAAATAATGGTCAAGTGAATATTATGTCAAATTTATTCTGAACCTCCAGGCTCTCAGAACACAAGACAATTATTCAATGCAGATAAATGTAGGAAATCCTTTATACATTATGGCATCATGCCAAAGAAACATTGGCAACTGCCAACTTGGGTTGGTACTGAAATACTACCTCAGATCAAAGGCTTGTAATAATTCATTCACACCAAAGATGGAGAAGTTTATTATTAGATTATCTGGTTAACACTGGAAAAGAAGTCTCTCATTATACAATGACACACCAAGATGTTGTGAAAATCCTTTTTAGGGATGATGGCACAGGGACTATACAAAATTATTGAGGCAAAAGCTTTATGGAAGACATCTCATGGCCATGCAAGTAATGACTGCACTGCAGCACATCTGCACAAACAGACAAGCTTTGCACTTATTGAGCATGATCTTACAAGCTAAAAATAGAAAAATACAGTCCAGAACTTATTTTAAAATATTACAATGCAGATCATTATGTGTGTTTGAACATTAAAATGTAGCATCACAACAAATGTTATAGCTACTCAGCTTACAAAACCTTAGTATCTGGTAACTAACTAAATCCTGATGTTTGAACACATTCAGCTGGCAGAGTGGATCTCCATCTTGCTGCTTTGGAAGTGTGTCAGCTCCACATCATCTCCACCTTGAGACTGAAATGATACTGCCAGAGTGAGCAAGAGTCACCTTGCTTTTCTTGGGTTAAATGACTTGAGAAATTTTGCCTGATAATGCTAAAGCATTTAAAACTGCTATGGCACCTTTAATCCAGTGCAATAGTTATTGTAGTGACAGTACATAAAAACTTTGAAAATTTGGCTTTCACATATTTCTGAATTCTACTAAAATTATTCCTGAGATCACAAATAAAAAAATTATTTTAAAAAAAGTTATTTTACCGCCTCGAGAAAAAAAAAAAAAAAAAGTGTTTCTCTAGCATAAAGCCATCAGGATATTTCACCTTCTAAGTACTGTAAGTTCTCAAAAAAAGAGCTAGAGAGGAGAAAACAAAGTAAAAAAGATATGAATTACAAGAATATTTTTATATTGAAAGCATATGGTGATCAGCTTATGATGCAGGTAGCTATACAACACTTCCATTTCTCAGCTACCACTTCATGAACTCCTTGAGAAGAGCAGTTACTTGCAAAGCAACAACTTAATTTAAAGCTTTTATGGATGCTTGCAATTACAGCTTATAAAGTAAATTACCATGAAGAGCACTCAAAAATTACCCCCTTTTAGGGGCAGAAGAATGTGTTCTGTTGATTGTTATAGAGACTATGACTACATAGAAAGTGCATGAAATGAGGGAAAAAAACCCCAAAAAAGCTATAGCTTCTTTCAAGCTATATTTACCTTGAGTTTACGTTAAAAGAGTAGTATGAAGTCTGAATAGAACTGAACTACCAGCCTTTTTCTAAAACCTTACATCAGATGCAATTTGGTATCTGGCAAACCATGTGAGAACTCAATACTACAGCATCTTGAAGATTTTCTGGGTTATAGTTTCCTTAAATCTCTCTAGAGACATAAAGCAACTGCAAAGAAACTAGCACTATTTTTTTAAGTCTTTCCATTACATTCAGTTGCTTTTTGTGCTTTATCTACATTTGTATCTTGTTAAGTGAGGCTAAATTCGATGCTTTTAAGTTTAAAATATTTTTCCCAGACAAAAGGCATCCAATAAAAAAGGGATTGTCTTGAAATGTGGAAACTCAATCTTATAAAGTTAAATTTATTACTGTTGAATTTGGCAAAGCCTATATTATCTTAGCTGGTGATCTGTTTACAAGAAATTTATTCAGATGGCATGTAAAAATGTACAACATAAAAAGATTCACTGAGTCTCTGTATTTGTTTACAGATCAACTTCTAAATAAAATTTCATAATTCAAACATCAATTACTTTCAATTGTAAGAGCAGATTGGCAATTGTTAACTTACTTGGAGCCCAGGCTAGGTAAAATTCTTCTCAGCCATGTGCAACTTTATGACTGTATGACTATGGCTGTTGAACAAAACAGATTACCAGCAGCAAAGAAAATTCACTGGTTGCATATATGTGCTATACTTTGAGTCTAATCTGAAACATTAATGATACATGGACACTCACTCTTTTCAAAAATTTTGCACAATTACTTTCGAAGTGCAAACTCAGCACTCTTTTGGGGAAAAAACCCAAACTGAAAATCTCAAAAGTTTATATCCACATTTTTCTATCTACTGTCTATTTTTTTTTTTTTCTATCCACAATAGGGACATCAGAGGTAAGCAGCAATGTAAAACTTTTGAGACTCTTTCTGATGTGACAAACTAAAGAGACAGATCAATATGGTATGTCTACTCAGCTGCTTCACTAAATAACTAACAAAAGTTACTAGCAAAGATGCCAATTAGGGCAATATTTTTCTTAAACTGCTTTGCTAGGAATTAGGACCCCAAATCAGATTTCATATGGGTTACTGAACAGCCTTAAACACTACTAGTTACCTTTTGACAGATATCCCAGATATGCCACATCAATGAGACAGTTACTTCTTGAAGAGCCAACTTGTCTAAGAGGTGCTGATAAGAAGCAGATGTCCCATTTAACTTAAATAAGTGCAATTTTGCTCACTCAATGGCAAACTCAGACATGCCAAGAGGAAAAGCTGGGGAATAGGAGCTAAACAATCCTGTAGATTCAATAAAAAAAAACAAAACAGCAAAGAATAGGTTCTTATGGGTGCCAAAATGGCAAGCAATGTGAAGAAAATCAATAATGATAAAAAATAGTTATTCCTTTTATGCCTCCTGCTCTAGACTTTTTACAATGACATCTTGTTCCACACCAATCTCAGTCAAAAGACCTTTCTGGCTGCCTTTTCAGAAACGGGATTCTATACTGCAGTTAAAGTGCCACACTTCAGCTTGCTTTTTTAAAAAAAAATATATTTGTGAAAGCTTTCGACTTATCATCTTTAGAAATAGGCTGTTTGTAAGCCAAAACTTATTTTAGGGAAAATCACTAAAGTGCATGGGAAAGTCTGCTTGAGCACTGTATTCCAAAATGAACACAAAATTCCTTCTTTTTAAAGCAAGTAAGTGGAAGCAGGACCCATTAAAATCTCTTTGAGAGAAATTTTTGTAAAGACTTGCTGGAAGATCTCCGGTCCTCTTTACACTACAAAAGTTCTTAATTTTAGACAGAGAGAACATGCAGAAGAGAGAAGACATTTTCTAAGAAACTATCTGAGGTCTTTTTCAAAGATGCTGACAGAAAGCAACCAGAAGTAACTGCATCCAGAATGAAGGAGGCTGGTCAGCTAGTTAATAGTGTGCTGCTATCAAGAGGAAGAGAAACTCTGGAAGAAAGCTGGAAGTGGCAGTCACAGCTAATTCCTTTCCACTGAACTGCACAGAATGATGATAGGAAGGTCACTGTAACTGAACTCAGAAAAATCTGTTTTGCTAGAAGGCTACTGAATTATCACTTCTGAACTACAGAAAAACAGCCTGGGCCATTGTGACATACATATTTCACAAACACATACCATTTCCCATGGTGTAAGACAAAAATGTAAGCTTATTTAAAACAGAGTACTTAAAATAGAGGAATTTGAATTTAAATTAAATATTCATATTTAAAATATGAATTTGAAAATTTGAAAGGCTATTGTCAATCCCAATTAAGGGATTCCCGATTAAGAGATCATTCAAAGTACCAGATCTTGAGATCAAGCAAAAGTAGAGATACATAATAAAACTATATAGGAATTTAAAAAACCCCTAAACCAAACAAATACAAGTAATTTAAGACAGACAACAATTCATATAAAAATCTGCCACTTAAATTCACATCTGTAGAATTCTAGCAAGAGGTTATCTAATCTATCCCCAACCGTCATTTTAGAAGAGTATATGTATGTATCTTTTTATATTCATGATTTAACATACATCAGTATTTCTATTCATATCAGAGTGAGATGCAAAGATAAGCATTACTTGAAATTTCAAAGCAGTTACATAGGCAAGTCTAGCCCTAAATCTGTTCTCTGTTGGGTCCAGACCTTCAGTCATCAGGTTCAGCAGAGGAAAAAACAATAAATGCAAAACAAGGATGCATTTGTTCTAAGCACTGACCATAAATACTTGATGGTTTGCTTCATGAAAAAGTGATGCATACTTTCCATTATTTCACTAAAAACTTAAGCCAAAAATCTGCCAAGACCTGTAAGTATGTGATTAATTTCTGCTTTCCTCTTGCTGTGTCTTAGAAAATGATCCAAGAGAATGTAGAAAGCAGCTGTAAATTGAACATTAAAACATGACAAGAAAAATTGTATTCACTTAGTATATCTAAAGCAGGTTTTGTTGCATTCTTTGCATAGATCCTTATATATGCAGTGAAGAAAAAGGCTCAAATAATTAATATAGTAAAACCCCACAATGGATAATGCAAATAGTCTATTTTAAAGTATGAATGCACTCCCTGATTATTTTAGAAGTGAAAATATAGCAACCTGAAGAAGAGCATGGTGCCTCACTAGCTCCTCCTGACCTCAGCACTTTCAAAAAAACTTCTGTCTTATCCTAATCTGGTTTCATTATTTAACTGTATATAAAACCTATTAACCACAAAGTCAAGGTCTCATCAGAATTTCTTTTAAAAGTACTGGATGAGACACTGCCCTTTTTGAGAGTATTTTTAAGAAATTCATTAGGTAGCATAACATCCTGCATACTAAAATTCCACAGATCAAGACTGAAAGATACGTAGTTTCTAACACTGGAGGTGAAAAGAGAGGACAAAATGGTCAGGAGAAAGCAGTTGAGATAAACTTTACAGTGATTCAGTTAAAAGGTTTTACCATATGCAAATTTCAGTAGAAAAAACATGTCTGTCTGCATTAGTTTAAGACAATTTCCCAAGTATCTGGAGATGAACTGATGTTTTCTAAATCAAAAGAAAAGATGATGGAGATGTACATATCAATATACTGAAGAAACTGCATGGCCATTTGTCTCACAATTTTCTTTGACATTGATACAATAAGAAGGTAAAGAGCCTGCAAACTTTGCAGGACCAGAATTAAGAATCATGGAGGAACGGACCACCACTCCTAGGGCACTCCCTAACAGCAGGCTCCCTATCAGGGCAGCAAGTCAAGGGCTGGTTGGGCACCCAGACAAGGCAACTCCTTCCACCTCTAGGTAATCAAGTGTGTTGCTATCATCTAATGCATCTGACTCCAGCTAATTGCCAACAGGGTACTGGAAAGCCAAACTGATGTTATTGCCATTCTACATCTTGCTCTGAAACTTGTTTTCCCACCAAGAAACCATATAAAGAACACTACTGGTCTAGGCCTGGCATTATCACACCAGTATCTTTCTTAGAAAAGGGAATTTATAGACAAGGCATCAAAATATCAATACTGTTGACTTCATTTTTTTTCCAGTGGTATTAAAAGTACTGCTTTTAAATTGTCAGATATGAAAATTGACATATCTAATAGTGTGAAAGCCCATATATTAGCACCCTAAAGTAATGAAAAAGTAAATCACAGAGAGACACTCATCACCCCTTCTCCAACTTATAAATACATAAAATTAATTTATTCATTTAATTAATGAAATTAAAATTAAGAATTAATCCTTTGTCTCTTTGAAGAGAACTTCAAAGAAATTCAGTAACAATAATAAATGAGGACAGATCTTCCATTCTTTACAAATGTTAAAGCTAGCTTCAAAACACATGGCCTTCCATGAATTTTAAGTAGCTTGGGGTAAAACTCTAATTATTGATTTTCAGCGAGACAGCTTGAAGCACTTTCCAAAACTGAAAAGAATTTCAGGGTTTCTGAAAGCCTCATCTACAATTTCTGTTTTCCCACTATGAAAACAAATCCATTTTCCAAGTTATCCTAGCAGTAACCAGGGCCTTCACTTGGCACCAATCCCTCTGCAAGGTCTCTGACAAAAGCAGCAGACTTAAAAGAGAAAAGACAAACCCCCTTGTGAAGTTCTTAAATTATGCACAAGACATCTAACACAGACCCTGGTGGAAAGCCCACTTCAGTAACCTGCACCATTATTGCCACATCTCTGGGTATGAGTTTTGTTGGTGAGCAGTCAACAGTGCCCTTCTGACAAACACATACAGAACAGAAGATTGCTTAGACTGAAGTAATGAATTGCCATGACACATCTCTAAAATAAAAGAAACACTCCCATCATAGACTTATTTTTTGAAAGACTTCAACGCACAATAACAGTTGTGACCACCATTAAGAAAAATGAGAATATACTAGTAAATTCTGGTAAGAAAAAAACTGGTGTTCTTTGCTTTCCTTGCAGAGACACTCAAAATTCATTATTTTTCACCCTTCAACACCAAGAAATGCTAAAGAGCGAATTCTGAAAAAGTAGCACCATTGAGAAGGCTCACTTTCATATCTTCACTGCCTCAAATATATTCCTTCAGTTAAAGAGTACTACTGGCAAAAAACTCAAGTTAGAGAGCAATTGTACCTTTATGTGCTCCAAAACGGCTGTTGCAACATTTGTATGAAGATCAATGAGCCTCTTCTTTTCCAGAAGTTCTGGAAGAGAGCTGAAGAGATTAAATACAAACTAACCTGCTGATTTGCACTGTTAGTTGAATTGTGTACTGTACACAGTAGGTATTAAAACATTTATGGAATTATAGAACAGTCTGGGTTGGAAAGGACCTTTAAAGGGTCTTAAAATCTAAAATTACAGAATAGGGTTGGAAATAAAAAATGACAGCATATAGATGTAATGATTCTTATAACCATACCTGAAGAAGAGGATTTCACTAGTTTTTTTAATGAAAGAATGCAGAGGTTGGGGATTTTGGTGGAACAGTGCAAGAAAATTTATGATGCACTTAGATTACTTGTCTTTGCTGAGAAAACACTCCAAAGTCAAGCACTTTGTGGAAGTTACATATGCAAGCACTGTTTTAGGACACTGCATTTAACTTTATCAGAACTATAAAGCATTTAAACTATATTATAAAGCTGAACAGCCTACATTTAAAGGTATTTATTTCAAAGAATACTGACAGTACAATAACAGAAGAAATTAGAAATGATTCACAGATAATTAAAAAATAATGCATTATTGACTACTTACCTGACAGCTGAAGTTAGCTTAGCTGTATTATCTGAAAGCATACTTATTGCTCCTTCATCCTCCCCTTCAATGCCCTGGGTTTTGAGGAAAGGTTCGAAAAGAGGAATAAAAACAGTCATAAGAAATACAAGTATCATACACGCAGATAAAGTCAGTACATTTAGAACTTATTTTCTCATAATGATATTAATGTCTGGATTGTGTTTTTCAGTTAGTATGGAAGTTATATAATTGTAACACCAAAGAACAAGAAATTGAAGCTTCTTATGAAATATGGTACTTCCAGTGTTACTTTTAAGACTGTATCATGCCTAAAATTCAGCATACACTGAAAATTTTTGTCTGTGGGATGACAGGGTGGGCTAGGCATCTCTACAAGCCCTATTATGCTTTATGTAAAAACACATAGAGGTGATAAAACTTACCATGATACTTTTAAGTCTTTTGACTTCATCTTCTTGGGCTCTGTAAGATTCCAGTTCTTGTTGAACAGACTCAGCCACCTCTGGAAAAGGACTAATGCAATAGTCTGCATTAACCTCAGTTAAATCAACAAACTGAAATACCAGAACCAGACAATAAAAACATTTTTGGAAATAACAATACACAAATCATGCAGCAGAATCAAATCACTGAAAATAACATCTTCCTGTAGGTTTACTTAAACTTTCTAAGATATATCCACTGCTTTCAATAATTTTATATAATTTTAGTAAGAACAATTTTGAGCTTTGTAACAAATAGCTGACAGACAAATATCATGGACAATGAATACTGGCAATGATCATTCCTTATGTTGGATGGATCCTGGTTGGATGCCAGGTGTTCACCAAGTGACTCTATCACTTCTCTCCTCAGCAAGACTGGGTGGGGAGAAAGCAAGGTAGAAAACCCCCAAAGTCATGGGTAAAGATACAGGCAATTGAAAAAAGGAAAGCTTTTGTGTGAAAGCAAAGGAAAACAACAGGTTTTATTCTCTGCTTCCCACCAGCAGGCGATGTCTTGCCATTTCCCAGGAAGCAGGGCTTCAGTAGGCAGAGTGGTTGCTCCAGAAGAAAAACATTTTAAAAAAACCAAACCATGGAATGCTGCACCCTTCTCCTACTTTCTCTTAGTTTTTATTGCTGAACAGTGGTATGGAATGAAATGGTACAGAAAGGTGTGGAGTATCTCTTTGGTCAGTTTGGGTCAGCTGTCCTGGCTATGCCCCCTCCCAAGATTTTGCCCACCCTCAGCCTGCTGGTGAGGGTGAATTCTGGGGAGACAGAACTGATGTTGTCGGAGCACTGCCCAGCAGCAGCCAGAACACTGGTGTGTTATCAACACCTTTCTAGCTACCAGTGCAAAGCACAGCACTGTGAGGGCTGCTGTGGGGAACATAAACTTCATCTCAGCCAGACCCAATACAACTTAAAAAAACCAACAAACCCAAGCTAGAAAGTATTTTCAAATAAGCTTAAAAACAAAACTACTATATATGAAGAATACTTAGAATTTATATACCTTTATGGCTTACCTGCCCTTATGCTTTTGCCAGAATTTATCAGATATAGTTAAATCATAGGACTTCTTATTTTTTTTCTTAGGTCTAGCACCTGCTGGAGTATTCTCTGTTCCTGCTGATTCTTCCAAGTTAACTCTATTCAAATGGAAATCCTAAAATAAAGAGGAATTTTATGTAAATATTTGACAGTTTAATTCTTTATTCAACATAAAGAACATAATCAACAAAGTATCTTCTAGATTACTTTCTAAAAAAATATGAACACTGCTATTTATTAGCACTTCATAAGTAGGCAGAAAACAGTTTACTAGTTAACTAGATAATAACAACACTCTTCTGACACTGAACTTTGAACATTGTTTTCTGCATAGTAAAGTAAGTTATTTAGCAAAGACTGTGCTCTAACAACTCTCCAAAACTTTGAAGTAGAAGTTTCTATGTTGCAGACAAAGTGTTTCTAAGGCTGCTTACTTACATAACTACAACATATGTATCAAAGCTGCCAAGAAGTTGATATCAGCAACAGGATTATTCTCTCTGAGAACTATTTAGCCACAACTTCACAGCTCTTTCCCTAATTTTTTGAGCACTAGTAAAATAGTGAATGCATGATAAAACAAAACTTTGCAACAAAGCTGCTATTTTTCCATATAGTTTTTCTTCTTCCACAGATGAATGAACATAAAATGCTTTGCTAGAGGACACAACTATGCTCATGTCACCACACTGCTCCCTGTGGGTCTTCTAGTTCTTTACCCCACTGCGAAAGACTGCCCTGTATTTTCTTCAGCTTAACTATTCTCTCTGGTTTTCAACAAAAAGTATTAACAAGTATTCCACTTCTTGACTTTGTCCTAGCCCTTATCAAGAACATTTAATACTTCTGAGGTCCTCTTTGCTTGACAAATAGAGTGAAATCTTCAACTACACAGAAACTGTTATGAACCTCTTAGAATAGATATTTTTTCCAGAAATAAAACATCACTTTTTGATTTTCATCAAAGCATATAGATAGGGATCACTGTGAGTGAAACTGTCAAATAAAGTTTTAAAATGTTTCTAGTTATCCTTTGGCAGGGACTTAAATACTACAAATTATTCATGCTCGAATAGAAACAAAACCAAGTTAACTCAATAGAAACACATGCAGTTGATGAGTGCAAACCTCATCTTACAAGAGGTGTTTAAGGTTTCGGCAAAAAAATAGCATTTTTCAAGTACACCTATTTGATAAAAACTTGCAAAGAATTATTTTGATTGCAAATTTAGCTGTAATTTTTAATGGAGATCTATGTTTTGGATCATTTTAACTCAGCAGTGACCTGCATTTTCAAGTTAGCTTTAGCATTTACAAGTTTTTCTAAAACAATTCTTATTGATTTGTGTTCTTCCTTTCAACTCCCCATTTTGTCCTTACAAGGCTTTCTAACCATGCCTCCCATTTTATTGTATGCACTGATGAAAGGTTTTTTTTATTCAGAAATAGGAATCTATTCATGCAAGCATGTTTATGTGTAGAAACAGCATGGTTACAATCTCAATGGATGCAGTACTCAACTGGGTAGTTCAACACTGTATAGCATTCCTGGACTTTGATAACTGAGACCTTAAACAAAACCCAGTTTGTTTGAAAGTATAGTTCACATAACCAACATCTTGGTAACACTCATGGTTACAATTTATGGCCTCTTAAAAAACTACTGCAGTTATTTCATGAAATGTTATGCTCAGTACATGAAGAGTTTGGCAGACTTGCCTCTAAGGTAACTTGATTAGTTTTGAAATTAAACTTTTGCCCTTGTCATGGAACCACAGACCCCTTGGTTACAATTTCACTAAAAAAATTCCTAATGCTGTGTACTTTAAAGACTCAACATTTAACAAGTTGGTCCAGAGAAACTACAGAAGCCTGATGCAGTAGAGATCCAATGATCTTTGAGTAAGTCTTCTAGTGTTATTCCAATACCCCATCACATTCATAGCACTAGTTGCTCTCAGCTTCCCGTACACCTTTGATCACTCTGCATCCTGATGAACTGGAGTCCTATCTCAACTCACACCTGAGGCCACCCAACACTATTTCAAGAAGAAATCTGTAGAAATTCACTACTTCTACCTGTGAGTCTCCAGTTCAACACTTACTGGAGAAAACTCAGTGCAAACTGTGTTTTTTTCAGATACACCTTTCCTAAAGAAACTAGGCCAAAAACTGTTATTTACAGAAAGCACTCTTAAATTAAAGAGGAAAGAAACCTCTTAAATTAAAGAGGTTTGGGATAACAAATTAATTACATAAAATAAAATTTACAAGTACCTTAAAACATTCCAGTAGTGCTGAAATATTTTCATGGTAGCAACACAAGTTTCTGGACACTACGTAGGACTATACAGTTCACCATCAACTTTACGTATCAACACATATGTGCATGTGCATATTTCATGTATGCTTCTAATAGTCACAATAATCAACCCAAAATAATTCTCAAAGCTAGATACTGAAATAATTTTTACAAATAATTCTCAGCATATAAAAAGTCTCCAGATACTAATTATTCTACTCTTTTTTAAAAATTATTTACTCAACACCTATACACAAAATACACAAATCTGAGGTAAAAAGAATGAGATATCATTCAAGTACATTTCTACTACTGGTTTTATAAAATAAACTTGAGGAAAGAAAGGCAGCTTAAGGCTATCTAAATTTCCAAAGAATTTTTCTTAAAATCTATTTTAGATTCTTTACAGTAGGACTGCATACCACTCTGCACTGAACACCTACACCACCTTGTGGAGAAAAACAGGAAAAAGAATTTTTAGAAGTTCAAACTAAAACCAAAACTGGTTTAAAAACACCATTAAAAGCATTTCTTTTTCAAAATTGAGTTGTACTTAATGGAGTTTGGGTATTACATAACATACAGATCATGAGCTACTGAATTAAACCCAGGATTTCTG
Organism: Cyanistes caeruleus; assembly: GCF_971803275.1. Taxonomy (NCBI): domain Eukaryota; kingdom Metazoa; phylum Chordata; class Aves; order Passeriformes; family Paridae; genus Cyanistes; species Cyanistes caeruleus. The sequence continues at coordinate 41,756,748 of NC_141706.1, read as the reverse complement.
AAACAGTGATCTTTTGATGATAACAACATTTCAACTTTTAAAATATTTTGGAAATTATTACTAAATAAACCTTCTAGAGAAACTCTTCCAAGTTGTTCTTTACTAAAGCAACTTCCAAGTAAAACAGACATAACAGATTTTGGATTAAAAGAGAATCTGGTAATAAGTTTTAACAAGAAACTGAGTGAATAAATAGTTTTGGTAACAAAATCGGAATTATCCTTACCAGAACATCATGCACTAAAGCTTGGTATGTCCAAGTATGATGTAGAGGAGTTGCTAAATCTATGTTTCTGTCAACAAGGACTAATAAGGGCCTTTGGAAGCTGAAAAGATGACACTGTGTTAGTACTTCTTTAAAAATGGTTAAAGCACCCCAGTAACATCCTGAGAGATATCAGCCATCTTCTATATCATATTTCAAGATAAACAAAACTGCCTACTGCTGAGCTCCTCCAGCCTTCCTGAAATAACTGGGGCTGATCATGATGATAAATTCTGTGAATCAAATCTTAGTAATGATAAAAAGATTATTTTATTTTGTACTAAGTGAAATTATCAATATATAAATATTGAGCAGAAGTCGAAACACTGAATATCAACTAACTTTTTAGGTATTAACTAATATATCTTTGAGTGGATACACATTTGAGTTCCAGAAAGCTTTCAATGGGTAATATTTGACCTTAATCTTCATTACGATCCTCAAATATAAAATCTCACTTCCAAGGGTTTCTAATTTAATTTTTCTCTTTACTTGTATATAAAGTCCATACAAAAATAAATTATGAACTTCTGACATGCACTGTGGTAATTCCATCAATACTCAATTTTGTGGTAAAAAACACATTCATGCCTATAGGTCTTGGGCTACGGCTACATGAAAAATTTATAGTGAAGATAGGAAGATTGTGAGCTGACAACATTATAACAACCATTTCTCTTAAGCACATTATTCCTACAATATGCAGTTAAAGTGCATTTGAACAGAGTAAAAGCATTAAAATTCCATGCTCTGGATTTCCCTGCAGAAAATATACTCATTTAAATATATAGTCTCAAGAGTGTTAGTCACCTGATTCTGGAAAACCAAACTACAGATCTGAAGCCATTCAACTAGTTAAAGTTTCCTATGTTTCCTTTACTGTGCACTTTAGTTCTGAGGGCAATGAGCTACACTATCAGAAAAACAAGCCACACCTCTGAAGGAAAAGCAGTGCTACAATTCAGTTCCCATGAAAATGAAGAAACTGGAATTTCACAACTGTTCTGCTCTCCTTTCAACCTCATTCCTTTTGCCAGCTTTGATGTTTTTGTGCCTTTTATCCAAGCTCTGATTTTAATTTGAGATAAAAGTAGGGTGACTGTTTTATACCCAGTGAGCAGATGATAAGTTTCCCTCAGCTACAATCTTGCCAATACATCTCCTCCTTTTCATGTACAGTATAAAGTCTCATCACACACCTTCCTAAGGCAGCCTGTGGAGTATTCAGCTACCTGGAGGCAACAGTATACAGGGATGCCACTGAGAACACATTATCAGATGCTCACAGGCATCCACAAAAGATTCAAATGGTCATGATTTAACAGACCCTGATTATCCAGGCAGTAGTCCTCAAGCAGTTCTCCTCTAGTCAAGATAGGGATCAGCTGAGAAACACTGGCTTTTGATATAATTAAACTGGTTAAATTAAAGCAAGAATATGTCTTTCTTTTAAAGGACTAAGAGCTGCTCAGAGCTATGTTGAGACATCCAACTACATTTCATAGCCCTGTTAACAGAGTGTATTTGCAGACGTTTGGCTCTTGCTGGGTTTAGAGGTTGAACAAAATTAATTGGTTTGTAACATAACTTCTGACTTACTGTCCTAGGACCATAGATTACTAATGTATGTACATTAAATAAATGGGTTATGCTGTGGGATTGGAAAACTCCCTTGAAAGTATGTAAATTCTTTCAATATAGAATTCAAACCAAATTCTTGTAAATACTGTTTTCAGTACAGTGGTGACTTATCCAGACAACTGAAATAAGAAAAATAAAATTACTAACACAATACCTGAACTGGCCAGCTCCAAGAGTGTCACCTGTAAAAAGACTGTTTCTGGCATCTCTCAGATTCTCTCTGAGCTTCTTATCCAATTTCTGAGGAGGGGAGAAACAAAACCACTTTTAACAAACCAATGGCTACCTAACCTCTTTACACAATCAACATTAAAAGATTCATTGTGCCTTTTTTGTAGTTTATAGATGTCTTAAATGCAGGAAGACTAGGTCTGGTGCACATGGGAAAGAAAGAAATCTTTATCTATTTTGTCCCTGCAGCTTTTATATCTATGTCCAGGACCACACTGAAGATGTTTCCTTAATGTCTACTAATCTCCCATATAATTAGCACCCTTTCCCTAAACATGCAAGTAGAAAATACCAGTAGGAAGCATCAAGAGGGAACCACAGCAGAAGCAGCAAATTGGGCTATCAGACATTGCCACAACAATTGTTTCATAAAAGTGAGATTATACTCAATATGAGTGCATGCACACTGCATGCTTAGGTTTAATCAGTATTATCATTTCACTGACAAAGAAGATGTGATGAAGATGGAAGAAATGAACCACAGTGACTCCTAATGAAAACAGGTCTGTAGAGACTAATTGTGATTTAGTTTGGTCATTTCATCCCTATTAGATGATCAAGTTCAATGTCAGTTTAATTTGCTATATTAAAAGTATCTTGTACTTAACAGGGTTTCCCAGTAAGATAGGTAAAAATTTCTTACTGATACACACAGAGGAACACAGGCCTGACAGCCACTTTTTAAACTAATTATAATGCCTATTAGAAGATCTTGATAAACTCTAGATTAGGAATAGTTATTTATGTTTAAGTTTCTCATTATCTGATTCCCTAGCATTACAGTTTCTACAGAAGTTCTGTGGAACTGAAATCAGAAAGGAAAATGTATGTATCTTTTTTCCAGTTTAATTTCTTTCATAACGAAAAGGATACAATGACAAGATCTCTACCTAGTACCGAGAAAAGCAAAAGTGATGTTTGGAAAGTTGTAAAGCAATGATAGATGCTTAGAAAAACAGTTCTTACCACTGCCACCATTTCAGCTGCAGTTCCTCTTGAGCATCTGATTATAGGTATAGCGCCTGATAAAAGACACATTGACTTCTATGTGCATTATCATTTTCAGATTCTATATTACATTACTTTTCATAAACAACTTTTACTAATGCTCTGAGATTAAATACAAACTTACATTAAACTTTTCTCTTGCACTCTTTATCTATGAAAAAAAAAATACTATATAGAAATATTAAAGTTTTACAGAAGTAAGTGAATATCCCATACAACAATTTATAAGAAATAGAGTGTATACTAGAAAGAAAGCTAAAGTACTGTTGGAGGGGACAAACTATCTCATACAGATGCATCGGAAGTTATTTTCAAAAGGTTGGAAGTCCTTTGAACACAACAATAAGTATTATACCACCACAATGTATATGTTACAACTCATTGCTCATGATAGTCCTCATGTCCAGGTCTATCTGTGGTAATGTTGTTTTTAAAAGCAAATTTTCCACTGGCTTTCAGGTTCCAAAATATTTAGCTATTGTTTCTCACTTATCTATACAAATATGAAAATTCCGAAACCACAGATTTTAAGTGACTGAGGAAAATACATTAATTTGTATCACACAAACACTTATAAGAACTGAATAGGTCCAAGGGAATCTCTCTTGAACAGACTGGCCCATAGCAATCCCAAGTTCTCCTTGTAGGAAAGCTATCTGAGATGGACCAATTTCACTTACTACCTAAATTAAATGTAATCGCTGTGAAACATATCAGCTAAGCATCAAGGAAACTCACAAATAAAATAAATAAACTTAATATATCTTCCTATTATATCTTCCTAACTTTAGGGTTAAAGTTATGAAAGTTAGGCTTCCTAACTTTGCAGGGTCTGTGTGAGTTTTTTTCTTCTAATTCTGCGGGGTTTAGGGGATTGGGGTTTTTTTTTTGAGAATGACAAATCCAAACTCAAAGCACTATTATCTTCACTGCAAACTAGGATTTTGTTACAACAGTGAGTCCAAACCTTTGCATTTCAGTATTCTTCTCCCATTGATACTGAAAACTAAGACTCAACTCCCATGAAGGACAGCCTTTATTGTACTTTGCAGTGATATAAAGAATCTGAGCAAGACCATTATCCCACCCTGTGAATTACTGAGATTTTGGTCACAGATCTAATTCTGCTTTTAATTTTCCATATGAAATCACTACACTTCTAGTTATCTCACTGAGCATGGAAAATATGCTAGAATTTGGAAACTTACCAAGTGTAACAAAAAAACAGAAGAGACTATCAACAATAGTGTCCATTATAGTTTCCATTTCTGTGTCTGTTATATCTGGTCGGTTAATGGCTAAAACAGTGTGGAAAAAAGAATAGGGTTAAATAAGTTCATGCCACTTTAATAGTGAGAAAGCAATCCTCGTCATATGTGATGGCTGTTAATAGTCAACATCTTTTGTTGCAGAATAGATTACATCCTGAAATGCCCCTCATTGCACATCTATTAGTTTCCATCCCTTTTTTTTCTGAGAAAAAAAATTTGCAGAACTTGTTTACTGTGTAAGGTAAAACACTACACAATCATTTCCAAATCTCTCTCACTGCACATGTAGCTTTTGGATTGTGTTAGTATTGCATTAACAAAAACCTACTAAGAATCATGTTATACAAGAGAAATGGCCATCCACTTGGCAAATATTTTTCCGGAAGAAAATCCTCAAAAATTACCTGTGTAAAATAATTAGCTACAGTATGCAGTTACTGATATTTAAAATTTATAAACCCCATCTCTTGTATGGAGATTCCTTCTTTTTTATCAAAAATTTACCATGAGTCTCTAAATTAGGGGCAATTCCCAAGTTATAAAACATTTTACTTCACAGATAAGAGAGATTTCCCTCCCATATTTAGGTCAGAACAGGGGACATGCGGCAACATTTTTCTTAAGTAACTAACCCTGACAAGAATATAATAGCCAACAGGAAACATCAAATCAAATCTTATCACAGATCTCAAGTCAAGCACTATCTCAGGATTCATGCCATAAATCCTATCCTTGTTTGTTTTACTTTACCTTTAAAAATTTCTCACATAATTACCTGTCTTATCCTCTTTCTTCAAACATGAATTTCAAAGCTCTAAACATTAATGAGCTTTGCATCCTAACTTTATGCAGGGACAGACATACCCATTCTCCACCTTTAAAGGTGGTTTTTCTCCCCCAGCTTTTCTCCTGTAACAACTTTGAGGCATGGATTGTATCTCAGCAACTCTACTCAGTAAGCCAAAGTTTTGACTAGGCTACCAGCAGCAATACAAGTTTCAAGTTTCTGAAATATCAACATCAAGAAAAGCAGACCATTCCCAATATCTTTATTTTTCTATAATGACAAAGCTTTGAAATTCACTGAGGTTAGCATTCTGTAGTTATCTCCAACTAATGGTCTCCCAGTTTACAGGGGGGAAAAAACCCTCATTTTTACTCTTTTGCCTTTTCCAATTTTAAAATTTATTTCCCATCCTCTTATTATGTTTAAAGCACTCATTTCTGATGTTTCAGTAATCTGCATATGGTCACTGCCCTCTAACTTTGTCTACCATGCACATTTTACGAGCACATTCCTTTTCTTGTACTATAGCAACCAACACAGATACTTAATATTACTGTTCCTTAGATCACCCTTTGAGAAACTTCATTAAGAATCTTTTGGTAAAATGTTCTACCATGTTTTCTCTAAGTTTCTCTCTCCATTCTAACAAACTTACAGGGAATGCATCTATTACAGAAAAGTAAGCATACAACTCCTACATGGTCCTGTTGTACTACAAAATTCAACAAAATAGTAAAGAATGGTAAAGAAGCACTCAAATAGCATGAAACAGGATGTCTCAAATATCAACTTTATACCAATATTGCTCATTTACTCTTCCTTCTACACATTCTTAGAAAACCAGAATCAGAGGGAGCCTGAGCCATTAACTAGTTGGTCCTCCTTTAAGATGAGTTAAACCCATGTAATTTCTGTATCTAAACCAATTCAAAGAGCTTCCCAGTCAAAAAAATACCATAATGTTTACAGGTAATCTAATATTTTTATATTCTATTTTTCAAATTATAAAGTGCTCCTAATGTCTGATCAGAAACTTTCTTGTTGCATTTAACTCATCACTTCCTGCCCATTACTAAACAGAGAGAATGTATGGTGTTCTTTCTGTCTATGAAAGTCCTTCACATAATTGAAGGATTTTATGTTGCTTATTTGTCCTGACATTACCTCTCTGTAAAAGCCGTCATACAGCCAAGGAATCAGGAAACTGAAAAGTAGCCTGTTTTGTTTTATTTGTTCTTAGTTCACCCCTTCAGATACATTTGTGGTTACACACAGTGGTGCAGCTGCAAAAATAGCAGCCATCTTTAAGTACCCTCAGATTTACACTGACTTTTATAGATTATGAAACTGGCAGTCTCTTGCTAGGGTTACTCTCCAAAGGCAAAAAACCCACTTCTTCCTCACCTCTGCATTCCTACTGCCTGTCTGTGTCAGATCTAGAACTCAAAGAATGAGACAGATCAGCTACTGAGCTCTAATGGAAAACTCATCACTCTCTGTGGGAGATCAGATTGCTGCTTGATGAGCTTTTGGTAACAACCCATTTCTACATTGGTTTAAACATGTTGGCAAATTTCAGCGGCCCAAGACAGGAAAATAAACTGATGGGTGCAAAACATTTTCAGTTATTTTAATTCTAATTCCTTGTCAGCATAAGAAATCTTATGACAGTAAATTAAGTATCTTTATATACATAGGAACGCATCACAAAACAATTATTATTGAAACTTCAACATCAGGTTCTTGTGAAAAAAAATAAAATCTGCTTTTCAAACAAAAATGGCCTTCATTCTGCCAATGGAATCAATCCCCAGTGTGAGACACAACTCAATTATTATGGATCCAGTTTTAAAGAAAGGTACTGACTTCAGATATTGGACAAAAGAGGAGAAAAATCTCACTGCTAAATATTAGACATACAGAGACTTCTCATCTCTATCTGGTTACAAGGGAGTATTCTATGCACCAGGAATTAGCTGTGTGACATTGCAACTACACTAAAGTAATGATAAGCTGCTGCAAAAAGAGGATTATCTTGTCTTCTGCTTCTTCCCTTACACTGCATTTGTACATCACACAAATGAGTTGGTATTTTCTAAGGAATAAGTCAATTAAACATACCCTGAAGCTCTGAAATTATTGGTTCTGATGTAAAAAGAGATGAAGAGTGAAACTACAGCAGAAGCAGCCAGACAACATACCCTGTAACATCCAGAGTAAGGAGCAGGATGGTGGAGTGGTAGTTCTCTGAACATTTAGCACATTGAATGGGTCAGAGGCATACATAGAATGAGCACGATGGAGGAAGGAAAATCATGTGGACAATTATGACAACTAGTATGTATGTTGACTTGAGCTGCCATAGCACCAAGGTATCTGACCTAAGGCAAACACTTGCTTTGCTAGGTTCCAAACCAAGCTGAACAGAAGTCTCAAGAAAAAGAAAGAAAAGGGTTCCAGGAGGCTGACTTCACTTGCAACTCTGAAACTTTATGAACAAGCTGACATACTTGGCTCACATGCTTGCAGAAGCCATCAGTACTGCTTATTCTAGAATGACCTTTCCCACCCACAGTGACTATCTATCTATCTATCTATCTATCTATCTATCTATCTATCTATCTATCTATCTATCTATCTATCATGTGAAAACAATATGTAATTTTTCCAATATTATTCTTTGTATAAAAAGTGTTACTATCCATAAATGTTTATACCACAGTTTTGCTTTGTTATTTAAAAATAGATATTTATTTTTCAGTATCACAATCACCATGTAATAAAAGATGCTGAAATGAGCATCTAAGAACGGCTTCTTTCATCATTTTACATATCTAACAGATTATCCTGAATTCTGAGCAGATCAAAGCAAAATGAAGTAATTGCTGGTTATTAGCTATAACTTCAAAAGCAAATTTCAACTTCAGACATCCTGGTATAATTTTTATATGAATTCTACTTACCACGATATGAAACAAGCTCTTTGTTTTGGTTACACAATACAAACATATCATCTTCTAAAGTAATAAAATTAAGATATTGATCAAATACCTAGAAAGCAAGGAATAATGGTCAGAATAGTCCAGAGTAAAGTGTAAAAAAAACCCCTATATCTGATTTACTGCTACATTTTACAGAGTATCTATTAAAAAAAAAAATGCAAGATATAATTTATGAATTAAAAAGCCTGTGTAAGGGTTGAGTGATTAACACAAAATATTAGAGCACTGCAAAGTGCCAGAACTGTCCAATTGTTTCTGTGGATAAAGTTTTAGCAGCCAAGTATCACTGAAAAAACACATACAGAGGACATTTCAATATTATAGGTTCACTTTTTACGAATATGAAGGACTAGAACATAATCAGCACTGAGCTTTCAGGCAGAAGAGAGAAAAGAGGGCAATATCTGAACAGTAAGATATTACAGCTCATGAATTTTAACTCTTCTGTAACACACCTGTACATTCAGGAAAAAAAATTAAACTTCTCTATAGCATAAACTATTAATGAGACATCATAACTGAAAAACAGATTTAAGAAAGTTAGTTTACAGTGCTACACCAAAAGGACCAAAGGCTGAAACAATACTAGTACTGTTCATTTTATTTCACAATGGGTTTTCTCTCATGTCAGTAGTAGTAACAGGAGTGAGAAAAAGTGAATGTATTTAAGTATATTACTTAATATTTTACAGGTTTTGATACAGCCATTCAACAAAAATAAAAGTAAATCCCTAACACATGCCTTTAAATCATAAAGGTATTGGAGAGTCCTCGTAAAAGTGTGTACAAATGAAATATTATTTCAAATGAGAACTGCACTCATACTGCTCTTTATGTGTATTTTGGAGATAATACTGAAATATATATGCCCTGAAAGCACTCGTTTAGCTGATGCCATCAGGAATCCTCTGAAACCACTGTACTTCTCCTCTTGTCATTTAGCCCAAAAGTCTTGCAGCACTTGGGACTTTTGACAGCTGAAGTATGGTACTAAGCTGCATTACTAGGATTACTGTAGGTTCTGTTTTTTCCCCAATACACCTGAAAATAAGAATGCAGTAACACTTTTAATGGTGCTAATATTAGAGACAGGGAGACTTTCTTACCTTAGCCACCTGAGTTACTGCATTAGCACCTATGGCAGCATTTGCAATATCTTCCAGTTTACTTCTTGAAATGGCAGAAATAAAGTTTAAATAATAAGATTCATAAAGCTGGTTTCGAAGATCCTAAAAGAAAAGAAAAATTTCCTGAATAAGTACTAATACATTTTTGACTAATTAAAAGAAGAAATCATACTTTTACTATGTGATGTTACACTTATCCACAGTAAAACTAAACCTTCAGAAGTGCTTAGCTGTCTGTTCATACAGTTCTGCAAACGGTGTTTTGATTACATATCCAGATATAAACAACCTAACACAGAACTGCAAAAAACCAGGCAATGACACTTAAGCTAAAAGGCAGCAATTACAACTCCACACCTTTCTGCTGACCAAAAATACCCTTTGCTCTTCTCCTTTGGCAAAGATGTCAACCTTCCATCCATCTCATTCCCAGGAATGTGAAAAATTGAGTTAGCCTAATCCAGTCTTCCCACTCAAAGGAGTATCAAATGGTGCAGGTGGTTCAGGATTGTGCCCAGTCAGGTTTTGAACCTCTCCAAGGATGGAGACTCCACAAATTCTCCAGGCAATCTGTTCCAGTGTTCAGCCACCCTTATCAAAATAGGTTATTCTAATGTTATATGGAATATTTGTACCCACTGCCTCCTGTATTTTCGCTCCCCAAACTCTCTCTGAAACACAGAAGGCATGTTTACCCTTCTGCTTGCTGGGAAATTGAAGTTTTGCATAATAATATTTTAGGTAATGTTTTCCTGACAAATATGTGCTAGTTACATTCTGGGGAGTGGAGGATTACTTCACACACCTTGTTGAGTGGGCTCTTTTGAAACATTACATATGCAAGTTACCTGGCACATTCTGTCAATATTTTCTTCTGTTGGCATTACAAAGTACACAGCTGGAACATCTGGAATAGCATCCCGGTCTGAATGCAAAAGCCTGACAGGAAGAAAAAAGACATCTCTAGTGTGCTTTTTCTCTGATACATATAAAATCATAAGTTAAAGAAACTTTATTTGTACAGACAAATGTAATTTCCTACAATTTCTTTCTATATTTAGATAGAGTTTTAGCAAGAAAAGAAATTGTATTTGTATATTTTTGGCTGAATGTATTAATAGATGTATTCAAAGTTTATTCAAAGCCTGAGAAAAGGCTTTACAAATGCTCAAAAACATCCATTCAGAGGAAGCTAAAATACCTCATCCATGAAGTTCATATGTGAACTGTTGACATGGTAAAAAACCATTGTACTTCATTCTATTAAACTTGCCTTTCCTGCTTGAAGACAAGGTGCTTAGATGTTTTCCTCATGTTTCTCCTAATGTGTCAGCAGGTTAAACTGTTTTTGTTCTAGCCTTCACTTAGCAAAAGTTAATAAACTTGTAAAAAAATAAATGTATGTTCAAAGTTTCTTCATAACTATTACCACAGCTAAGGAATGACAGTGGACTAGGTAAATGTAATCTGGGGAAAAAGAAATGAGAAAACTCTTAAAATAATACCTAAAGATTTCATGTTTGACAGTAGACAAGTAAAATCTATATGTAAAAAGATAAGCGATGAACATACACAGTCCCATTACAGAGTTTGTGCCAATACAATTTTAATGGATATGATTGCAAAAGGATTTGTAGAGAAAAATTTCAAAATAATACCTAATGGATAATTTTTATTATTGAACAAGGGCCTCCTGTCTTGAGCAAGAAATCCTACTGAACAGCGTTTGGAACTCTCTCTCCACTCCCTGATTCTGCATAATGCCATCTGATTTTAGGAACAAGTCACTGTATAATCTTTATTTTAGCAGTTAATTGTTCAATGATTTTTCACTAATTTGCTCATTATTTTGGGGAATATTAAGTAATGTTCTTTCTAGGAAAAAACTCCCGATTTTTTAAAAGTACTTACAGATGTAAAGTGATCCCCATATCTCTCAGCTCTTTCACTGACAGCAAAGGTGAGATGATATCTTGGCCAAATCTGTCATAAATGAGAACCTGAAACAGATACACATCATCTTACAAAGTGCTGTAAAAAGTGGACACCATAGAATACAGTGGATACAGGAATTCAGGTTCAGGGAACTACTACCCTAACTTCAAAAGTGTGTCAACATCTAGACACCTACCAATTTATAATAAATCATTAATTTGTCATGGACTTCCATTTGCACTTACAAATAAATAAAATATAAAATAAAAACCAAAGAGAAACTCAGTGATAAAGGGGGAAAAAGAATCATCACTTTCATCTCCTGGAAAGTCTTTTGTCAAACAAGAGTTTGCTGTTAGAAATTTGTTATTGTATGTGCAGAGTTTTCCTGACTGTATTTGGAAGAAAACAACAGGCAAATCAGAAGAATTAGTGAATTTAGGCAAATCAGGAATTAGTGAAAAAAAGACAACAGATGAAGAGACAGAATATATGCTTTTTAGTAGCAAGAACTCCTCATGACCTACAAGTTACATGTTAAAGGTAATAAAGGTAGCCCAAGCTCAGCTTCTTCAAGCTATCAATAGCTCTTCAATTTGTATGGGCTTCTTTCTGACTGTGCTATTTTTTCAGCAGCTCTGATACTCAATTCTATAATAATATATAATACATGAAAAATATTTTGTACAAGTTAATAACATAAAAATGAACTTGATTTAGTTAAAATCTGCAAACCTGAACTTTTCTGAACACTCTAAAATTCTCCTGTTCCAGTTCCAAAAGTTCTTACCTTCCATACTGGTTCTCCTGTGCTGTTTTTAACAGGAGGAACATTGAAGTTCAGCATACGTTTCAAAGCCACTGGAAAATAAAGCCAAAGAATACTTTACTCTCTACACTTCAACAATGGGGACTAAAGACTTTAGCAGGATTTTATTATACATTTAATTTGAAAGGAAAACCATCAAAAAATATAAATGCAACAAGTCACATTTTCATTATTTTTATGTAGATTTGATTGACAAGTGGCTCACATCTGCTAGAATTTATGGGTTCCAGAGGACACAGCAAAAGGTAGAGGCAAGTTCTAAAACATTAACTCTCCTTAGCTATACAGGCTATATTCTAATATGGTTTGCCTTAATAATAATTCCAGTATCTTCTTGAAGATGCATTCTGTCCAGTGGGAACTAGTTTGCTTCATTCCCTGGTCTGCTTTTCCTACCCCACAGGGACAACACTATACACACCAAACAAAAAACACCTCTATGCCTGACTAAAATCAATACACAGTTTGAAAGATTTTTGTAGGTGAAGACTGAGGCAAAGGCAGCACTGGTTACCTCAGCCCTATCTGTGTCTATCACCACTAAATAACCAGCTCCATTTAGCAAAGATCCAATGCTTTTTCTTATTTACATTTTTGCTTCTAATCTTGCAGCAGAAGTACTTCACCTTTCTCGAGATACATGCTGCATAGCTCAACCTCACTAGAACTCTGGCTTTCCCAATATCATCTATCCGTGGCCAGGCAGTATTTCTGATGCCCTGCTTCCTCCTGTGTACAGTCCTTTCAAGTGACATTACTAGCAGTGAAACACAAATGTGGGAAAATCCAAACTGGCACTGACTGCTGGGTCTTGATGGGCTCCAGCCTTGCTCTTGCTTTATACTTTTTTCATTTCTTTTTTAAACACCATGAAGCAGCCCTGAAAGCTGATTACAGGCTGCTCCTGGATTCTTTGGCCCCACACTGCTGTTGACATCTTCAGCCACATAAGCAATTTTATATAAAGCTGTATGGTTATATGCTTTGGTACTACAGGAGCTGAAGCAGCTGCATTGCAGAGTTTATAATCTAAAGTAAAACTTGGCATAAACTCTCTGCTAAGAAAGAGTAATCAGACTGTGATTGAATGTGCTGTGACAATCATGTCAATGTTCAGCAAGTGTCTGAGTTCCTTTTTTATCTTCATACTGACATTTAATTTACATTAATGCTGAATGTTCTCTGGAGTAAGGATCAGGTTTTTACTGTGCTTGCACAATTATATGCTTTTGTTATGAAATAACAATTCTGGTTATGAACCAGGATAAAGGTCACAACAGATGGTGCACATACATGGTAATACTGTAACTAAATGATAAGAAACCTTTTTCCCAGTATACTTTAGTTGGTGAATCTAGCTCCCTGGAAAAGACCTCCTTAACAGAAGACAACATGGATTCAGTTGTAAAAGCTGACCAAAATAATCTAGTAACAATTGTTGGTGACATGGACAGTGGGACTGTGAGTGCACCTGCAGCAAGTTTGCCAATGACATCCAGCTATGTGTGGCCACCAAATCACAGAATCACTCAGGTTGGAAAAGAACTCCGGGATCAGTGAGTCCAACCTTTGACTGACACCACCTTGTCAACCAGACCACAGCACCAAGTGCCATGTCCAGCTGAACAACTGCAGGAATGGTGACTCTACCATGTCCATAGGCAGTTCACTCTGATGTTTAACCGTTTCTATGAAGAAATTTCTCCTCAATAAATTGGAAAGAAGGGAGCCATCCAGAGGCACCTTGACAGGCTTGAGAGGTCAGCCTGTGTAAATCTCAGGAAGTTCAACAAGGCCAAGTGCAAGTTCCTCCATTAGGTCAGGGCAATCCCAAACACAAATACAGGCTGGGCAGAAAACGGATTTGCAGCAACCTTGAGGAGGACTTGGGGGTGTTGGTGCTTGAGAAGCTTGAAATGACCTGGCAATGTGTACTTGCAGCCCAGAAAGCCAAGTGTACCCTGGGCTGCATCCACAGCAGCATGGCCAGCAGGGTGAGGGAAGGGATTCTGCCCCTCTGTTTTCCTCTGGTGTGATCCCACCTGGAGTACTGTGCCCACACCTGGGCCCAGCATAAGAAGAACTTGAAACTGTTGGATTAAGTCCAGAGGAGGACGACCACGATGATCAGAGGGTTGGAGTAACTCTCCTATAAGGAAAGGCTGAGAGAGTTGGGTTTTTTCAACCTGGAGAAGGTTCCAGGGAGAGCTTATAGTGCCTTCCAGTACCTAAATGGAGTCACAAGAATCCTGGAGAGGGACTTTTCACAAGAGCATGTAGTGACAGGACAAGGGGGAATAGCCTTAAACTATTTTTGAGTAAGTTTAGATAAGGTATAAGGTAAAAATTCTTCCCTATGAGGGTGGTGAGGCTCTGGAACTGTTGTACAGAGAGGCTGTGGATACCCCCTACCTGAAAGTGTGCAAGGCCAGGCTGGATGGGGCTTTAAGAAACCTGATGTAGTGAAAGGTGTTCCTGCCCATAGCAGGCAGAGAGTTAGAATGAGATCATCTTCAAGGTCCCTTTCAATACAAACCATTCTATGAGCACGGTGAAACAGAATAGAAAAGAATAAAGCTGTACAGAATATGAGCTCAAAGAAAATACACTTTATTAGAAAGATAGCAAAGAGAAGATGGATAAAGGACTTCAGAGGAACATCAAATAGCACTATCAACAGTAGATGGCAGAGGAATGAAGTAGACTAGTACCAAAAAATGAAGCAGACTAGCAAAATATTTAAGGTCCATATAGACTGCAACTGAGATTTTTAGGCAGATGATTTGAACTATTTCATGCTAACTAAATACATCCAGAATCCTCTATAACACCAAAGATACTGCAGTTGTCAAGGAGAAAGTGTCATGATTACAACTTAACTACTGACTACAACTTCGACAAGCAAGAGAAGTAGAGGACTACGGAGCTGACATACCCTGTGCTTTTGGAGTATGTTCAAGGCTTTACGAAGCAGCATCAAGGCAGAGAAGAATCCATTAAGGACTCTCAGCAAAGTCTACGAAAGGACTGAATAAGAAACCCTTTACTCACAGAAACCTTCATGCACAATTAGTTTAGTTGTTATTATCGTATTCTCAATTTCTTGAGGGTCAGTACAAGCTCGGACGCCCCTGTATTGTCTAAACACGAACGTGACAACAGCAGCTTTATTTTTGCACCATTAAACGCTATTTCCCGTCGATCCTTCCCACGGGAAGAAAGCAACGAAACGGAGGGTGCGCTCCCACGGCCGCGGGGAAGGCACCGCTCACGGCCCGGGCCCGGCCAAGTCCCGCCCCGGGGGCGCCTTCCACACCTCGGCGGCACCTACGGCCACGTCCCCGGGCCTGGGGCCCAAGCGGGGCCGGGGTCCCTGTGCGAGAACTGCGGCCCGAGGCTTCGGAGCCCCGCCGCCCCGAGCCCACCGCCGCAGAGGCGAGGAGAAGGCGGCCGCCACCCCGTTGCCGGGAGACCCGAGGCGGGTGAGAGGGCGCGAATCCCCGCGGGGAGGCGGCAGGCGCGGCGGCGGCCGGCCCCGCTCCCCGGCCGAGCGGCTGGAGCGCGGGCAGAGCTCACCTGTCTGCTTCTCCCGGATCCCGGCCGCCATCTTCCCGCGCCGCCGGCCCGGCCGCGCCGCCCCGCCTGCGCAGCCGCCGCGACACGTGGCGGGCCGGGGGCGGCCCCGCGGCAGCCGGGAACGCCCGCTGAGGGGACAGTACAGGCCCGGGCTCTGCCCCGGCCGGCAGCTGCGCCGGGGACCGCCCTGGGGACCGCCCTGTGCACCGCTTCGCTGTAGAGGAGGCGGGAGGTTGTGCTCTCGGACTGAAGTTTCAAGAAGTAACTGAAACACCTTTGATACGACCACCTCAAGACCAAATGAAATGTCTGATGTTTCAAAACCAGGGAGCTAGCTACAAATAGTCATGAAGTTTTAGTGAGTTATCACAGCGGAATATAGTTACAAGTTTGCTTTCCTTTGCCTCAGGTCGCACTTACAGCAATCTTACGGGGAAAGAGCCCCTTGCTCCAGCTCAGCTTTGGACACAACGGTATCAGGATAAACACGCCATATACACCTTTATAGAAATCTACAGGTACACGAATGAAGCTAAAAAAAAATCGTGTTAACACTTCTAGAGCTAAAACCCATAAATCAACAAAATGAAAACACGGAAGCTACATATTTAACCTTTTATTGCACTTTGGACATATACACGGTGTTCCCCATAGTTATTATTATTTCAACACAGATGCTACGTGTGTCATGCAAAACGTTGCTTGGAGATGCAACAGTTCAGGCACTGATCCCTGCAGTTCAAGTTAGAGCTAAAAAAATTTACAAAATTACATTTTTTTGCATAACATTCTAAATACCATAATTTTTAAAAGAACATTGCTTATGTAATACAAAAATCAGAGGGTTAGACTAGTTTTTTACAAACATTAACATTTTGAAAATTATTTTCTCTATACATATGATTTGACACTTCAAAAGTTTTTGCATTTTAGTTTTTCTTTTGTCCAACTAGATATTTCCTTAGATAAGAAACAGTAAAGTTTGAGCTTTAAACATGTTTCACCATATAAAACAGATGCAATATAAACTTGAAAGAATGTTTTGTAGGATTCAAAGTTGCAATTATTTAAATTTAAATCAGATTTTTTGATACTATTTTCAAAATGCATATGCAGAATGTGAGTAGGATTTACTAATACTCTCAAAATCCTCATGTTTTCAAATTCCAGGACTTAACATCTTAATGAAAATAATCAAATCTGCAGCACACAGTGGTTTAGACTTCTATATTTGCATGAACAAATTTTTTCTCCTTTGGACTATATTTCACTCTTAAGTTAAAAAGGTTAACAGTTTTCTGGCAAGCATTCTCTGAATGGGCAAAAAAAGCAAGTCACAGAAATTTCTTATTCCTTGGTCTTTCAAACACAGAGCTAAAATATTTGAGGGTTTTTTTTTTAAATGTATGTGCATTGTTAAGGAGACCATACTAAACCCACTAATACTAATATATTATGGTTGAGTAGAAAATTATCTCTAGAAAATAGCTTATTTGATGTGCTGATTCCAGATGAAAACTAAGGGTTTGATGCAGAAACTGTGGGATAAAGTTCTTTGGCCAAACACAAAAAAATACTGCAACAGTTCTTTTGTGGCACTGACAAATTTTATAAAAGATGCAGCTTCTCCAAGAATATATTTAATACACAACTGATGCATACACAATTATTCTCCCTGTGTTACAGAAATACTGAAAGTAAGCAGCCTCCCTAATTTCTAGGTGTGCCTCAGGTTATATTTATGTAAAATGAAAACTTAATTTATAATATTGCACTTCAGTGATTTGCTACAACAGTAAAAAACCTACGGTTCTTATACCTATATAAATTGCTCTTACAATTTCAAGACAAGGGAGGCCATTCTGCGCTTGGAAGTTAGCTTATTCATTGGAATTCTAATGAACAGTTCAAATAAATTTATGACTGGTTTATATAAATAAATGCTGAAAATGAGAAAATTCCTTTCCATAGCAACATTCAGGAATACAACTTGAATATATGAAGTATTATATTGGTGGGTCTAGATAGAGCTGATCAAACCAACAGAAAAGGAGAACACAACTTGTCTTGAATGGGTACACATCAGTATTAGAAAATGGAAACAAATTCTGTGCAAGAAAAACCCTTTTAAGCAATATTACGCACTATGAAATTTTACAAGTTCAGTGATTGAATATAGCATTGTATAAAAGCTCGTTATAAAGTTAACATCTTTTTATACCTGGCATATAGGTTAGGTTCTGCCTTTTATATAAAAGCCTTTCAACTGATGAGTTCAAAAGTAAAAAGCAATAAAAAGTGTAAACTCTATTTTTTGTAATTTCAGGAATGTTTTGAAGCCTTATATTCACATTATTTTATTATTTCTTTCTCCATCCAAAGTTTTAAAATGCAGTTTATTTTGTTCCAGGCTCTGAACAATTTCTCTTGACACTGCAGGCACCAGAAGTCCTTGTCCTTTAAAATTACTCACACTCTGCTTGCCAGTTTTGTAAAATCTGGAAGACTAACATTACAGAACACATATATCTTTAGCTAGGCAAGAAAATAATTTTTAAATCATTTTTAAAGTATAGTATCTGCAGGAAACTCATATTTGAAAAATACAAACATACAATATGAATCCTTATTATGTAAACAAATTTGTGCCAAACCACTCTCCTTATAATGGTAATAGACCATTGTGAAGGGTAAGAATACAAAGAATTTATTGGCAGAATGAGAGTCATAACTATGCAAAGATCAGAAACACTGTATTATTGGAGAAAAGAAGACACTGAGAAAATGCTTATATATAAACAAGTCAAATTACATTCTCCAAGAGATCATGTTTATTTTAAAGGAGACTTGAATATGCTTTTGGCTAACAAGCAAAAACCACGGCTAGTCCTGTCTTAATTTCTAGTATTCCTAAATTTATAATGACAAGACTGATGATATTAGATTGTTTCAGGCATTCAGTAATGAGAAATATCTAAGACTTGCAATGATTTCCTTAGAATTTCTTACATTTTTTTTCAGAAGCACCTATTCATTTATAATTACTGTGGATGTACTTCCTTGCCAAGGAATTCAAATGTAAAGCAATCCTGCTTATATTTTCAAACCAAGCTATATTAATAAAAAAGTGAATGATTACTTCCCAGTATTTTGAAGAATGTGCATACATACAGACACATATGTATCTGTATTACATCTATAGCACAATTTATGTTCAGGACAAAGTGGTCAAAACTAACAGAGGGAAATAGTATAATTTCAAAACAGAGAGCAGCATACATTTAAAAAGAATGTATTTCAATGTCCTTTTACTGTCATAGATGAAGCATTAGTAACATTGAAGTATTTCTGCATAGGAATTTCACTACTTATCTTTCACAGCTCAATGGCCCGGCCATTTACACAAAGTACTGCAGCACTAAAATATATTTTCTACAGTGCTCAGAATGCGCCTACGACTGAATTGGAAGAGTTTAGAATAAAAGCTAGAAAAGTGTCAGACCCAAACAAGCTTGATGGTTGACTGCCTTTAGTTTAAAGAAAAGCTTTAGTATGTGGGTGTATGAAAATACTTTAATGGAAGACAAGTTTACATGTCCTAATGAGCAAGAGACTTCTATTCTTTCATACTCAATAACATTAAGTCTAACTAATATATTTCACTTTGAAAGACCAGTTATTGTTGCATGTTCAACAAACTTCTGGTGTTTACTATTTTGGCTCTATGAGTAATTAAAAATTAATTCATGACAGCAGAATGCAGAAATGTGCAAATGTCAAGGATTTTGTTTAAAAACAGAGACACAAGTTCAATCAGTTTTTCTTCTTATGCTGTATTATTTTACCAATGTTTTCTCCAGACCTCGAATGCACTAGGCACAATGACCATGAAACTACAAGTATTTTAACTTTCCCAGGTTTCTATGAACCATTAGAACACAAATGAATCAATATACAAATCAATTACTGAGATAATATACATGGAACTGAAGAACTGCATCAGAGTTTTACACAAGACAATGCTATACAGCAGTTGTCTTCAAAACGCACCTGGTTTGTTTTTGATAAATAATTTACCTAAATATTTGATATGATCCACATACTTACCTGTTATAGAGTGTGGTAACATTTCATATCTGTCTACAGCAAAAGCTGACATTTAAAGTACTTCTGCAAGAGATGGAGGACTCTTAAAGTCAACTTCAAAAGGAAAATTATTCAGGAGATAAAGTTGGGGTTTTTTTTAAATTTGGAAATTGTCTTCCTCCACATAACGTAATTTTTAGCATAATTTTGGGGGAAAGGTCGAAAATTACTAAAAGTATGTTGTCCAAAAATACAGGAGTAAATTAAAAGCAGATGATCCTGCAGAAATCTCAAGTGTCCAACATTCAGTTTAATAGCAAAAATACTTATTCCTTTTCAGCTCTTAGGGTGTTCCTGATGGTGAGCTCCATTTTATTTTTGAACTGCTGATACGTCTTTGTTATGGGAAGCTCTAAGCAATTAAGAAGTCTGTTTCCAATGGGATATGTTATATGCAAAAATTTAATTGTAGGTTCAGGATCAAAACCAATGGATGGTATATAACAGGAGCCTGTTACGAAGAGCAGAATATCCTCCAACGTCACTACAGACTCACCACCTAAAAAAATAGGATTAAGTTTTATCATTGATTATTGCACATAAACCATTACCCTGCATGTTAAGTGCTAAGTGGACAAAAACCCAATCAAACCAATATGCTGAATAATTAGCAGTAATATGTCTACCTCAGAAAAAGTTTAGCAAGAAAAACCAACTTAAATTAGTTCTGAAAAATCTTAAGTGAATACAAGAATCTCTTCTGCAAGAAAAAGATAGAAAACTGGTCTTTAATAATTCAGTCAATCTATCTAATAAAGGATTTTTCTGTATCTCTTAAGGTTGTGTGTTGGATTTTTGTTTTTTAATTCACAGGAATCCTAGAGCAAATTTTTCAGATATTTACCCTGCTAAGGTTTTGGGCAACAATTTCAAAAATTCCAATTAGTAAGAAAGAGGGGAAAGAAAGAACAATTAGGAACAGATAGTGACTACAAAACCTTGATTTATTTACACCACTGACCCCTAAAAATAAAAAAAAAAATTAAAAAAATCAAATTACTTACTCTCCACATCTTGCAAATAGCCCATCCAAAAATCAGCACCTTCAACTTTATTTACATCTGATGAGGAATGGATTGTAAAGAGATCACAAACAGTTTCTGCTGAAAGTCTTTCGGGTTTGTGGCACAATATGCTAGAGAATACATCCGGGTGCATTTGCATTTTCTCTAGGACGCCAAGAGTTTTCAAACCCTGCCTAAAACTAGGAGGGGGAAAAAAGAAAGAGTGACCACACATCAGATCTCTGCATTTTATAAAGCTGCAAGATGGGATAAAATAAATCTTCCCCATCTCCAGTCTCTAAATCTTGTCAAAAAGGTTACATAGTACTCTCATTTTGTCTTGGGAAATGTGTTTAACTCTCATTTTAACAATCTAAATGTTTCTCTAGAGCTTTATGGGGAAATGAAAGGAATACCAGTGATATGTCGAAACAGACCTTATTTCCAGGTACTAGACTGTAAGTAAAAGGTATACTTTTAACTTTAATGTGAAAACCTAGCAATTCTCTTTCTTAAAAATAGCTCTTTGGAAAACACCTTAAATTCCTTGTCAATAGAAAAAATAAGTTGTCTTAAAAGACAGCCTTCACTTGGCTTTTGCAAGACTGCATGTGCTTACATGCTATTATTTCTGTCTGTGGCAAATGCAAACAGCACCATCCTGGGCCACACTAGGAACTGTGTTGCCAGCAGTTCAAGAGACATGATCTTTCTCTGCTGCTTAGCATCAGTCAGGCCACACTTGAAGTGCTGTGTCCAATGCAGATAACACTAGATAGGATACAATGATATGATATAGATAACACTATATGTGAAGTTTAAATCAGGTTATGCTTGTTGAAAAAATTAGTATCCAATAAATTTTTACAGAGCAGCTGAAGAATGTGAATTGGAAGTAAGGCCAGAGACAATCAAAGAACAGTCAAGAGCTGCAACTTTTCCAGCTAATGAGGTCATCATTACCTCAGAGTAACATCAATTCAATGCTTATGTTCTAAACAGGCCAACTTAACACTTGCTGACAGTACTGCACTCCTAATGGCACACACAAAGCAGTCAAGAAAACTCAACTGAATTTTAAACATATGCTAAGCATTTCTAAAATGTAAATATTCTAAATTCAAACAATTCCAAATTAGAATTGAACATAAGCTAGAGAAATTTTATAGTGCAACGGTCTTTGTGATGCTGTAGCTTAAAAACTGTGAATCTGCCTTCATTATAAGGCTGAAAAAGGAGCCTTGACCAAGGAGAAGTCAGAGCAGGTATGCAGAGAAACAATTTGTCTTTCGGTTTAACTACCTAGTTAACAGTTGCTACTTAATTAACTGAAAATTACAGTGGTTTAAATGGAGAGTAAGTAAGAATTTGTGAAAGTTAGTTTTAGCAACATATTATTTAGAGTTGCAGTGAGGAAAAGAACCAAGAAGTTCAAAAACTCAAACAAAACAAACCTTTCTAAGGGTAAAGTAATTCTCTTGATTACATGATAGATCAATAGGTCATTCACCAGCATGTTCTTATCACACAAAGCTGTTACAGGTTTTAAACATCCAGCAGCAGCAAGGAATTCACAACAGTCCTGTAGTGTAGACTGTAGGCTGGACAGATTATTTGCATATTTTATCTGCATAAAAAGATAAGTTAGGCACTTGTTTACTACATGTGTGTATACATATATGTGAAAAATAAGCTTTTTAATTTCAACAAAATTGATATTCTGTAAGTCCTTTATCTCCAAATATAGTCTTAAGTAAGAAATAAAACTTATTGCATATTACCGTTTTTATTGTTTGTGCTACATCAACATCAGCAACATCTTCCAAAACTGGCTTCACATTCTCTGGACCATAGACAAGGCAATCAAACAGTGTTTTGGAAAAAAACCCAGGAGATGGACCACCATGAACCAGACAAACTGCAATCATTTTACCAGCTTCAAAATAAAGATTCTCTTTTACAGCTGCAAATAGAAAAATATTTCTATTTATACACATAGAAATTATTTCCAATCATCATTTTTTAATAGAAAATGTCATAGTGCTGTTTTTTCTTAATGACTTTTGCTATCTTCTGGTAGTTCAAACTGTAAGACCATATTTTTACAAAGAAGTACCACGTTTTTTTACACCAGCTCTTCAGCCACTATCAAGGTGTGGGAGATGGAACTTCCTCCTCCACTTCACACCCAATGCTTATTTAATTATGAAGCATAAGAATTCAAAGAAACTAACTTGGCATCTTTGGGAAGAAGCATGCTATGAGAAATAATGTTCTAGAAATTTGAGGAAGGGAAAATAATTAGCAGAGAATGTGTGTCAGCAAGAAAGAAATTCACTTGAAGAGAACAAATATACTAATTAAAAAAGCCCCAAATCTAGTTATATGCTGTTTTTCCATGGTTGTCATCAACTTTTCCAACCAACCCCAATAATTTTAATTACAAATCCACACACCATCCCACATTAGAATTGAAAAAATAAAAAAAATCAACCCCCAATTTTTATCCTTCAGGACTGTACTTTTGAACTGACATTCATACTGGCTGAAGATTAAAAAATATTTTAACCTATACACTTCTCAGTAATAAAGCAACTAATTACCTTGAAAATCAAGGGACAAATTCTTTCCAGAAGAGCCCTCAAACAATGATGAATTCTGAAGGTGATGCATTAATAACTGGAAGAAATGATGTTTTGATGCAGCAGAAGTTTTTGTCTTCGATTTATTTTTGCAGTTTAAGAAACTTACTTCAATAGTGTTTGTAGGACTAAAAATGCGCTGCCTAAATCCTTTTAAAGCACTACTCCAAATATTTTCTGCATTGATGTTAAGTCTTGTTGTTTTTGTTTTAACTTGTACCTTTAACTCCTTCAGTATATTACAAGCCTCCCATCTTTGCTTTCTTAAATGCCTACAAGAAAACAGCATGTATTTTCAGATGAAATGTTATGATTCATAATTAGCAAGTTACACAAAAAAACATTTTAGTAGTCTATTAAGAACACTTCTCTGAACACTGTGGCACATTCAGGTATTGGCTGAATTTTAATAGTAAAACATTTAGTATAGCCTTAAAAAATTTTGACACTGTAGTGGCAAGTTTTAAAATACCTCTAAGAACTGAAAAAAGGAGGTAGAAATAATTACCCTGGCATAAAACAAATTATGATTTTCTTAATTCAGTAACTCCAACACAGTGCCAAATAATTCTCACACAATGAGCTGACATTTAAACAACTTGAAACAAGTAAGAAATTGAAGAGCTTATTTTACGTTAAAGATGTTTTGCAACCAAATGAGAACAATCTTTGTCACTATAATAAAAAAATATATTTGAGTAGGAAGAAAGTTCTCACTTAAAAAAGCAAGATGTTTTCTTAGTTTTCTAGCTTCCAACCAAAACTATCCCAAATACTGCATCTCCTAGAAATAACTTATTCCCTCATCAGAATTTTTAGCACATCAGGTAGAATCCATAAATTAATTACTCACAAGAGGATAATGAATTTTATGTCCTTAAACTGAATATTCTATATTAAAACATGTTGTTTTACCACTGTCTTTAGTACAATCATGAAATATTCATATGATACAAATACAAAAACGTTTAAAATTTAGGACCTGTCTAATTAGAAAGCAATTAGGATTCTCTTTATTCCATATTTTCTAAAGAATGTTTAGCCATGCATCAGTAAGGACAAATACGCATTTCTGGGTTTTGATGCTCTCACTATCTAATCTAAAAATTCTCAGTAGGTTTCATTCCTTTCTCCTCACACTCCTCTAGCATTTAGCAGAAGCCTTTCTCAAGCTATGACTTCAGGCTTTAAGTGTATACTCATTTTTGCAGTGACTATATACATATGGACACACACAAATATATATGCATACTGAATATAACCACACAGAGAAATATATCTGGATACCGTATATGCACACAAACACATATGGATACTGTATATACACAAATGCACACACAGAGACCTCCCCCAACCCTCCTGCATGTTCTGTAGGAAATAGAGTATAAAGCCATGAGCTAGATTACTCTTCAAAATAAGAAAAATAGAAGAAATACCTGTGCCTCAGGGACCAGTTCCTGTTTGACATCACTGGAGATAAGGACATTGTCACTCTGTTGGATGCTGGAAATTCTAGGTGTGAGCAAGGTGACAAGTTCTGGCACATTATCTTTGGTGATCTATAAGCCAAAAGAGTATTTTAAGAAGAGATACAACTGAAGAATGCATGGACACTTCCTATCTCTAGGTAGCAATATAGTTTTCCCCTAAATCAGTACTGAATCTCATTTTTATCTTCATTTTCATCAAGTCCACTGGTGTCTGAACTACCATTTAAAATATAACAATTCTGTGGTTTAATACACTGTGGTCTTGGGATGTTTTTAGTTGCATCTCATACATCAGATGAAAGTCCTGACTGACATAATAAGTAAAAACTAAAAATATTAGTTTCTACAAACTTGAAAAGTTTTATTACAGCAATGGAAAACATTATTATGAACACCTTTAAGTCAGACTTCTAGAACAGTATTAAAATGGAAAAAATACCAATAAGCAAACTTAAAGCTTTGCCATTTGTATACTCTTAAGCTACCACTAAATGGTTAAAATTCCTTTGACAAGAATTTATCTTTACCAAACTAAAAAGTGGTTTGCCACCAAATCCAAATAACTATAACAAATTTCCAGAGTTCATGGCTTACTCAGAAAACTTCAATTTGCAATCTAATATAAGATTCTCCTACAGAATAAGCCATCATTTTCTCATGTTTAAGTATTTTATGCAATAATCAGTTTCTGTGAGAAAACAGAAAATTACACACTGGAGCAGAAAATTGCATGGAGATCCAGATGACTGCCGAGGGGACTTTGGAGGTGGCTCTTCCAGCAAACAAGTTGTTCCATTTGTCTTTTCAGAGGTAGCCAAAGCACGCTTTTTCCGTTTGCTATACTTCCCTGTATTGATTACATTTTATTAATTTAATGAATTTGCTAGTTGTAAAGTATGTTTACATAACTTAAAGTTGTCATTTAAGAAATCACTGTCGCACCCATATTTTACCTGATTTTGCAAAGATACTTCTGCATTCCATGCACTCCCAGTTTTGCTCCCATGACCTCAGAGATGAACAGGCCAAATGAGTCCCACGAGAACCACAGTACTGGCAACGCTTTATTTCCCATTTACTAAAAGGAAAAGCTTAGGTATTTACAATTATACAGATGAATAAGGCTACTTAAAACAAAGGCTGTTCAATAGTAAGTGCAATCCAGACACTAAACCAACAAAACATAATTTTATCAGTCTGGCAGTACTGACTCTAATCAAGGAGACTTTTTTCACACAAGATGTACTCATTATCTAGCTGCAACAAGAAAAAAAGCTACTCATGCTCCAGCAGTTTTATTGAATGAGGCTATTAGTATTCCCCTGCCCTGGAGTCAACTGATTGAAGGCACTATTTTCTTCTCATCCTGCTAGTCAGCAAAATCCTCTGTGTTTTATGGGTATCCACCAGTCAACTTTTCCAAATGGTAATTCTTTTGAAGGAGAGCTCTCTAGGGAAACATTCTGACTACTAAGCTAAGTCTACTACTTTAGCAAAACTTCTTGCAAAGGCTGTAAGTATTTTAACACTTATTAAATTGCTGAATTAAATGCTGAATGACACATACACAACATTCATTTAGGCACATACTATGGTGATGCACACATTCTACTTCAGCCTGTATAAAATTAGGAGAAAGTAACTGATAATCCCTTAAATTTGGTCTTCATGGCTTTTATAACCAGTTCAAGTTAGAGACATTTACTATTGAAATATGATTACATTAAGTAAAACAAACACTATCTGTACAGTGTGTTTGTTTGACATTAAAACCTGATGCTGAAAAATATCAAGACATTTAAGTAAATAAAAATAATATTGATAAATAGCAACACATGTCTAAAAACTATTTCATCCTAAGTTGTACTTTCCTGCTAAAGTATCATACCTGTCAGGTTCATTATAGTCTCTTCCTTTCTTGCAGAGACATCTTTTAACATCACAGTGTTGATAACAATGCAGCAAGTCTTGATATGCATTTTCTTCAAGTTCCCAAGATGCATCCCTGTAAACAAGGCAGACGACTGGATATCAAAACAATTATTTCTGATTGTTTCAATGGGTTACTCTGTATTTCAAAAAAAGATATATGCAATAAACATATGAATATAATTCAAACACATCATGTTCTATGTAACAGACGGGTTTCTAGGTAACAGAGGGGGAAGAAAAGTCTATAAAATACAGATGTACTTTTTCTTCCATAAAGTTACTTTGATCTCAAGTATTTATTATTTTTCACATGACCTTAGTGCATGTTTGCTCTGTCTCTGTCCCTTTTTTCTCTCACAGAAAACAAAGATTTGTTCAGGCAGCCCACTCAAGTTACTGCTGAAACTGGTTTTATAAATGGTAACTCAGAATGTTCCAGGCCCATATGGCAAAGTTCATCAATTATTTTGAGTCCTCTTCCTCTCCAGAATCTTAAGCTTTTGTTTCAAGAGGGAATTAATAGTGCTCTCTGAAGAGACTAATAGTTATTACGGAATAATACTTCTAACAAAGAAACATCATTCTGATCTCTTTCTGTCATATTTTGAGCCTCATCAGGTGATAGAAACAGGAAAAACAGTTTGGAATTTTGGAAGCAGTTATTATACTAACAACCTTTGCAATCCCTTGGCAGAAGATAGAAGTTGTACAGCTGAGTAATCAGTCAATTACAATTCTGTCTTGACAGAAATTCAGATAATTAAACTTGGGCACAGAAAATAACACTTCTCAGCAATCTCTGTTAAGGAAAAATTATGGTATTTAAGAAGCGCTTTTCTCTTCTAATTGGGTTTAGAGTTTAAGTTGAATTATGGCATTAAAAATGACTTTTCAGAGATTCCTGATACATGTTTGAGATAACTAACTTCACCTTTTCCAGTTCTTATGCATATCTAAAAGAAAACAGGCTACTCCTTACCAAACTGAATAACTCTATAATCAAAGGTAGAACCAACGTTTATATTAATAGCTGAAGTTCGCAGAATAAAATAAATGTTTGTAACAGTCTATCAAAGTTTTTATACAGGAAACAAATCATTAACAAAGTTACCTACCTTTCTGGAATGTGTATGCCCATTCTCAACATTTCTTTTTGAAAACTGTCCTTGTTATTACATACTGTGCACCTAAAGAAAAATATCCCAGCACTCAAAGCTTGATACTGTGCCAAGAAAAAAAAACACAACAAAGAAACCAAACCAATTATTGAATTACTACTATCCTTAAGATGCCAATAAATTATGTCTTAATATTGACACGCATTACATTCATGGATACTATCCTGACATGGGTGTTAAAGCTGATATCAATCATGATGTGACATGCCATTAAAGCAAATGGCAAGGATTTTCTCTTCCTTTAAAGGAAAGAACTCATATGCTAGAATAAGGTTCATAAATGAAAGCACTATCCTTTTCAGTCAGCCTTTCCAGATCCAGCATAAATTTACAAAAAGAATGTTGTAACTTTTTCTAGTCCTGGATTTAGCCAAAGAGAACTCAGGATGGATAAATTACATTTTTAGCACTCAGATTCTACACATAATGACCTGCAAGAAAGCAACTATGTAGGTTGAACTTCATTTCCTAAAAGTAGTAAAGGCATGAAGTATGTACCATACATGCAGAAACATGAGGGGCCACAGGGGAAGGAAAATTAATAGCGTTAAAAACTCAAAATCCTTTTGTGTCCATAACACAATTTTAGCACTGTTCTTCAAACCTAGTATACTACATACATACTACGTACACTTAACAGTAAGCAATTGTTCCATTATTTTTGAACAGAAATGTGATCTCCATGGATGCAAAAAGAATTAAATGGAGAACCTGTATTACCTGCAAGCATTCTCGATGAAACCAAGCATTTTTACAGCAAGGACTTTTCAATACAGTGTACAATGGAAGATGTTCAACCAAATCCAGGCATATTGTGCACTGTGAAGCTTCTCTAGATTCTTTATCCGTAAATGTTTGGACTGGTCTATGTTCCCAACAGTAAGATCTAAAAAGAGTAATTTATAGTTCCCTTAACAAAATAACATTTTAAGAACCTTCTTCATAAAATTTGGAGACAGTAAAATTAATTTATTAATCCATTTTTCATGAGTAAGTGCTATGCAACAAGCAAAAAATACAGACACACTGGTTGTGGCTAGGCTGGAGTTGAATTTCTTAATAGTAGCTTGTACAGTGATGTTCTGGATTTGTGAGGAAATCAGTGTTGATAACACGGTGATGTTTCAGCTATTGCCCAGCAGATCTTGAACAGAGTCCAGACTTTTTCTGTTTCTCACCCCTCCCCACTAGTAAGCAGGCTAGGGATGCACAAGGAACTAGAAGGTGAGACAGCTGGGATGGCTAACCCAAACTGGCCTCAGGGATATTCCATACCACGACATCCAAGAAACACAGTTCTAGAAGAAACCTTTCTGAAAATGCCTTATCTTTACATGCACTTGTGGTAATGCAAGTTGTTTTTACTAAGTGCCTGCCAGGCTTCAGTCCACCCACCCTACAAACTCAGCTCACAATAAGAAGGATAATGCACTCGAGAGTATTTTCACTACAGACAAGATGCTAGACAGATGACAGTAAAAGAAAACAAAACATTTTATATTAAGACCATTTCCCCTGCAGTACTTCTCCAAATAACTTGGAAACAACAAGATGGCAGACACTGTGTTTTGACTGTTGAGAGATACAGGTAGCCAAAGATCTGCCGTTTCAACAAAGGCACAGGAGACTGGCAAACAAAAAACCCAAATCAACCATTATGCAGTTTATTTCAGAGTTCAGAATTTATTGCTCAATTTTATAAACAACTTAAGTACTTGTAGAATCATAAAGTCATGTATTTAAAAGTGTTGAGAACTGAGCTCATAAATATTAGGTATGCAATACAACTGTTTGACTTTCATGTCTTCCACAAATTGGGTATGTTTCCTAGATAATCTGATGCCATTTGCAACTATCAGCCTATCCAAAAACAAGCCATGAAAGAAACCCAAGTCACCTCCTGTATAAATATGATAAATTGAAAATAGAAAAGCAACAAAGTCCCAAAACTCACCTGAAGTCTTCCATAAACTGGAAAATGCATTCCCTTTGTAGCCCACAAGGAAAATGGTAACTTCGTTTGCATTTAGGAGCTACACATCCAATTGAAGCTCCCTTTTTCTTACAGATATTACATTTCTAGAAATAATTTTTTTCAGAAACAGAATATTAACATTTTAAATACATGTAAAATCAAAGGAATTCAATACAAAAGTTACAACAAGCGTAAGAAAGAATAGTAGCTAATAGATTAAAACTGTGACAAGACTAATGTGGTTTAGCTCTGCTACAAAGAGTAAGCATATGCAGTTATTTCACAGACTTTATGTATTGGTTTATATGCATATTGTCTTGTGACATATAAGATAAAATACAAATTATTTTACCAGTACCTATAGTTTATACAGGTATAATAGGCATAGACATATATATACTTATATATAGGCATCTATAATTATTTATTGTCAACTTCAAGCTCAGCACAATGTCATGAGGTATTATGAAGGTTCAATTCACTCTTATTTTTGTGCAGCTTACCCAAGGAATCAGAATAGTTGCAAACTGTAGAGGCCCAGGGAAGCTAACTTCAGTTGTGGGATGGATTGTAAATGAAGCATCCAGGCCACACTGTCATCTCAGAAATGTTCACTAGGCTTCAACCTGAACAAACTGCACTGGACTAAGCCTTTCTTAAGGCTCACCAGAAACACTGTCTGTTCCCAGGAACTAACAGGTACTAATGAGCTCCTGTTTTATAACAGACAGTCTTGGAAACTTATTTTCCTTGCCTCAATAACAACCCAAGTGGAATAGTATTTTTGTTACTGAAACTTCAGAGAAAGTTACCAACTCAAATTGCAGTCAGGACGGAAAATTACTGTAATTAAAGCCCATTCTCGTGACCCCATAAACAGTGTTGCAAAGTGAGACCCTTGGAGCTCTTGGTTCCCAGAGGACAAGGGGCTAATGTGCATATCTCAAACACTGATAACCACATGGCTCTGGAGTCAACCAGGGACTGCTGGCAGTAACACACGAGAACTGTTGGTGATAACCAAGGACAATACTGTGAGAAAGAACAAGACTTCACTGGAGCAGAGGGCCAGGCAGATTCATTTTGCTATGAGAAAGAACCACAACACAGCACAAGCAGAGGAACTTGTGGCAGGAAGCAGGCATGGACTATAGGGTAGGATTTAGACCCCCAAAGCCCTCCAACCCATTTCCAGAACGGCCTGAAAGAACAGACTACTCATTATAACTAATTTACATAGAAGGCAAGAAATCTGCCTTTGGGGTGGAGAAACCTATCCTAAAAAGGTGTCCCCTCAACAAAGCCCAGGCCAGTTTCATGCCAAGTGTGTAATTGACCAACAAAACTTTCTGATCTCTAGTGGAGCCTCTGACTTTTGTCACTCTTTTTGCCCAATGATCATTTATGAACCTTAGGTGCTTCCTTCCCTTTAAGGGTGGATCATTACAATTTCTGCAGGTTTTTTTTTCCCCTTGTGGCTTCCACAAATTAAATATATTTGTTACTTAAACAAAATTCAGGTGCTTGAGTGGGCTCAGCACATTGTACATTGGAGGAAGAAAACAAACCCCAAAGGCACTACTAAGAGCACTTAAAAGTTACTTTTTTCCCCTTGTAAATACCAAAGACATCATTCTTACCAGTTTTGCAGCTCTATTTACTTCTTTTCTAATATCAGTGATTAAAAATCCATCTACACCTTCATCTTCTTCACCCCTCTGCCAAATGCCACTTGACATCAACTACAAAAACAAATTAAGTATTTTAAAATATCCACCTAACCTGAAGATTTAAAGTTACATACACTGTGCTTGTCAAGTTAGAGTTTAGTCTAAAAAAGCTCACATGTAAACATTTTAATGATTAAAAACCTGACATAAAAACATTTTATAATAAAATAAATTTTTGTATTTATATAAAAAAGCACATTTTTGTGTGACATGACAATAACCAGTAAAATGAAAAACAAGTATGTCAAATATTTAATAACAAATATATCAAAGTATTGTATAGTACTGTAGGGCCTGAGATTGTATACTTCAAAAAGGAAGGCAAAATACACTGACTATTCAGATAATTGTCAAACAATTACTTTCAGCATATAAACCTTCAGAGGAAGTAAAATTAAATTAGCTTAGTTAATATAAATGACAATTGTGCTGTGGAGATAATGAAGCACAGTAGGAAGTAACTGTACTGAAGTGTCACCTAAGAGGAAAAGTAATTCACTTTAGAGGAGATTTAAATAAACACAGAATCAAGTAACTAGGCAAATCAGAAGAGCCTGATGATAATTTAAAGTTAGGCAGCTACATTACAATCTTCAAATACTGAAGAGTTTCACAACTTGATGCTGTCTATATTCTTTAGAATCTCATTTTATAATTTCAACATAGCACCATTGAAACTAGTTTTATCAATATTTTACTCAAATAAATGTAAGATTATATACCCAAACCAATTAAATATATTCTTCCAACTGTGAGACATTTGGAAAAGAATAATTAAACTGTCACTAATGTGCCTCTTTGTAGAACTCTTTTCTAATATAACATACACTATATTTAAGTAAAATCACAGGGCTTTGCTCATTTTTAAAAGAAGTAGGGACGAAAAAATGTAAAAGATACTGTGATGAGCTTCCTGGAGTTAAAATACCTTATAAGTCCTAAGGCTCAGTCTTGCATGCATGATTTTTCCTAGCTGTTCATTAGGATAGGATTTTTTCTTATTATTTGATATGGCCTTATATAGGAAACAAAATTACCACTAACATGGTGTAATTGCTTCTATTTTCTTACAGCTGCTTAAAAATTATTTAAAACCAAATATTTCTATCTTTATGTAGCTTAAGAAAACCTCCACTCTCCTTAGTTTTTAAAGAATTCCCTATCCAAATTATTAAGCCATCTACAATCAACACTCTTTAAAGAACTTTTTGAGAAAACGTACATCCTATATTACTTTTGATACTTGGCACTTATTTTAAAATTGGGGAGAACAATTCAAATTATATTTATTAATAAACAAAATACTTTTTTTGTAAAGTAGTATTAGTCTAAAGACCTGCAAAAATTTAAAGTTTGAGAGGTAGTTTAAGTATACCTTTAAGAATATGAATCTTGGAAAATGTCAAGGGTGACAACAAAAGCTGCAGGTTATATCCACAGCTTTGTTTAAATTAAGAACTTCTACTAATTAGTGAAACTGTACTAATGTGATCAAGAGTGTACATTAACTTAACTGAAAATTAGGACTTAAGTGTTACAATATTACTGTTCCCTTTGTCTTAACATGTACCTTCACTGCTATTTGCTATGATAGGTTGGGAGAATTAATGAATTCCTTTAAATGGACCATGAACAGAATTTAGCTTTGAATAAAGGCTTGTTAGGATTTACTTATTTCATCTGCTGCACCTGACAACTACGAGGCTATGAGTTAAAGCCCACATTTCAAGCTTCATAGCAACAAAATTGTTACAACAGCGTGTTAGTATTAAATACTTGTTGCACCTTTTTTTTTCAGATAAAACAGGAAAGTCCAAGATCAATACCATACACTTACCAAACAGTAATAATGAACAGTGAGATTGTATTCCACATAGGTCCTTTTTTCTCCATACTTTTCAGGGCAGTCATCTGTCCGTCCACAGAGAACACAAACTAAAATACAGAACCATGTTTATAACCACAGTGAGTGTACTGGAATTACTACTGATCAGCTACAGAGCAGTAGCTTTCACCTCTTTTAATCACACACATCTTCAAGTAGATTTCTGGATACAGGACAGTAGATATCACTTTTCTTAATGTTGAATTTTATCATAGATACAGAAGAATGCACTATTTCTTCCCCCTCCAGTTACCAGGAAGAAAATACTTCACCAGCCTGCTGATGCAGGAGTGGTCTATCAGCCAAGCTAAATTCACAAGCAGACTGTCCTCCCAATTGAAATATTCTTCCCAAAACAACCAAAGAGAATTATGAAATGGCCAACAATATCCAGGTGCATGTGAAATCCCATCTAGTTGTTTTAAGTACTACACATGAAGTCATCCTCATGTTTGAATCCATGAATCAGCCATTTCTTTGTCTACCTATATGATAACCTTAGTGATAAGCATGTGAATGATGCCAAGTCATTTGCTACCACTGCTTTTAAAAACATTTAACAATTTGAGACAACACTGCATTCAACTAAAACTTTGACGATTTCCCACTTACTGGAGTTTCTGGCCCACTATCATAGTTCCATAGACTTTTAATAGCTTCCCTTTAATTCCTAGTAGATGTATAAAATACATTTAAAATATTCTAAGATTAAGAACAGTCACAGTAATAACAAGAATAGGGTTACTGCTTCAGCCTAAGAAAGTCCTGGAAGTTACATCTCAAACACAGCTCTGTGTGATTTGGCTGCTAAATTCACAAGGTTACCTTCTTAAAACATCTGCAGAAAATACTATTTTAAAATAGTCTAATTACTGCAAACAAACCCAAGGAAGTTTGTAAGTTATTTCTTTTTCCTGAAACAAGTGGTGGCTCCAATACAATTTCACAGAATGGCTAGGGTTGGAAGTGACCTCTGGAGATCACCTGGTCCAACCCTTTCTTTGCAAGGCAGGGCCGCCTAGAGCAGGCGACACAGGACCTGCTGGTGGGTTTTGGATGTCTCCAGACAGGGCGAGTCCATGACCTCTCTGGGCAGCCTGTTCCAGTGCCCTGCCACCCTCAGAGTAAAGAAGCTCTTTCTCATGTTGAGGGGGAAGCTCTTTTGTTTTAGTTCATGACCACTACTCCTCATCCTGTTGCTGGGCACCACTGAAGAGTGACACCATCCTCTCAGCACCTGCCTCTGAGATATTTCTGTGCCTTAACAAAATCCCCTCTCAATCTTCTCCAGACTAAACAGGTCCAGCTCCCACAGTCTCTCCTCATGAGAGAAATGCCCCATACCTTAAATCTCTGTGGCCTCTGCTGAACCCTCTCAGGACCTGCTTGTCTTGCTTGTACTGAAGAGCCTCAAATTAGACACAGTAACTTGACTACTGGAAACTCAACTGCTCTTTGAACCCAAATAAAACAAGTTCTAACTAGCATTATATATGCAGATTAAATCTTTCTGAAATTATTTGATGAAAACTTTACTCACATGTGCTTTGAACATCAAAATTATTTGTTTTACTCATCCTGAGTTCTTCTGGCTGTCTGTCATGCAAAAGAAACAAAGTATTAAATACAACCAGTGCATTAATAAACATTATACACCTCTTTTGTTTTATTTAAAACTGAAAAAAACCCCCTCATAAACTCAATATACTAAAAGTGGGATTATGATAAAAGAACATAATAATTCAACTGTTATTATGAGATAGGGATTCAGAAAGCAGGATGCAATTGTCCAGAAAAAAAATTCATAGAACAATGAGAGATATAACAACTTTTAACTATTTCCCCAAACTAACAAACAATATATTTTATTTTCAGAATAGAAAATAAAGTCCAATGCAACAGCTAGTTATCTACAAATTTAATTGTACAGAAGAGTTTTAACTTCTTTTAAGCAACAGAAATAATCGTTCACAGAAAACCTAGGAAAGAGCTCTAATTTCTGCTCGAATGAAGATTGTACTAATACAAAAAACTTGGAAACAAAATATAACTGTGTAGTGATGTGATTATGAATAGAGTTCCTATAGTTTGGAGAATGCAGGATCCTGGCCTAATCAGAGAAATCCTGATGTGCAAAAATGCCAAAGGAAAAAAAACTAAAAAGGTGAGGAAACCAGAACATGCATACAAGGGAACTTAATTTACACCATGTCGGACAATGTATTTTACCTTCAGAAGTGGGAAGTAATTTATTTAGAAACACTGATCTAACTTGCATTTCTTTCAAACATCACGTGAGCTGCCCTTTACTGTGTGCCACACCATGCATCCTATTCTAGCCCACCTTGGAGAAAAAAACAACCCAAACCAAATAATCCTAGTTTCTTCACCACATCACCAAGATGATTATTCTTTCTCAGAACCCTTCTAGGAACACATCTGTAGATCTTTGATTTGCCTTCCCTTCGGAAGCTGAAGAAAGCATTACCTAAGTTCTGCAAGCCAAATATCAAGAGTGATGGCCTGCATCTCCAGGCTAGATCTCAGGTAGGCAGACAACTCCCTCTCGCATGCTGAAGCAAACAGGGAAGCAGCCAGTAACAAATCCAAGGTTCAAACCAGAAACCTGACAAGACTGAGCTATCTGTGGTCCAGTATTTACAGTTTTGATGACTACCAGATATCAGCCTCAGGAACAAATTTTAGGCTAATTCAAACTCTTGCAAAGAAAGCACTGTAGCAATTTTACTGGAGATTTAGGGAAGAAGACAATAATCTTGAGAAAGAAAAAGGAAGGGAGGCAGAAGTCTTAGGCACAAGACAACTTCCCTATGCCACTGAGACCTGGAATAGTTACACAAAGGACCTTGGCTAAAAAACAGTCTAAAAGAAAAACAAACCAAAAAGCACCACCACTAAATTAGATGAAGAAGTTCCTAAAGACACACCACGCTGACCGTCAGATTAAATAGCTGACTACCATGTTCCCAGAAACACACTTCCCTTTTTCCAAATTAAAAAGGAATAACTATACTTTATCAGGTAGAGGGAGCAAAAGACAAGCACAGAGCTCACACACATTCCCTTTCTTCAGGATTTCCCCAGGATGGCTTCACCGTTCTCAAGCTCCTGCGATAATACAACAAAGAAACTACCCACACACTGGCACACAACCCGAGATCTTATTTGCAAAAAGCCCTACAGGTGGACAAAGCACCTATGTAGCTGGAAACAAGAAAATCGCCTTCCCACCTTTCCTTAGCTCCAGCAAAATAGAAGGAAAAAAGAAATCGCTACACCACCCCCACCCGCAATTCCCTCTACTTTTCTCAAATTCTTACAGGTAAACAAACCCAAAGTTCGAATTTACAAGTTAAAAGATACCCGGATCAACCACTGAGGCCCCCTGCATAAGTCCTCTGGGGCTTTTCACAGGAACAAAGCAATTCCGCATTAATCTGTTCGCAAGACAGGAACTACCACATTATCGCCCAGTGTCTAGAAAACCCATGTAAATAAAATGTATCTACTTAGACTAAACATGCTAGAAAAGTCCTGAGTGGGTGTTTAGATTTTGTTAATTCTGTAATTTTTTACTGCTCCATAACGTAAGGCATTTCAAGAGTCTTTTAACTAGAGGTTGAAAAGGAAAAAAACAAAGCCAGCCCCAAGAGGCACCAATCTATCAGGCACACGTTTTCCCCAGCACAATAACAAAGGAACTCTCCCGAAGCCACCCGTACAGCCTGTATGTCCTGAATTCCCCACGGAGGGACCTCCAGGTGCACGTCCCGCGGAGCCGAGGATGGGGGCTCAGGGCCGCGTCCCCCCCGCAGGCTCAGCCGCCACCGCCGCCCGGCACAAGGGCCGCGGCAGGGCCGGTGCGCGACGCCCGCCCGCTCGCCTCCCGTGCCACACTCCCCAGGACGCCGCCCGTCTCCCGCTAGCGTGGTGGCAAGAGGGAGCACGTTTTGTTAGCTACTCCCGGAGCTCCGCCGCTCCGAGCGGCGGGAGCCAAGCGGCGGCGGCTCCGCAAAGCACGGGCTGGGAGGCTGCGGCTCGTCGCTTAGCGCGCGGCGAATGAAGCGGCTCCCGCCTCCCTGCCCCGGCAGTTCACACAGCCCCTGGAGGGCCCCGCCGCCCTGCCTGGCCTCGGGCCGGGCGGCACTGGCCTGTCCCCCCCGCGGAGCCCCGAGAGCGGCACTCACCGCTCGCACCGGGCCGGGCGGCACTGGCCTGTCCCCGCCGCGGAGCCCCGAGGGCGGCACTCACCGCTCTCACCGGGCCGGGCCGGGCCGCACCGCGCGCCAACCGACGGCCGATTCAAACGCCAACATCCGCCCCCTGCCGGAAGCACGGCCCGCCCCGCCCAGCGGCCCGGGAACACCGGGCAGCCGCCCCGTAAGCCTCTCGTGGAGGATTTACCTAAGGAAACAAAAAGTTGCGGTTTTTGTAAGAAATCCAGGGTTTGGCTTTATTATTTTTTTTTTTTTAATTTCTGTCTTCTGCAGCTTGTTCTCAGGGGGCCGAAGCTGCAACAGTGTAAAGCCGTGCTGACCCTTTTCCCCCCCGGCAGCTGCAATAATGGGATTTCTCAGTGAAGCTCTGTATTTGATGTTTGTACTGATGTGTTTCCACTGGGAGGCCACCGGTGGTGCACTGTGTCACAAGGGAGCTCACTGCAGAGGCTTTGGGGTTTGGCGAGCGCTCCTTGCCTGTGCAGCAGAG
The DNA here is from genome assembly GCF_971803275.1 of Cyanistes caeruleus. Lineage (NCBI taxonomy): Eukaryota > Metazoa > Chordata > Aves > Passeriformes > Paridae > Cyanistes > Cyanistes caeruleus. The sequence goes on along the minus strand of NC_141706.1, from coordinate 41,718,366 downwards.
CGGCCGTGCCGAGGCCCGGGCGGTGGAAGGCCGAGCGGCTGTCAGCTCAACACCCACCCGCTGGGCCCTGCCGAGAGCGGCTCCCTCCGCTCATCCCCGCCCTACCCGCGCTGGTCTCTCCAGTACCTGCTCCAGACCTTTATCCCCCCTGGAAACTTAGCTGTTGAGCCCGGAGTCTCTGCAGATCTCCAGGCTAGATCCCAGATCAGTTGCCCTGGCTGGGAGTTCTCTGGCGGCACACAGACAGAACAGAGAGTTTATCTGGAACCTGGAGTTGGCCAGGCAGGTGTGGTGACCTGCAGCTTGTTTTCACACAACTGGCCCCAGTGTCCCACTGCCTCTCTGTTTTCCTGTGGTTGCTCATCTATAATGTACCTTCATCACACCCGTTTCCCTAAACATCTCTAAAGCATTTTTGCGCAGTCATATAAACACCCAGAAATACCCCATAATGACTTTGTTCTTTCCTGACAAATATGTTATCATCTTTCCCCCTCATCAGTTAAAAAGTTCCAGTTTAATCTCTATGGGATGGAATGTTTGCTTCAGTGGCCTATCAGAGGCCTGGTCTTTGTCACAGTCTCGGTTTCCTCCTGGGTTTGTGTGTCTGGGGCTTACCTACCTTCTGTGTGTTGCCCAAGTCTTGCATGTTAAACAGCTGTTAATCCTTCCAGCCTGTACTTCTGAAAAGAAGGATGTCTGTGGATATGAAACAGGGTGAAAGGTAGAGAAAGACAATTCTATGTAATTATTTTCTCCCTTAAAAAAAAAGAAATACTATGTTGATTATAAATGTACCTCAGTATGGTGGGTGTCCCATTTTGTCCAATAAATGATGACCTACCTGCTATCCAGAACAGCTTCCATTCTCCTGCATGGAATCAAATGCACATTTTCAAGAAGTGTAGAGTATTGCTCTTGTCTATACTCTGTCTGGCTTGCTGACTATTCTAATATATAAAAGGAATTGTTATGCTGCCAATGGAAATGATAAGCCTTAATGCTGTCTTTTGAGAGTCTGATCCCAGTTGGCCACATTCTGGAAGTATCTGTCTCAAGCAATGGCCTACCAAATAAAGGATGTTTTTATTATACTACCTCTATCTTTTGTAACATATAACACTATTTCTGGTACATATTACAGAATATATTTGCTGTATACTCTTATGTATGCTGTATGATTCCAAATACAGAATATTTAATTTTGGTTCAGCTGTTAAGTTCTGTTAGAGTTACTATTATTATTATTATTATTATCATCATCATCATCATTATCATTATTCTCAGTCAGAAAAAAAACTGAACATTTTTTGTTTTCATTCAGTCTTTATCAGTCATTCAGGTAATCCTCCCCATAAGAGAGAAAGAGCTCTAAAGGAAGAACATTTGAATGTATTTCTGTACTCTCGTGGATTTTATGAACTTTTTGTTGTTTTCTTTTAATAAGACAGCCTCAAACACTTTTCTATATTTATGTAAAACTCTTACAAGCAGTGCATCCTCTAAACATCTGATGCATATCTAGAACTCCAAACCACATATGGAGATACTTGGTAATATCATAGCTTATAAAGTTCTTAGGACCATGATGGCAGCATGTTATGCTTAGTTTACATGGTTATATAATAATAAAGCTAACATAATAACTAATAAAGTCCTTATTCTTTAACTGTTTTTAAAAGAAATATGTCCAGTTTACCTTAAAATTTATATATATATATATATATATATTTTAAATCATGGACTGTCTTATTCTTTTGTTCTCACATAACTCTTTAAAAAAGCACCACCTTACTATTTACCCCAAAACACAAGTGTTTTGTTTTTCTACTTCTCCCCTATTATATTTTCGGCTTCTTGTTTGAATGGTTCATCTGAAATCACTTCTAACTGTTCTTGGTGTCTTTTAAACTCAAACATACAAGCCCTTGGCAGCAGGAGTTTGCTCTCAAAGCAGCAGTTTCAGGTCTCCTGGTCCCGGCTGGCTCTGATAACAGGCAGGTGTGTGAACAGCAGTGCTTGGGGTGATGTTTCTCCTGCTGTGAGACAGTGGGGCTTCACCCAGCAGAGATCATCTGCTGCCTGCATTGCTTGATGGGCCTGTATAATGCAGCAATCCTGTTCCACTCCTCGGCTTTTCAGATGGGACATAAACAAAATTGCTTACGACATTTCCTCCCCAAGCTAAAAGTATAAATAGGTCTCTTTTGTGTATGTGGACACTTGTGTGGACTGGGGTGGGGAGAAACAACTGCATTTATTGAGTGAGAGTAATTGCACACACCTTATCTGTAAGGTGTTCTTTCTGAACTGACAAAGCACTTTAACATTTTCTTTCTACATGTGATGACCAATTATAGTTTATAGATCTCTATTTTTTTATTTGATAGTTCGTTAAGATTTTTAGGTTCAATAAAAAAATTTTAAATTTTTTTTCTTTTTCATCCTGTAAGAGCCAGAAAAACTTTCACTTCTCCCAGTCAAAATGAGTGAACTCTAGTCTCTGGACATGAATGTGCTGTTTTACTTCAATAGTTCATATCTTGTTTTCTGTTTGAAAGTTGTATTTAAATATCAGCTAATACTTGCCTTGCAGAAAGCATTTTGTAAAGTAGATTGTGGGTGATGCTGAAGAAGTACTTTTGATTCAGAGACTTATAAAATATTCCAAAAGAAAATTGTATCTGTTTTTGCACAGTAAGTAGCTTTAGGGAAAATAGCTCGTTGGGAAAATGTTTTGAAATTCTACTGCTACTTAGTTCTCTGAATGTTGATGCCTTCCAGTATTTCTTAAGCCTTTAAAATAGGTTAATGTTTCTTGAGATGTTTGTTTGAGCATACAAGTATTTGACATAATTTGTAAGGTAAGTAGCCTTGCTTATGAAATTCCTAATCCACCTCAGGAAATAATCTTACTTATAAAGGTAAAGTAGAATAAAAAATATTTTCTTAGAGCATTTAGATAAATATTTATTTTAAAGGTGGGCAGGGGTTGTTCCTTTAAGGACTGGTATTTTCTGTTTAATTTACTATGAAAATCTTATATGTTTTACAAATAAGCAGAAGTGAGCAAACTTAGGTGAAATCTGATGAACCAAAGTTTTTCTTTTGGATAGACTGTAGGTAGCTTATTTCTCCAGTAGTAACTAAACAAGAGCAGAGCAAAACAGTTTACCTTAAGCAATCTAAGACTCAGATGAGGGAGCAAGCAGTGGACACAGAAATCAGACAAAATTCAAACCTTGAAATCAGTCAAAGGTGCATGTTATAATGATAATTTTTTATTAGTATTATTTGAAGGTTTCTGTTCTACCCTAAGCATGTTATTTCAGTCAAAATCTTATGGACAGCCTTACTGAAGAGGTGATTAGCACTACTTTAGTATTAATTATTATTATTATTATTATTAGTAGTAGTAGTAGTAATAGTAGTAGTAGTAGTAGTAGTTGTACTGAAGAGGTGATTAGTACTAGTGTTTCTTTCTTGATAGTCTGGGGCTTATGCTGCTCCTCAATGAAAATATCAGGAAGAGACACAAATTTTGGAAAGCACGGTAACATCTGGACATACCCCTGAATTGTCATTTAGGGCTGACATCATTCAGAATTGACTCTAAATTCCTTCCACCTAATATCCAGTCAATCATATTTTCTTTTCCTTTCATGACGAAGCCCTGAATTTTCATTCACAAATTCACAAATTTTTACAGATACAAGGACAAATCTGAAAAGGAATCTGCCCTAACAAAAATGAGTTGTTTGGATTTTTAAAAATACATGTTTTTTTAAGACCTTCGTGTTTGGCTGTGACAATCAAGATGCTAATTTTGCCTTCTCAGGCAATGGTGAATCATCCTTCAGTGCACCCTGCAAACATTTTGTTTTCATCAGACCCAGACAAGACAGAAATACACATCCGCTCCCACATTAAACCACTGATGTACCCTGAGGGTGTAATTGCCCTGTGCAGCACAAATACCTTTGAATTACATATGAATGAAGATCCCAGCTCCAGGATGCAGTGTCCCTTTGCAACTTTGTTGATTTTTAACAATTAATCTATTTTAAAAAGATTTTGATGCTAATACAGGAATTTCATCACAAAAGCTTAGTACTGGAGTCTGACAAAAGCAGAAGAAAAATGGTGATGGCCTCAGTGATTGCTCTGCTGATGTATTTTAAATATGTATGGGTTTGCATGGTCAGGTTTCGGGGGCTGGGGGTGGCCACAGGGCTGGCTTCTGTGAGAAGCTGCCGGAAATTTCCCATGTCCGGCAGAGCCAATGCCAGCTTGCTCCAGGATGGACCCACTGCTGGCCAAAGCTGACTCCAGCTGTGGCAGTAATCCCTCTGTGATAACATATTTAAGAAGAAAAGTTAATGTGCAGATGTAACACATCTCTGTGTCCAGAGAAGAGCAGAGTGAGAAAATGAGAGAAACAACTCTGCAGACACTGAGGTCGGTGGAGAAGGTGGGACAGGATGTGCTCCAGCTGCCAGAGCTGAGATTCTCCTGTAGCCCATGTTGAAGACTCTGATGAATCAGGCTGTGAAAACAGTCCCGTGGGGGAACCACAGGAATGCAAAGATCCTCCTGCAGCCCATGGAGGAGACCCACACCGGACCAGGTGGATGCCCAAGAGAACACTTAATCCTTCAGAAGCCTGCACTTCAGCAGGCTGGCAGGGATCTGCAGACCTGTGGAGGAAGTGTTGACACTTTCAGAAGCTCTCCAAACACAGACACAGAGTCTGGTTTAGAAAGGAGACATTGTTTATTCTGTGCAGGGTGCAAGGTGGAGATTTCTGCAAATCAAGCACACCAACTGTCAAAACTTTTTACTATTTATATATTTTACCGAACCAAAGCATTGATGTTTATTCACTATAAATTACACAGTTTTCTTATTAATTAATATTCTATTTTCTATTGGATAATTGTTCTCTTGCTTCTCATGCTAATTCGTCTGCATACTCAGTCTTTCTCTTGAGTCAGTGGGTTTCCTGGGTTGGTGGTCTGTGGATTTTGCCCTGCTGGAATTACCTTTTACTCAGTTTGAGCTGATTCAGCACGGTTGCTGAGTTGGTTTTATTAGTTTCTTCCTTATCTTGGATATTCTGCCAGATGTCCTTGTGGCCTGTAAATTATGCATTCTTTGTGGTTTGCCCTTCTTCCCAAGTTTTGTTTAACCTCCCTTTAGGTCCAAGATCATTAGAGCATGTCAAGCCCTAAGCCTTAGCAAAGCAAATAAGTAATTTTCCTTTCTAACACCTGGACATCACTCAGAGCTTGCTTGTTGGCTATCTGTTTCACATATTAAATCTTTGTTGTTGATGAGGCTTGAAAGTATACAAAGATCAAAAATCAAAAAACATCCTTTCTTAAGAAAATTATTACTTATTCCACCTTTTACAAGAGCAAGGCAGGACTCTGTTTCATAACCACTTCTCATTCCCTGTAACTCTTTGGGAAAATTGTTAACATTTTGGTGACTCCTGAGATGTCAGATCAAGAGGAGCCCACGCTGGAGCAGTTTTCTTGTTAGGACTTGTGACCCTGTGGGGGATCCATGCTAGAGTAGGCTGTTCTTGAAGAACTGCACCCAGTGGGAGGAACCCCATGCTGTAGCATTTCGTGAAGAGCTGTAGCCTGTGGGAAGGACTCACACTGGAGAAGTTTGTGGAGAACTTGTGTTTCCCGTGGGAGGCAGTGGGAACCCTACACTGGAGCAAGGGAAGGACTCCTCTCCCTGAGCAGTGGCAGGAACTGACCATAACCTCTATTCCCCGTCTCCCTGGGCCATGGCAGGGAGCATGAGGGGGGGAGGAGACAGAACCCTGAGGAAGGAGGAAGGGCAGAGGGAAGGTGTGCTTAAGATTTGTTTTATTCTCATTATCCTTCTCTGCTTCTGATTTGTAATAAATTCAATTAATATCCTCAAGTTGAGTCTGTTTTGCCTGTGACGGTGTTTGGTGAATGATCTTTCCCTATCCTTATCTCAACTCATGAACCTTTTATTACATATTTTTTCCCCTCCCCTGTCCTGTTGCAAAGGGGAGTAGAGTGAGAGAGCAGCTTTGATGGGTGCCTGGCATGCAGCCAGGGGCGACCCACAACAAGTAAAAAGCAGGACGGTATCAGGGAGGTCACAATATCTACATTTTGTTTGCCACAGTTAACAGTCTGGGGAGGAAAGACCTATGCACTGGTCTTATGAAGTTCATGGACAGATGCAAGGAAAACACCAGATGAACTAAAAACAGCTAAGGAGGCATCATTTGCTGGTGACAAACTAGTCTGAGTCCTGATTTTTGTATTTGTTACCAATTATTTATTTTTTATTTATGAAGACAGGAAATTTGATCATAAATCTCTTTTTTGCTTCTTCTCAAGTGCTGAGATGAGGTTAAGTCTTCAGCTCTGAAATGGCTAGACAGCCTGAAATCTTGATGGTTTTAATGATGATGATATATTCTGCACCTGTCTAAGGCTGTGCAGGTGCAGGCTTAGGTGCACTTACATAAGTGTTCTGTTTATTTTAGTATCCTCTACGAATTCTTCCTCTTGAGGAAGACCTGCTTTGGAGAACAGAAATTAGATTGAGATGTTGTCTCATAAGTGTTACGTCATTTCAGAAATTTAGAGCTGAAATTCACTACCACAATCCATGATTATCCAGACTTCCCACATTCTGCAAATTGCCCAAGATCTGAAAACTGGCTAGACAAAAGATTAAAAATAGCAGGTGATTACTTAATTCCTGGAATACATTCTTTTATTGAATGACTATCAAGGGAAAGCAGCCTTTATTCTTTTTAAAAGTACAAACAGTTACAAATAAAGAATTTTATTACAAAATGGATAGTTTTAACACTAGAGGCATGGAAAATTATTCCTATTAAAAAGTCTATTCCGACATTTTTCTTTCCTCTAAGGTATGATTGTAATAGGGGAAGGTTCTAATGTGCAGCTAGAGGACCACAGTATTAGAATTGTGCACTGGGGATCATCTCTGTGGCGAAATTTAAAAAGGAAATAGAAAAGTGCCAGTACCTGTGACCAGTATATGTGACCATACATTAATTATGTTATGTACAACTCTCTTTGGTGCATCACTTACAATGAAAAATACAGTTACTGTATTTGTTTCAAGTACTGCATTTATTTTGTTGATCTACATCTTATTTATGAATACCAAAATATTAAACAGATGCTGTAGAGGATGTAATATATCCTAACTGATAAATCTCTTACTAGGCTGAAATTAGCTCTTATTAAGATCTGAAATTACCCAGTATCTCCATTACTTGAAAATTTGAAAAGAACTTTTCCTCTAAATTTTTTTTTGGTAATCATATCTGAGACATAACTATTCTATGAAATTCCAGCATTTTTAAACTGACTAGCTATGGAGTCACTCACAATTGGCTAGGGAATTATTTAAAAATGCTCTCTTCATCCATAGGTGTTGATAAGGTCAGCATGTAGAATACTTCTACTTTGTCCTGGAAGCAGTGTATTGAACACTGAACATAATGGCTTGGGAGAACAAGTGTTTGTAGCTAAGAATTTCTTCAACCCAGTGATTTTTTACTAGTACTCTTGTCAAAGAGAAGATAGGTTTGAGTGGGATGGGGTTTAGCTGTAGAAATTCTGTGAAGCAACTGTGGTTGACTGAAACCAGCAGAGGGGAAGTAAGCATCTTTATTGACATGTACTGTTTATACTGCTTTTAGGAAAGCACCGTGTTTGCCAAGTTTACTTCCTCAAAATAATCTTTGGATAATTTCACCAGTGAATGCTTTCAACATTCAAATTTTAGCTCTGAAAGCCCATTTGACTATAGTATTATTCCTTCTCTCAGCGTCATAGCTTTTTACTGTGCAGCCTGTGACTGACAAGGTAGTGTTAATCAGCTCAAGTTAGAGTTGAACTCCAATCATCCTGCTTATAGAATGATGTTTATTCCTATCAGCAGCTGATATTTCCCTCATATGTGGACCAGTTCAGAATTCATTGATAGCTTTCCAAATTATTAATTGGGAAGAGTGTTATGTATTTGACTTTACATAGACTAGAATGTGACATTTTTGTTGCCCTGTCATGGAAACTCGAGATGAATACTGTGTCTCCTTTTTGATGTCCACTATAGTGCTTGAATTTACAAGTATTGTTGTAAAAACAGGAATAAAATTTAACATTTTTGATGTCCACATTCCCCCAAAGCCCCAAAACTTCACAATGTTAAAATCACTTTTCTCTATAATTCCTTAGATTCTGATCACTATGGACTTAATTTTTCTTTCAGTGACCCTGAATAAACATGTGGCTTTCCACATCTCAGACCTCTCAGACTTACATTTTAGCAGTTATATAAACAAGATTACCCAAAATTACTTCATCTGGATTAAATGCTTTTGAAAAATTTTTGAAAAATTACAGTGTGAAAAATTGCAGTTATTGCCCTGGAAACTTGACCTGTTGTATGTTTTTGTTTTCTTGTTGTTTTGTTTTGTGTGTGTGATTTTTTTTGTTTTACACAATATTTATATTTTTATATATATATTATTTTATGGAATTTTAGTTTGTGAAATAAAGTAGATCATCAGTGAGTTGCAGAGTAAATTTCTTCATGCCATGCTGTCACTTTGATTTAATTATACATTATGGGGGCTGAGTAAGCAGAGCATGTTCTGAGGTCTGATTCTTTATATTGTCTCAGCAGCCTGCAAGCAGGGTTACTTGTAACGGCTAAGGTGGCAGCTGCAGTGATATACATCCCTCCTCTAAGTTATGAAAAGGAAAAATACCATTTCATTTAATTCCATTTCATTTAATTCAGACTAGCAGTCACCAGTAGTCTACTGGTAATCTGAGGCAAAGATATCCAAGGAGAAAAATTGCCTCCATTATCCTGGTTCTCTGAGGGACAGCCCTGTGGCTGGGGAAGCTGAGCCCCCTGTCCATATTCTGCCATTGGCCAAAATTGTTTCATTTCCCTCCATCTCAGCTTCCTAAACTATACTGTATGAAAAACGATGTGACTTTCTTTGCAGAATATTTTGAGCACTGTTCTCGCTAGAGATGTGGGCTGATTTACTTGATTGTTGTTTTCTGTTATTGTTTCTTGACTTGTAACCAATTAAAATGGAAGTTTGGAATTGATTTCTCTACTGAAGCAATTGCAAGTGAAAAATTACAGAAAATTACCACTAGATGGAGTCAATGATTTTCTAAATTATTCTTCATAGCTCAGTATAATAGAGTTGCAAAATTATTATGATCACTGAGTTAAGTGGAATATGATAATTTAAGTAGCTCACCTGTATCCTGTTATAATTGCATTATCTGTTCTTTGAACTTTACAATTCTATGATTTTTCACTTCATGTAGAAAGATTTTTTACAATTTGAAGCTGAATAACAATATCTTAATATAATTCTTTATGAGATTTACAACATCCTGTATCAGTGCTCACTTTCCCTATTCATGACTCTAAGTTGTTCTTATGATTCTTCTCCATCCTGTCATTTCACAGGGTAAGTTCAATTGTAGTGGTTTCATCCTTTTTATTAATTAGAAGCTGATAAGTAGGGTGAATTGCCAGACATAATTTTTAGTTTATGTCTAACTAAAAAGACTGTTATGTGTTGTTCTGAAAAGCAGCTTGGATGTCATCAACAATCATAAAATGCCAGTGTTAAGAGTAAGCTGTGCTAAATTTACAAGCACAAAGATTATTCTGTTGGGACCTGCAACTTCAGCTTAGACCAGGATTATTGCAATATTTTTTTCTTGTTGCATTACTTAGTACAGTCTAGCTTCCTTATCTGAAGTTAGCTATCCAGTCAAAAATGTCACTCACTTTCGTTCTGTAAAATAAAACTTGTTTTCACTAAAGAGTTATCAAGATGTTCCAGCTTTCTTCCAATGGGACATTACTAGTGTGTTATCTATGAAATTGTGCAGGATACACACCATTCTCAATTTCATCTTCTGATGCTAGTGTCCTGCAGTCAGACTCTTTGCAGTTGTCTGTTGTACAGACAAATGAAAAAAGGACGTAAGATTTCCCTTCAATATTAGACTACTAGTAACAGGTAGATTTTTAGTAGTTTGTTGAAGAAACAACTTAGTTTCTTGCAAAGCAAATACACAATAGTACTTAATAGGAACTCTTTTACCTCTTAGTGAATATGATCACTAGTTAAGAACTCTTTTACCAGCACTGAATTTTATCTAATTCAGCTCTTACCTTATTTTATTTCTTCTGATAATTGCAAGGAAAAAAGTAATATGAATAAAAATTTCACATTACAATTAATGTTCCTGTTACTAGGCAAATTAGTTAATGTGTGATACTATTACCGAATTTCCAAGAATGTTAATTTATACCAATAAAGGAAAAAATAATGGTACCAAAAATAGAAGATGAAAATATTGTATATGTATAATACATAGGGAAAACCCCACACAAACAGAAAGGTTTCTGTTACCTAAATATTATAGGGAAAAAATGAGAAAAGTATGATTTTAAAATCTATTGCTGGCTGTAAAAAAAATCAAAATTGTAAATATTTAAAGAAAGCAGATAGTTTATATATTTTTTTCAAAATTTTCCTCATCATAAATTGATACTGAAAAGAAATTAAGAGATTTATCTGAATCCCCTACTTGCTTGCTTTTCAACATCTTGAGTTTAGTGAAAAACTTATAAATTATGAGGAAGAAAAGAAAACAGATGTTTTTGATTCCAAACCTGTGCTTTGTAATATTCCTAAAACCTGACACAAATAGTCATATTCAAACCTACGTATAGGTAGCTTTTTCTCTTTGTCTTGCTGAAAGCAGGACTGAAAATTTATCTAAATTCTGCTAATTATTTTTCATAGAATCATAGTCTATCCTGTGGAAATGGACCTACAAGGATCATCTAGTCCAACTCCTATCCCTGCACAGCCCCAAGACCATGTTCCTGAGAGCACTGCTCAAACTCTTCTTGAGCTCTGCCAGGCTGGTGCTGTGACCACTGCCCTGGGGAGCCTCTTCCTGTGCCCAGACACCCTCTGGGGAAAGAACCTTTTTCTAATATCCAACCTAAGCCTTCCCTGACAAAACTTCAGGCCATTCCCTTGGGTCCTGTCCCTGTCACCCCAGAGCAGATATCACTGCCCCTTCTCTGCCCCTCACAGGGAGCTGGAACTGCAGTGAGGTCTCCCCTCAGCCTCCTCCAGGCTGAACCGACCAAGGGACCTCAGCTGCTCCTCCTAAGGCTTCTCCTCAGACACTTGACCATCTCTGCTGCCCTCCTTTGGACACTTTCTAACAGCTGTGTATCCTTTTTATTTTGCAGCACCCAAAACTTCCCCCAGCACTGGAGGTGAGGCTGCCCCAGCTCAGAGCAGAGGGGACAATCATCTCCCTTGCCTGGTGGTGATGCTGTGCCTGATGTCCACCAGGACAGGGTTGGCCCTCCTGGCTGCCAGGGCACTGCTGGCTCAGATTAATTTTTGGTAATGTATTGTTGAAAATACAATTATTTTGCAGACTAAATTCATGTTCTTTAAATCAACTATTGCTTCAGGGCTATAGGATTAAATATACAAAGTACAATTTCTTTCATACAATGTAGCAAAGACTAATAGTTTGTGGTATCTTTTCACATCTAAACAATTAAGTTTTTTTGTAAAACTGTGTTGAATAAAGGTCACACACTGACAAATTAAATTGAACACACCAAACTAGCTTAATTTTGTAAAGTTTACAAAGATTATTTTTAAACCATATGTAGGCTTGGAGTCAGCTATATTGTGCATCTGATGGTATAGTCATCTCTTGGAAAAATCATTATCCAATCAATTACAGAATTATACTCTATGGATTTGATGTGTTTGTTTTACGCATTCATAGCTGTTATCAAGAATTTTAATGGCTTACTAACCCCCACTTGTGAATAAAGCTTTATCTTTTGTAAAGCTGGAAGGATGTGGCAGAATAGAAGCAATAAGTTTTTACACCTCCTCTTGTCAGTCTGAATGATTCACTAGTCATGGTAGGCTCTATGCTCTATATCAATACAATTAAATAATCAGTACCTGTAAGTTAAATCACTTCTCACACCCACAAGTAAAAATATGACAATAAAGCTATTCCCACTATAGTTTTTTCTCTTTTCATTGAAAGTACTTGCATATAGTTTAGAGACTAGCACTAAAAGACATAAAAAGATACCTAAAACTTCTTCTCTGTAGCTAATAAACTAAACAGAAGAAAAGATACATTTCTGTAGAAGTGCAGTATGTAATTTTTACAAGGAAATGACACTGAGAGATGGTAAAGTATCTTTTGTTTATTTAATTGTAGGCCCTGTAAATGTCATTAGGATTCTAGACAAGTGGTATTTTTGACTTGAGAATCAACTGTGTGATGCAGTAGTTATAAAATGAACAGATTTTTTTAAAAAGTGAAGTATTGGCTTAAAACTTAAACTAATTCAGTAGGAAGAAGGTGGTTATTTTTTCTATGAGTTGCCTGGCTAAGTCTTCCAACAGCCTGGATTGAGTCTTGACAACTCAAAAGTTCTGCTGAATCCATGTAAAACCTGTGGTCCTTATATTAGATTTCCTTTAAAGTTTTTTGTGAAAAAGTGAAAGTTTTTAAATCTAAAATTAAGTTGTTACCAATGTGATTGCTATACAGTAAAAAATAACTATGATTAATGAGAGTTAATGTCTTTGAACTTGTGACTTTCTTAATCTACTCTCAGCTATATATTCAGGTGCCATGAGAAGTCCAGCTTGCTGTCTTTTTAATTTTCTTTTAACAGTGCTTTAAAGAAATAGTGACAAAACAATAAGGTTAATCTCTATGGGTTTATGCTCTAAAAAGATTCATGCTCTAGAGGTAGCTCTAGCTCTCCAGTCTTGGGCTGTCTACAGGTAAAACATAACTCTTACCTTTGGTTGTGTTTGAGTAATGAGTCCCTAAATAATGTAGTTGAGCCCTTTTGGCACATCAGCACTGGCTTATGAAATAAAGCATTTCAGGAAAATTCTTACATATAAAATTTAGATATTCAATCTAGACAGATAGTACAACTCAGCATTAGTATTTTGAAGCTGCATGTGACATTCAACATACACAAAAGGTGATTATATATATTATACATTGCTTTTTGGTAACTTTTATTGTCATTGTAATGGAAGGATAGTGAAAACTTTGAAGTGATGCAACCAGCCATAAGTGAGCAAAGGCTAGAAGAGGAAGAATTTCAAGATATCTTTTTGTAGTAACTAAATTCCATTTAGTCTTGTAAACTCTTACAAGCTATAACCCCATCACCCCAGAACATTTTTAGTATAAGAAAAAATTGAAAGTCTTCTTTAGAGAAAAAATTAAATTTTGTCTTTTCAGACATTCTATCCCTTTGCCAGGTTTAGATTGAGAATAAATGGCTAATTAAAAGGCAGATGAGTTTCTGTCTCATTTTGCAGTCTCTTGAGCAGGGAAAATACTATATGAAGAAGTTACAGAGCAGAGCAACAAATTTTGAAGAATATATCTTGACAGACTAATTTTGTTGACTTGCAGTGAAATGGACTGCAGACTTCAAGTACTGAAATCTGAAAATAAATGTATTTTGGCACTTACCTATGAAACTCAAGAAAGTTACCTTTATTTTATAGTATAATGCAATGCCATCTTAGAATGCACAGTATGTCTTGACTATGATAGAGTCATAGGAAGAGTGGTGGAAAAATTGGGGGTTTTTGGGACAGACAGCTCTGTTAGTATTGATACATTATAGGATGTACTCGCTTTTAGGAAGCTTTTATTTTTGGATGGACATGTAGAACAAAAGCAGAATTTTGTGCTGATATTAAAACTGGTGCTTTTATTATAGAGTTCACAGCTAATCTTAAAATGAATATGGCAGAGTTAACATATCTGATAGATTACCTCTGGAGGATGTCTGCAGAGCAGCCAGATAGTGCAGGATAGGTTACACCAGGAGTGCAAAGAGCCCCTACTGCCCTGCTCCCTCATGTTTTCTGAAGAAGCACAGTTCTGTGTCTTTTAGCAAAATACAGGAATCAACCAGCCTCCATCCAAGATGCTTTCTGAGACTCTTCTAGGGACCGAGCCATTCACATGTATGCCATAGGTCTTCAACATGCCCTGAGTCCATCCTAAGCCCTTCAGGCCCTGTGCAATACCATGCAAATGTAAGTATGCTGAAGTAGCCTTTGTTCCTCTATAAATGGATGTATGGTATTGTTCTGTAGTAGAATTCAGTGCAGGCATGATACAAGGGATCAGAGAAGAGGAGAATGCTAAGAATTTTTGTTCTATCCCAAAAATTACCTGGTGGTATTTCAGAGATATCTCAGCTGAGTTTATCAGCCGTGCTTCCCGACTGGCACAGAGGTTCAGATGTGCTTCATGTCATCTGCTGTGACTGATCATACAAATTGGGATAAAATGTCTTGTGGTCAGCAAACTCATGACAAAGTGAGGGATGGCCTGGAGTGTCACAGAGAAGGCTGATGTCTGATGACTTTTTTTGTTGGTTCTTTCTTTTGGTGTGTGTGTGCGTGTAGAAAAGTGCTTTTTCCAAAATTGATACTGATGGTAGGCTACCCTTTGACACCCCCTGAGAGAAGTGAGGAAAAAGAAATCTGCCCAGTTTGTCAGCTATTACCTTGCAAAATGGCTTAACAAATACACATTGTACTTGAAATATGTTCAGTTTACCATGACTAATAAAGTCTATGTGGTTGGGTTTGCTATAGATATGAGAGATTGTTAAAACAGATTATGTGGAAATGCTGGCAAAATGTGCTGGAGCAGAGGCTCCAGAGGGCTGGGGCAGGTGGCAAGGCTGTGACAGCTATATGGGGAGCTATTCAGGCTATGCATAGACAAGGGTGGCAGGCCTGCCTGCAGGCCTTAGCATACATTCTTCTTTGGTTTGTGACAATACTGAGTTCCCCCCAGCAGGTATGTTACAGCTATGTCAGCATGGCTGGTCCAGGGCACCATGGGTTCGAAATATATGGAAGATAATGGACTGTAATTGGTGAATTTTGTGAGTTCTGGGTAAATGGCAGTGAGTATCTGTTTTCTTTACATAGGTAGATGCCTGTAATGTCCCATTTCCCAGAGTGGCTTGAATTGAATTTTGGTCTTGGGGCAGTTTTTTGGACATTGTTCATGTTTTTTCCAGATTTAGCATAAGTAGCATTTACATCAGAATGTGACTCATATCAATAATTATATCCTTACTCACACAGCTTAGTGAATACTCTGCTTATAATATTTAAGTCAACCATTTCCTTTCTGAGACAGAAAGGGTACTTTGAAGAGTTATGCCATATGAATTCTGATTCTGTTTTGTAGGTATCTGAAGTAATTCCTCCACTTTATTTATATATCAGGTATTTTTCCCAATGATTGTCAAACTCGAGGAATGTCCTTATATGTTTGAGACATATTTTGTATGTATCTCTTTGTCTTTTTATTTAACTGAACTGTTTACTCAACACTTAATATAAATAGAAGGATACAAATGAAGTTTAGCTGGAATGCTGATTGATGAGTTTTCCAAGAGAAAGACATCAATGGCATTTTATGTTTTTAAGATGCACAACACTGGTGATATTTATGAACACATGGTAGGTGTGCATAAGTCAGTATGATTTTTATTGAAGTGATTTTATTGAAGAGCTTGAGGTGGGTTGTCATGGTGATTAAAAGCTTCAAAATGCTATTTATTGGTATTAGTTTGCGGGGCATAGGGGCATATTCATTCTGCTATTCTGAAACTTTTGATGCAAAAAGAGCTACATTTCTGCCCGTATTGCAAGGAATAAGAAGGGATACTTATCTAGCAGGATATTTACTAATTTATTTACTAATTTACTAATTTATTTACTTTATTTACTAACAAAGAGACAATGAACACATTAGACTTAAAGAAAATATACTGTTTTCTATTTTCAATCAACATAACAGTTTTTTGTTTTGAAGCCATTTAGAAGATTTTCTTTTAACTGTGTAGTGTTTCAGCCTATTTATAAGGTAGCAGAAAATTGTCAACTTCTTCAAACCTCTGTACTCTCCATCAAGAAAAAAAACAGTTCTGGTAACTGGTAAATGAAAGTATTTTCTTCAGATGGAAATGTTACAGAAATTAAAAGCATCAAATATGTTTTTCTGGTACTTGTCTTTACAATAATATATACTCTATATGAAAAGCTAGAAAATTTATGGTGCTTTTTCCTAAGTAATTAGGAAAAAGACACTTGTAGACCAGTTAACCTTGTTAAAAGCAATGCTGTTTTCTGCATGAGGTCACTGATGTGTTGCCATTAGTATGGTCGGTTTTTCAACAATTAAATCAATGAAAATGCTGCAACAAATGCTGCATACATACACAATATCACACACACTCCGAATGAGTAATACAGTTTTCATAACAGACTTGAAGTGATGATTATTAACTAGAATTATATATATTTATATTTAAACTGACACTACAGAATTCTTTTGAGTCTTGACAGATCTGTGGAATATTTAAATGGAGTAATTGTAGTTACCAGACCTCCTGGGATTAACCTGCTGGAAAGAAAGTGACATTTTGCAAAGAGAAAAATGAATTTATAATGTGAAAAAAAAGCTAAAAATGAGGTTATGGTGTGCCTGTTTATAACCATTCAGGAGGAAAATATGTTTATATGGAGTCACTAGTACACTGTAGTGATATACTTCACTTATAATTAATTACAGAGGGATTTTGCATGTATCTTATTGGGTTCTGTGTTTCCTAAAATAGAATAATCTATGCTGAAAGTAAACTTATCAGATATTTTATTTTTGGTGCATTCATGTTTAGGAGTTGATGCTCTGCTACTTGTGTTTTCACCATGAGTAACTTGACTAAATTCAACATACTCTGTGGTAATAAAGAAAAAAGCCATTCAAAAGTGAAAAATACCAACCTCTCCTTCTGTGCCACAAACTACTTTGGATAAACCACACCCTTTCACTTATAATTGTCAGGCATACTCAGATTTTCAATTAGAATAGTTTTTTTGGTGGTAAACACTGCCTGCTGAGCTTTCCTTAACTGAATAGAATCACCACATAGGTGGTTGGAAGAGAAGTTTTGAGGTCATTGGCTCCACTCAAAGCAGGATCAACTTAACTAGGTTATTCAGTGCCTTGCCTGATTGAGTTTTGGGTGGTGGTGATGCCACAACTTCTCTGGGAAGCCTGTTCCACTGTTTGACCATGATGAAAGCATTTTTCCGGCAATCCAGCTGAAATTTCCCATGCTGCAATTCATGCTACCAATGCTGTTATTGTGCCCCATAGAAGGGCTCAATTCTTCCAGACCATCCTAGAAGCAGTCAAAGACAGCAGGAAGATCATTGAGATATCACCTTTGCTTATTCTTTGTAGGACTGAACGAACCCACCTCTTTCAGCCACTTTTTGTAGTGTGTGGCCTGGTGGCTGGCTGGTACACACCACCAGTGCCCATGGAGATGGCTGGTTGTTGAGAGCATAACTAGGAAAATTCAGGATTAAGTGGAAGGAAGTGGTTTCAGAAGAAGGAAGTGAATCAGACATTAACTATTCCTTTAGGAACTTGTGGAGACCTTAATATCAAAGGTATGTCTAATGCAACAAATAATGCCATCCATGAGCTGGCAAGGAAAAGTAAGCCATAAGAACCTATGAAACTGAAATTCAAAGCAAAGATGGCATTTAACCAATATTCTACCTATGTACTCTGATATTGCCTACAGCACAAATAAAAGTGGGGCATGGTGGGTGACAACTATGTCTTCCTACATTATAGAATTTTCATTTAATCATGATTTTTACATTATCTATAATAAATACAATATTAAAAACTTAATTAAACATATTTATCACATTTTCTCACCATCCTTCTATCCGTCAGGACATGAGGAGTAATTTTCTTTTCCTAAATGCTCCAGACTAATAAATTGATAATGTATGACCAAGATGAGGTGAAATACACATGACCTTCCTTCTCTGTTACATGCCATTTAGCAGCTAAAACCTGAAGTTCCTACCATTGCTTTTCCTGTAACTATGGTTATTAGTTAATTTCAACTGCTATTACTAGGGAAAAAAAATGCTGCCACTAGTCTCTTTTTAGCAGCAAAAATGTCTTCTTTTCTTTTTTTTCCACAGTAGAATCATTCAGCCTTTGCTGAAATTCAGCTACACTGAAAGCTAATGTCCAGAAATAGTACCTGCTGCTATGCTCTTTGGTGTCTTTCTCTCCTTGACCAGGCAGCAAAAGAGGATTTTAAAAAAATACATCTACACTAATAATTGCTATAATGAACCATGAAACTTGTTAAATAAATAAAAGTGTTTCTTTGCAAGACATTTGACCAATATGATCAGTATTTCTTGAAAGTAACAACATGCAGTTCCAATTACTGGATGACTACCCCTTCCTTGAGAATTAACCATGGTAAAAGAGGAGTAAATAAAGGGGAAAAAAAAACCCCACAAGCATGCAAAATTCCCTTTAAAATATTTTACTCTGTTGTCACACTATCTTGTGTCTTCATCAGAGCAGTGTCACCATCTTGTAGTTGTGCATTAAGCTAAGTGTATAATGGATAGTTCATTCCCTTTCTTAGCTTTTCCTTAGGGGGAGAATTAAATGTGTGCTCCTACATCCTGTTTTGGTGCAGTTTTATTTTTTAATTTTTTAGAAGATTTTTGCAGAAGGTGCCTGAATTGCAGAAAGTTGTCAGAGTGAAGGGCTCGGGGGACAGAAAATTACAGAGCAGAACATTATTATGTATCCTAGTAACTATTCTTTTAATCCTGTCTCAGCCTATACAACCACAGAGGTGCAGAAGGAGGAATAAAGGCCTATAAGCCTTATTTCTCACATCTGAATGTCATTCTGCAAAGCAAGACAAGCATTGAAAGGCTGAACTTCTGTGAGCTCTGCTGGACAGAGGCATCTTCTCGGTGTGTGGAGGAAGGTAGGTAGTGTCATTCCACCCACAAGCTGCTCTAGTGGTTTTTCTTTTTAGGAGCTACACACAGCAGGGAAAAACCATTTTGGGAAGTGTTCTGGACATAAGCCTTTGCTATACAAGGGATATGTACTACCTACCAAACAAGAGGTCATAAGTGTGTTTCTGAGTTCCTCTTGTTTGAGGCCACTTTGCACAGATATTAATTCTTCATTTGAGAAGAGAAGCTGGACAGATATGGAAGTCAAAGGGTTGAAGGCTGTATAGAGTTCTGCAAAATTTCTGCATGCCTAGCACCCATATAGCAGAGAATTTTAAACAAGATTTCCGTCTTGTTCTGTATTTTTTCTTTTGGATTGTCACTGTGAAGGAAAGGGAACACTATAGCAAAACTAAGTAGAATCTTTAGATAAAACTTGAAAAATGTCTCCTTTTCCCCACCTTATTCTTTCTTGTTTTGCTGAATATTGAGTGAATAAAAATACAAGTGAGAGAGGGAAATGTTTCCCTAATATGAAAGAGAGAATTACAAAATGAGCATTCAACTTGAAGAGAATGTCAGGGAACAACAGTACCTTATACTGCACTCTGAAAAATTGTAAAAAGTACAAAGGTTCATAACATATTGTAAAGAAAATTCTTTAGAACTTGCTCTGTTATCTTGGAGGTAACAGACACACCATATGCTGTGTCTGGCAGTTGCTATGGCAACTACTTTTAAAATTTAAGCATGGGGAAGCTATTGCCTAAAATCTCCACAACTTGGGGCCAAATCTTGCTTGATGCTGAGCACCAAGGGAGAGTAAAAAAAAAAATAGAAAGGAAATACTAAAATATCTTTCTACTTAGCTACTGAAATTTTATCTTAAAATCAATACTAAACGAGATTTTGAGTCATGGACTCCCGAGGATATTTGCAAAGAGAAGAATGGGATGAGTGCAATACCTTAAATTTAATATCATATAAACTGTTTGCAATAAAAATTAGGAAAAACCTATTCATTCATTGAGGCATTTTACATAAAAATGATGATATTTGTATGAAAGTAATCTGTCACTGTTTTATGTATTTGAGAATTTTTAGAAGTCAAAGATTAGTAAATTTTTGAAGGAAATAGATGGGAAGGTAGCAGATCTTCATAAAATGTTAATGCTTATTAAAACATAGAAAATGCAGATTTATTTCCTTGGAAAAATAGTTTTAAACTTTGAATAATGCTTGGACTATCACACCAGCAGTCTGCATAATGCACTTCTAATGCAAAAGATGCTTAAAATTTAGAATAAGGAATTATATTGCTTTTTCCTCTGAAAAAGCAATATAAATAAAATTAAGACTATATTGTTGTTCTTCACCTAAAAAGATCTGTTAGACCATGGTACAATGCATGTGGTTATAAGCAAGATCAGCACTTCAGTAGCCAAATTTCTGTGATTAAACTGTAGCACAAATTCTATCTTGCCCACATATATTCTAGAAGATGTCCTTGAGAGTTTGCAGAGGGACATAATTCAACGAGGAAATAACAGTGGTGTATTGTGGCTCTTTACAAAACCATACAAATTGAACCTGTGGCTTGGAGTCATTCAGTAATGGTCAGGCCCAATGTCACTGAAATTGGTGTTCTCTCTCTAGATGTTCCCAGACTGTGTTTGAAGCACTGTCTGTTCGGCGTACCTTATATTAATAATTTTTGCATTAATCATTACCAAGAATATCTGGTGTTTTCAGCATACATCAGTGTAACACTGGCTTTCTAAAAGTAATTTTTAAAAATTGCATTAAAAATTCTTAGATTGCATGAGATCACAGAATCCCAGAATATGCCGAGTTTGAAGGGTCCTACAAGGATCATCAAATCCAACTCTTATTCCTTGCACAGGACAGCCCCAAGAGTCACACCTTGTGCCTGACGGCATTGTCTGAACACTTCTTGAGCTCTGCCAGGCTGGTGCTGTGACCACTGCCCTGGGGAGCTGTTCCAGTGCCCAACCACCCTCTGGGAGAAAAACCTTTTCCTGATATCCCACCCAAACCTTCCCTGACTCAGGTTCGGGCCATTCTTTTGGGTCCTGTCCCTGTCACCACAGAGAAGAGATCAGTGCCTGCCCCTCCTCTGCCCCTCACAGGGAGCTGGAACTGCAGTGAGGTCTCACCTCAGTCTCCTCCAGGCTGAACCGACCAAGGGAGCTCAGCCACTCCTCCTAAGGCTTCTCCTCCAGGCCCTTCACCACCTTTATAGCCCCACTTTGGACACTGTCTAACAGCTTAATGTCTTTTTTATATTGTGGCACCCAAAACTGCCCTAAGGATTCAAGGTGAGGCTACCCCAGCTCAGAGCAGAGGGGACAATCCCCTCCCTTGCCCGGCTGGCCATGCTGTGCCTGATGCACCCCAGGACAGGGTTGGCCCTCCTGGCTGCCAGGGCACTGCTGGCTCAGATTGAACTGGCCATTGACCAGGACCCTCCAGATCTCTTTCCATGGCGTTGCTCTCCAGCATTTCATTCCCCAGTCTGTTTGTACACCCAGGATTACCCTGTCCCAGGTGAAAAATCCAGCACTTTCTCTTGCTGAACTTCATGTGATTGGTGACTGCCCATCCCTGTCATTTGTTGAGGTCTCTCTGCACGGCCTCCCTGCCTTCAGGGGAGTTCAACAGCCCCTCCCAGTTTTGTATTAGTGGCAGACTTTGTATCCCGTCCAGTCCTGCATCCAAGTCACTTATGAAGATGCTGAAGAGCACAGGGCTGAGGATGAAGCCCTGCAGAACCCCACTAGTGACAGGTCCCCAGTCTGATGTCACTCCATTCACCATCACACTTTGTGCCTGACTTGTGAGCCAGTTGCTCACCCATCCCATGATGTGTTTTTCTAGCTGTGAGCTGTATATTTTGTCCAGAAGTATCTTGTATCGACAGTATAGAAGGCTTTACTGAAAGGATCCAAAATGATTACTTCAACTGACTTTCCCCAATCAACTATGTGTGTCACCTTGTCATAAAAGGAAATCAGGTTTGATGAACATGACCTTCTTCTTATGAAGCTGTACTGGCTGTGACCAGTGACTGTTTTGTCTTTCAAGTGTTTTTCAATGGCTACAGAATAATTTTTCCATAACTTTACCAGACACTGAAGTGAGACTGACAAGCCTGAAGTTTCTGGGCTCCTCCTTTTTGCCCTTCTTGAAAATTGGGGTAACATTTGCCAGCTTCCAGTCAGCTGGGACCTCTCCAAGACCTCTCCAAAATTGAGATAGGTTTGTTGATCGAGATCCAACATCTTGCAATATTGCAGGATTCTTGCAAGAAAGTATTATTCATCTCAAATGTCCTTTTCTCATGCTGTTATTTCTCACTGGGTTGAGTCTCTAAGTTCTCCCTCCAAAATAATGAATTCTGTGAGCTGTAGTTGTCATAAGCTGCTATGAAATTATCACTGCTATTATTGACAAGAGAAAGAGTTAAACACTGGTTTAGGCAGTAGTCTACTCAGGGCTCTTGAAGTTAATTATTTACATTGTAAAGAAAAATACGTGTTTTAAATGCACTCTGTTCTGCTACAAGGATCATTATTCTATCTTTCTTGCTTTCCTGCTGCTCATTAATCAATGCCCCTTAATTTAACTTCTTGGAACATTTTTTGATGGACAGCAGCAGTGGAAAAAATTGGTGACCATCTCCTCTGTTCCCTGTCCACTCACATTAGAGCCTGAAAATCATTGCCATGTCTGAGAGAAAGACTTGCTGACTGGTTGTTCCAGTTCCTGGCCTTTGGCTCTATCCTGGTACTGTCTGTCCTTCTAGAAATGTCTAATATTTGCTTGGCAGACCATTTCTGAAGGGGATGTGCATAATTTTGCCAGAGATTTGACAATTCTTCATGTCACATTAAGATACTTGCTTGCAAAAACTGACTTGTTGCTGAATAGACACTAAGGAACTGATGTTCACAGTATAGCTGATAGCTGGTGGAAATGAAATAATCTGTATTGACACATTTGGAAGTTTCACATCTTTTTCCACTTAACATGCTAACGTGATAATTGCTAGACTGATGATTTTTCCAGTGACACGCTTCCTTTTGTCAATATTTAGACCTGTGTATAGAAAACTTATCTATCACACCTGGCTAATTTTCACTTAATTTAAAAATAAATGAAACATATTTAGTTTGCAGGGTTAGCAGAACAAAATGAGGTTTTATAAACATTTTACTTGAAATATGATTTGAAGGATAGATAAAGAAAGGAAAAGATAATGGCAAATGTATATAAAATCTGGGTCAAATGAAAGTATATTCCAGGAAATTCTTTTAATGCTTAAATAAAACTAATTGAACATTTATGTTGAAGCTTCATTCTGCTTCCCAATTACTGCAAGTGAAACCTAAACATAATGCCAAATAAAAATAGCAACAAATATCCAATAAAATCACTTCGATATCTGTCCAGGAGATGTGAATTTGTAGCCAAAGTGATTCTATGTTTCATTGTACATTTGTTAATAGGGTTTAAATAATGAATCCAAACAATTAACTAATCTAGGCTCCTATCATAGCATTTTTTTGCTGTGTAAGACATGACTTTTTCTATTAGTGATTAGGTAACAATTTGTCAGTGAAGGAACATAGGCTGTAGTATTTTGACTATCCTGACATAACTGTAAACATTATTAGCTTTAGTTTTCTTTAGCTTTGGTGCTTTTTGCTGGACTGATCCTCAGGAATGAATGTGACCATACTGTTCTGCAAGAATAGCTATCATGACCATGGAATGAATCACTTCACCATTATTTTCAAAGGTTAAAGTCACCACATTTCTTCTACATGTAATTATCATTGTTGCTGTAGTTCTGTTTTAACACCCATGTCTGGTAACTGTGTTCTACCTGTTGGGGTGGAAAGTTTATTCCTTCATCTTTGGTTGCAGCTATTCTGTGAAAAGATAGGTGTTCACCTACTGGGAGCTCTTACTCCACAATACTTCTTGAATAGTTCACTTTAGTGTGGTAAACACTGATATTCCAGTCATATGATTGAGAATTCAGTCATGGTCAGCTTTTACTTAGTCTGAATGGTTATGAAATCTTACATGTAATACAAGTATTTCACAAGGTTTTCAGTACTATAGATATTCCACATATGCTAATTTTGGATGTCATTAAGCTCGTTAAGGTGTTTTTCTTTCACACCTTTTTCTTCAGATAATGAGAACCCACTCTGGGTTTTGTAGAGACTTTTATCTCACAATTGAAAGGATGGACAATATTCTAGAAAAATGCCCCTGTGAATTTGAAACAGGCACTGACATATAAAAGAAGCACGATTCGTACCTTTTCCCACTAGATCATCTTATTTCCTGACCTATCTTTGATATTACTTTACTTAAAATATCACAAATATGTAATCTGAAAAATAACTTTTGAACATTTTTATGAAATACAATAAAGAATCTTTTTCTGCACAACTGCAGTCATCACAACAGCTTTGTCTTGTAGTTACATGCTTATTAATACCATCCTGCTGTTCCTTGCATTATGTGGTGCAACTTGTGCTGAAACGTGGAAGCTGACTGCTTTTATTGTGTGTCACTCAGTGCTTCTTTGCTGAAAATCTGTGGAATTGTTTCCCCATGTCTTAGAAACAAACCTGATATTTACCATTTAACTATATTCATATTCTGCTTTAATGCCCATTCAGTATTTTTTAGTTAAAAGACATTATTTCATATGTTATATCTCAATAGATGGTTTAGTTTATCTTTCAGATAGTTACGGTTGCTCATGAAATTTCTTAAATAGCTTGCCTTTGATCAGACATCAGGGATTCCTTATGCAGCTTTTACTGGGCTTTAAGCTTCATATACTTCACCATTTTTGTGTAGGCCTTTAAAATCAGAAATGAGGGTAAGAGGAAAGAAAATGTGCTTTTGCAATCAATACTCTTGTTAGAAATATTCTGTATTATTCTGTCTTGCAAGCCTTGCAAAGGACTCTCATTTTGCAGAAAGATTGTATCGTAGCTTTCCATAACCGGCAGACACAGCTGAGTGTCTGATTTCCTGAGTGATAGTGCTTTTTTTTCCCCTACAAAAATCTGGAAACATTGCCTTCATTTCTTTTACTTCTTAAGTTCCTATCCAGACTAAGAGAATTAGAGAACTTTATTTTTTTATAAAAAGAAAATTCTTCCGATGCCAGATAAGTGTCAGAACATTTTCAGTTACTTGAAAAGTCAGTATTATAGTAGGTTTGTACCCTTTCATGTGACAGTACCCATAAACTTCTGGAACAATAAAACTGAAGTGCAGCCAATGGATCCAATATTGTGATCTTCCAGCTTTTTTCACTGTCTTGTGATACATGCTGCGTTTCTGTATGTTTTAGCTGCTAAAATTTTTTGGATAGAGAGGGAATCTGAGGATTTTTAAAATAACAAGAAAAATTTATAGACTTTGTTGCTAAAAAAACCAAGAACATATTATATAGATTTTCACAAGGTTTTCCAAATGAAAAGTAAATAAAATTCTAAAATGTGTTATTACATGCATAATTTTAAGTATTTAAAATTTTGATCCCAAAGCAAAGGACAGGAGGTGTTTTATAATGCTTATATACTTCTCTCTGATAATGTTGTGAACCAGGGCACAATTTTTCCAAATCCATACCATTTTTGGAATATAAGTTTATACTCTAAATATATATTATACCAATTTTTTATATAAGTTTGTTCTTTTGTGGATATATTTGCACACAGGAGGAACATTAGGACTCCGGTAGGGACATGCAGAGAAACCAACCAAGACACAGAGAGACTAATTTTTCCTTAAGACTAGACAATGTTATAATCACCCTCCACAGCTTTGGGAAACAGGAGTCTTGGTTTTGCATTTAAATCTGTTTGGCAGTATGCACTATGTCTCCCAGCCACTTGGTTATTTGTAGAATTTGCTGTATTCAGGGGGTTTGAAAAACTTTAAAACAAATTGAGCTGAATGGGCATCTTAAACCATTTCCTGATTGGTGTGTCTTCTAGCCCCTAATGTGCCTTTCTAGGTCTTAGTTATTTCCTTTTCATAAAAAAATAATTGCTCTTAAAAATGTCTGCTTGGATTTCTTTTGTAAAGAGAGCCAAACTGAGGAGCTCTAGGCAGATTAACTGGACTGCTTCGTTTAGTAGGCTCTCTGAGCTTTGAAGAATGCTTCAGAAGTATGGAATAAAGCTCTTTTTCTTCCTATTTTTGCATGGGCTAACAACTTCCCAGTCTTTTAATTTGCTGTCCTGTTGCATTAGAGTTCATTATCTTTGTGTTTCAGTTTAGTAATTCTGTCTGAGTTCCTATCCTTTCTCTCTTCTGAGTCCCTGCTGAAAATGGCAATACAAGTAACACAGCAGAGAAGCTTGTATACAGACAGAAGATATAATGAGAATAACACTTCTCGTGGGAATTAAATGCTGCATCGCAGGGTTTCATTTGTAAATATCTGCAATGGAAAAGTATGTTTAAAAGTGCATTCAGATTCACTGTTTGGAGTCTCTTCTCTTTTGTACTATGCCCACACTTACATATTACAAAACAAGGGATGCAGTTCAGGCTAGATTGAGGGTTAGATATGTAAATTTGGAGAAAACAAGGCCAAAAAAATCTTTTAAGGCATAGTAAAGACAAAAACAACTTAAAATGTACACCAGAAGCACAAAACATTTGTTCAAGTACCAGCTGATAATAGCTTCATAAATGAGAAATTCAAAGAACAAAGACTGCAAGTGACTTATTCGATGCTGTTTGGCCAGATGGTGGCAAAATGCAGGTCTTCAAATGACAGTTCCCATGTGCTGACTTCTCAAGGAGATCATCACATTGGCTGTGAACACACAGATTGTTTTCTGAGTTGAAAACTTGACCTGTCTTGTACGAGTCCAAAAGTCTTTTACAACGTCTTACATGGTAGGGATAATGGACATGGATAGTTCACACATGGAACTACTATTCAGTGAAAAGGCTAGCTGTTTTCATAACTGAGAGAAAGAAAAAAAAAAAGGATTGTGTTGAAAAAACTAAACTGGCTCTTGTTTGAGATTTATTCCCTTTGGCCTAGAAAAGATCTTCCATCAACTCCTTTGCTTTTTTAAGAGGAAAATTGGGAAAAGCTTAAAATGTCAATGTAGGTATTTTTTCTTTTAATAAGAAAGAATGCACAGAAAGGTAATCTTGATGTTCAAAGAGATCTTGTCAGTTCTGTTGATGTCAGTATCAAAAGAAGTTGATAATTACCCGAAGAAAACACATTTCTCTTAGTTACTTTCTTTTTCATGAAAATTTCTCAGGTTAATCACAGTAGCAGATCTGCAAGGGTATGTACTCTGCACCTTCACTTCTGCAGCACATTGTCTACCAAGATTCATACAGGCAATTATAGCATTATAGTCTGGCATGACTAAACTTATGCAGGATAGACTGCAAAGAGGAAAACCTAGTAGTTATCTTAAACCTCTATTTCTTGTACAGTGTAATTATGCAATGGCATGGGTTAGCTTTCTATAGATCATATTTGGCCATGTCGTGTTTCATTTCAGGGGGACTATTGCAGGTGCTGAAGGTGAACAGGTAGCTCATGGAGAATTGTGAGTGCATTTCACTTCTGCATGATTAGTGTTTATTTACGGCAAATAAGCCTCTGCATTATTATTAAACGAGTTCTTCAGCCAGAATGGGCTCTATTACATGGAGCATTTGTCCTGATAGAATCTGTACACCTCTTCTCCAAGAGCATTAACTTGTGAAGCCACTGGAGGACTTCTCGTTGACAGTTTAATTTCTAACTGAATTGCTATCAAGATCATTTCTGAAAATCATCACAATGATAAAAGAAATCAAAAGGCCTTACTGCAAATGAAGTAGAGATAATTTTTTTCTTTTTTTATAAGGAACAAAAGAAGTTCTCATACACTACTGCTTTTTGGATTCTCTATAAAATTTCCTTCAGAATGCAAGAGCATAACCTTGTCTACAACTTCCTTTGGTTTGGATCATATGTGATTCAGACAATGACATCTTCAATTCTGCTCAAGAGGACTTATCCACAGAATAGCGAACAGAAACATTTATTCATTTATTATGTTTCATTTCACAGACTTTTTGAAGGTCTTATAGCTTAAAAAGCTATGTGTTTTTCCCATT
This sequence comes from Cyanistes caeruleus, assembly GCF_971803275.1. NCBI lineage: Eukaryota > Metazoa > Chordata > Aves > Passeriformes > Paridae > Cyanistes > Cyanistes caeruleus. The sequence continues at coordinate 41,690,150 of NC_141706.1, read as the reverse complement.
ATGTTTCCTTCAAAGCTGCATCCACGAAAAGAAAAAGGAGCTTGGAAATGCTAGAAATTCAAAATTTCTCACATACTAATTTTCTCTCCTTTGGATTTTTCATAAAGACAAATCAGGCAGAACATTTCTGTGCCTTAGTTTCCTCAGCTGGAGAAGGAGGGGGAAAAAAAAGAAGCTGTGATAACTCCCACATATGTTAGGAGGATACAAGCATTTGATAGGCTTGAATGGAAAGCTTTACATGATTATATTTGCAATAACCAATGCTTTTATTTTGTCTGGCCTCTCATGAAAAGAAGCACAGGGTTAATTCTGGAAGAAAATTCTTGGAGCTATGCTGTTGCATAAATCCAACCTTGGCATTATTCAGTGCTATATTCTAAAAACCACAACATTTTTTTTCTCTCTTCCCCCCCTCCCCCAAATAGTACTGCACCATAATTACAATTGCCATAGAGGCAGGAGCAGAGGAATTAAATTCCCTATAGGTGTCGCATATAATTGTTCCTAGAGAATCAGAAGATTAAACATGGCAACAATGCACAGCACAAGATAGCCTAAACCTAGTTTTCCTGCAGAACTGCAAATAGTGGCAAATCAAAAGACTGTTCTCCACAATTACCACTGTATGAGGCATCAAGCTAAAAGCAGGCTCACTCTGTAATGTTTTCTATAGAATTACAGTATGTACATGCAATGCAAGCCCTTATGCACCACCTAATAGACAATATTATACACACAATTATTGCTAACTTCTATTTTACAGGCAGAAATCACTGGTGAGCCTAGGACATTGGCCTCTCAGCTTCCCCAGCAAGCAATATGTTGACTAAACTAAGGGAACAGTTTTACTTCCTGAAGCCAGTAGAGACTATTTATACTTAAACACATTTCTTCACAACTTACAGCCTGTTGTATTAGGTGAGAGCTTGTGAGCTGGATGGGCTGTAATCTCTGTGAGGTTTGCAAGCTGGAGCTTGTGCAGTACTTCACGAAGTTTACACATTTTCTCTCCCTCTCTCTCTCTCTCTCTCTCTCTCTCTCTCTCTCTCTGTGTATTCTGAAGTCAGCTACCCTGCTGATCAGAAGTCCATTTGGGATTTGAACTCAAGTCAGCAAGAGTCAAAGAGCTGAAACAATAAAAACAGTGTGGGATTTTGGGGAAGAAATTGTCATTTTTGTACACTGATCTAACACATAGCAGTCTGATCAATATTTTCTGTTGTTCTTCTGCACCAAAATAAGTATTGGTTCAAGCTGAAATATGTGCCATTGTCTTCGCTGCCACTTTTGCCAGGATTTTATATAGTTTCATATCGTTATTTCTTTAATCAGATTTCAGCTGCTGTAAGGCAGCAAGGCATTCCAGTAATGAATTTCTTCCTGTTGTAGTTTAACTGCTCGTTGAAATTTCCATTCAGTTGGAGAAACCATTTTGCTCTCTGACATGTTTTTACTGATTATCAGGGTTACTGGATACACTGTGCACTGAATTTTAATTGGCACCAAACTATATATTTTTAGTGAGAAAAATGGGAAGTGCTTTTCATTAAATTCTTGGAATTGAAGTGCTGTCTTTGAGGATAAAATGATTCATAAAATATACTGATTTACACATCAGAAGCAGATTATAAATTAACTGTGGCATAAACAAAAGAAAAAATAGTGATAGTCCTTCTTTAAACAATACCTATTTATGCAATAATTCGTATTGTAACAGCAAGTATTATTTTACTTACTGTACAAGGTCACCATCTGACCAGCTGGATTTTAACTTTCAGCATGTTCACCTACTTTCATCTAGAAATATAACTCAGTAGTATTAAATACTATCTGAAAACAGTTGCATTTTATAAGTGTTTCTTCTAGAGATATTAGTATGCCAAATGAAAGTTATCTTTTTTTTATATTAATAAAATGAGCTGTTGTAGATACAAACTATCAATACTTTGTCTGAAGGATGATAAATGAGCAAAGTCCAGGTGAGCACATTTGCAGTGTTTTTAACATTAATAGCTGGAGATGCACATATTTTCCATAACAAGTGAATCAGAAAGAAATACACTTTAGGAAAGCATCAAACAGTTGTTACCTATGACAATTTCATCCACCTAGGAAGCCCGAGTGCTGTCTTTCCAGCTCCTAGCTCTGAAATTCATTACTTCTTGGAAAGAGAGAAAATATTATGTATTCTCTCAAATCATAACAGTCCAGCCAGCTGGGGGGCAAAAAATGAACCCTCTAAAGCAGCTTGTAATTCCACATATTTGCCATCAGTTAAGAGGTAATGTCCATAATCCATACTTCCATTCCAAAGGAAATAAAAGGATAAAGAGAATCATTAAAGAAATGAGAATCATTAAGGAATACTGTAGGTGAGGTAACATCACGTTTTTGTGTAAATTAGATAGACACCTTTGAGACTGTTTTATTAATGCTGATTACACAAAATAAAAATTTTCATTGTAGATATTAGGAAAGAAGTTTCTTCTGTTTTATTAGTTTAGAAATGTTTCAAACACTGCAGAATGAAGCAGCCTAAAGATAAATATACACTGTTTTCTGACTTGCAGGGGATGATAAGCCACTGTTAAGCTACAAATCATGGAAAGAGAGAAAATTAAAAATATACTTATGAAGATGTTGCAAAGAAACTCTATCAATGACTCTCTCAATGCCTGGGTCTATTTTCCTTCAAACATGGCCTGATTTGTAGCTGTTTGTACAGTTATTAATAGTTTAATTTTATTAGTTCACTGCAGAAAAACCTGATTTACATCTTGTGCAATTAAATGATGAGTCAGCCTCAATCACTTACTAATCTCGATTTCTTGAATGCTGCATTGAAGGTGACCTCAATATGTTTTTGACATTGAATTTACAAAAAGCATTCTGGCAAACAAAATTTTGTTTTGCATCTAGAGAAAAGTATACCCCAAAAAGACACCACATCTTTCGAAACCAATGGTGGTGGCTGAATTCTGATTCCATTCAGACCATAATTAATGAACTTCTGGTTTTACACTGTTGTAAATTTTAGAAATGTAGCTGGTAGCCATCTGGTGAAAAAGGTAATCTTGCACATACAGAAAGAATATTTTAGGATGGGAAATAGTCTAACTTGTGTGCTGAATAGCTATGTGGGAATTTGCTGCAGTAATTACCCTCCTATCATTAGTGACAAGTAATTGCTATAGCAACCCTGCTGCCACCTGTCTCACACACTCTCTTTCACACACACACACACACACACACACACACACACACACACACACACAGACACACACACGCTCTCACACGCTCTCTCACTACATATTCATAGTTTTGAAACAAAAGCAGAAAAGCCAGTAGCTTAATGTCATTTACTGAATCACTGTTTTTTCTAATCATCAAAATATAACCTCTTTCTCCCCTGCCAACTCCTCATAAATATTTATTAAAAATAAAACGTTTGTGTTGTAGAAAATAGTGCTGTTCAACCAAAGTATCTCTATTCAACACTAATTCTCTGAGGGAGAAAAAAGAGAATGCTCACAGCTTGATTCCTTTTTTTATTTTATTGCATACATTGGGCCTGAGACTGATTTTGCAGATATGGACGTGAATTCCAACAAAGGCAGCCATATAATATATGTAACTGGTTTGGTATTCACAACTAGGGCAGCTGAGATTTGTTCTCTTTGATTTCAACACGTCCCAAATCACCATGCGACTGTCATCACCAGGTATTTCTTTATTGCAAGCAAACACTTCCAATTTGCACACAATATTTTTAACTTGTTGGCAGTGGGTGGAGACTGAAGAACAGGCTGGCTATCAAGGTTTCACTATGGCATCATCTAACCCCGGTTCTAGCTCTCTATTTTGCTATTGCTTTTGACAACACTAGCGGAACCTGACTTCAAAATTCTAGAATAATCTACAAGAACAACAGTTCCTTTGTATTTGAAAGTACCAGAAGTCCACAATTCCCTATGATTAGGCAATGAAAGAAGAGAATGGTTGCTGAGCATTTTCTTTTTCAGCTTATGAAATGCCAGCTTTAAACCCACAGTTACAAGCATTCTTCATATGCAATGATCTTGCTACATCAGTACAGGACAGAAATCTGGCTAACCGGTTTGTAACCACAAGATGTCAGCAAAATACCAATGAACAGGGCTTAGATGTGCGAATTTAAAACCACTAGGTCTCTCTAACCCTATCGCTCAGTATGTTCTAATGTGAGGATGAAATAAAACAGCGTTTGAAATGTGAAAGAACAGTGAGGAAATTCGGGAACAGCATGCCTCGACATCCAACATTTGTGCCCCACATGCTTTTTCCAACTCTTTTGATCAAAAGAGACCATTCACATTTAATTTGTAATATGTGTACTTTTTTCCAAAATAAGACAGATTTTCTCACGCTGCTCACTCCATCTAAAAATAATTCTGTGCCACAGCTTTTCATGTTGCTGAGGAAGAGAAGGAAGATATCTAATAACGTGCAGAGGTATTAAATTTTTTTCAAATAAGCAAATTGTATGGAATATTGTTTCAGATAAAAGCTTGCACACAATAAGTAAATCTTGTAATACTTTTGTAGAAGTGAAACCTATAATTTTCATTGGTTTTCTGAATTAAAAAAAAAATTAAATTTTTTTCAAATCAGCTGGGTAATAGTTTTAATTTTAAGATCACCTTACAGATTTTTATTAAGGGTGTTAAAAGCCATGTGCCTCCTTAACATCTCCCTGCAACTGCCAGCAATCTGAATGTTTTATTTATTTGGTTTAAAAACTGGCAGGAAGAAACCTGCTTCTGATCAGCTCACTGTTTAGTGTGGAATGGTTGTCCAGTCATGTGAAGCATGAGTAGACTTCAGCTTTCAAGAAGGAAATCCATGTACTGTCCGTTATACAATTTGTCTCATTTATTTCTGATTAAATTATTCATTCTTTTTCTGACGTTCTATCTCAAGACAATATGGCCTGTCAAAATACAGGGTTTGCAAGCAGAAAGCAGTACTCATTTCCCAGACATATGTAGTCCTTCTGTGCTAAATCTTTAAGCAGTATACATTAATGTGAGGGATTTGTTGGTAAATTGTCCTGTATTTTGTCACCTGTTTGTCTTGAATTGTTCCACATATTTGAAGATTAAAGAACCATATATTTTGTTAATGGAAATTTTCTGCCTCATAACAACTGGGAACAAGTAGAAGACAAATAATAACAAAACCCAAAATTCCATAAACATATAAAACATGAAATGCTGTCTCAAAAACATTATAGAAAGAACTATCTAATAGTTTATGAGGAGGAAGAAATGGGATTTTTAATGTCCACCAGAAGTAAATCAGTGCTATAAATGAGTTGCAGGTGTTGCAGTGCTTTCTTCAAAAGTGCCAGGAGTGCATTCAGCCACTGCCCAATACCATGATGTAACTCTGCTCTACTGCACATTGAGACTATTTCAAGTTTTACAGAAAATACTGGTCTTATGGATTTGGGTACCTATTTTGCGTACTTCAGGAAAAAAGAATTCCAGAGATTTCCCTGAAATTTACCCTTAGAAATGAACAATTCACTCCATTACTTATGTGTTTAGTTCAGCAAACAAATAACTAATCTTTGCTTTCAGCAATGAAGAGGCATTTATACCTTCTGAATATCAGTACACTACTAAAGAGAAAAACCTCTGATGGTGAATATCGAAATTCAGTAACTACTTAAGACTCCGATGTTTAGTAGCACTTGAGCTTCTTATTTCATCTCTTCCTACCTATTTAGCAACTCTTACCAGAGGAGGAGGCAGAGCTTCCTGGGGCAATTCTAGGAGATTATAGGTTGGTCGACACTTGCAAGAAAACCCACAACAATGCATTCATATTTGCTGATGGAAATAGTAGGGACAGCTCTTGAGTCCATGGGCAGCAAGATGGTTATTTCTCTAATGAAAGGGAAATAACAGAAGAAAATATCCAGTTCACACCTGACTGTGGGTTCTGCAGACCTAAGGATCATTCTATTAAAGTCAAAGCCCATTAGCAGTGTGTAAACAACATCTTAGACACTGACTGTTCATGTTGAATATATTTTTACATGTTTTCAGTTCTCATTCAAGGCAGAAATGTCAACACTTTTGCCAGACAGTAAAGGGCAGACATTAAAGGGTGCTACAATCTTGAGGCTGCCATCTGTTATTCTTGAGTGCCAGTCCTGATGGAAAGGAGAGGTGATACTTAAGAAGGATGACAACGGAGAAGCAGTGGGAGGGATTCAAGGGGAGGAGGCTTTGTCAGGAATTTCTGTTGCTCTTTCATATTGACTTTTGACTAAAATCTTGCACACATATTTTTTGTTTGTTTGTTTGTTTGTTTATTTTTGGTTTGGTTTTTTTTGGGGTTTTTTTGGGTTTTTTTGTTTTTTTGTTTTTTTGTTTTGTTCTGAAGATGAAAACTGCTGTGCTCTCAAAATCTGCTTGGTATCTTATGAAATCTCAGTGCCTTATGCATGTGATTCAAATACAAATAAAGGATTGATGGCATTTATAACATCTTCTACAGAAGGCATATTGATGGGGAATCATGAGTCACAAACAAATTGCACATATGAAAGCAAACTGTATTGGAACACATTGCACTTCCATCCAGAGGCTGTTTTAGGAAGCTAAATACTATGGCTTACTCATTATGGAGGAAAACTGCATTTCAAATGGTAGTGGAATATATTGTCTGACACAAACAGATAAAGAAACTTCTTTTCCTTTTCCTCCATTGCCCAAATAGTGAGAAACACCATCATTTTAGTAGGATGGCAAAGGTTTGAGGATCCAAGAGGATGTAGATTGTGTTTTTTCCTTCCCACTAGATTTATGGTCAAAAGAAATTTCCAAGTCATTCCTAGGTAACTAGGGATGAGGAAGTCAGAATCTATTTTATATTTTCTGTCAAAGATCATTGGTTTTATTTTGCTTTCTGACCATCTGCTTCTATCCTTAAAACATCAAATCTACATTTACATCCAGAGACTTTTAGTGAGATTCTAGATTTCTAGCTGTGATGACAGATATTTGGAATCATTTTTCCTGAAAAATCTGTCAGATAGATATAATAAGTATTCATTCAGTTAATGAAGGTGGATGATTACTAAAAGACTAACCACATTCTAGAAACTTGGTGTGTACTTAGAACCTCTATTGTCCTTCATGATACAGTATTCACAATAAATTGTGTGTCAGTAGACTGACACACTCAACAATAAAAGTATATTTACACTGGTGTAACTGGAAGCAAAGATAGCAAATATGAAAAGCATCAGACCAAGATGTTACTCAGATCAAAATTATGAGACTGTCTGGTGCTGCAAAATCAACCATTAAACATCGAGGTTTCCATTCGGAAGCATCACTCAGAATGCGAGTTAAAATATCTCCCAAGATAGGTCATGTGGAAAATGATGCCAAACTAACTGGTAAGTCAGTAGCAATCTGCAGATTCTTTCTATCCTCTTGCAGACTGATCGTATTTTTAAAGTGAAAAACTGGGGTGTTGTGTTCAGGGGTTCTCAGGGAAACATTCTGGCACAGGGAAAAGGAAAGTTGGCCAGGAATTCAGAAAAAAAAAAAAAAAAAAAGAAAAGAAAAAGAGAAAAAGGGGGCACTCTTCATCTTACTTTCAGTGCTAGAATAGCAAACTGGGACACCTTGTAGTAAGGACAGGTTGGATGCGTCACCTCTTCTCTGTCTTCACTCTCAAATTCATTCATTCACATCTAGCTCAAGCCTTGTCCTCTTACGTCAACATGCACACTATCAGTTTTGTATGTGATTTATTTTACATTTTTTTTCTACTCTGAGTTTTGACAACATAATTGAACAATTTTTACTCATAATTAAGATCTCCAAGATAAATTAAGCTCTGTCTTCAGAAATATCCCATTTCATGTTATGATTTCCCTTCCTCCTGTTCAATCATTTTAGGACTAACACTAACACTGAAACTTCCATCTGACACTTTGAGGCTTAGGGTATTACTCTTTTCTCTTTCCTTTTCTGTATTCTCTTTCATGACCAAAGCTTTTCATTTGGTTGAAAACTCAATTTCTTTTATAATAAAGCCCAAACCTCACTGTAGCCCTAAACCTCACACATGCATACCCTATTTTGCACTACCACTTACTGACTGAAGAGTCTGAGCATATAGTTTAAAAGGGAACGATGAATTTTGCATGCAGGAAGATTGCCTGTGTTAGCTAACAGACTTTCCTACCTCTTCATTCTCCCCAAGAGAATAGCCTCCTGAACTCTCACAATATTTATCTTTCACAATATTTAATCAGAACCAATAACTATCAGTTTTATAAGAAGAAGAACATCCACTTTAATACCATATTTCAACACGTTGTTAGCAAAAGATAGTAAGCAGTCACAAAAGAATTCAGAAAACCTACCCAGAGCAATGGTGGCAGAGGAATGCCTGACAGTTATCCAGCAATAACTTGGAAAATATGTTGGAGTTTAAAAAGAAAGTAGTTGGCAACCTATCACACATACTATCTTTATCAATTTATAAATGGTCATAATTTTAAGGGCTCAAAGTTCAATTTGCAGGAAGAACAGATGTTATTCAACAAAATATTGTTTCTCAGACCACAAACACCAGCTCTTCTACTATGGCAGAACAGCCAGGTGAAACATGGAAACTTTGCCACATGGAAAGCTTTAATGCTTTGGGATTCAATTGAGATAAAATCAATTAAATTTAAGCATGCATTACACCTTTACAGCCCTGGCACATGAGTAGAAAATGCAGATCATACTATTTAAATCTGTACAGTAGAAATCTGCAAATACAGAATTAAATTCAGTCAAATTAATTGTGTCTTTAATTCTATAAAGTTTCAATCTGCTTCTGGTTATCAGACTATTGACTTCTGTGCTTAATTTGCATTTGTTTTAATGAAGTAGTTGTCCTAGAGGTAGGTTAGAGGTTGAGTGTTCATCCCTAACACGTTTTAATGGTATAAACATTTAGTAGGGAGGACTTCAAACAATTTAAAAAGGGGAAAGAAAAAAATGTGGAGGCAAATATAAGCTAACTTGAATACAAGCAGGTTAGTATGGTGAGGTTGTGGAGTCTTCATCTGTGGAGATAATCTTAACACCTGGCTGGACATAGTCCTGAGCAACCTGCTTTAGTTCACTCTGCCTTTGTAAGGCATGGGTGTAATGACCTGTCAGCCTCAACCATTCCGTGATTCTGTGATCCTCCCAGGCTTATTTCTTTCATTATCTAGAAACAGCCAAATTTTTCTGCTAAAACTCTGTTTCTGCAAAGTAGGATATACAGAATATATCCTGTTTATAAATATGATCTTGTTACCACCAGGAAATAAACTGTCAGTTAATTTAATTAATTAAAAAAATAGAAACACATCTCAGATGAAAGCTAGCTTGGAAGTAGCCCAGAGGTCAGAAACTGAAATCTTTGATGTATGCTTGATTATCTCAGTCTTCAACATATGTCCTTGCATGATGCTGTCTGTAAGTTTCTGAAAATGGTGAAGACACTCCACATTTCCAGTGGGTGTAGGAACAGTGAAAACAAGCAAGAAAGTGAACTTCCTGGATAATGCAATAGAAATAGCATCGCTGTGCCCATCTGAAACTTCATTTAACCAGCTAAGGTTTACAGTCAGTCTAACATTACAGTGCTAAATTCATTCAGAGGTTCAGTTGGCTTGCTGCAAGTGAAAACAGTATTGCAAGCATTGATGTAATTTCTGAATTTGACACTAGGCACAGATATTTTGATGGGTTATAGATCATTTGAGTCTGAACATTCAAGTCTGCCTATGTAAGCTACATCAAAACAACAACACAAATTTGTTTTAAAATCATAACATGATTAAAACTTGTAAAATAAATCTGCCACTATTGAGGAATCTCAGCAAGAAATTAAAAGAGTTTAAAGAGATTAAAATGATCAAGTTTTCACTAATATTTTGCTGCTTGAATGCATTTGGGTCCAAATTTTCAGAGCATTTTAAAAAACAATCATAGATCCAATTCATTTCAATCACAGCTGCGATCATTTGGCACTTGCATGGATCTGCCAAGGATGACTCAAATAGTTACCTAGAAAATGTGGCCATTTTTAGCAGCCATTAGCAGCCATATGAAAATTTTAATTTAAGTGTCTCAATTACCATCACATTAGAACTTTGTGGTAGATTCAGTTCTCACTGTCACAATTCAAATCCATTATCCTTCACCTGCCATTTCCAGACACTCTCTGGTCCTACAGACTTTTCTAGTTACATGATGGATGAATCAGTTTGCTTTTAATCTTTATTCTCCATCGCAGTTTATCCTTGATATGTTTCCAGAACAGAGTGTATTCTATTCAATTAAGCAAAATGTGAAAAATCTTCTTCCAAGAACAAATAAATAAGGACCTACCACCTAAAGCATACATGTAAGGCCTAAATTAACATTGCTGAAGCAACCTTAATTCTTGGGTTTACTAAGTTTTGAATGTAGAAAATTAATATTCTTGCACTGCAATACATACAGTTTTTGATGTTTTTTTGGTTTGTTTGTTCATTTTTTTCCCCAGAAAATAAATAGCAAAAATTAGCTGCAAAGAAACCATGTTGCATCTTGCATGTAATCCACACCACAGAACTTTAGTAGCCTATCTGGAAAAACAGCTGGTAAGTCATAGGCTATTCTTTTTAAGCTGATGTGACAGACATATTCCCAGCATGCTTCACAGGTATTTTTCTCACAACAGAAAAATTCTGGAGCAATTAAGCTGGAAATAGTATAGTTATGTTGGCAGATCGAAGCCCTGGAGCTAATGAGCCTGTGGTCTTAGCACAGGCTAAGTGTTTAAGAATTTATGTGTTAGAACGGATGCAGTTTGGAGCTGACATGCCTAAACCACTTCTGGACTATTTAAATTGCAATACATTGGACTGTAAGGGCACGTTGGCTACTGGGTAGAGTTGAAGCATGTCTAGTGCACAGTGTCATGCACTATTGAGTTACACATGCTAATTGTTCAGGAAAAGACATTGCTCAATTCTAAAAGCTTCCTACTAAGATCTAGTACGACTCCTTACTACAAGATGAACTGTAGTATCTAGAAGTTCAAACTTGGCCTTATTTGGCTGGACAAAACCAAGGTTATGCTTCAAAGCAGACATAGGCTGAGAACTCCTTATGAAAGATTTTTATAGTATAAGGAAATATTTGAAAAATATTCAGCAGCCAACACCTGACATGAGACTTTCAGTCCAGAGCTGGAAATTTTAGGAAATTTAAATGCAAGTCAAATTTGAATACTAAAATAGTAAAGTGTTAGACAACCTTAAGTCTAGACATTATTTAAAATTAGTGTTTTTTATGTGTAGGAGCATGTGTAAAAATGATAACATAAAACTGTTACTTTTTTGTTAGCCTACTGCTTATCTGCTTTCAAACAAACTAAAAAGCACATTATGGCTTCTATGATCCTACGTTCTTTTCTCCCCCATACCTTGAAACATGTATAATTCAGGTTTTATAAGGCCTCTTTGGAAGGGAAATGGATGTTTGCTTCCCTTTCCTATGATGGCAAGTATGTTACTAAATATTGCCAAGGATGTAAAAACTTGTCTAAGTAATTTCAATGTGGAATTAATGGGAAAAATAATACACATAAATCTCAATGTTTCAGATAGAACAGATACATATTCTCTATCAGAAAAAGACAATCTTCCATGTCACTACCCACATTATTGTGACTTTCTCAGATGACGAGTAAACCAAAGACTGGGAAGAAGTTTGGTATGGTTGTCTTTCATGATATTACTAATATTTTATAATGTATGGCAGTGATGAATAACCTTCCATGTATGTTTACAAAGTAATGGCATAATTGTTCATGCTTGCATGATAATTAAATGTGTTGATGTTTACAATTAGATGTAATAACATAAAGATGGTCTGAACATTTGCCAATGTATCTTCTATCTGGATCTTTAAAAAAATAATATAGAGTAGCAACTAATTAGGTGACTAATCTTTATGACAATTTATGAATGGTCTGCATGATACACACACAAGCAGACACACATATACACATTTACATTCTTATCTACCTTCACAGAATAAGGTGCATAAAGTCAATACATTTTTAGTATAATGCCTTACTTCAGTCTAAGGCACATTATCCTTACAGAACACTCGACTGGGTTTGAATTGCAATAAATATATGTAATACTGAAGCATTTTATAATGAAGTTTACACTATATGATATAAAAAAAATTCTTAGTGCTCTGATTTGTATGTATATTTTAAACTAGTACCATGACTCAATCAGCTCCTGTAGAGGAATGACAAAAGGGGTCTTTTAGATGTCTCACATGAATTTGCGTAAGAATAGATGGTTTTTGTATTCTGATAAAGGTGTTTCTTGTTCACTAAAACTGAAAACTTTGATTTTTTTTTTTCAGTGATATTATAAAGGACAAAAAGCTTTAAGTATTAGCAAGTCAGAAACATGCACAACACAATCTTTGCAATTAACCACAATTTCCTTACAGAAAACTGATGAATCATGGGCTAATAAAATATTTCTAAATAAATACTAATATATTTCTATTTTCAGATGTTCTTTGGGAAACCTAGGCTTAACTTTCATATTTTCAAGGAGTGGGGATTAATGTGGCCCCATTCTTTAAGAAACAAACATTTTATTAAAACTAACCTGTAGGAAACTTAAACACAGCAGGAGTTTAATAACCTTTGTCCATTGCAGCTTTACAGAACCTAAAAAAGGGGACAGTGCATAAGTTCTGCTTAACACATTTGATATGTTACAGTTGTAAAACTGTAACCATGAGCAGCTAATCTAATTTTAAAAAAATAACCAGAATTGATTATTAAGCTTCAAGGGAGCTGTGAACAAGGGTTAGTGATTGAAAAATATAGGGACTTCCATTCAAACAGGCAAATTAATGGTTCAGCCCCTATTTAGGAGCCTTTTCAATATATTTTATACCCTGGGGAACCTAGATCCAACCAAGAGCCATGGCCTGTGGTTGTTCTGCCTACATTTGCAACAGCTTGAGGTATGCCATCTCACATGGTTTAGGGAAATTGCTGCCAGCATAAGACAAATAATTCCCTCCCTCTGGCCCTCAAGAATAGCTGGAAAGTGTAATCTCTCATTATCAAACCTTCTGCTTTATTCTGTCCTGCTGTAGCTCTGTGTCATTGGCCTTGTTCACAGTCATCTCATCTTTGTCACAGAGACATTTTTTTAATGTGTCAGAACTGCATTTAGTAATCATGAGCTTGACAGATATGTATTTGTAGAACAAAAAATTATAGAGGGTAAATTTGAAAGTTTCTATCAGTTTAATATATACATTTTTGCCCATGTAGGTTCACACATTTCAGTTGAACACATAAAGTCTTGATTGTGATGTAATCCTGTATGTTCTTCATTTAAATAATAAAGATGTCATCCTACTTGAAGATTCCTTGTATTCAGTGTTTATTCTCTCCATTCCAATAATTCCTTCAGATTTGTATATTTCAATAACTTCAAATTGAAACTCTAAAATCAAAACTTGAATATTAATTTGTCAGGACCGTTACTTTACTGCTTCCTTATAAGTAGGTAAGTCTACCCAGTGTAAACAGATTTCACTAAGGATAAAATAGTGCTCGTTTGCCACTGTCAGAAAACAGCCCAAAGGTACAATCTTACCATTCATACAGTCAATCTTGATTTTTATAGCCAAGAACTTTCAGATGTAATTACTTTGACTTATTCAAATTATTTCACCTGATTCTAATCAGCAACAGGGGTGCCCTATCTCATAACATCTGAGCAATCTGAAAACATTAGGCTTTATGGCTCTCTATCCTGAATGAGAATATTGCTATTGCTCGAATTGGCAAGTCAAGCTACAAGCAACTGAAAGCCTCGTGGTCTTTTGGTGACTGCAAAAGCTCTCAAGTAGATCTCATCCCTTTCTGGTCTGTGGGAATATATTATATGAGTGTAATCAGTAGAAACAGGATCTTGATTTCTGAGCAGTAGGGAAAATGGCTCCAACATCTTAAAAGAACCTTGTTAGAAAGGACAGAAACTTACTGGAAAATCTGGGAAGAACATTGAGTTTGATATTTTATAGCAAATCAGAGGCAGAATCAAGACTGGCATAAACATTTTTGAAGAGCAGTTCTATAACTAAGCCCTGAAAATTCTACATAAGACAATTTACACTTTTTTTTTTTTTTTCTAGCAACTTTTGTCTACAGAGGGGTTATTGGATATTAGAGTATAATGTAGGTATAATGCATAATGATAAGGAAAAACAGGAGGAAAAAAAGTGCCTGAATTTATATACCCAAAAATACACACCGAGTTGTTCCAAAGGTCCACTACAAGAAATTGTCTCACTTGTACAAACTCAGTGCTTTTCTCTTTGAAGTGTGATACAAATTTTTTCATTTTGAAAAATATATCATATGAAGAAGGAACAGCAAAGGCTTTCCTAACAAAGTGTATCACATCCCTTGAACACAGTGCTCATTCCCAACCACATTCCAGAACCTGATTTTACTTATCCCATCACAGCTAACTTCCAACTAATTCTTCTCAACAAGCACCTTTAATAATAATTGGTGAAAAGCTTCCCTCTTCTCTGACTGATTTCCAGTATAACCTAGGTTACTTTCCTCAAAAGAACAAAAAGCACCAGTGCAGCTAGAAAGACATTAAGATGAAGAGGGAGAAAAGAATGGCTGGACAAGATTTCTCTCACAGTCCAATCATTGCACATTAACTCATATATACTATGTATATCTGTTCTATCTACAGGTTGATGGCCCTCTAGCCTTTCAAATTTTAGTTCTTGGAATAAAATTCAATTTAGTGGATGATGGTTTCATATCCTCCAAGTTAATTTCCTGGACTAATTCCACTCTTCACTTGTTTTACTGCAGGAGGAGGCTAAAACATGGGAATGTTTATATGATTGTCACATGTTTATGTTGGGAATTCTTGAGAATACCACCAACACACTTTCCTGAGAATTCAGTGATCCATCACTATCAAAATTTCATGCTCTCACATTTATTCTTTTCTTAAACTGCACAAGCATGTACAAATTTCATAAAAAACCTGCCATCTATACAGTCTACATAATTAACATACTGTGCCCACTACTGCAGATGACACCCATGGTCAAACTTTCCCTATTATGTCAGTCATTTCAAAGCTGCTATTGCAGAAAGTTTGATCTTTTATATCAGAAGTCATTTGACCAACACATTCACTTTCATCAGCAACTCTGCAGAAATGTTTTGTGATATTTCATTAGTAGTAAGACTTCATTCAACATAGAAAAAAAATGAAAAATTCTGATTAATAAAGATGACCATACAAGTTATTTTAATATTGGGGTTTGAGATTATGCATGATAAAGCTGAATTTAACTGATCCCTATAGCCTTTGAACATCATCTATCCCTGGTGAAAGTACTTATAATCCAGAAATGTCGTCTATGTTGTTTTTCTCTGTTGTTTCAAAGAAGAGCCTGGTTTCCATCATTAAAAGAGGGCATAGTGCTCTGTGTCTCTCTTATGTATTTGAACAGCTCAGAAGATGATCTGTACAGACCTCCAGACCACAAATCTGGCATAGTGTGTCACTGTGACACTTGTAATATCTTCCTATGATGCAATATTTTCCAGACACCCCTGCTACATTCCTCAGATGGCAGAATTTCTCTGAGAAAATTGTAATTTCTATCATGAGCTAAATTTTGCATTGTGGAAATGATGTTTGTGAACAACCAAAGCTGTAGACAAGCTTATAAGACACTTGCTAATTCAGCTTTTATATCCATTTCTTTCTGCCTGAAGATATTTGACTTTATTGTTTTTAACACTTTTTGGACTTACATTTTTGAATGTATCTTTCAATGCAGTATTAGAAAGGAGAAGCTGAAGCAACCCAAACCCCATCCAATCTTGAGCTAAACCCATCCAATCCAACTACTTACACTGACATTGTTTTAAATTTATACTCTACTGAAATTTAATCTAAATAGATGATTTTCTTAAAAGGCTAATTTTGACAAATAATGAGAAAATAATTGTAAGCTTAAAAAAATTACCCATCTTTTTATTTCACTATGTGTTGTGAACCACATTTAAGAAGGAACTGGGGTCAGTATTTAAAAGTTTTTTTGGTGCTGCTTTAATGTTATTATCTAATGGGTTATTATAATCACCTCATCATAAATTGTTAAGAATTCTTGAGCATTTCCTTCTGAAGAAGGGTAAAAGGTACATAATGTTTAGGACTAAATTAAAGACAACTGTTTTTTCAGTGTTTCAAGTGTTTAGAATGGCATAAGCTAGGCCTTGGCCTGCCTGATACTGTATAAAGCTGAGACATGAAAAAAAAGGAAACTAGCATATAAAACTCATCAAGGATGAATTCCGATGGGAAGGTCAGCCAGTTTTGTTAGAGTTGGTGGTGGAAGCAGAAAAGAAAGAGAGGCTGGTACAAAAATGCTGACAGGTATTTTTCAGAGGTTAAAAATAGCAGGGAGTTTTCTGACTCTTAAACGCACTGGAGTTACTTGTCATGTAGGGAAAAACAGGTGAGAGTACAAAGAGGTTCTTTGCCCCTTGGGGAAAAACAGTGTTACTAAGCACGTTGATTACTGTTTCAAAGCCTAGGAGTGGAGGACTTTTTTTCCAAATCACCAAATCCAGCTATTGTAACTTGATTTTGGGATAGGGAACCTGGGTTTGTGTGTTCAGACAATGTTTCTCTAACTGAGATTCTAACTTTGTTACAAGGAAATTTGAGGAGATGGCAAATTTTCTTTGTTTTACACTGAACCAGTTTTCTGATAGGTACTCAGTAAGTGATAGTTGTTGGCTTCAGTGACTATTTCAGTGTAAATTATATTCTCTTATACAGTTTTATTACTATTTTTTAAACCAAGCAAGACATATCTGTTCCAGTTGGGTTCTGGTTTCCTAAATTACCATTTGCTTTTCATGCAACTCATCAGTAATGACACTGTCCCAGGAAAATGATGAATAGGTATTCTGACTTGGCTCTTAAAAGTGCTCCTTTTCATATTTCATAATGAGCTGAACAGAGGAAATCTAAAGAGATTGGTCTGAAACAGAAATTTTCTACAAAGTTGTTCTATACTAAGGGAAAGTAATATTCCTGCAGCTGTACTGTTACCACACCATTTTATTAAAAGCATGTTTAAAAGATCGTACCTGTGCTCCATTTTTCTTTTATGTTCTGTTATGATATGTGGGCTAAATTTACATCAAACTACACATGTACACTCCTCAGTCTTTGCTAAACATGTTTTTTCTTAGGTAAGTGACTTTTTAAACTTTTATTCTTACTGTTTCAAAGCAGTTATCCTTTCAATTACTGTTTTTCTCTCTTGCATACTTGAATGTGAGAGAGCTGCACCCACTATCACATGACCTAAATATTCACTTTGAGTGAAATATTTTCAAAGCAGTGACCTTCCACAGCAGGCTACAAAATTGATAGTAAAAGCCATTCTATTGATGCTTCTCTTTTCCTTTGTTCCTTTCTCCTAAGGAAAGTAGATTGGAAATACAGCAATTATTCTGCCTGGATATTGAAAGGGATTTCTGAGCAACCTTGCACAATTGAGCTGGCACATGTAAAAACTGTTTCTGACTCACTGAGCTGGCATATACTGCTAAATCAGCATTGGCAGGACTCCAGGCAGCCTGTCACCAACACTGGATATTGCAGTAAGTACCAGTTCTGAGTATTGTATCCAAATTGGTTTTATTGAATTGTTTCATTTAGTGCTGCAAGGTCTGGCTTAAGAAAGTAAAGCCTTGGACTAAAAATAAAAAGACCACAGTGGAACTAAGCATGTGCCAGCTGAGCTATGGTAACTGAGTATGCTATTAATAAAAAAGATTTTGCCTAAATTTCTTTCAATGCCCATATTTTCTTACTCACAGGGACTTTTTAAATATTTCACAAAAGTATCAATTAGTTTACTAATTTTACTAATTATCTTTATGAAAGAGCTCAGAAAATAAAAACATAGACCAAAACATACAAAGAGTGATTATTAAGTGAAATACCCATAATTTTTTCAACAATGTTTTGGTGTTTTTTCTGAAGGGGATACTTTAGAAACTGTGTTCTTTTGCAGGTAACTATGTAAATCTTTATGTGGTAGTAAAATAGTCAATTTCTCACTTCAGTTTTATTAGTCCCATATTTTCCTTAATTTTATGCAGACTAGGAACATCCTCAGAGAGAGAAATCACAGTTCAGCCATTCACAGATTTAGACTGTGATAATTCAGCTAAATCTGGGCTGTATCCTTGGTGTTTAAAAAGTGAAACCTACTGTGGACAAGATTAGTCCACATGAACTTTCGCACATGTCAAGGACCTTCCAACATACTTCATGCAAAATAATATAACGGGTCTCCAGTAAGGTTAATTTAGTGAATTGTATTAAATGGTATTAACTTTAGAGAGAGAGAGAGAGAGAGAGAATATAGTAGAGGGAAAAAATATCAGGAAATAGGACATTCAAACAATGAAGCCTGAAATCATGCATCCTGGGTGCCAGAAAACATGTAGAGCTCTAAAAAGTCTGTGAGATTTTGTTGCTCTTCCTGTTTGTGTGAATTGGATTAAAGGCAATCTCTGTCACCCACCTAAGCTTTAATACTCTTTTACTGCATAGTAAGCTTACTCATAGGCTTTTGCCTTACTCATTTGGCTTTTGGATAGTGCTGAAAGACCTATAAGGGCAGTATAAATTAACCCTCCTATTATATTTGCATACAGACAAGTTTACACATTTTAAATATGCATTAGCATGGATATATTCAAACAAAGTATTTTAACACACAGAAGTTACAGAATGTAAATGACTGCAAGTATTTCAGAGGAATGAGCATTACTTTGCTCAAAAAAATGCAGCTAAATTAATGCATCTCTTGATACTAGAAAAGTTTCTCCAAAAAAAAAAAAAATACATGAAAACCTACATTGAAATTAACTTCAGTGTCATATAATATATAATGCTTCTATAACCAAATAGACCTCAAGGTTTCTGACAGAAAAATACCAAGTTTTTCCAGCTCTCCAGCTGTAGTCAGCTGGTTTTGAATGGTGTAGCTATTTTTTTGCCCCTTCAGCTCATGAAGATATGAATGCTGAAATCCCTTGAGCCCACTGCTCTTCTAGAACTGACTGACCCAAAGGAATTTAATTAGAAGGGCAGGAGAATTTCAGTTCCGTATTTATGAAACCAGCTTTGGTTATCACATTAACAAAAATGGTTTCTATCCTTAATGGCTGTGTGATGTATCGTGTAGTCTCATCCTAAACGGTTTGCTAAAACTTTCTATATTTAGATAATCATCAAAACTGAAATATTTGAATTGCTTTGAGCAGATAGCAAAAGGACATCTTCCTATGTCTGTGAAAGAACACTGATGATGATAATATACAGCAGACTAAATACCTTTGTAAGCCACTCTGTCAGAGATTATTCAGTGATTTTGCTTTGGAAATCTTTGTAATTCCTATGACCTATACAATTGAAAAAAACACCAATTCACAGTTATAGTTTTCCAAAAGCAGAACAAAGAGAAGAAATAACATACTTTTCACAAGGGACTTGGTATTATCTGAAACCCTATAATAAAAATCTCATTCTGTTTCTTCAATTAGTTGATTGATTTCAGTAGGTGTGCCTGCAATCCAATCAATTTTGAAACAGCTGTAAAAATAGATTTCATTCTTTGAAGGATATCCTACTCATGGACCAACAACAAAGTTAGTAAACATAAAAAAGAATGTGATGAATTACAAATCTTCTAGTACCATGCAATTTACCCCAAGACTGTGATTTGTCAGTGATATTTGGGGTAACTGCTCCTTTAGAAACCACCAGTATAGCTGAGGAATAACATATATTAAAAATCTTGCTTTATCTAGCAGCAGAGAGAAGTTTCTTTTCAAAAAGATCTTGTGAAACATCATAATAACTGGTTAACACTTGTCCGTAAGTTTTAAAAGGGTGTTTACATAAATAAAATATAATAATTTTAGACATACAGAATGTTATACTTGAGATCAGCTATGGTAGCCTTGCTAATACTTTGATCTATATGTTCATTCTTGGGAATAAAGGATGCTTTTATTGAAACTAGTTCTCAGAATATGAGAGACAACTGAACGGCAACAACAGTCATTCATGGTGCCGTATCAAGAATGTTGTTTCTGATGACAATAAATTACATTTCTCTCTTTTAAAGCATGGTGATTATGAAAGGGTTGAGAGTGGGGAAGGCCTAACATGAAACAACCGAAGTGAAACACTGAAGTGTTCTGCAGCACATTTCCACTTTCAATAACAAAATATTAGTATTTATCTCTGTGTTACAATGAACACAGAAAAAGGAATATCTAAACAGGAAAAAAATTGCCAAGCAGGAAAATTCAGCAAGTTTCCTGATTTCATGTTTCCAGAGAGATCAGAGAGATCTGAAAGAGACAGGACACAACTAGACTTACACTTTGCAAGCAAATTGGGACTGGGACCGTTCTCTCCTGCTTCCTTAGTCTAAATATGCACTAAAGGCTTACCTCGAAATCCTCAGGCAAGTGTAAGAAACTTCTGCTTCTATTTGTGATAATTGGTAAAAGTTTTAGGAACCATTTATTGCAATTGATGATGCTCCAATCCCAAGTATTGCAGGATATGAGGGGAATTGTCCTTATAACTGCTACAGGGTTAGTTACTGTTACTACACAAACCCATACTGAAGGTCCAGCAACTTCTTGTCTGTGCTGCTCTGAGAATGATGTGTTCTGAGGATACTTTGTCTGCTGAATCCTCTCTACTATAGCCTACTTGTAGAATGTATTATGTTATGCTCCTCTGCATACTCAGATGATGGCTATTGAGGGATGTTTGTTCTAGGCCCATCCCAAAAGCCATCACCCACTCAAAGGTTCCTTTCCAGTTGACCAGAGGAGCACAGGGGCACAAAACCAGGTGAGAAATGCAAAGTAAGGATGGAAGAAGCATCCTATCAAACCTGTTCTGAGACAGACTGAGCCTCATTTTCCAGGTGGGAAACCCAACAAGAAGAGTTAATGATGGAGCACCTCATACTTGGTAGGGGACATATGAGATGAAGGAGAAGAACATTTCAGGATTGCATAGGATTTATTATGGGATGTTTAGGGAAGGAACTAATGGCAGGAAAAGGGAAGAATTTAGGTGGGAAATGTGGGAAAAAAGGATGAATGAAGGGATAAAAAGGGCCTGTAACATAAACAGTTGCTTGTGGGTATGCTTGTGTGACCACAGCTTTACCTGAAAAATGCAGTCTATCCTATCTTCTTATTGGTTCTTTCCTTACTCTTTCTTGGGTGGGAGACTCTCTATTCTGTGTGCATGTGTGTGTGTGGCTCTGGGTGGGTAGACTGTGGGTTGGAGGGTCTGTGTGTCCGTGGTGCCAGTAACTGGAGGATGTGCAGCCACTGGGTGAGTATGTGAGTGGTAGCACCTCACACCAGCTTGCAACTGGGTGAAGCAGCCAGAGAGCCATGTGTGTGCCTGTCTGCCTGTTTGTCTGTCTGAGGGGGAGATCACAGGAGACTGTTGGAGGGAGCAGGGGACTTTAACCTGATCCAGAGAACAACCAGAAAGATTGTGGGATCTTCAGAGGTGAGAACTGATGTTTGTATAACTCACAGGGGGCTGTGAACAGTGTCATTACTCATGGAGACTCTGCTAAAGTATTGCACTCTCCCTCTTCTGACTTCCCCCCAATAATAGACAATGAACATTTCACTTAAAAGGTCACTTTATGTCTTTCCAGTTCAAAAGCCAATGAAATAAAGTATTCTGCATCAGTATAATTTCAAATCCCAGGCTAATGAAGCAAAAAAATCTTACCAGATATATGCACAAGCATGCCTCTGTCTTGCAAATGGAAACCAGATGCAATTCTGCTGAAAATAAACATATAATAAATAACAGGCATATGTTATCAATTATATCCTATATATAATCTACAGTTGGCTCACAATTCAGAGAATGATTTTTTTCTTCACAATTGTTTCTGCAGCAGACTGAAGATACAGGGAACTGTCAGTAGAATGGCTATTGCTTTGACAGACACTGAAGACCTTCTCTTGTGAGGGTGATGATGGAAAAGCTAAACCCATAGCCAGTTACAGTATCGCCTTTACATTCAAGGCTATCTGCAAACAAATGCCTTTTCCATTATGCACTCTCCATATTCAGTCACTATTAGAGTGAAGGTAATTTAAGTGATTAAAAATACCTTCAAACACTATTTATTAAATTCCATTACTTTTGTGGGTCATTTTCAAAGTGTTTGATACAGACAGTCTGAGATTTCATTCAAGTTTTGAAATTAGAGACTTGCCTAGCAACAATAAAGTATCAGTACTTTTTTGGCGATGCTGATATCAGAGCATTAATGTTGTTTTAAGACTCTGCCAGTGAGTATAGCATATAGTTTATATTTAGAAAGAAAATCCTATGAGGATTCCATAAATCTGCAAAATGGTCAGACTTCCATGCTCTTAACAATCCACTGCATGGCAGCATTTCTGTGTATGACTCAGGAATAAAAAATGCTAGGTCAGCTTCACATTAACAAGCGAGACATTTACTTTAAATGTGGGTTTTTTTCTCTATTATGAATGAAGCTTTAATTTTTGATACTGCTTATTGATCTATCCTTATTTGTTCTTTGT
Organism: Cyanistes caeruleus; assembly: GCF_971803275.1. Classification (NCBI taxonomy): domain Eukaryota; kingdom Metazoa; phylum Chordata; class Aves; order Passeriformes; family Paridae; genus Cyanistes; species Cyanistes caeruleus. The sequence continues at coordinate 41,667,308 of NC_141706.1, read as the reverse complement.
TATGCTAGTGACTTTTACATAGTAACAATGGAAAACCACCCTGCTTTTCTTTTAATGAAAAAATTATTCATCTTAGACACTCAGACTGAGGCAGCTTATTTTTAAGATTTGTAGAATGTGTATGATTTAATGATAAAGCACCAGTGGTTGCAACTTTAAAACCAGTATGTATTTTTGTCTAAGTATCATGAAGTAAGAGTAGAAAAGAATTAATCATTCCAGGTGTGGAGAAAGGCATAACTATGTTGCTACATATCTTTGCAGTCAAGTAACATCTTGTGTTTTCTTTCATGGTCAAAGGTTCACACTATTGCATTTCATTAAAAAGTGAAATGTTGTTAAGTGTTCAAATGGAGCATACATTAATACTCATTACTAATTAGATCTTTCTCAAGATGGACCTATTTTTCCTTGGCTGAAAAGTTGCAATAAAACTTAACAAGCAATACAGATAGAGTGAGAACCCACATACAATAAGGTGTTTCCAGGTTATGTACAACCAATACTAAAAACAAACAGCTGTGATCCTCTGGGTCTCTCCATACAGGTACATATGTGCATGCACAGAACCAGAGAGAAGAAACATGATGATCTTTGTTGAAAGGCATCTTGAACATTTGGGTAGCTTTTGTTACAATTATTTATCCTACACTGCAACACCAGCCTGCTAATCACAAAGGAATTCAGGAATGCATAACAGGCATGCGTAAACAATCTGCTGCTGCCATCTATAAAGTGCAGAACTTCACTATTTTGAAACAGCACACCAGCATTCTTTTACTGTGTTCTTGAACATATCCTGCAGCTTTAGCAGCCAAGAAAAGAACTGTCCTGTCCTTAGATAAGATCCCTCTTCCTTTTTTGGAGTCCTCAAGTGCTAAATCAAATTATTTTCAAAGTATTTGATTCATTAATAGATGCTTATATACTTTTATTTAAACTGCATATGTCTGTTATTCCTGGTTTCAGTAAGAGGGAACAGTTTGGAAAACTGCATAAGAAAAATCTATATGCTCAGATTTGGTACTCCTTAGTTTCAAAAAAAATTTTCTACTTTAACTTTATTTACTGACTGACTAAGCTGCATGGAAAATACAAATTGGCTTCTTCAGTATGACACAAATTTCAATGTGTCTTTCATGTTCCAGTATCACATTTAGAGAGTTTGAGAGAGTACAACTGATTTACAAAGTCCACAAATGGAACAGAGCAATATGAGCATAAAAACTATTTACTGTATTTCTTAGAAATTTGCAGGATCTGAAAACTAGATTGCAACTTTTAAACCTGTGTTTCATAAAACTAGCTGTAGTTTCTGTATCTAAGTTTTGGTTTTATTTTTTTATTATGATAGGTATAAAAAAAAATGGCCATTCATGAAAAAAACAGTTTAATTTTAAGAAAAGAGGAAATCCGTAAATTGCAAAAAAACAAGGGCTTCAGAAATAAATTAAGCACCATTTTTGTCAAAATGGTAGTCTTACTTTCATACAGGCAATATCCCCTGTCTTAAAACATTCTTAGATATTGGATTCCAAATGATGAGAAACAAAAAAATCATACACTTAGTAGAGTGAGCTTGAGGTTTGTGCCAAAGCTTGCTTTATTTGAAAGTCTCAGCTTATTCCTATATACCTGGAGCAAGATTAGACATAAACAGTATGAATGAGGATGTTCATTTTGCCTTACTGCAGTTCTGTGACTCTATACTAAGCTTCTATAGAGAGAATCAAGACATTATTCATGCTATGTCAATGTTACTTGCTCTGATTTACAGCTATGATGAGATACAGAGAATGCACCTTCACTGATACTACCTGTCTACCCTGTCTAGAAATGTTCTATTATTGGTCCTCAGAGGTTTGATCTTATATATTTAATTTCAAATAAATATATTTAAATGAAAGAAAAAACATATGAGATGGCTAGAATGTCAAAGTAGTTAGAGTTTTACCTGAGTCTCTTTAAAAGCACTACTTACCCACCTCTCCATTCATGGGCCTGAAAAATTTTAATGGCACAAGAAATGTGTATCGTAAAGGAAACCCTGTGTTCCACAGAAGTTGAACACTAAGCCTAAACAAGATTATCCTCTTCAGATGGTTTCCTTATTCTAGCAGCAGTCCAGTTCATATAGGGCTCTGAGAGAGAAGGAGCAGAAGCAGGGTGCTGTTCTGCAGGGCTGGTGAGCCAGGCCAAGGGCAGCAGGGCAGTGGCCTGATGGACAAGCCCCACAGCACCTGATCAAGGAGGGCAGAGCAGGTGTGGGGACAGTCAGCCGGGCTGGACAGCAGGCAAGTCCAGAAACACTAGGGCAGGTGTAAGGTCAAGCCAGGCAATGCTGGTCCCTGGGTCAGGTTCAGATCAGTGAGCTATGTGGCTGGGCCCCTGCATGGACACAGTGCACCCCAGAAAGGGAACAAGGGCAACTGCCCAGATTAAATGCAGCTCCTGAGTACAAGGGAATGGTCTCTGCTGAGGCTTCCCACAGCTCCTCCTCAAACAGCTCTCTGAATCCGGGCTGCACAGCTGCGCTGCTGTCAGTGCTGGCCCTGAGTCCAAGCAGCCAAAACCCCATGAAGGGGCTCTGGCACCAACTTCCTCCAGTTCATCCTTTCTCATTCCCTGATTGCAGCCAGGAAGTGGGAAACCACAGATCTCGCAGATTTGGGCACTGTTCAGAGAGTGACTTGTTGCCCCATTGAAGTGAGCATTCACACTGTGCCGTTATTTCCCTTAGAGACCTCACATACCTTATCAAATAGGATGTGGCACTTTATATGGTCTGTACATGTGCATCACATAGCATGAGAATATATTTTAAAGTCTCATTATTTGTCTCTGAATGTCTAGCTATTGTGCTGGTTTTGGCTGATACAGAGTTAATTTTCTTCATGATGGCTAATATGGGGCTGTGTTTTGGATTTGTGCTGAGCACTGTGAAGATAATATAGAGATGTATTTGTTATTGCTGTGCAGGGCTTACACAGAGACACTTTTCTGCTTTTTGTAATGCCAGGCTGGAGAGGAAGTTGGGGGTGCCTGGAAGGTTGGGACAACAGTGGGGACAACTGATCAAATGGATAGTCCAGACCATGTGACATCATGCTCAGTACATAAGGTGAGGGGAAGAAGCAGGAACAGGGGGACATTTGCAATGATGGTGTTTGTCTTCCCAAGTCACCATTAAGTGTGATGGGACCCTGTTCTGTAGATGGCTGAACACCTGCCTGCCCATGGGAATGAATTCCTTGTTCTGCTTTTGCTTTTAGTGCATGCAGCTTTTGCTTCCCCTGTTAATAAGTCTTTAAATCAACCTGTGAGTTTTCTAGGTTTTACCTTTTCAATTTTCTCCCCAGTCCCACTGGTGGGGGAGTGAGTGAGCAGCTGCCTGGAGCTTGGTTCCTGGTGGGGTTAAACCACAGCACCATTGAACTGGCTGTCTCTAGACCAAAGGTTCAATTTAATTTCAAGCTGAGAGATGGCATTAGCTGCATACAAATCCTGTGTTCACTTTTTTCAGTCTATTTCCCTTCTTAAGTGTACATATATAAAAAAAAAAAATATATATGTAATAGCCACCTATTTCTTTAGTGCAAAGATTTTTTTTTAAGAATAGAGGTCTGTGCAACCTAAGAGGTCTTATTTTTAATGTGATGCGCATATTGGTAAAATGTTATGATGAATTTGTATATAATCTGTTCTGTAAAATATACACTGTCTCTAAAATTTGAGAGGTCCTATATTAATATTTCAATCATTATAAAGTTACTACAGCCAGTCTCTGAATTTCTGTATGAGATACTGAAACTCTGGAGTAATTATGATTTTATAATCTGTGCTTCTATGTAACTCCTATATCACTCCTCTCTGCAGCCTGTTAATAGTCTCTAGATTCTAAAAATCAGTATAACACTAAGTGTACTAGGGTCAAATTCACCTGAAAAAGGCAGATATAGTTATCACATAAATCTTGGCAATTTGAAGTGACACCCATAGCTCAGGGCATTAACACTGGATTAGAGTTACTATACAATATAAATGTTTATACTGTTTTGCAGTGTAATGCAGACAAGAGAACACAATCAAAGCTTTCACAGACATAAACAGACATCACACACTGTAATTATATTTGTCTGCAAGATAATAATAATCATAAATGGCAGGTATTATAAGGCAGTTCTTTTTTTCTGGTTAACCCATTCAGTATACTCAACTTACTCCAAAAGCAATTTCCATAAACGGAATATAATTTATACTATTTATATTTATATTTATATTTATATTTATATTTATATTTATATTTATATTTATTTATATATTGGAAATTTTGGGATGGGGAGGCCACTGTATATTTGTCCCCATTTCCAAACTCCCTGCAAAAGAAAAGATGATGAAAATAATCACAAGGCATTTATTCAATAGTCAGTGTGTGTTTATGTCCTTGCCAGCCAGACTTCTTCCATCATATTGCTGAATATGGGGCAGAGCCTCATCACCTGAATCCCTGTGAGAGGAATATCTCTAGCAGAGGACATGATACAGGGAAGAGCTTGTTTCCCCTTCCAGTTTATACTGAACATTAATCATCTCTCCAAACTTAATGTCAGAGGTTGGCTATTTTGCTTGAACAGCAAATTAGTCAGGAGTCTGATTAAAGCCTCTGTTTGTTGTGAATGAATTGTTAAAAGGCAAATCAGTCCCTTTTAAAGGCCATTTCCTGCCCTGAGTCATTCACATAGGACTCACATTGAATTCAAGGAGAATTCAACACACTCCTCCAAGGGCAGAATTCATCCTGCAGTTTAAAGGCTGTGAACTTTGCAAATCATTAAAAACAGCTTATACGCAGAAGAAACTGTAGTCACCTCAATATAATGCCTACAGTCTTAGAGTTTATGAATCTTACATGTTGAATTTTGATTGAAAACACAGAAAAAAGAAATTTACATTTTAAGTTTTACTGATGTATAAATACAGAACATTAAAAGAAACTGTTTTTATAAAGGAATTCTTAACAACAGTCATGTGCTAATACTAAAAATTTCTCGAGTACAGTGAAAGGTATTTGCATCCATCACTGATGGTTAATATATCCATATACGATATATGATATATATATATATGTCATATATGATATATATATATCATATATCCATATATGATGGATAATATATGCATATCAATGATGGAAATGCATAAAGTTCCAGCAGGAAAGGTGTGTGTTATTAAAGTTATCAGGTAGAACAAGAGGCATTATTTTATTTGGGATGTGCAAGACTGGTTACTTGTCATCCTGTAAAGGAAAACAAAACATATATTTTCAAAACATATTTTCCTGAGCATAACAGCCAGGGTTCAGTTCATATTTTTAAGACAAAAAAGACTGTTTACTCCATGTACATAAAGCAGAGAACATAATTATCATTGCAAGTATTAATGTGACTTCATGCATCAAAACGTGGGTAATAAATCTTCAAAACTGTTTCATCACTCAGTGATTTAACACATGGCTATTATTAAGGAATTTAAATTTTATATATTTTCCAATTGATCTATTACTTTTCATGTCCTTAGTTCACACTGAGGCATAATTAGAACACAAGAACTTGTCTATAGACATCTGTAGACATGCATTTTTCAACAGATTATTTTTAGGAGTTTCAGGTGAAAAGGGACTCCACGTATCAAGAAACATATGTATCAAGAAACAAATGGAAAACAGCAGAAGTAGCTCTTAAGGTTAGGAAGTAGAGGTTAAGATTTCTCTTAGTCATTCTCTTAGAACCAAGTCCGATTGTACGCCAGTATGAAAGGCTTCTTAGAGATCACTCCTGTTGAAATCCCTTTCAGAGCAAGTAAGTTGCCATCTGAGCCAAGCTGTATTTCTTTCTTGCACTGCTGGCCTCCCCGGCAGTCCTTACATTGAGGGCAGGCAGCTGCTATTATCTGTTCAACTCATGGAAGGCAAGTTAACCCTATCCTCATCAGGCATTTGTGAATTATCACAGGATGAAAAGAAAGACTGTATCTCAACTATTGCTGCATTGTGAGGTTCTGAGATCACCACCCAAAGTGAATATCCCATGCTTTTCTGAAAACTCAGTATTATGTAACTCATTACCCCCGGTAAAAATATGTGGGCTGTTCATATCCATACATAATTGAAATATATCTGAGCTCCACATATGTGATCCTGTATTTCAGACCTACTGAAAGAGATCAGTTGAAATGAAACTTTGAATCTGAAATTTTCACAAATCTAACTTTGATTTGTTATTTGAGTTGTTATTCTAAGCAGTCTTTCTGCTGTCACTCACTTGTCTGTACTCTCCACTCTAGTGGCTGAATGTCAGCCCTCTTTCTGCTTGTGTTTTGTACAGAAGTAAAGTGGTGGTTCTGGTTTCCTTCTACAGATGTGGTATAGAAAACTGTAAGAAACACACTGCTAGGAGAAATAATAGAATTTTCGTTCTATTCCGTTTCTATTCCAGCTCTATCATTTCTGCTCATGGAATTGCACTTATTACCACTGCTGTAATGTTATATTTACACCTACAACTTGCAGATCTTGTATGCAATAACATTTTCCAAACTTCTATTTCATCCATGTTGTTTATTTGCATAATCATAGTATTTTACAGCATATGAAGTACTTAACTGTATTTTAATGGAACTATTTAACTGTACAGAAGAGTTCCTCATAACTATGCATGAACATAAGATATTATCAAAAAATGATAAGAATATTTCAAAATAGCAAAGAAAATTTCACTTCTTTCATTTAAAATACCAGCTGCTTAAATTAATATTTGTCCTGCTTAATTTTCTCTCTTATATTATGACAGTTTGTGATAAGTAAATACAAGCATTTTCTGGCAAACATAAAGCTTTGATCTTTAAGGACATAAAGTACTGACAGGTACAAAGATTATAAAAACAGAGCATAGTTTTCTGGTCTTGAGAAATACCTGCCTACCAAAAAGAAATACCTATACAGTAGAAATTGGAATAGACAATAAAAAAGTGCAGTGATCCTCAAAAATATTTAGCAAACTGCAGCTGTAAGAAAAACATGCCACACATTAATCAAGTCAGTCAATTCAAAACGAGCTTTTATAATTCAGCCTTATTTCACTGCAAAAGAGACTGATAAGAATGAATAGACTTTGAGAAAACTAAAATGAATCTTATGAAGTTCAACAAGGAGAAATGTAAATTCTTGCACCTTGGGAAACATAATCCAGGAGTGCAGCACAGGCTGCGATCTACTGATCTGGGAAGCAATTCAGTGAAAAATGTTCAGTGTTCAGGTGGACAACAAATTCAATATGAGTAAACAGTGAGCTGCTGTGTAAAAGAAAGCCAACAGGATGCTGGGTTGAATCAACAAGGACATCATCATCAGAGATAAAGAAATAGTTATCTCCCTCTGCTCAGTGGTTTTCAGGCCACATTTGGAATACTGCATTTAGTTTTGGTCCTTGCTGTACAAAAAATATGTGGACCAGCTGGAGATGGTCAGGAGAAGGGTAACAAAGATGGGGAGCCTGTCATATGAGGAAAAGGCTGAGAGAAGTGGGGTTGCTCAGCCTTGAGGAGAGGCACAGGGAAGCCTTCATCTCCATGTTTCAGTATTTAAGAGGCGGCTAAGACAGACACTCCTTTTTTTACAAGGAGTCATACGGAAAAGTCAAGGTAAGTTACTCCTAGGGAGATTTCAATTAGAAACAAGTAAAATTTTTTGCTATGAGAAAAATCAGTCATTGGAACGCTCTCCTCAGGGAAGTGGTGTATTCCCTGGAAGTGCACAGTTTTAAAATTTGCTTGGGCAAGATGTTAGGCCATCTTATCTACACTTTTAGGCCATCTTATCTACGGTTTTGTCAAGAAAGGTTGGACCAGATGATCCTCAATGTTCCTTCCAACGTGGTTTTCCATAATTCTGTTAATGAGTTATGGATGTGTATGGAAATGCTGCATAATATTTCTTTCTTGGTAATTCCAAGGGCTACCGCTGAAATATCCTTTCAACTGAAAAGGCCTGGATGGAGACTGTGGAAGAAGCAACTGGATTTTGGAACAGCAAATTATGAGTTTTCTTAGAATAATATAAAGGCCTCAACACTAAAAATTCTGGTTGGTATACAACACTTTGCAATTGATTTCTGAAAATGAATGTAGCATGTTTGATTTATTTTTTAAGGTATTAAAGGAGACATTCTCACATTTCCTGGTTCATCATATTTTTGGCTATAATCCCAATTTGCATCTGTTTAAGCTAGATCATGGGTTTAGCCTTCCAAGTCCTGAAAAATGCAACATGACACGAATAGGAGAGACTCCAAATTGAATATAATATCAACATTTACCATAATCATAATCATAATCATATGGAATTGATGAAAGCATCTTGGTATTATTACATACATTATTTTATTGCTAATAAAAAATGTATTTCTGTTCTTGTTTGTAAAAAAAAAAATGAATACAAGAGCAATGGAAGGCAGAAAGCTCCATCTAAATTAATGAAAAATAGAATACAAGGCTATTATTGTATTTGTCTTGGATGTTGCTACATGACTGCTGATTAAGTTACACTGCTCAAAACAAGGCAAAACATCAAAACATGTAAATGCTTGAATATATCCAATGACATTTAATAAGGCTTTCAAGGATGCAGCTAATTTTAGCACAGCACACAAAGCCAAGAATACTAGAGTATCAAAACAAGACTTGGCTAGACAACACTTGAGGGATTCAATGGGATCTGAAAATAATGCCCTATCTACATTTTCAGGTGTGTTTTGATATCCCTTCTACCTTACCTCTTATTCAGATATTAGTCTTTCATGAAAAGAGTTTTTTTCCTGTCCTTACAAATTCTAACAAACCCTCTGAGGCAGGCCCCAATGGGGACATACAAATTTAAGGTCTCTCATCTCCAACTGCTGATACATGGAGGGAGGAAGAATGTCTATGGGGCATATGAAGACGGTGGTGGTACCAACAGATGGACAGATCAAGAAATGGAGGAATGATAATTGAAAAGGTCTAGAACCATCCTCTATCTTCTGCTTATACAAGAACAGTATTAAAAATTTCCTGTTACAAAGTAGTGTAGAATCTTAGGCAGTAAAGGGCACATATAACCAGTATTTTGATACCTGGCTTCATGCTGAAATGGCATTCCCTGAAGTTGCTGGTCAGTAGAAATCTGTTGACTGTGTTGTAGTTTAATAGAGTTTTTTCTCCAGTGACAAAGGATGCATGGCTTGAATAGCAGAACTTCAAATGTAACCCAGCTAAAAACCAACCCTACTAAAACATTCCTTGTTTTATTAAAACTGGTGACCCCACTTTTGGGGTCTCTGTACCAGATTCCCTTCCACCAGCAATCATTATGTGAACAGCTGTTCATAGGACACGGAATGATTCACATGGACATGGTTCAACGTATGATAGGGAAAAAGCACTTTTTATTTTCTTGCCTCCAGTATTTATAGAGTTTCTACAAGGAGCAGGGATTGGATAGTAAGGTTATTATCTTCCCAATCACACTGGTCATGTGATTAAAAGACATTCATTAAAAGACGTTTCTTAGAAAAAATGTATAAACATCTATGTTTATAGTTACTTTCCTGGGAATGTGGCTAGAAACTATGAAAACAAGATCAGAAGATTTAATTTTCAGGGTGACAAACAGCTGTTTGCTCCACTGTGGCCTGAGATGAGTACTTGTACTTCATGTTCTGTCCTGACTAAAGTGTCAGTCCTAGAAAGAAGCTTCATGCAAAACCTAAAATGGAGATGCAGTTAAAATACTTTTGAATATTGTCCATCCCATTGTCTTCCTAGATAGAAAAAGAAATTCCCACCAAGAACAAACATATTAATCAAATTGCAAAATTGAAGCATACAATTGCAAACAAAAAATACATTAAAATAAAAGAATAAATGAAGAATTTTAAATCCACAGAAACAGAAATATGGTGAAAGATAAATGGTGGTTTGTGTGAGTGGCTCTGAGAAGCAGCAGGGAAAATTTAAATCCATGGATGTTCTGATTGCAGGAACAGCAAGTCCCAACACACAAAGCAAAATCTCCACAAACTGACAATTTCCCAACAGGCTTGGGATGAAAGCAGGATGTTACCTTAGGAGTCATTCTTGAAACTGAGACAGCCAACATGCAATCATGTAGCTGATCCATACAAGGCAATAGTTTTTGTAGCTTGTTTTAGTACACTAGATTAACAAAACACAACAATGGTTTTACAGGCACATTTTAAAACTTAATTCCCTGAAAGATTAGGAAAGATGTTTATTTTCTCTTTGTGAAGAACAAAGATAGTTTTTTTTTGCCTGCCAGATCCTAGTTTTCCTTCTCATCCATCCACCAATGTATTTTAAGCAGTACAAATGCCAAAGTCAGAGCTGACACTCAAGATCTGCCCCTAAATGATGAAGACAGCATTGCAACTGAACTGTACAGCTATAGCATTTTAGAGATAATCACTGTGCTTAAATTTTTCTTTGCTAATGAATAAAGACAATAGCATGGCAGATGGGACAAATCCACTCCATAGTTTAATGAGAAAATGCATATATATATATAATGTGATGTTATAAATGCTGAAATAGATCCACATGTGTATTATTGAAGTATGTCTAGGATAAGCTGGTCAAAGACTTCGAAAGACTCTTTATAAGCCTTTGTTTAATTTTTGAGCATCTATTCAAATTAACTGCTTATCCACTTCATTATGTGCTGTTTATGAGCACTCATGCTCCTATCAACATTCTGGAAGCTCTGTTCTTGAGAAAAAAAATAAAGAAAAGAATGATGAATAGCCAGGGGTTTTATGTACTTTCTTTTAAGTTATTTCTATTAAAAATGTAGATACTCAATAATAGTCTAGAAACAGTTAATTTTTACAGCATTTTTGCCACATGCCCTAAACAATTTATTAGTAGCCTTAGCCTGAACTTTGCCAGTATAAATTGCTGTTCAAGTCTTTTTCATGGCAAATAAAACTGAACAACTCAATATCCAGTCTTAAGAACTGTCTGGCCAGTGCTCAGTTGAGCAACAAGAAAAAAATAGCGGGAGTGACTATGCCCCTATTGTGCTAACAAAGCCCTCAGTTAATAGAGACTATTTTGACCTTCTGGCACAAATTAACACTACCTCAGGGTTCCTTTAATTTAGGCCACCCTGGAATAGCCTCTGGCAATCAGAGATTATTAGATGAAAGCAAACCAGTTTGTTGTGAACAGAGGTTCAAGAGACTTTAATTCAATTCTTGATGACACCATAGAGTCTTTGGGTGATGTTAGGAAGTATTAAACCTTCTGTGCTGTCAGCAGCTGTACGATAAAGCATCAGTAGCATTTACATACTTTATAATTGTGCTATTTAATTAATTTAACACATTTTTGGAAACTTTTTGCACAAACCCCTAGAAGTCCACTAGTAGCTTTGTCAGTCTTTGGTTGTCTGTGGTGGAAGAGTCCCTAACTCACATCTGATGGCTTGGGCTTCAATACATGAAGGTTTTTTGTTTCTACATGTCATTTTAGCATGCAAATTATAAGAAGACACCCACAACCACCGATAAAAACCAGGTTTGTTAAAAATCCCTGGAGTATATGCTTCCTTGAAATAATACATATACCTGAATAATAATAATAAAGAATCTTTTGTGAATGGATTCAAACACATGCATGGATTATTTTTGTGGAATGAGACATCTCCAAAGTCCAGCTTTTCAGATGTGTTGTAGTCAACACACTGTTCAGGGAAAACTTCCACATGAAACAACTTTTATATAATGGGTTGTATGCAAATTCTGAAATATAAATTTTAAACTGTTTTGTCATTCAGATGTTTATTTAACTACAAAATTCAGCTTTAGCATACTGAATTTTGTATTACTCTGTAGTGAACTAATTGCTTCACTTTTATTAATACAAAAATTAATTACAAAGTTTAAATATAAAAATTTAATTGTTTTTCATTGAGTTTCAAAGCAAATCCTCACTGATTTTTCATCACAACTTGTATGCATGAATTACATAAAAATGGACTGAAAAATTAGCAAACTGATTTTTTTCCTCCAGAGATCGACAAGTTATCCTTACTTAATTAGTACATACCCACTGAATGTTCTGAAGGTAATATAAATTAGTAATTTTCTTACTACCTATATTGTCTGAATAAAGTAGCCCATCATATTATATATATATAGAGAAAAAGTAATATCTGAGTTCTAAATAAAGTAGAGAAGATACACTGTGTACCTAATGCAAAGAAAATAGGTGATGTTCTCGGTTATATATCAAATATTTATGGGCTGACTGTGACATTGGCAGTAGTGACAGGTTGTACTCACAATGCTTTAAACTTCCTTTGATTATTTAGTTGACATATGTCCAAAATTCTGTGCACTGGTATCTAGTGTGCAAATTTTCATTTTAACATAACATTTGGAATCCTGTTGTCTTTTTATCTTAGTGAGAAATACATAAATCATTTTCTGGGGCTATTTCCACATAGAATCTCTCTCAGGGTGAAGAAGTAGGACAATGGATACCAAAGGAAAATCCCTCTAAGTCTTGAAATACTATTTTTGGAGTTTGATTTGCAGATTTTGAGCCAGTTTATGAATACTTACGCGGATGATGCAAAAAAATTACTTTGTCTATCATACAAAGTCATGTTTGCCTGATTTCACCAAAAATAGTCTAATCTCCAGTACAAACAGGAAGGCTCGATATGGGCATACCTGAATGCACATGAAAGTTGCTTTCAGTTTTATGTTTCAAATTTCTTCCCTGCAAGAACTGAAATTACAGATGTTGCTTTGTAGCAGCCACCCCTTCTTTCTTCAATTACTAAAGCTCAGCAATATTATTTATGAACTCTTGTGGATTTTACACTGGAATGACAGGTATTTTATGAAAAGAGATTAAAACAAACCTCAAACTGTCATATATACCTAAGCAGAGCAATAAAATAAATGAAAAAGAATGATAATGCAGCTATATGGATGATGGTTTATAAGCAGCCATATATGCTTTATATCAAGAATAATAACTTCTTTATTATTTATATGTTGCCATAAGTGCACACAGGCATCAAAGTCAAGGCTTGTAGAATAACTAATGAATCAAACAATAAATATTTTCAAAATGCTCAGAAGACCTAAGATAACTCAAGTCCCACCTGAGGAGGAAGGCAAGATCAGAGCGACTGGGGAGCGATGAGAAGTCAAACATGCTATGAACGGGGCAGATATAGCCCAAGTGCACAGCTGTTCCATGTGCTCACAAAAAGCTAATGCATTAAATAGTTAATCTTTCATTAAGAATGTGTAATCAGTTGGCATGATTTGCTCAACACACAAGAAAACTGGTGACTGTTCCCTTGAGAGTGTAATTCCAAGCTTCAGCACTATCAGTCTTTGAGGAAACCTCACATCTTAGTTTTAGATACGTAATATGGCAAGTACAATTTTGTTCTTTCTCAAAAGTATAAAGTAAAAGAAGGAGGAAAAAAAGAGAGAAAAAAAGGATGATATTAAGATCAACTCTTCATCTTTGTTGAGACTGAGTGAGGATCAATACTAAGTTATGAAAAGACTTTGCAGATTAATCTGTAGATTAATACACTCTATCAGCAGCACCTGCCATTTCAAAGGAGCAATAAAAGGCTAATGGAACAAGATCGAGCAAGAATATTCTTCAGCTGTGCTTTCTCCTTTGGAAAGATGCCTTTATTTGCTCACTAGAGGAGTTGAGTCCAGCTCCTGGTGTTGGTGTTGATGGTATAAGGAGGAACAGGGAGGAGTGAGATGGGGGATGGGACTCCAGGAAGTCTCTTCCACTAGTTACAGCCACTGGGGTTTAATGCGATCTATAAACTCATCTGTCTGTTTACATACCAGCAAATGATACATCTCTCTGATCCACTTACATTTTCAAGCCTAATGTATACACAGGGCACTGACGTTGTGTATACAAGACACAGAGATAGCTGGGGGCTGTGTGCTATCCCTGCTTTCACAGCACACTGTCACTCTTATAAATAAAGCATTCGCTCGGGAAAAGAGTCTGAGAGCTGGAGAGCCACATTGCGTGCAAATCCAGCTCACTGCCTGAGCTTCCTCGAGGTTGAAGCTAATCCTAACTGACATGTTACAGTAAAAGTACTTTATAAAATCAATATTAAATTCACAGCCTTTGACATCCTGGGACATCGAAGATAAAGGGGAAATAAGCTGTGGAGTAAACAGTCCTGCAGCTATGCCAGTTGCTCAAGGAGAGAGGCAAAGGAAGACACAGGAGACCATGGGGTAAATTAGTACAGTGCTAGTCTTGTTTTTATACCAAGGTCTTGACATCAATGAAAACATTATAAAAACAGCACGCAAACTCTTACAAACAAGAAAAAAAATATTAGGAAAGACTCACTCAGTTACAAATTCATACAACCTTATAAGGTTAAAGGGTTATAATGCTTCCTATTCAAGCAACATTTTTAGCTTTCTCTTTCAATAAATTATACCTGAGATTGATAAGATAATAAAAATCCAATAATGAAACAATGTACCACTGAACTAAAGAAGTGGGCTATAATTTGACTGCACAATCCTAACATGATATGATCATTCCAGCTTTCTGTGATGTACACCCTTGTATATTCTACACTCATCCAGGTTGACATAGAGTCAGCCATCATAGTGATTGTACTATGGGTGTGAAATAGAAATTGTATTGAGCCAAGAGGAGGAGAGCCTGAACAATGGTGGAGCTACCTGCCTGCTTAATCCCAAATTCTGTCTTTCATATGTAGAATTGTCATATGTAAATATGTCACAATTTAGACTTTAAATGGTCTTGATGAAGAATCAGCTCAAAAGTGGAAAATCTCCTTTCTTCACCTCTTGCTATCATCCTCAAGGAGGACATTTCCTACTGATGAATAAAAACAGCGTGTACTCTTGATGCAAGATTGTGTAAGTCAGGGTGGTGGGTTGACAAGTCCTTACTGAAGATTTGCATTGTGTAAATTGAAAATATTCCTTGACATTTTGTGGTTCTTCTGCAGTTAAATTTGTAGTTCTAATGGTTCTTGGTGGTACTTGCATCAATCTTAAGAACAGTATTTGATATACAAACACTTCTACTAAGAATAGGCATTGAAAGAGTAGAAAAAATTAAATCCTTTGCACAAAGAAATTTGCTAAAACTGTAATTTAAAAACAACAATATTTGATTTTTCACAGGAAAACATACAGAATTTTTACTCATAAAAAACTAGCTTGCTGTACTACATAATATTGCTACCAGCCATTATCCTTGGGTTAGTATTTATGATGAGACAACTGTTATGGTTTAGGAAAGAAAGAGAAAATGAGTATGTTTGCTAAAATAAAATATGGAAGATGAGGCACAGTAACAACTGTTTTTATTTAGTCAATGTGTCTTCAAGAAAGAAATTTCTTTCCTGATGCTAAGGAAAATGTAATTTCAACAGTATTCAACCCTTAAGTTAGCAAGGGCTAGATACCTAAAATTATTCTGAATAGTCTGATTGCAAATATATGAGGGTAACAGAATAAACTTAAAGGGAAAGGACTGAAGGAGTGATGCAGTGAAAATGATAGACTTGACAGGACTGATAAAGGAAGAAGCAACCTCACCTCTCTACAGAATACACGCATTTTCAGATATGCAAATGAATATAAGTTTTTCTAGACCTTAGACTGATGTCAACATTTAGGAAATGTTAATTTGAGATTGAAGTGTGATGTGGTGTGGGAATCCTATTAGAACCAAAAGAAAAAAAAAAAAAAAAACACAAAAAGAAAAACCCAAAAAACCCCCCAAAACCAAAACAGAAAAACCCCCAAACAAACCCACACAAACAAAACCCAATCCAAAACAAAAAAACCCATAGCAAATAAAATACCAGAAAAGTCAATTCTACCATCTTCTGTTAGCACACGTCTGTGATGCACAACTGATTTTACTAGGATGAATAAAATCTTTGTCAGCAAACAGGAGGGATCCATTTTAATAGCCATTACAAAGACCTAACCAACATTTAGCCTAAGGCTAGTGTCTTCATTTGGGAAATAAAGAAACCTCACTGCCTCTTCTAAATATACTGCTGGGTTTTAGTGACCAGCAACTGGTAATGGCATCTATGGCTGCATTCTTGGAGCATTCATGTGTTTGGCAGCATGCCAGTTCTGGAGTTAGGAAAGCCAAAGGCTGGGTTAAACAATAACTTTTTGCATTATTTTACTCCTGTAGAATAAAAAAGCAAATATGCTGATTGCCAGAAACCAATGCTTTTCAGCTTGCTTTTTTCATCTTTAGGGCATAAAGGATCTGGTTCAAAGCAACCTGATACTTCAGAAGGCACTGAATACATCTGGCCCTGTGGAAGACCCACAATGAGAGATTTGAGGATGACATATAACTTGAAAAGTACTCCTTAAATCAAAAGGAAACTCAAGGAAAAAAAGGAATTTTTGAGAACAGAAAGGCAAGTAGATACTTATTAAACAAATCAAAGATTCAAGGAAGCAATTTGAATTTTTGAGAAAGATTTCCTTCATGTTGCTTAAGGTAATTACTCCCCACAAGAAAAAGCATTCCTACTGTTGTATTAAGGACTTACCTTTTTTTGTATTCTATGTGATGCTTTGTGTTGTTATAGAAATGACAAACCCAGTTACTTACATGTACAAAAATAATATAAAATGTATGAGACGTTAGATTTTCTTGAGGTGTCAGCACTGTTTATCTTACTGCCATAGTTCATATAATAAATATTTTTATTATGTCCCATATATATTTGCACACTGCACTTATAATCACATCTTAACAGCTCATAGCAATGTACTAAGCAACTAGAATAACATCCATAACAGATTATTTGCATTTTCATTCCCTTAAAAGAGGAAACATATACAGTTAGTGCCCCATTTTTGTAAGGCTGATTGGATACTTCTTTTTGGTGTTTTTTTGCTAGGATATTTTTGGGTGGATCTTTTTGTTGGATATATTTGCTTTCTTTTACAAACTTCCATGGTGCTGTACACTTAGGTTAGAGATGGAAGTGTAAAAGTAATAGATCTTCTCTTTGGATGGATGTTTTCTACAGCTGCTCCTTTTTTTTCCCTTTGCAATCATTCCACAGCAGATCAATTCCTTAGGATATTTTTGCGGTTTTGATGAAGATACACTGATGGTCATTCAATAGACTGCAGTGTGCCCAAGAGGTTGAAGATTAAATATTTCCTCATAGTCAAGAATAATTTGTATATGGTAAGCTTCAAATAGCCCTTTTTTACAGTTTTTCTGAGCCAAATGTGATGTAGAAGTCTGTTCTTTTAGGTCCAGGGTCAGAATTGATCAATATACAATCATACTCCCACCTGTACTTTGAAGACTGTAAAACAATGATTGTGTGTCAAAGGAAATATTTCAGATACACAGTAAGTAGACCATCACTAGCTGGAGTTACTATACTCATGCCTGATAACAGTTTGATTTCAATTGGACAAAAGGCTGGCTAGAAAACATCTTTGACTACGTAGCAGAGAAGGGTAGCATTACATGTTGAAGTAACAGAGTAGAATTATACTTCTGCTTGTTCCTTCAGGATATAACACTTCAAATTAAATATCTTCCTGTAAAATGTCCTGGAGGGTATAACAATATGCTCAACATAAAATAGATATGCAATAAATATTCAAAACGTTACACAACATTATGAATTCATATAATCACAAATGCTTAATTGAATGGTTCACAAATAATTTATTATGGCCTCTCAAACTGTTTTTGTTAAGACTTACGTAAAACCCTAAGATAGTAAATCCATAAAGTAAAGACTTGAGCACAAAATGCTGAACACAATATTATATTTCATTATTCCTTTTGTAATCAAATGTACTGGTCTATGTCTCTTATCTTACAAATATGTTTTGAATTAATATCTTAAAACCATCTCTTGACCAGCAGGAAATTATCAAATTAAAAATTCCTGTACCATACAGAAAAATTATATCTGCTTTTGCTTTGCACGCCCACTTCTTTGTCTACAGTAGTAATGAGAGAGAAGACAAGAGATTCAAATAAAGGATTTTGTTTCATATGGCATATTGCTGTTTTTAGCTCACCAAGCCATGGTTATTTATGGTTCATTTCCAGGTAGTCATGCGTAAGAATCTCAGATATAAAGTCTATGAACTGCAGTGGACTATTGTGCTAATATAATACTTCACATACTGATAAGAAGACAGATGAAACCAAAGTGTATTCTTCATTACTAAAAATTGGTACAGAGAAGTGGCCAAAATTAGGTGACACGTTATGATAGCAGTTATTAAAAGTCAAAATTTGCATATCATCATTACACATTCATTATTCAAAAATATGGAAGATAGTAAGGCTCTACATAGGGCATCACAACTGTACCCCACTATCGCTGGGTTCTAATTAAATAATGGGGATTTGAACTGAAATTCTTTGGTTGAGTTGTATGTAAGAAGCCCATATTAATAATTATACTCTGAAATAACAATTCTCTACTACTGATTCAAAAGCTTGTTTCTTCCTACAAGGGATGAAGTAAATACAAATAAGAAAACATGTTTCTTTTTGACTGAAATAGCCTCTGTGTGTATCATGTTCTTTTTTGAAATAGCACTTTTTCAGATTGTGAAGGAAATATCGCTTCATCACTGATGATCAGTTAAGTCATAAGTCTCTACTCTGCAGATTGTTCATTGATGAAATATTAATGTGACCTCAAATATACTGGAAAATTTAAACTATTTGTGAATCGTTAACAGTGAATCTCATTCTAAATAACATAGTCTCTGGTATCTGTACTTCTATAAAACAAAAATTAGCTAACAGTCATAATCATAATCAAATATGTCAAATGCAGCTATGCCATAGCGTCTTGCTTATTTCAGTCTGATACTCAATTAATAAGTAAATCAAACATATATGCAGATGAAGCACTCTGTGTTTAAAAAGTCCACAGCTTCAGATCTCAGAATCACCGTTTAATCCATTTTCCTCTCCATGTTTCTGTTTTCATTCCAGGATTCCTTCTGCAAATCTAAAAAGTATGAAGTGGAGAAGTCTACAAAGGTCCTTCCATAATGTGTATTACTGTGTGCATATTGTAGCAATGAATGCTATTCACCCACATGGGTAACACCACCAAGAATATTGGCTGGAGCAAGTGCTGCTGTATTTGCATGAAGGCTATAACTTCCTTCTAAATTATTAATGCATTAGAAACAGCACAAAGATGAAGGGTTTTTAAAAGAAACTATAAAGGTCAAAACTTCCTCCATGCAAGTAATACAGTTTTTTGCTTTCATTTGCTTTCATAAAAAACCCAAAAGCAAAACAAAGGAAGCAGAACGGTCTGCTCTCCCTTAACTATCTCAAAAGCAAAAGAGAGATAAACACTTTTAAGGAGGCAAAATCTAAAAAACCTAGGCACGGACTGTTGCTTCCAGAATTAGCAAATGCCAGTCTTGGGTTGCAATCCAGTCTGTATCAGCAGATAAAGAGAACTATTGATTTACCTCTGTTAAGTGAAGATGGTTTCCACGCAGTTTGTTAGAAAATGATGGCCACAAAGACTACTAATTAAGCCTCATGTTTGCTTAACACCTCTCCCCTCCACCCCCCAGTTTTTCTTAAATGTTTTGTTAAGTACTATAATGTAAACTGTTATGGAGAAAGATGTAACCCCCTCAAACACTTCAAATTTGAGTCACCCAGGGTCACGTTGAAACCTGCAGTAACATTTCCTTTGCTTTCATTGTTAGGTGTACAAACCTCGCGGCTTTTAGATGCTTTTAGAGCTGTCTGTATGATGTTCTCATACTCATCAATCCCTAATTGGACTAAAGTCTCATATGGGTATGTACACCTGCAGTCAGCCTGGTCTTTTGTACCAGATCCCCTTGGTTATGAGTGTTTTACTTCTTTGTTATTTTGATTTTGTTTGAAATAGATTGTTACACTTTACAGTGGTAACCAAAATTTACTCATTTTGGTGTAATAAAAATGCTGAGAAAATAGTTTTAAGGAGTAGAATTAGTCCCGTCTTATTTGTGGGCTACAAGGAAACATCATGTAAAGCTCCTTCACTGAAATTCAGACCAGACTTGCCCAATTGCACTACCACTGTGCCAGTTTCACAAAGGAGCTTTCTCATTTGGTTTCTCAGCCACTGTCTTAAGGACAAAGAGAGATCAAAGCACTTCCTCAGAAGTTTCCTACGTAAGTATTACAAGGTCTTTATAATTTTTCCAGAAAAAAATTTGTTACAGCTGACCTCTAGTAAAATATTTGTCTGGAAGCAATGCTGAGTACCAGAGGCTGAGTTGAAGAGAATAGTCTTGAACTAAATCAATACCAAATACTTCTAAATCCTGATGAATTGTTGCACAGCAGTCTTAATCAACAGAAAAATTGATTCTTGGGAAGCTTGGGTCTTCTGTCTCTGCCATTTATCTGCTCAGTTTGATTCCAAGTCACTTTGCATCTCTTGTGAATTCTCACATGTGTGGCCTACCTTGTCTGTTTAAATGGAAAGATCTTTGGAAAGAGATCTTGCTAAATTTCAGTTCTGTGGCTAAGCCAGCAAGGCTTTATGTTCAACCGTGATTTTTAATCTCTCCTGACATAAAAAAATGTAAAAATATAATGCTTGCCAGAACAAGGAAGTTAAATGTTAGCCTTAGATTTATTCCTTAAAGAAGAAATCTACTGCAAAGAACAATTACTTTAATTAAAATTCAATCTTAATATTATTATTCTTCACACATAGTAACTTAAATCAGCTATTAACCAGTGGAAATATTTTGTGAGGAGTCAAGCACATTATTGTCACAGAATCATTTAGGTTGAAAACGAACTCTGAGATCACCAAGTCCAACCTTAGACCATGTCAGCTAGACCATGGCACTAAGTGCTCTGTCCAGTCATTTCTTGAACACCTCCAGGGATGGTGGCTCCACCATCTTCCTTTGGCAGTCCATTCCAGTGTTTAACAACCCTTTCCATGATGAAATTCCTCCTGATGACCAGCCTAAATCTCCTTTGGCACAACTTGTGGCTATGCTTTCATGTCCTGTTGCCAGTTGCCTGGGAGAAGAGGCTGACCCTCTCCTCTCCTTTCAAGCAGTTGTAGAGTGCACTGAGGTCATCCCTCAGCCTCCTCTTCTCCAGGCTAAACAATCCCAGCTCCCTCAGCTGCTCCTTCTATGACTCACCCTCTAAATCTTCCTCTTACCATTCCATTTGTAATAGTCATATAATGTCATCTTCATTTGTAACATTGCTGTTATTCTCATCTGCTTTTTCTTATGGTAACTTACAGTAAATTTTTCTGCCATCAACTTTTAAAACACAATAAATGCAGAAAATCATTAGAAATAGCAAAATATTAATGATTACTGTCATTCCAGGTAATTAACTGAAGAACAACTTATATGTTTTATTTGGTTTAAAACCATATCAATAACATATTAATTTAGAATACGGACATTAAGAATGGCAGTTCTGCATATAAAAAGGACAGAATCTTTGCTATATGTCATAGAATCTCTCCTCCCGTATGCAGGTGTAGATTATTTATCTAGGTAATTAAGAACAGGTGTTATTAAACAGCTGTATCTGTAGGAAACAGACTTGCAGATTTAACTCTATCTATAGGCTGTTGCAATTTTGATTTAATGCCGGTAATATTTTGATTTAATAGTAGTTTGTAGTCTTCAGAAACAGAAAAAAACCTGCCATGCCACTACAGGGTATTTTAGCACATGACAGACATTCCTTTTTGAGAAGTGCTTGCGGCAATTTAATTCAGAATGTGTTGATATCATGCATAAAATCTTCTTTGCTATTTGAAGAACAACTTCCAAGTATTTTAGTTCACTAGGAAAGAAGGGAGTCCATTGTAGTTCCTGAGGTTCATCAGAAAGAGCATTGGCAACAGATCAAGGGGGGGTTGATCCTGCTCTCTACTCAGCCCTCGTGGGGCCTCACCTGGAGTGCTGTGTCCAGTTCTGGGCTCCTCAGGAAAAGAGAGACATGGATTTCCTCGAGCAGGTCCAGTGGAGGGAAACAAAAATGATTAAGGGACTGGAGCATCTCTGCTATGTGGAAAGACTGAGGGAGCTGGCCTGTTCGGCCTCGAGACACTGAGAAGGGACCTCATCAATGTCTGAATCTGAAGGGACGTTCCAAGAGGATGGATCCAGGCTCTTCTCAGTGCTGCCAAGAATTAGGACAAGAGGCAGCAGGCAGAAATTGATGCACAGAACTTCCACCTGAATGTGAGGAAAAGCTTTATGGGTGAGTGACCATGCTCTGGAAAAAGGTTTCCAGAGAGGTTGTGGAATCTCCCTCCCTGAAATATTCAAGAACCATCTGAACACAATCCTCTGCCATGTGCTCTAGGATGACCCTGCTTGAGCAGGGAGGCTGGACAAGATGACCCATTGTGGTTGGCCCCTTCCAACCCAACCCACTCTGTGATTCTATATAGACTTTAGTGTTCAATATCTTTCTGATCTTTACTGATCATATAATTTCTCTTTTTATTTAGTTTCTGGGTTTTTAAATTATTTTTCAGATCTCAGGTATATTACAGTTTTCTATGAATTAGTGTAACATTGATTTCTAAGTGGTAGGCTTACCTATTGAGTAAATTCCCTGAAACTTCACATAATAATTCAATTTGTCCATGGCTAATCACTGAAACAGTATTTGTCTTTGAGCAGATTTTTTTTTACATGAATGTAATTTGTTTTGTTTAATTATATTTTAAAATTTCATCACTAGATGAAATTAGAATGATGATGAAGAGAACACTAAAACTTCTTGTAAGAAAGAGACTATCTGTTATATGTAGCTGTTGTATTTTATAGCTCCTCATTTAGGCAATGCCATTTGTTGAATAATATTCCTTCTGCTACCCCTACAAAGATCTGCCCAAATGTGACACTGTTATAAAAGACTCAAATAAACTTGCCTGTCTGTAATGTTAGTAGAACTGAATTTCTACCATTTTACAATTGATGTTCACTGAACATGCAGCAGGTTGGGAACATGCCGTATAACACTTGCTGCAATTGCTATTACTAATTGCTTAATGGAGGAATGGGGTTAAGCCCTGGTACAATATAGACATTATTTTATTTGTGCTTCAGCGAATTACCTAGCCAGATGGATGAGAAAGAGGTAGAGATGAAGGTCAGACAAAGTACTAAATAAGAAACTGCGGACCTGGTGCTAAAGAGGCTTGAAGATGCCAAGGGAAGTGAAAAATAGTGACTAAATAGGAAAACTGAGGTTAGAAACTATAAAGATGTCTAAGAATTATGCTACTCAGTGAAGAAAAACTGACAAGAAAAATATAATCATGTACAGTATATGGAGCTCAGTCCCTCAAGGCTCTGTCCTGTAACTGGGGCTCTTCTGAATGTTTGACAAGATAGACAGTGGGATCAAGTGCACCCTTGGAACCTTGCAGATGACACAAAGCTCAGCGGGGCAGGTGTGGATGCCCCATCAAGGCCAGGTAGGATAAGGCCCTGAGCAAACTAGTCTAGTGGGTGGCATCCCTGCTCATGGCAAAGTTGGAACTAGATGATCTTTAAGGTCCTTTCCAACACAAAACATTCTATGATTCCATGATATAATATCATAATAACAGCATATTATAATGGCTAGAAACTAGAGAGCAGGTGAGGAGCAAGGTCCGGAGGATATGAGGAGATATATAAAACAAATATAATTTTCAGAGTGTGCAAAGAAATCCGTTATTAGACTGCATACTGTATAGTCTTATTATATAGTCTTATAATAACAAGCTCATAAGCATGTCTTGTGTGCTGTCAGTCTTTGGAGTAGTTCAGTTACTTCAATAGCTTAACTAGCCAACACATTTTCAGGGAATCTATAATAAGAGATTCATCTTGATCCTGGGAGTCTGATTTGCTTGAATAGCAAGAATTTACATTTGCAATAGAAGAAGTTGGATTGCAAAAATATAAATTATACTATCAATACTCCTATACAACAAATTACATATACTAATATAAATATCATAAATCATTCTACATATGAGACTTGAATATGGGTTTCTCTGTTTTGGGACTTTTATTTTAAAAGATTAATTTTCCTTTTCTCTCTGCCTCTGTCAATTTCCCACCTGTAAAATGAGGAGTTGACCCCCAGGGTCAAAAGGACCAAATGAATATAAATTAACTGTTGCATGAAATAGCCAAACAGCACAGTAACGAATGCCACAGGAAAGACATTAATGAATTCTGTCTTCTAAGTAAAGTTTAAATAATGAAGAGTAAAAAAGTCATAGGGCCACACATTGAACAATGAACAGAAAACAAAACTCTAAATAAATGCTCATTAAGAAAGTATTGTCCATCCTCTGCAGGGAGTGTGACAAAAGTCCTGTGAAAACTAATGTTTGTGATGCTTTAATTAAGAAAAATATTACCATTAGATGCAAAGGGAATGATGGTCAAAATTAGGTTTCCGCAGGCACCTTTACACCAACCATATTGAAAGTTTTGACTGCCTGAGTTTGAATCTCCATGTATTTTTAAAATTTTTTATAGTTTAATATTACAGGGTATCAACTTACAAGACAGTAGATGATAGAAAATTGCCCTAAATAGCACGGTTCCATTTCAACTTAAAATACATGTTTTGATAATTGTAAACATATTCTGTTGTTTGTGTACTGTTATATTAAGTAAAATTGGTGAGCATCAGTACTAAAAGTTGGGGTTTTTTTTTTCCCAAAATATCTGTGTTTTAGAGAGTTTAGAGAAGAGTTTTTAGAGAGTGCCAAGAAGACTACATACTCTGTGGTTGCTTCCAGCTCAATTTCCTGAACATCTATTGCAACCTATCTTTCTGCCCTTTTTTAAGCTGTCAATGCATGTGATGTCTGACCTACTTTTGGGAAGTTTTCTATGACATGGAATACTTCAAGACTCACAAAATACTTAAACACTCTAATTCTAATATAACCAGAAATCTGAAAGAAATACCAGTAAAAGGATTCAGCTCAGTTCCTGCTTTGAAACAGAGCTGCAAACAGGGGCAAGAAGCAGCAGTGATCTGCACATATGATCTGTTCAGCATTCACATTGCTTGGCATTTAAAATGTGTACACTACTGCAGATGCACTGACCTGGAGGTTTTTGTATTGCACAGGGATGTGGAAAAAAAGAAAATCCCTATATAGAATCAATTATAAGGGAACTGGAATTTTATACACAATACTAGCTGCTTGCTTGTGTTGTTAACACAATGACTAAAATACGGTAATTTAGCAGTATCTAAAAGTAATAATGAAAATTACTCATCCACATATTCCAGTATTATTTCTAACTGATTCTCTATAGAGGAAAGATATTTCAAAAAATTTCTGAATAGCAGATCTCTTATTTTGATTTCAATAAATTTCAGGTGCTCCAGATGTTCATTATTGTTTAATTTACACAAATAGCCTTTCTTAAACTTGAATGTATTTAATGACAGTTTGTACTATTTATTCTTTCTAAATAATATACCATGAACATTTAATCCAACAATGTTCTGGATAAATAATTTGAAATCCAGAAGATTGAATATTTGCCCTTTTAATTTTGATTGGAGAAAACTATCGTGTTTTGTGATTTATGTGAGGTTGGATCACTTAATATGATTCATAAAAGGAGTGATCACATTTGAAAGAATTGAGGATATACTTGAAAAAGTATACGTGGTAAGATACCTTTTTAAAAATAAAAGCATATTTACTCCATAATGTCCACCTTTAACTCAGAAAATAATACCCTAATGAATAAATGTATCAAAATTGGGCTCTATGGGATTTCTTGCAATCTCCTGTCAAGCATCTGTTACTAGCCATTACAGGAAACAGGATACTGAACCAGATGGACCATCAGTCTGTTTTGAGGGAATTAGTTTCTGATGCAATACCAACACTTAAAGTAAGTATACCAGTACAAATTTGCTCAGAAGGCCCAGTAAAAAAAAACCACAACAACATGAATTTAAATTAAAATATAATTTATTATTAAAATTATTATAATATTTAAATTTAAAATTAAATACATAAGTATTTATAAGCTTATTAGGAAAATAAGTCAGGAAGATAATTCTACAGACAAGCAGAAAATGAGAAAAAAAATGTAAAAAAAAAATCTAAAAATGAACAAAAAATGTGGAGAGTAGCATTTTCTTTCCTTACTCTACTGGTTGGCAGAGTAATTATACCTTTTCTACAAAGGACCACCAAAAAAATAATTCCTTTAACAAATGCCTTTTCCTTAGAAATAACAACCCAGATTAAAATGTAACTTTTGTTTTCATAGTTTCACAATATTTCTGAGAAAACTTAGCGGAATTGAGCTTTACTCATGCTAGCTATGGTTTCCATGCAGATTTTAAAGTGGGACCTTGCTTATTTGAAGTGCATGTTATTGAGCTTGTTGCAAGGCTGCTATCTTAAAACATGGGATTTATTAAAAAATAAGTAGAAAAGTGCATATTCATTTCAAGATGAATTGCAGTGTCTCATAAAAATCAAACTATTAGCATCCTAACTGCATGCCTTCCCTTTGAATTCATCTTTCTGTAGTCAAGGCAAGCTTGCTGGTAACACAGTATGAGGAAACAGATGGAAGGAGTCTCTGTCAAAGGACTCCCCAAAAGACTTCTAACGAGTTTCAGCAAGGCTCTCTGCTGAGTTTCTCACTGTTGGTTCCTGCCTAGGTTACCCTGGAGCCGGGCAGAAGTCATGCCTATGTCTATGCCTAGAGAGCTACCCCATTAAGCCAAACCTTAACTCTGACCCATGGTCTGACTTCCTGGCTTGACCATGGAGGCATTGACCTGTGTCTGATCCAGGACAATGCGTTTGGACCTGATCACCTCCCCAGACTGACCTTGGAACTGCTTCATCATCAAGAACTTGATTAGAGACTAGGATCCTTAGTTGAACCTTGTTACCCTGGTTACCCTTACCAGAGCTTCTCTGCTTACCTTGTTTTGGTGCTGTGAGACCTCTGGCAGTGAGACCTCGGCCAGCCGTGTTATTATGCTCAGCTTCTGACTTCCCTGTCGTTGCTGGGCAGCCTGCTCTTGCTGCTCCCTGATATGGAGCTATTGACAATTTCCTGCAACAGATGTGTTAACAGAATCTGGAGAAAGGAGACCAATGCTAAACATGACAGAAGTCTGACCAACATTTATCTGGAATGGACACAATCTCCTTGACAACTGGACACAGAAGAAAGTCTAATATATAAGTAATATCTGTTTATTTACATATGAGGGAATATTTGCAGGCAACTGGAGCTTATTCCATCAACCCTGCTCTAGCCGGATGTGAGCTGGTTGCTAGGAAAAGCCACAATAGCTCTAGCTTTTTAACCCTTTAAGCTCAGATTGAAAGCAAAGTGTACTTACTTCAGCATTGTACTATGCTAAGCTATTCAGGACCATAATAGAGTAGTGCAAGCCTTAGTCTGTTCACAAAACACATGTAAATATAATAATAAAAAGTCTTGACCTGGGGGCTTAAATCTGATGAAGTAGATGAAAGTACAGTTACAAATTCTACTCTATTCTGCTCTAGAGAGACTGATTTCAGCCCATAACACTAGCCTTGCCTTGCTTGTGTTCAGATCCAGCTACATGTTCTGTTTAGTCTGAACACTGGATCACAGTGAGGACAAGGAGAATGTATGATGTGGTGGCGGGCAAGTTTTCACATCAGTCTTGCCTACAATGTTGCATTGACAGAACTGGTGAAAAAATTGACCCCAGTAAGACCTAACACTGAGATATCATTGAGATAAAATTACCAGTGAAACAAGGATGTTTCCTCTAAAGGCAAACCATGCCTTACCAACCTGGTGGCCTTGATAGAGTGACCGCAGTGGTTGACCATGGAAGACTGAACAAAGTCATCTACCTAGACAGCTCATGGTCAGGTTCCCCAGAGAAATTGTGGATACCCCATCCTTGAAAAGTGTTCAAGGTCAGGTTAGACAGGGAGCTGCGCAACTGATCTAGAGTGTGACATCTCTACTATAGGAAATGGATTGGAACTAGATGGTCTTTAAGGTCCCTTTGAAACCATTCTGTGATGCCATGATTTTATGTTACTGATCAAAATATGGAAGGTATAAAGTCTATTTCCAATACTTCTGAAAAGTAATAGTAATGTTTTTACACCTGTAAATTTTAGTAAAAGGAAGCTTAAATAGGATGTGAAAACCACCATGAAACTCTTCATTAGCAAGTTTCTGCTGATGAACACTGTTAATATCTCTTTGCATGACAGGTTCCCCATGCCTTATAACTAATTGAATTTCAAAATGGTATTAGAACCCCCAGTAATCTAAAGGAGTTTTGCAGATGCTGGTCTGTAAGCATCTGTGTCTGCAAACATCTGTTTTCTTGTGACACTCATCCTGGCATTTTTATCGGTTTCAGCTAAGGTATTATAAACCTGCTAATGAATCCTTTGCCCATCTTCCATAGTTGTAAACATGTTTGTCAATGTGTCTAATTCACTTTACTGATTATTGGTATCAAGTTAATGTTTACAGACAAATCTTGAAATGGTATGTTTCCCTAGAAATATAAGTTATCATTAAGTTCATTTGCCCGAGATTTGCCATTTTCCCGTAAGTGAAGCTCATGACATTTAGTGTACAACATTCTTTTTGCAAAAGTGCAGCATTAATACAAAATAAGACCTCAGCTTTCAAGATTAAATAAACTTTCCATGGTAATATCAGTCTTGTGCATGCAGTAAGTCCCGTGAGTGTTTATTCCATACCCATATTTAGCACAATAAAACTTGTACATTTATTTTCCATTTGTAATTAATACACAAGAATGTTTAAGATGTAAAATGAGAAGAAATGATATATGAGAATATATAAGAATTGATGGATTTCTCTGTCTCGTGCTGGCATTAGGGTAATACTAGCAGGTAACTAAACTCCAAAAAAGCCACACCCCTTCCTCAGACCCTTCCATTAAGGGACTCTTATGGTTTGAAATAACAATTTACTAAAAGCACAGACCAATGGAATAAGACATGCACAATAGCAACAGCAGTATTATCAGCAAAAGTATACAAAATAAAAGGTGTTTAACCCACAAAAATGTGTTCAACACCAGGAAGAAAAATGAT
Source organism: Cyanistes caeruleus (assembly GCF_971803275.1). Lineage (NCBI taxonomy): Eukaryota > Metazoa > Chordata > Aves > Passeriformes > Paridae > Cyanistes > Cyanistes caeruleus. The sequence goes on along the minus strand of NC_141706.1, from coordinate 41,638,003 downwards.
GGTGAGTGCTTCCTGTAGATCACAGCTGTATGACTTCCCCAGACAAAGGCAATGTGGCAACTGTTCCTGCACAACATGGTCATAGGAACAAAGGCAACATGTTGGGGAAGCTTCCACAGCTAACATTTCCCACCCCCCAGCCTAAAATTGTGGAAAAAAGTGACAAAACAAACTCCCTGGAAGCTGGGTCATCTGTATGCAGGTTGTGCTACTGCTCCACTGAGCTCAGTTCCACATGGGTGCCTCCAGTGCCTCTTCTAACACTCTGCTGGGTTGTGGGGTTCCCCCACCAGTTCTCACCCACGGCAGCCTCCCCACCCACTGTCAGTTTAGTTCTACAGTTGATTTGAATTTTTGATGCTGTCCCTTTTCAGCACAATGGTTTGTAGCGGCATTCTGGAGGAAAAATGGAAGCTGGCACCAGCAGGACAGCAGAGGACCCAAATACAGAGGGGTTGATGTTGACACCTTCCCCAAAGGTGAAAAGTGACCCCTTTCCAGAAAGGGCACCTGTCCTTTCCTGCCAAAGTCATGTCCTGCCCTGCCCACCCCCCTGCGATGATGTGCCTGGTATAAACAACTTGACCACATCCACACAGTGCTAAACTCCAGCCCTCTCTCTGTAACCAGGACATCTCTGAAAAGGGAATTGAAGAAACAATTCTCTGAATATTCTGTTAGTACTACTGGCTGATCAAAGTCTAAGCTAAAGTGTCCACCAGTACTCATACTACCCATTGTTTGGCTCTTGATTGCCAGAGTAGTGCTTGAGCTGAGAGTTCTATGGTATTTCACGTTTTGCCCGTCCAGCCAATGGAGGTCTTTGATGTGCCTTATGTTATATATAATCCCTCTTTCTCCATCATATAAATAAGAAAAATATTCACTTTTTAATGATTTTGCATTTGTGTTTCAAGGCAGAAAAAGAAATTTCTATTTTGTCTTCATTGGATCTTTAAGATAATGGTATATATACCTCGTGCTTATTTTCTCGTGTTTAATTTCAGGAAAAAAGGAATAAAAATTTGAGTACAAAGTTTTTGATAAGAAAGTGAAGGTTTTGCATACAATGATCTCTGTGAATGATAAAAATGAAGATGACTACCTCATCTTCGAAGCCTGGATTCTAGATGCTAAGGGAAGTAGGAATCATAAACCCCATTTTTTTCAGGTCAGGAAGCAGCAGGAGTGGGCTGCTCTGCAAGGAAAAGTGAGTTGAGACTGGCAGCAGGTACAGGGCTGTGACTTCACTCACAGGGGCTGCAATTACCCCTGTACCTGATCAAAAACAGCAGAACTGATCTGGTGATGCTATCCAGAGTCAGTCAACAGTTGAGTGACTGTCAAACCCCATTCTGATGAAGAGGGTTTGATGTCAAGACAGAAATTCAAGTCTTTCATATGCAGGCTTACCTGCAATATAGTGCTTCAAGGTCCAAGTGGGAAGTCCTCACTTAAATGTAGCTCTTAATAAAAGTGTGAGGATGAGGCTTCTCAGGACTCTTCCTCATATTGCACTTTTCCCAGCAGTTTGATCCAAAGCCATTCAGCTGCATTGTATTACAGATGATGTTGAATACAGGCAATTTAACCTCTGAGCTGGGCACAGGACAGAGGTAAGTGACTGCAGTTTTTTGGTGCACACAGGACCCTGACATTTCTAGACCTTACTTCTTTGTCTCACCAATACTCTGAATATTGGTCAGTGATTCATGTAGCTTTGTTTCCCTGTCAGTCTCTTGATACTGTCTTAGCCCTAGTCAACTCTATGATCTTAGGATAACGAAGAACCACTGCAATACTGGAGCCTAATCCTGCCTGATCTTTCTCTCTCCCAATCTTCACTAGATGTTGAGTGTGAAAAATTTCTGCATGTTAAGAAAAGTTCCAAGGTAGAAAAGCAAGCTGTTTAGAAATAAACATTTTCTAGGCTATACATTAGTAAATTGGCATAATAATAAATAGTGTAGAATACTGATTTTGAAATGTTTATATGTGCTCTTTAAGTCTATCCAGATCTATTTAGTGCTTAACAGTGAGTGTTTCATGTACTTTGTACTCTCCTGTATTCACTTATTTTACTTTAGTCTGTGCCAGCCTGACATCTCAGATAGCCTTTCTATCTTGAAACTACTCCTGAGGGCTTCAAGATACAGAGGTCTCAAATTAGGCATGTAATTACCATGGATGTGGGCACAGCTAGCTTTGTTTAAGCGACTTACTATTTTTTTCCCTATATTTGCCTATTTCCCTATAATTCCCTGATTTTTTCCTATATTCTATTTCTAAGGCTACTTTATTATTTTTATGAAATTAGGTGGTTAACAGTGCTATTGACCAATATTGCTTTCTTTTCTTCATATAGAACTATTATTTTTCAGCTAAATATAGCCTTGGGAATTGGAATTCACTACACATGAAATAGAAGATCTTAAGTATACTAATCAAATTTCATATTTGGAGAACATCCTCCTTAGTCTTTGGAGGAAAACTGAAATTATACATCAGAGAAAAGCAAGTTATTATTTTTATAAGTCCACTAAATCTTCCTGCTGTTCCTCCAAGTTTGTAACTGGTGACAATACACGGGAAAGTCTAAGAATTCAGACTTACATCCAGCTGGTTTCAGACCAATGGCCCCCTTGGAAGTCAAAATGTGTCTCTTTCTTTGTCTACCTCCAGTTTTTATTGCTGAGTGTGAAGCTGTACTATAAGAAATACATTCCTTTGAGCAATTTGGGTCAGCTGTCTCAGCCGTGTCTCCTTCCAACTTCTTGCCCATTCCCATCCATAGACAAGCAGAATGCTACACTGTTCAGCAACAGCAAAACATGGACATGTTACGAACACTGTTTTATCCACAAATCTAAAAAACAGCACCAAAGGGGCTGCTCTGAAGAAAGCTAACTCTATCCCAACCAGACACAGTACAGACAGGAATTAAAATAAAGCTCGTTTAAAAATTAAATTTAAATTAAAAGAAAGCTTATTTAAAATTTTTTTAGAAGATCTCTTACACAGAAAGGCCCACTTCAGCATTAGGCTACAGGCTATATTCCAAACTTAAATATTCTTCAGTGCTAGAGTGGGGCAAGAAATTGTCAGAGATGAGCAATGTAGTGAGATAGAACAAAAAAGTTTGTGGAATTAGAGCCCTTAGAAATGAATTGTTAAAATTGGTTTGGAGAAGTAGCTGTAACAATGTGGGAGGTAATAACTTTCTTATTTAAATTATATTTTGTGCTTAATAAGATATTAATTCATGAAATTTGATAATTTTTAAAAGCTTCTTTTTTTAGGATAAGCCTTTATTTAACAAACCAAACAAGTTATTTTTAAATATTGATGTTGTCATTATTACCACAAAACACTGAGTAATAATTCACACATAGAAAGTGATTTTTGAATGTATCAGTTTAATATCAAAACAATTACCATAAGAAGTATCTCGGTTTGATAGGTTAAGATGTAAAAAAAGTGGCATCATGGTCTGAATATAGGCCTTAGAGCAAGAAATTGCACCCCAGTTCAAAATACAGTCTCCTTCAATTATCTCAGGGAGATCACAACTTTCTCCTTTGTTTCCCTACACCTAACAGAGGATAGCACTGCCTACTAATCTGTATGGATGTGCATATATTTTTTGAATAATGCTGATCCTGACAGTAACTCTCTCTGGGACTACTGCTTGCAAAGCAATAAGCAGAGCAGCAGCGGATGCTCTAGGAGCCAACCGAAAACTACGTTAAAGAGCTTTCTGAACAGTGGCAAATGAAACTCATTAAGATACATTAGCATGGCTACCTCCTTAGAAGATGTACATTTCTAAGTCAAGGTCAAGACAAAGTTCTAAAGAAAAAACTCTGAATCTGAAATTACTAGAATGTTAAACAGATTTTAAAATTCAAGGTTAATAAAGCATGAGTATTTCTACAGAATTGCTTCTGTAACCCCTATCCTTTTTTTTTCTGTTGCATGCTGTGTAATAGCCAATCCTCCCTCATTCTTCAAAGTTTCACTGTAATTTTACTTATGTCTATTGGAGTCCCCAAATCAGTCTGAAAACAGGTATTCCTATTACATTGCTCTTTCACCCCATCACTCACTGCTCTAGTACATCTTGAAGCCCTGCCACCAGATAGTGCAAAACAGAGAAAAGCAACACTGATTTTGGATCATGTAACCGTGCTGAAAACAATTTGGGTGGGTATATTCCTGTTGTAGGAGGCAATGAAGGTTGTGCCCTTAGAATATTGTCCAATGACAGAAACAGTACTTAGTTTCTTAGTTCCCATGTCAAAAGTATTTCCATGAATAATGGAAATAAGTTATGAATAATATGAGTTAGATGGGAAAAACCATTTAGATAAATACCCATCAGTTATCTGCCATAATGGCAACCAGTTAAATAAGTATCTAGTCTTTCATTTCTTATTAGCATTTAGAGTGTGCCCATCACCCAACTAACTCTGCTCTAAATATAGAATTGATACCTGCACAGAATGTACTATATAATCTAGCCTTGTGTCATTACTGACTTTAGCTACTTAATTAGTGCTATTGCCTCCTATGTTCTGCATGCACCAGATAAAATAGTATTAACTGAAAATTCACACTAGATCTACTGTTAAAACCATTTGATCTTTAAATTCAATATTTTTAAGAATAATCCCTTCAGAGGAATAAACTGCTTTATACATATTAGATTGTTCTTTTTTTGTTTCCTATTATATTTATAACATTTCCATGCTCTTGGGAATAATAATGCCATCTGTATATATAACGACGTGCTGCAAATCCTTCATTTGGGAGTATCACTAGGTAAATTAAGACATAAACCCAATTTCTTTTCCTGTGTTTTGGCTGCAGAACTCTGTCTAACAAGGATCATTATGTACCTAATAAGGTTTCATGCGGAATTTTTCATTTAATAAATTGTTTAATGACAGTAAAAACATATAGATTCAACTGAAATATCTTCATCTGTTGGTTTCATTATTAGGCTAAAAAAAGTAGTCAAGTTGGAAATAATTTGCTTTGAGAAAATGAATTCTTTATATTGCTTATAATTCAATTAGCAGTTGAAATATATTTTTTGAATACTTGATTTTTATTATAAATTAGCATAATACTAGATTATTTCTGGCAATTAATGCCAGGATTACTGTGTTTCCAACAAACCCGCTCTAAAGCAGAGAATAGCTAAAGCGGTTAACAGAGACCAAAAGTTATATTCTTTGAAGACAATTTTTGGAAACAGCTCTGGTCTGTGAAATCTAGTCACATCTCTGAAAATATGTAGATCATGAGGCCTTCAGATTTTGTAAAAATAATTGATTAACTGAGTTCACTTAGCTACTTCAGACCTCTCTGTTTTCCTAGACAGCCCTGTTTTCCTATCTTGTGTTTTACCAGCATCTTAATGACCTGGCGACTCTTTTTGGTGACACTGATCTTTAAGCTCAATTAAGTTACTTTGAGGTATGATAGGAGACAATGAAGCAGATATTTACAGAAATAAAGCAAGCTTCTGATTCTGCTTTGGATAATACCGCTAAAGGAAAAACTGAAATGGGAAGGGAATGGGAAGGGAAGTGAAAGAGAGAAAAGGAAGGGTAAAGGAGAAGGGAGCAGAATAAGGAGAGGAAGAAAATAGAGAAGAACAGGATGAGAAGAGAAATGCAGAGTTCTACAGTTCTAGCAAATGTTGTTTCTATACCGTCAATTAAAGTGACATCAGTGAAATTCATTGCAATACTTACTGTGATTAATCATATTAGTAAAGCATTAAACCTTGCTTTGGACAGAGTTTGGATCCTACAAGTGTTAACTACAGAAAAAAATGCATCTGTAAGATAGCATGGATTGTGCCAACTACATTCACTTTATGCTAGCTAGGATGGGTAACAGTAGTGAATATCAAGCACACAAGGGAAAACCCCTCAGCAGGATCTAGCTGAGAAAAGAACTCTGGAAATCTACAGTGCATACAATACCCTCTTTGCTCTCTATTCCCTATGCTGATTAGCTGAAAGAAGCAGCTATATGATAACTACTTCTACTTTTTTGTGCATTCATGTGTACAAAGGCAATGGCTCTCATACTGCAGTCCAATCCACCACACTTGTTTCTACTACTACAGCAGAGATAAACTTCTTTTGCTATTTAATCAGTTTTGCTCATCTTATGGGAGAACAATCTGCAGGAAAAATGCATTGTGACAGGCATTCAAACCACATAGCTATGCAATGTGAAAGAAAAAATTTATACAGTCAACATTGCAAAGAGGCATCACAGGATTTTGGATTGCATACCTACCTACACAGCTTGTTCTGTAAGGGCAGGTTAGTCTGTTTCCTCTGTTCTGTTGCTCAGGTTACATGCAAGAACATTCTTAGAACTGGAACTGAACAAGTGCTAGAAATAGATTGGTCTAATATTACATTTCCTTTTAGAACATTCCCAAAAGGACTGCATACTGACATGTTAAGTATAGGAAACTTTAGGAAATTATTCCACTGAGTCATCAGTACTGTACTGCTTACCATATGAGCTTCTCTTGTCTGTTAAGCCTACCTGCTAGATAGCTTTAGAAACCAAATTAGGTAGTTCATTCCACTTGTATTACTGCAAGGTTTGATCTTGAACCCTGTTTTCCAAATGCTGTGCCTGAACTTATCTTTGATTTCCTTATTTTTTCTTCATTGTCTACACACATTCTGGAGCTGCACCTACTTTCTTAAAATTTTTCAACCTCAGTAGAATTGGTCTACTGAAAAACCCCCACACAACAGACCAAAGGGCAGGGCATCTGACAGTCTCTGAGACACCAGGATTTAATTTTCCACAGTACTAAAGACTGCCTGTGAGCCAGACCTATATTTGATAGAGACCTTTGGGGTCCCACACCACTCTGCAGAATTTAGTGTTGCCATTTCTAATTAATTCCATCTGAGTGATGAAATCTTCATTAGGAGAGAAGCTAGTTTGGCAATTATGTGAGAAACTTCATCTTCTCCTCAATTTTAGACAGACCTGTAAGAAAATTCTTTCTGAGTGTCTCCTTGCCATGTTTCTTTTTCTATAGGACTTTAATGATGGAGACTTTAAGGATGATGTGAGAATTCTACAAAACTAAATGTTCGGTTTAGTTGCCTAAAGACCTTTGTGACTAATATTTCACCTGCCTGTCCATCATGTACTTTGTCTGAAAAAGAATATTTTTTCAAAATAATTTTGTTTTCTTTTTATGATGTGTCCTGTGAATTACAATTAATGCAAAAATAAAAGATAGAGCAATCATACACATGATTGTTTCAATACAGAGACTTAGATCCCCTTTCATGTCACTGGATCCCAACACTTTAAGTATAGAAAGTATCTGTACAGAATGAATGTCTATAGAAGCTAGGCTGAAGTCTATGTCACAATTTAATAGACTGTTATTATTGTAACCATATGGCAGCTAGAACAACATATTTGAAATGAAAATACTAAGTGGGGGGGGCTCCTTATTTGAAAATATTAGTGCCTTTATGTTGTATTTCTAAAGCTGAGCAAATGTTATATTTAGATCTAAGAAGCAACAGGGTATGAATTATTGCACACTAATTCACAACTAATGTGTTGCTGCGAATGAAGCTAAAGGCTGAGTGCAATCAACTCTGTTCCATCAGTACAACATTAATTCACACACTAGAAGATCTTACTGCACTTATAAAAATATTATTCCAAAAGGTCACAGAATCTAAAAATAAATGGTAATGTAACCAGGGTCAAGTTCCAAGAATTATTATCAAGCACCAGTTTGATCTATATATTTTAAAAATAATCACATGTATCACGAAGAATTTGTGTATGCATTAGCCAAACCTTGCCACATTCCTGATTTCAGCAATAAAGTTGCATCTAAAAACACTGAATATTGAGTTCCTGGCCATACGTGGAAAATAAAACAAAATATGTCTGCTGCATCTGTTCAGACAAACAGGTATAAATCAAATGGATACAACACAACATTTTATTCAGACGTGATATTTCTGAAGGACACATCTGGATGTACTTCAAAGCATTATGGACTACCCAATTTTCACATGTCTAGGCCTAAGGAAAATCCTGGGGTTTTTTGTATTCCATCTGCATTTTTGGAGTTTAGATACCTGGGGACTTTTTGGGGGAAAGTTTTTTTGTATTTTATATATTTATGTATTTTATGTATTTTTTTTATGCTATGTTAATTGGCTTCCCAAAATAAATATTTTATGGGAATTAAGTGTGGCTTCAGGGAACCTAATGAAACTTTCTTCTAATGTTTAAATAAAGAGTATGCATTGATTATGGCACTGTCTAGTGTTTACAGATATTTAAATAGGTTTGAAGAATATTTTCAGGTTTTTATTTAACCATGTAATGGCTTCCACTATGGAATAGACCAGGAATAGGTTAAAAACAAGCTGGGAGGGACCTTTTACCAAAGGATAACTGGGGTTATGACTTCCCAGCGGCTGGAGAGGTTGTCTTGCCTTTCTACTTTTATTGGGACTGACAAGAAACAGAACCACAGAGAAAGGCTGTGCACGTGTTCCATTTGGAGATCTGTCCCAAGAAATGGCAGCTCTAAAAAAGAGCCTGTAAGGAGAGAAAAGATTTGAATAAATTTAGGGTGTTCAGCCAAGTGGTAAAGAAAGCAAAGATTTGAAAAAGTACAATTCAGCAATTAAAAGGAGATTTCAGATCCTAGAATTTAGCTTTGCCCAAGAAAGAAAATTAATTACTCTAGGACTCATGTTTATATTTCTATACATTCCACTTCAATATATGTGCACTTCAATATATTTCCAATGCATGTGATCATGAATCTCAATACTAATCCAAAGACTAATCCAATTTTTAATATTTAATTCTAAGCCCAAATGCCTCACAATGATAATTTAATTTTCATTAATAAAACTATACCTGCTAAGAAGTATTTGAAAAATTCTGTGTGTGCTGGAATTTCATTAAGAATATTGGGACAATTGTACTGATTTAAAATTAATCAGATTTATTCTATCAGAAGAAAATTCTAAATTTTAAGCAATTATTAAAAGGAATTTTGATTTATCAAAATCAAATTTATACACTGCATCCTCAGCATAAAGATTCACACAATGTAGAATTAAAAATACTTTATTACGGACAGTGGATTTACACTGAAATTAATCTACACAAAATTCGATTTATTTAATTACATTTCTTCAATAAGATTAAACAAATTAATGCCAAACATAAATAATTTAAGAAATTTATGTACTCTTTTAAGAGTGAGGTGTGGTAGTAGGAAATAACATAATGTTCTTGTGGTAACTTAGCTATTGTATTCATATTTGTGAAAGGTTTTTTAAGAGTCATTTCATGTGATAAAGAAACCAGCTGTCCTACTCAGTTAAAACACATCTCTCAGGTGGAGACTAACTGTATCTATTCTCCATCAAAAATGTTTTGTATGCTATTAAATAGGCAGGAAATTCCTAAAGACAAAATATAGGCAAAAAAAATTGGTATTACACTAAAGAAAATGATTGTGTTCCTGACAGGAGAAAGATATGTCAGAAGATGGCAGAGCTGTGCCACGTGAGTCAAAGGGCTGGAATGTTGTCTAGGGCCCTCAGGGAGCTAATATCAGGTCTCTTAAGAGATGAAAAATAATAATTAAACACTGCTTATCAATTAATGCCAACTTAAAGGAAGGTTCTACACTTAGATTAAGTGAGGAGATTGGGTTGCTTGAAAACAGCAAGAAAGGAGAAAGAAAAGGACTATGGACTAATGAAAGATTCAAGGAAAAAGCAAAAATAATTAAACAGACATGCACTTACACAGAGTTGGAGCACTCATATTTCTAATTAGAATTTCAGTGCAGGAGCCCAATTTAACCTTAGGGAGCCTTACAGTGATGCACAGCACTCAATCTAATACTGATATACCAGTTTGAATTTTCATATTACATTTAGCTGGATGTTGTTATTTATACACATAATATATTTCAATTTTAGGGGCATTGTAATAGCTGTCTATAATATCTGCTTGTGAGAAGGGTTTTTTATTGAAAACCTAAAAACTGACAGTTAATTGCTTTTTTCTCATTTTTACATCATTATGAATGCATGTGTTTAGTTCCCTTATTGTTTTAACTGATGAAGTTCTCATATTTTTGAGGTATTATACAGTATTGTCATTATTTCAGAGGCAAGTTTTTTTCAATATATAACATAACCAGAGAAAGCACAAAACCATGCAAACATTTAACAGGTTTAAGATTGTGCCCCAGCAAAATGACTATAATGATACTACAAAACCTGCATCCTCCATCAGTTTCCAACCTCTGTTGAAGCCTGTAAACTAACAGAAAGTCATTTTCTTTATTTTGAGTCTTATCTCCCACCTAAACAGATGTGTCTCAGATTGAAAGAGCAGTCAGTAGATCAGGAAGCTAATTAGACAAACTAAAAAGTTCTGGAAAATATTCTATTCTACAGAATACTGTAGCTAAAAAATTAATTTATTAACAGTTTTTAGCTCTGTCAAAGAGCTATTTCTCATTCCTAAAATCTGTTTTCTTCAAAACACTTGACAGGAGCTGAAACACTTTAAATATAGCTGAAAATGTAAATTTCACAAACAGTATTTGGGTTTTATATCGATTTAGATTGTTGGCATCTTTACTTCCTGTTGTATTGTCTAAACTATCATGTACATATCATTCCGTTTGAACAAAATTCCTCCTAGTTACTTCACTACTTAGACAAACTTTAGTCAAGTGTCATGGATGGCAAGTAGGGCTGTGCTGGAAGGGTTAATTTTCCATTTCCCCACCAACAATGCTCAATGGGGCATATGTGCTGCTGGTCATGTGATGCAATTACAGCTGACAGCCTGTCCTGTCCCCTGAACAGCTGGGTCTGATCCTCAGATTAACGTATTTAAAGCCGTAAAATCTCTGTAAGTTGTAATGATCAAGAATGACAACACTTTTTAGAGTATATCCCATATTCCTACTGACCAATACTTTTCATGGGAAATTCCTGGCTTATGCTCAAAGAAAACAGAGAAAAGTAACTAGTGAAATACTTATTACCTGTGAATTTTATAAAAATATTTGGTTTGCAATTTCATGTGTCTTTATTCCTATTGATGAATTTTTAAAATTACCCTTCTTTAAGCACCCAGAATGTTTACACGGTCCTTGCACACTAACATCTGCTAAGCTTTTTTTTGTTCAAGAGGAATAATTCATGCCTCTTGAGTTTGCACACGTTTCCCATATGCCTTGAAAATCATATGCTATCACTCCTTTCTTGTCAAAGGTTTTAATTCTCCATACATTTATCAAGGAAGAAAAACTGCAAACGCACTTTATTTTCACAAGTTTTTCACCAACCACTTTACATTTTGAATCCCTATACATTTACAAAATTGTTCCCATGGAAACCAGAAGGAAATTCTTTCTACAATATTCTTGATGGATGAAATGCAAGTAAAAATGTATTTAATAATTTTAGCAAAAACTTTCAGTGTTTCAGTTCTAGCTCAGATTTTTAAGAATATGTTTTGAGTGTGGTGTTGGGGGAGCTCTTTCAACATCCATGAAAAGATTCAGATACTAGCATGCTTCTGTGGGCTCAACACAGCCCCCATGGCTTTTCTGCCAGTGGTATGGTGGTGACAATAAAACTTCAGAAGTTCTGATTTGGACCACAGACCTCAAGTTTTTGAAACAAGAGATGCTTTCTACATTACTAGGTTGGATCAGAGGAAAATTCATCATACAGTTTGCTCTACAGGAGAAACTCTAGTGACCTCATGTAGGCCCTCACTGATGAGAAAGAAATGGCATTAATGACATCCTATCACTTTTGATTTTTTCTACTTTCAAGTTCCATGGACTCAAGAAGTTACATATGACTGGTGTGGCAGGTGAGATGAGAGCAATAGGTGTTTTACACAGACTTCAGTACTGCTTCTAGCACTGTCCCACAAGATTCTCCTAGAGACACTGGTGAAGTATGGGCTGGATAAGCAGACAGTGAAGTGGATTAAGAACTGACTGAATGGGTTCAGAGACACAACATCTTGTGTGAGGCTGGTATCTAGTGGTGTACCCCATGGACCTACACTAGGCCTGATTCTTTTCAGCATCTTCATCAATGAGCTGGGGTTGACTCTACCCTCAGAAAGTGTGCTGATGATACAGAATTGGGAAGAGTGACTGATACACCAAAGTTGTGCTGCTATTCAGAGGGACCTTCACAGGCTGGAGAAATGGGCTGACAGGAAGTCATTGACCCTGTGCAGTTCAACAAAGGGAAATGCAGTGGGAAACAACCCCACTCACAGTCACGCTGGGGACCAACTAACTGAAAAGCAGCTTTGTGCTAAAGAACATCCAGCACCTAGTGAACACAACACTGAATGTGAGGCAGCAATGCATTCTTGAGGCAAAGATAGTTAATGGTACCATGGACTGCATGAAGACAACTTTTGCCACCTGACTGAGCCAGGTAATCCTTCCCCTTTACTCAACACCACTGAGGCCTTCTCTGAAGTATTGTATCCATTACTGGGCTACTCGGTACAACAGAGACCTGGAGCTACTAGAGAGAGATCAGTGCAAGGCCACTAAGATGGTTAAAGCACTGGAGCATAGCTTCTAAGAGGAGAGGTTGAGCAAGATGAGACTCTTTAGTCTGGAGATGAGATGGCTTGGGGGGATCTTTTCAATGTATTTAAATACCTGAAGGGAGGGCTCAAAGAAGGCAGATCCAGGCTCCTCAGTAGTGTCTGCTGACAGGAAAATGGGCACAAACTGAACACCAGGATGTTCCATATGAATACAACAATACACTTTTGTTTGTTAGTTGTTTTTTTACTGTGAGGGTAACAATGGGACAGGTTGCCCTTGGACATTGTGGAATCTCCATTTCTGAAGATGGTAAAAAACCCAAAAAACAAAACGCATTTCGGACATGGTCTTGGGCATCCTGCTCTTGTTCACCCTTCTCAAGCAGGGCAATTAGACCAGATGACCACTAGAGATCCCTTCCAAAATCAACTGTCCTCTGATTCTGTAACTGTGATCTGTCAACACAATTGGTAAAACCTGCCTTTTGGCTTTTGGAGTGTACATATAACTTGGTCCAGAAATAGCTATAACAAAAACCTTCTCTTAAGAACTCAACTATACCTAACTTTTGCTCCTAAGATCACATTCTGCAAAACAGGTCAACCTAGATATATGATAGAAAGGTACTGACATGATATGTGAACATGCAGTCAAGAGGTGTTCATTTTATATGTATTTACATTTGTAAACTATAACTAGGTCTGACCTTTATGTAGATTTTTTTTAAATCTACAAACCACAAATAACTTCTGATAATAAAAAGGCAAGAGTAGGGGATCAGAATGAAGTGTAAGATATGTAAAAGAGTACTCATTTATAAGAGGAAAAAAAAGCAATGTCAGTAACATATTCAATCAAAAAGGCTTTTGAAAAGCCTCATCCTCTACAGTAACATTTCTTTTTTCCCAAAAAATCTACAATTTCTCAGGTTGCAATGAGTCATGTCATGTAATTGAATGTGTCACATCCAACTGCGATATGATGAGAAACAACATAACAAAAAGTGACAAGATTTAACATGACAAGTAAGAATGAAATGCTACAGTGGTAAACACCAGTTTTCAGCAATTTGGTATGTCATGCTTTTTTAAAAAGGACACCTAACAGTATGGTTCTCATATAATAATCACAGCTCCTGACAAACAGAATTACTTGGTTTTCAATGATTCATGTTTTCAGACACCCCAATGGTGATTATATTTTGATATGCAGTTGAAAGATGGATTTGTGGCTCAATTAATACTGATATACCCAAGGAAATTTACCATCATTGTGAGTTTAAAACAAAGGTGCTTACTGTAATCAACTGAAGCGGGACAAACTTGTTTAACCAATAATTGCAATTTATATTATTGATAAGGAGAACTGCTTAGAAGAATAATGTCACTGCTCATTTCACAGTAGCTTGTATTGGCATATGATTTCTTAATGATATCAGGGTATAAGCTATCATCTGCTAGGTAAATTTCCAGGTAAAGAAAAAATAAAAATAATTTAAAATTCATCAGTGCACAGGGATTGAAAATTGAAAATTTTAATTCAGACTGGAACCAAAAAGACAAAACCATTAAATCTGGGAGGCAGAAAGGGAAAAAACAAATTGGGAAGAAAAAAAAAATGTATAGGAAAGAAGAAGCTGTGTCTCATCATAAAAATTTTTATTTTGAAAAGTCTCAAAATATTGGTTTAAAATTAGTATTTCTTATCTTTGAAACATAAAAAGTATATAAATTATAGGCTACACAGTAAACAACAATACTACTACTGTTGTGTCATAGCATGTAACTGCAGTTGAAATAAAGAAGGAAGTTTGTTAGTGCTCTGAATTAAATCTTTTCTGGATCACAAATGTCCTTGTTTTACTGAGATATTTTTTTTATGACATTGAAAGTGTAAAACAAAGACTGTTATTAAAAACAGAGAACTAAGCAGTTCCCTCACAATGGTTGGAAATATTTGCAGTCACTAGCTAATGAAACAAAATCTATGCAAACACTCTCCAATACTTCTACAAATTATTTTTTTTTTCATTCTTAAGAGCTTGATATTGTAATAAAATAAACTATGATTTTCTTCACAAGGTATTTTGTAGATTGTAAGAAGCAAATAGATCTTAAAATGTGAGTGGGTCTAATTCTCCATTGTCGCAAGATCAAATTTTCAACGTCTGGTGTTTAGCAAAGCTTGTGACAAATAAGAGAAGCAAGTTCAAGAATTTCAGATTTTCAAAATTCTAAAAAGAATGTTCTTTCTTTCTTGATTTTTAAATTTCATTTAATAGTAAATTCACTTGAAACTACAAAAACTCTTGTATTCTGTAAACCTATTTGCTACCATTTCAGTGCTAAAGACAAAGAAGTCACTACTGCAATTTAATTGCATCCTTGGTGCCTCTGAGGATGATACATGTATCACCCTCAATTAACAATCATCTATTTGGATTTTTTCCATTTTGCAATTACAATCAACAATACAGAAGTCCTAAAAAAGTTTTTATTGTGGTGGAATAATTTAATTTTGTATGGTCACTGGTGAAATGTGCAAAAGCAAATTCAGAGATAAAAAAAGAATTGGTTCAAACTTCAGATGGTAATACAGAAGTTTACATTCACTATCAGAAAGGAGATAATGAAGCCTTTGAACAACAAGAATTATGAAGACACAAGAAACTTTTACTTAGATCCTGACCATGATTTTTCTCTTAGATGATCACAAAATGTTCCAACCATGTGCCTAATTTACAGCAGACCAACATTACACAAGCCATAGGGCTAGGAACTTGGCCAAAGTGCCTAACTTTGAGAGAAATGTGAGCAGGTGTCCCTTGGGAATCTAAACATTAGTAAATTGAGACAATAATTTCCACTCTGTGTGGCATTTAAAGTTCTGGCACTATACCCTTTGTCTGGAAAGAAAATAGACGCAGACTAGAGGTTTGCCAGACATAGACAGAAGTGAATATAAAGCACTATTCCTTCTTCCTATTACACATTCAGGATTGCAGAAGCTCCCTTAGGCTTATTGGAGGTAAAGCATGTCAGAATTCTCAACAAGAGTGCTCATGTTTTGAGAAGTGCCTGAGTTTTACAGCTAGGCAGTCACACTTGCAGGCAACAGTATTACTGCTGTGATTACAGTACACTGCAGCGTTACAGGTCACTAAGCCAAAAGGTAATCAAGCTTTTTTCCTTTCAGTTTGATTGTATGTATCTAGGAGAAACACATGCTAGGACTAAAATCTAACTCTGATCCACCAGTCTGTGAGCAATGTTTAGGTCTAAAAAAGATGTTCCATTTAGGTGACATAATTGTCAAGTACTGATAGCGCCTACCACAGATGGGGAGCTGCTATGGCCGTAGCTCCTATCAGCTGCAGCTTTCGGTGCTGCTTCCTCATACTCATTGCCAGGATTGCCTCTGCTGACACACCACAGTTGTGTTGTTACTGCTGCTTTTCAGACTCTGAGTTTGGAGCAAGAGCTCACATCGGAGCACTTATCTGGTTCCCTTCTTGAGAAAAGGTCTAGCATGTGTTGTCAGTATCTGTTCATTTCTTAGAGGTTTTCCAAAGAATTATGGTTAAGTTCCTCTATCTATCCATAATCTCCTTGAGCTGCCAGAAACTTTTTGGCACTCCCCCAGAAATATGCTTCCACAAGTTCTGCTAGGATTCTCAGAGCAGATTTGCCTACCTAGAGCAGAATATCAGAAGATGAGCTGAAGCTGTACAGCTAATGTGGAAGTAGTGTACCACTGGCTCCTAAATATGGAAGTACACCAGTGCTAAAGACTCTGCAACACAAGTTGAAGACAGCTCAGCTTTTGATCATACCTTTCAGGGAATATTTCCCAACTTTTCCTAAAGCCATGTTGCCATACAGGAAAGAATACAAAATTCAATGTATGTAGAAGAACATGAAAATAGGAATGGGGTTCTCTGTTTCAGCAATTTGCCTGTGTGGGAAGAAGGACTTTTGGATTCTGACATCTATAGTTAGGCTCTTGTATTTTCTATGGACCTGTCATTAATTAAAATGCACACAGTAAAGGGGAGGTAGCAGTATTTAAATTAATTTTTAAATGTGAAGTTTCAACATTACTGTGCTTACCATGAAAAAAACTTATTTCAATACACAGTAGCAAAGGAAGAACAAAGCTGAAAAAAATACGTGTATTTTAAGTTTTGCTAAAAGTATCTCCAGATATGTTCTAATGGCTTAGAATTTGAAATCTCATGTAGACTACAGAAATGTAAGGCCATGAAATGGTCAGTTCTTTGATGGAATTTTTGCTTGGAGTTTTAGCATACTCTTAATAGTTCTCAAAAAAAAAAAAAAAAGGCACTTTCAAGGGGCTTAGATGGACACTTCATAGAAGGCTTGGTTTCTCATTATCCTTTTCTGTCTTGCTCTTTCCATGCAGACAGGAAGATAATGCAGAATGAAGATTACATCATTCTACTAATTAATACTACTACTGTAGTATTGCATGAAAAAAAAGCTTTATTGCCTGTATTTGTTCAATTCAGAAAGCAAAGGTAAAGCAGTGATCAATAGAATTTCTAAGCTTAACCCAGCCATATGATATTCAGAAAGAGTTCCTCAGGCAAATCTGTTCTAAATGAAAATTTTGTGCAGACAAGGGTAGCATAATTAGTATGCTGCACATGTACCTATAAAATAATTTAATACTTAGAATTGATGAATCAGAATTCTTAATCATAAATCTCTCAGCAATATCTATACATATAGTGTTTTATTTGAAGAAGATATGTTTATTTTTTTTCTGATGTGGGTATTAATTTGGAATTGAAATGCTGTAAAACATGAAAACTATGATCTCAGTAGGATTACCAAAAACTTACTAAAAACTTATTCAAAACACTCCCAAATGACTGAAGAAAATGAAAGTGAACCTTCTTGTTAACTTGTGCACATTTTTGATCCCTTTACCTATCCTTCAGCAACAAATTTGCAAAATGAGGATACAAAGTGATGTGCATTACAGGTTAGAATATTCCTATGTAGGCTGATTTTGAAACCTTTATTTACAAGCCCAGTGTCACACCAAAAAGAAAAACAATTTTAATGACTCAAATTCAATACTGATTTTTCAAAATGCCAATTATAATCCATAAGACATGGGCATAATTTCTACTTGTCTGAGAAGTATTTTAAGTTCTTCTAGATCACTAATCCTACAGTCCTATAAACTTGGATAGTGTTTAGGAAAATATGAATTTGTTAGGCTTTATTTTTATTTTTTCATTTTATAACCTATACTGTCAAGAATGCTTTTAAATAAAAAAAAAAAATTCTTAGTTGCTTTTCTTTTGATATCTCATTAAGTGATTTACACCATTGGGCTATTTTCAAACAAACATTTGAAGTGGCTAAAGCTCTGTAATATGTAATGTAATACATTTTTCCCCGAATATATTTTCTTTTCATCTCTACTTCATGACTTCATTTTGGTTTTTTTTGTTTCATACTGACAATCTGAACGCATTCAGACAGTTGTTGGGTAACTTGGGTCTGATTCATGGGCAGGGAATAAACTTGCAAATTCCAAGTCATAATTCTGGCTTAAAACAGTTACAAAAAATATATCCTTATTTTTTGTCCTTTTATATATAAGTATAAAAAATGTATCTGATATTTTGTATTAATCTTTATTGTTTAGATGTCGAGTCTGTAGGACCTGTTTCCACAGTTAAAAATTATTGTTTTTTTGTTCAGCCATTTAATTACGACAACGCTTTCATATTTTGTGTCTCAACTGGACTGCCTAAGCATTTTTTATGATTATTTAAAACTTGAACTTTTCTTTTTGAGTCACGCACATAATTTTTAATCACTAACTGTAGCTCATGCAAAAAAAGTAACAGCTTGCTACTTGTATGAGTCAGAATCTAAACAGAGCTATTTAAAAATCATTTGGAAAATGTGTTATTAGCTAATTAGCATAATGTAGTTATAGAGAAGATATACAATCTAACATGTTTCACTGAATCAGTTCATAAACAAAAACTGCAATTAGCTACTATTTCCTTTGCATTATTATTTTCCTTGAGATCCTATCATATGGCCAAGTCAACCTAACAGTGTTGTCAAACAGATTTCAGATCTGAAATGCCATGCTGCAGCTAGTGCACACCTTTTATTTTTCATGTATTACATTCCAACACTGTCTACTGAAACATTTGCACCAAATTTATGTTTCATGCCTTAATAACTTTATAATTACTTATATACATAAGAAAAGATATCTTATTCTAGCTTGCTCCTACTATTTCCA
Organism: Cyanistes caeruleus; assembly: GCF_971803275.1. Lineage (NCBI taxonomy): Eukaryota > Metazoa > Chordata > Aves > Passeriformes > Paridae > Cyanistes > Cyanistes caeruleus. The sequence goes on along the minus strand of NC_141706.1, from coordinate 41,619,045 downwards.
ATTAAATTGCCTAGATTTAAAATCTGAAACTGTAAAACTGAGCAAGAAAAAAATATTTGTTTTTTCCAGACTCAATGTTGAGTTGAATTTGTGTTGAATTAAAAAAACACATTTAAACAGGAAAATCAACTGACTTTTTATGGCTATATTAATTAGTTGTTAGAATCTTTCTCCAAAACTGATTAATTGCAAACATTTGATCATCACATGCATGCCATGTGAAGTAATAAAATACAACAGTCCATAACTCAGGCATGACTGGTTTCTGAAATTTTCATTCATCTGTTAACTTTAGTGTATATTACAAAGCTTGGCCACATCCTCCATGAATTCAGCAGAGATTGCAAGGTGTATGTGTTCCTCTAGAATCCCTAAGCTCACCAGTAAAACAGTAAGGTCTGAGAGATTTCAGGGATCATTTCTTGACATTCATAGACTATCTCTACATCCTAGTTACACTATGTTTCCTAGGCCTCTAGAGAAAAAGAATGAAAGGCTCTTAGCCACCATGTAAAATTTCCCTGATCTACGCAGAGTTCTCATATAGTCACATAAGAAGCAGCACAGAAACCAGGATAGGAAAATGAAAGAAAAGATACTACATTATAAATGTAAAATAATTTTGGATTTTGAGAAGAAAGTTCATAACAGTGTAAAAAAGTGATACCATCTGCATTCAGGGTGAATATCATATTTATTTCCAAGAAAAAGGACAAATTTATATTTTAAAAAATCTCGAGGGCATATGACTGATGTATTAGTGATACTTAATATGCTACTGGTGAGGCCACAGTTTAACTGATTTTAGACTACAGAAGCATCAGGAACATCAAACAACATTCATCTGAAGCTTTGTAAAGCAAAAAGCAGTATTTTTCAAAAAATGTAGTATGATTGTAAAGCTATTTTAGAGGAGAATACTACCTGTCACTGGGCATCTGTGGTTATTAAACTGTTCCCAACATGTCATCTTTTGCAACTCTGGCTTATGAAGACAGAAAATAATTAGGGTTTTTTTTACCAGAGTTCCCAAGTATTTCATCTTGCAAATATCTAGATTTCCTGGTCTTGTGCCTTGTGTTCAGTGACAGTGCTACAGATGGTCTGGGTAACCTCACAGACAATCTTCTAACTGAGATCTTATCCTGATTCTTCAGATTCCTTCCCAAGGCACATGCTAATTGTTTTTTATGACTGCCTTTCAATATTTTCTAGTAGACAGACAACATCCTGCACTAAGCTGATCGCAGTAAAAATGAAATCAAAGATTCATTTGCCATGTTGTTTAGGTTAAGTTTTAAGATGAAAAGATGAAAACTTAGACATTAGTAGAAATGGACATTATAAACAAGAAGAAAAATGCTGAATGTACATCCAATTAAAATTAAAAAAATGCACTTAATTAAAAAAAATATATAAAAAAACCCCCAGGGCAAATAGGCAAAGGAAAATACCAACAGCTGCTGAGGAGGACTCATAATTGTAAACTGAACTGAGATGAAAGGACTGGGGGAATGTTAAGGTAAACTCCAAGACTAGTATTTAATGCTCATCATCATCAGGGATTTGCATCATTTAACAGCACTGAAATAAATTAACTTCATTGTGAAGAAGGAAGATCTCATTTATCAGTGTGTATTCTAATCCTGGAATTACCTGACCTTCAACTTTGGTCTGCATGGTCATGTCCTAGCTCAGACAGTTCCACAGGATTTTGGTTTGCTGATATGAAAGACCAATTGGACAGTTCCTTGGCAAAATCATGGCTATTTTTATGTCACTTCAAACAGTATTCCCTCAAGGGGAGCTACAGAACTCTCACTGATAATGCACTAGTACTTGTCAAAACCATCCTTAAACTTACTGTCATCCAAAAGGCCATCTTCCTCCAAGACAAAAAAGACTGGATCTGAGGAGATGAATATGTAAATCACCTTATTAGTAACATACCAGTTATAGTAAACATCCCCAAACTATATACAAGTAGTTCATAAAAATGTTACTATAGTTTTTCAGGGATATTTCAAAGTTTCAGCTTAGACATACCCCCAGTTTTACATCTTTCACAGCACAGAAACATTATCTCCAAAAGGAATCATCTTGTAGGTTTAGTCTGCCAACCTAGCCACACAATGTATTTTTTTCATAGTCTCTTTTTGAGGAATGGATTTTAAATTATTTACTGAGTAAGCCTATGCTGTGCAGATGACTGGGAACATAGACTCCCCTAGCAATTTCCATCAAAATGCAAGGAAACACTGCTTTCTCACCCAGTTCCTGTATAATTACCACTTCATTTGGCATCATTGTAATAATTATCACAGTAATTAAAAAACTGGAATTTGTATGAAGAATCCATGCACCTAGTCCTATAAAATTATCACCAATCCAAATGAAACATACCAGACAAACTAGTTTCCAGGTAAAACTGTGTTTTGAAGATTCTCATGATACCATGAGAATATAAATACATTCCCCAAGACAGAGACATCATTTTTCAAAATACCACTTGAACACGATGTAAAAATTTATATGAAAGTAACACCAAACTCTGCTTGGTCCCTAGAAACTCTTACGTCCTAGAAAATCATTAAAATTATTAATTCTGTTCTGAAAGATGATCAGAAGGTCATACTTTGCACCTCAAGTTATCAAAATTAGGAAGCCAGTCTCCATCGATTTCCTTGTATAGGCAATGGAGAGAGGTTGTCCCCTGTGAGAATTCCTAACAGTTCTCTGAGATATAATCTGAAAGAATCTCTCTCCTACATTTGCAGTGCACAGAACATATGGAAACTGTCCTACTAAAGCAGGAACTATAAGTAGTAATTTTGTCATCAGATAGAATAGCCCACTTGCCTGTTTCTAGATAAGTAAATTATGTATGTTATCGAGAAATCATTGGTGGTGATGATTTTTAATTATTGGCTTATTTCACTTTTACCTGCAACCATGTTGCACACTTACATTTCACTGGGAGGGTGCAGATGGGACACTGCTGCTACTCGTACTGTAATTGCTCTTCAGGAGCTCATTACCTCCAGGGGCAAGGAAAACCAATCTCAGAGCCCAACTTGTGACCCATGCCAGACTAGTATTATCTGGACTCATGGCTGCGAGTCTGCCTCACAAAAAGTTAATTTCAATGTGATCTCTCCAGCCCTTTGGATCCTGTGTTCCACTGGACTTGAGAATCGTGAGTTTCATATAAAACTGAAGATGTATTTGAAGAGGTGTTGGGGTTTAGGACTCTTCCTTTAGTTTCTTTCTCTCGGGGAATTTTCTCCCGTATGTGTTGCCAGGAGACAGTAAGGCCCAGGTACTTCAGAGAGACAAAAGAAGTTGCCAAGGTCCGGGGAGGAGGGCACTTAGCTGCACTCCTCTTATCTGAGGGCTTCTCTCAGAGGGCGGAGATACTGCAGGAGTTGGACTGGGGAAAATGGGGCTGGGGCAGGTGCTAGCTCCTTCTGGCTCACTCAGCATTTGGAAGGGAAAGAGGCCATAGTCGCTGTGGGAAGAATTCACCACTACTGAGGGTTCTGCTCCTGCTGCCTTCCACTGTGAGTGGAGATCTGCTCGTAAGAGCAGCCATTGCACTGGGACCTTATTAACACCCTACCTCACCAAACACAGGACCCTTCACCAACTGCTACATCTGTGGAGTTTCTGCTACCTTTGCTTGCTGCCCCGGGTGAGCCCGCCCTGCGGTGCCAGCCGCCGCTCGAGGTTCCTGCTGCAGGCCACCTTCGCGTTCAGCCCGCCCGCCATCACCGCCTGCTCCCCGAGCCGCGCCACAGCGCCCCCTGCCGGCGCGGGGGAATCACCCGCTCGCCCCGCCCCGCGGGGGCAGCAGCGCCCCCTGCCGGCCGTGCCCGGAACTGCGGCGAGGGGCGAGCGCCTGCGGCCCGGAGGGGCCACTGCAGCCTGCTCTGTCTGGTGTGAGCGCCAGAGCTGCTGCTGGTTGTTTGTCCTAAAGATAATATAAAGAACTGTTATTCCTATCCCCAAATCTTTGCCTGATTTAAGCAAATCAATTAAGGATTGAGCTCCTTAATTTCAAAGTTATAACTCTGAGGAAATGGGTTCATATTTCCTTTCCAGGGGAGGCTCCTGCTTAGCAGACGCCCGTCTTTCAAATCCACGACAAGAGGAAATGCTTTGTCACGATGTAGGAAACTAAAGTAAGAAATCTTCATTCTTTGCAAATGTTTAACTATAATTTGGACCTAAATTATCGTCTGGGTCAAGTTACTTTGCACAGAAGTTCTCTAGCTCCACATGGCTAATGCTTTTCAAATACAGCTGCTTTTGAATCTCAATTGACTATGACTGGATATGTTCCTGTTCCAAGTTAAAATTTTCTAATGCTTCATTTTTACTCAGAGAAGGAAATAGAAAAGAGTTACAGCAATAAAAATAATTAATGGAAAATTTCAAATATCTGTAACCTAGAAAAGATGAAGCCATTTTGAAATTAGGCAAGTATGAGACCTGACAAGATAATGGGGATAGATGATTCTCACCACCTACACAACAGGAGACGAGGATGGAGAGGCTGGTAACAGAAATACTGAAATATATTTTGCAGCATGTTTGCTTTCCTTCTATGTTTGTAAAATTATCACAGAAATAGCAGAATACTTAACAGATAGGTAAGCAAGATTGAAGGATAACAATCATAAGAAAAAGTAATTGGGTTCAGACTGCCCTTTATGGATCAGAAGGGCATATAGGCAACTTGATTAGGATTTTGGTTTTTTAGCATGTATTTATTTGTTGCATATATCCTGGCTTCTCAGATTACATTGAAAGGCTGTAAAGAAGAAGCAAACAATAAAATACAAATTTGGAGTTCTTTGGAAGATATTTGTTGGGGGGATGCTGTGCAAAGACTCACAGTCTTAGCCATTCAGGAAGAAAGTTACACTTTGGAAGAAGTGTTAATTGGCTTTTACTATAACTCACCTGAGATCATTCTTTCTGACTCACTAAATACATATTTCCTTGCCTGCAATCTACAAAGCCTCCTTCCTGTATCTAGTATACTAATTTCTGTTAAGGATTGGGAGTGTTGGGTTTTTATTCATTTACTACATAAGGGGTGGTAAATCTGTTATCCAGGTTTTTCAGGTTCCTCTGTCAATATTGCCAACAAAACTGCTCACACACTCTAACTCAGGCCTGAGTGGGTTACTGGGGGAAGTCTCTCTACTCTTTCCTAAATTATTCAAGAACATCTTAGTTTTTTCTCTGGCAGCTGCTTAGAGGGTGTCCCCTTCATTCTCCTGGCCTGCAGCATTAGTGAGTACAAGGGCAGAAGGAAGTTTAAATTATCATTTTTTATAAATTTTGGTGAAAGAGCACTAAACCCTGATAGAAGAGGTAATGAAGGACTTAACTAAAGGATTTCTATCTCAAAATAGGGGGAAATAAGGTAGTCTCAAATAGATAATGTCATTGTCTAGCAGTAAAATATTAAAAACACTATTCCATACACTTGAAACAAGTGCTATTATTGCAGAAAATCCTCTAGACATGGAAAACTGAGGAAATAATTACTTAAGTTTAGATAGGACTTTGACTGAAAGGATTATAACACGTCAGTGAAGTCTTTGACTGCACATTTCTGTCTGGAAAATGAACCTTGTTTTTCTATTCTCAACAATGCACACTTGTTTATTTTTCTCTTTGCTTTTTCACATCTAGAAGTTTTTTTCTTTGATATTTTTTCAAATGAAACTAATATTTTGCATAAGAAATTCCCACTTTCCTAAGGATTTTCATTTCTTGATGAAATTGGTTATACTGGATATATTACATAATAAATGGCAATGCTTTGACAAGAAGATGTAATCAGGGTCAAACAAACACGTCTAAATTCATACATGCACATAAATATATGCATTAATAATATTTACTTGCATACATAAACAAAGCATTTAAAAAGCAATGTGCTTATTGAATTGCACATTGAATCTGAACTTGCAAGTGTAATGCAAACAATGGATCAAAGCTCTGCTTGAAAATATTCAATGGAGGGTGAAAAAATAAGCCCAGTCTAAAAAAAAATCCTGCTATTTTAATTATTATATAAGTCATAAATTGGGATTTAGATTATGTTGTACACATTGACTCAAGATAGCCTGAAACTAAAGTTTTTAAGATTTAATTTTCTGTTGCTGTTAATGAATATTACAACAGTAGCTGCCCCCTGTGGCTTGGTATAAAAAGCAGTGTATATACCTAGCACAACATTTGCAGACCTCCTCAGTTTTGTGTTTTTAATGTGATGAAAAATTGTACAAGTAACAAAGGAAAATGTCATGGTAACTAAAACATTTCCTATACATGTATTTTAGAGGGAAGCTAAATCAAAGGTCTTCAAAGAATTACTAGGGTTCTTTCTAGGAGGTTATTGACAAATATGTAGTTTGTCTTCTGAGTTTGTGCCTCTTTCACAGATTGGTGTATTTGTGATCCCACAGGCAGGAATAAGTGTCTGTAATTCATTTCTCCTTGTTAACTAGTGTGCTTTTGTGTGTAGGATGATTGACAGCAAACTCGGCTTAGTCCCAACGGATGAGCTTGTTAGCAAAACCCTAGCATCCTATCTCTAATAAAGCATATCAGCAGTACATTTTGTCCTATCTATTAGCCTCTCTGTTTCTTTTTTGTGAAAAGCTGAGTGTCCCTTTGAAGCAATGACAAATAAACCCCTGAACTGAAGTGCTAGGCTGCCTTATGGACAGCTGGATAGTAAATGTCACACCGTGTATAGAATGCCTATTATCAGAGTGAGCCATTTGTTCCATTCCTTTCAGTATCTTAATGTAATACAAAATTGCTAAATCAAGCCCCATGTCTGTGACAGAACATAATTAATGAGAAAGCAGGAGCCAATTCAACACTCTTTATTGGGACCTAATTGGCTCAGGCAACAGAGTTGTCACTCAACAAGAGACTTCCTTTAAAGCAATTTTGTTCTTGGTTGTATTACAGAGCCTATTAAATTGTCCCCTCCTTGATCACACAAAGAAGTATCTGCATGCAATAATTAGCTTTTCCAAGGGGATTTTTTTTAACTCTTTCAATAATAGCACATTTTCAAGCACTGCTGGAGGAAACACAGCACAGGGATATGTGCAGCCTCTGGACTGAATAATTGTAATACATGCATTTTGGGAAAGCCTGTGAGGATTGCATCAAAGCTATGGCCAGGACATAATGGGGTGGCCTGATTTCAGAGAAGGCTGCAGGTCAAGCTGGGCACCTGAAATTGCACTCTGTGCAAACTGTTCAGCTAAAGGAGCAAGTGAGTGTAGAGGTATGGATTGTTTAACTGAGTGCTTGCTTTCTGACAAAATATTAAGTCACCATGAGGAATGAGAGGTCTTATTGCCCAGTGCCAGTACCTGCAGATTTTAGTACCGCCATGAGCAGCCATTTATTTTGAGTAAGAATCAAAGCCTGGGAGTCTTCTCTCAGTATTTATCCATCAGATTTCCCTGGACTTTGTGTCTTAATCAATAGATTATGAGAGAGTAAACTGGGAAGTCTGTTAGTTTAAAAAGAGATTTTTTTTTTTGGCCATCCGAAGAACAAATGTCACACCCTGGAGTTAAGTAATACATAAATTGTACCTAAGTACAAAGGAATTCTAGAACCTGGTTCTGTAACCTCCTAAAGCATAGATTTCTACAACTAGTCAAAAGACAACTCACTCAAACACAGAATACATCACTGATTGAAGTTCACTGATTTAACCAGCATCAAAAATGTTCAGAAATGTTCACTATGTCTGTAGCTAGAAAAATTTTGCATATTTTCCAGAAAATTTCAGCTGCAGTTATTAAGCCTCATAAGAACTTACTTGGAAGCCAGACAACAAAATGGCAGGGTCCTGAACCAGTTGAATGTCTTTGTGTTTATAAAGGCTTACCATAAGCTGAACTTCACATTTTCTGTTCAATTTGGAGTTAAAGATAGTATTGAAGGACGTGGCCCATGTTTTTTCTCAAAATTGTCACATAACATCCTGTATAACATGTTAATAGATATGTAAATTGCTGTATTAGCTGTTAGTCTTGGAGAAAGCTAAGTGTAAGAAATCAGTATTTTTGGGGTTTAGCAACCACTACATTTTAGTTCTTCCCTGTTATATCTCCCAAAGACTAGAATGGTGTGACTAATCATATAAATAAGAGTGTTATTATCACTTCTTATTTTCTTCAGGGCAAAAATTCCAGGGATTTCAAAGGGTATTACAAAAACAGAATCTAAAGAATGCAGGATGTTGTTTTATCCCCAAAAAAATGTGTGTTTAATGTTTAATGTTTTATCTGCAGTTATATTAAGCAATTGTGATGAACACAATTTGCACATTTTATGTAGCTTTTTAGTGGTAGTTCATTGACATCTGCTCTAATATGCAAACTACAACATAGCCATTGCTTCGAAGGCTCAGCTAGAAGAAAATATATAAATACATTACAAAACTCTTTTTAAAAAATTTTATAATGTGCAAGATGAAGTCTTAAATGCCAATGTTAATCAACAATGTTCTTTCGCAGGTGATTCATGAAGTCTCTGAAAGCATTTATTTTGAGTACAGTTTTATTAGCTTATTCTAGTAACAAGCAAAAATGATTACAAAGACTCACATAATCTAATTTTCTTTAATTAATCACATTCAATCAATATTATAAAAATAACATTGTGTGTTATGATTAATTCCGCATGGTATAGAATACTAATGGGCACTGAAGAATTAAAAAAATTACAGCATGGGCATCTACTGAGAAGAATTTGGCAAGTCAAATTAGAATGTTAAAAAATAAACATTTAAATTGAAATATTTTACCAAACAAATATTATGTGGAAAAATAGTCATGGAAAAGATATTTTGGGAATATATTCAAAACAGCACTGATTGAAATATTTTATCTAATGAAACAGTTCTCTGATGTTTAATTTTCATTCAAAAAGTACTTGAGCTCCTAAGTGAATTGCCAAGCTTCTGTAGTTTTGGGCATCATAACTGTATAACATGAGTTGGATGCCATGCTGTTTGAATATAACACAAGACCAAAAGGCTGTTTCTCATTTCAGAAAACCTTGGGATCCAGATATTAGTAACAGTCTCCTGACAACACATGGGCTGAAGTTAGATATCTCCGCATGTCTGTGCTTGAAAGGTCATTGTTACTGATGACATAAAAATGAGATTTAATCAAGAGAGAAATATGACATCATTTGGTTGTCAGTGTAACAGAACTAGAATGTGTCATTCCATGACTGGTGGTTATTGATACTTCAGCAACTGAAAAAAGACAATCCATATTAGTATTGTGTCTCTTTTTAATGCATAAGGACATTTTGCATCTACATTAGCTGACAGTGGCTAAGAATAGACAAGAATTAGATGTATGTTTTTGTGAATTATATAAACAAAGTTATTGTGATGCATAAAATACCATTGTTTAGGTCTGTAAGTTTTTCCTCCTTACATATGCGAGGACCTCACAACAGATGTCTCTGTAAGGACTGGTTTACACAGTGGCTTTGAACTGTTTCCTTGTTTTGATAAACAAAGCATTGTTGTAATTAGTAAATTGGGCAAAAAAGTCTGAGTCAGGACAGAAATCCTTCCATCATTTTTTGTGTCTAATATTATCCTGTAATAATACTCCACAATGTTACCCTAGGAAAATGATGACAAATTCCTTAGCATACAATTTTCCAGAATATTATGAAAATTACATCTTTTTCCATGTAAATGCTGTCTTTTTCTTCATCTAGTGCAAAAATATAATAATACTTGTTCTAGTATCTTAATCCCCTGTTGAATAATTTTACATAGGTCATTATATTTCAGAAACAAAAATATTGAACACTATAAGCAGTCTTGGATTTCCAGGCACTAACTCTGAGGGAGTCTGCAACCTCTGAATCTGTCATGTAACCAGACTTTTCTTCAGCACAAAGTATGATTAAAAGTAATAACACATGTCATACCACTGTGGCAATGCCAACACAGAGGATGCGTTTCTACAGAACAGATGGTACTTGCAATGCTAAGAAGTCTATTCTCTTCATTTTACCTCATTGTTGCTTGGCTTCTGTGCCTTCTCACACACGTCACACATTTGAAAGTGTGCACAATGTCCTCTTTCTAAAGGGCATGAGCATATGAACTCATATAAACAAGATCAGAATGCAGATTAATTTATCTGGAACAAAATTCAATATAGATTTAAAAACAATATTAGTGTTTTAGCAGCAGAACTGTATAGCTATTATTTTAACATCTAAGGAATGTATAATTTTGGAAAACTGGAAAAGGTATTACTCATTAAAAAAACCTAGCAGGAATCAGTTCACCTACCATGTTACAGATACTAGTGTGAAATATAGCAGTTTCAAGAAGTGCTGAGTAAACTACATTACAATTTAAGACTGAACATTATGAGGAATAATTTACAAAACAAAAGAGGTATGAGGCATGCAGAATTCTGTCTGACCTTCATCCAAAATTGATGCTCTTGTGAAAAAATAACGGGACAAAGTGATTGTAAGAGTTTTTAAAATATCATTCATAAATTGGCATATCTGGTATTTCAGTAACTGACAGTAAGATACCAAGGCAAGAAATTACACCAATAAGGAACCTAAAGAAAGAGCATTATATAATACATAATCAGTAAAATATCTTCAAGACCTTCAATTTCCTTTAGAGATGTAAAACCTCCCAGTTCATGTTAATGCAGATTTTGCAGATCACAAGCTGAGGAAGAAAGGCTTCAATGTGTACAGAAGGAAGATACTGTTCTGGGTTATGACTCAGTAAGTCTATGTCCTGCTCCAGCAGTTCTTCTGCTTGTTTATTTCTCAGCACAAGAAGTGACATTCAGTTCATGAGTATAATACTCTCAGATATCGTATGAAGAATCAGGAAGAGTCAGAACTACTTCAGTGAGCAAGCAGGAATGATCTGCTGTGTACACACCAAAACTAGTCTATTAAGGAATGAGTCTGTATATGGTGCAATAATAAAATGTGGTTTCTTTCTTGACCAGCAAGGGTGTGAATAATGGCTCTGAAAGGCAGTTTATGCATACTTTTGGCAGCCTGAAAATTACACAAATGACCTGAAAATAGGGCAAAATTAACTGCTATGATTTATCCGTGTGTTAACTGAAAAATACTGACAGCCTGCTTAATCCTCTTCTATGGCTGCCTGTGGGGTCCACTGTACTAAGAAATATGAGATATTCAGCCTGAGTAAGTCTTGGAAAAATGCTAACATATGTAGCATCTATATTTTAATGTCATCTGCAACATCATCCGAAATTTTTTCTGCAATCAGTCTTTTCTGCAATGTCTAGTCTAAAAAGACCTGTTATAATAAATTGGTCAGCCTGTTACATCTGCTTATCTTGATGTCTAGATAGATAATATTGTTAGTTATATGGTATATGATTGTGTTTTTACAATGGCTGGTACAGAGTAGTGACTCACAAATTATAAATTTTGTTTTCTTTTTTTTTTCTGCTAATTGACTGTTTTCTTTCTCTTTGATTCATATCCTGAGGAAGAAAACATCTTGTAAATCACTGACCTTTATTGTATTATGTCTGAAATTTAGGTAGGACACAAAAAGTAGGCAAAAATAAGTTATTTGTCTCTTTGTTATCTATGACTTAAGGTATCTTAAAATTTTTGAACTTTGCTTCTGTAGACAAAGCTTGCTAAGAGGATATGTAGCAATTTGTATGACTATTTCAAGGTAGAAGAATAACTTCTGCTTGTTAGTCTCAAGCCCTTGGATCATTCAAAGTTAAAGCAGCAGAAATCCTTGAGGCTTACTATGGTCTATCTCAGTATTGAACCTGCATATTACAAGTTATGATCCCTGTAAACAGAAGGTGCTTGGTCATGTTACCCCCAGTGTCTTTCTTACTGTGACATTCTAAACAGACTTTTGGGATATCTTGGCAAACTCTGTGCATTATTGGTGATCCCTTCCTGGTAGACGCTTCCTGTCAGCCCAAAAAAATTATTATAAAGAACATGAATAAAGAAAGCTTCTTCAAAAGCTGACATAGGCATTGACTGTGGATTAAAGTTCTTCACACAGCTCATCAGTGGAGAAGAAAATGACGTAAGCATTGTACTTCTTTCGACCTTTGGGTACATTTCTCATTTTGGCTAGGAATTCTATGTGAAAAGTATTTTATCATCTAAACAGTTTTTAAAATAACTATAAAAACAGTTCACCCTCAGACAACACATAAGGCTTTATTTGGGAAAGAGAATTAGTACGATAAAGCTGACAGTCACTCTTTATTCAGGAGAGATTCAGCAAGCTGTTACTACTTCTGTTTTGAACAAGAAACATTAAAAATTTGTTATTTCACTGAAATACAAGGTTGCTTAGACACTGAAGAGTAAGGAGTTTCTGTGGTGCTAAAATGAATGTGAGCATGTCTGTGTGTGAATCACCTAGGAAAAGACAAATAAAGTCAGAGAAACAATCAAGATGCCATAGAGACAAAAAAAATAAAGTGACCCTGAAAAAAGAATGGAAATGCCTCTGAGGAAAGGAATCCTGGGAAAATGCTGAGAAGTGTGAGAAGACAAATTGTCTCCAGCTATTTGATTCATGCTGTGTTCTTAGAAGGAGAATTTTGTGAATTCTTTGTAAATGAACATGGTCTATCAAATAATTTCTCTCCTCTAATGGAAATAGTTCAAAGCATTTCACTTGGTTATGTGTAATACCAAAGGGATGCAACTGCTATTAGATTCTGTATTGCACTTCCAGAAAAGCCACATGTGAAACTGTTTTGTGAAAAAGTTTGGGGGAGTAGAGCCTCACCTAATACCACCTATGTAGATATTTAAAAGGAATTTACATGATAAGACTCTGAAAATTTCAATGCTCACCATATGATATTTGTGTATGAAGATTTCAAAAAGGGTGTGTAAATTTCCAGGCCAAACCCTCAAATAGTTGTGGGTTGAGGAGCCGTTGTGACAATAATTCATGTGACACAAAGAAAAATGTTAGCAAATGGTATTTCCTATAATTTCTGATTGATTTTTAGGAATAACCCCTCTGATTTATATTTTTAAAAGGTTTAAACTGCCTTAGAATTTCCACTACATTTTATCACTTCTCAAGAGAAGAGGAAGAAATAAATTGATTTATAGAAAACAAATTTAAAAAAGAATCCAACCGCAGCAATAGTTTAATTTATATGGGACAGTGATCCCCAGACAGCCATCATGATATATACAGAAATGTATTTTATTATTCTGTATATGTTACTGAGATTTATTAAGGTGACATATTTTTGTATTTATTTTTTAAAATTATGCTTTTTTATTAAAATTAATTACATCTACTGCACTATTAAATATGGAACATAGACCATGATATAATGCCATACAGCTAGACTATTTTAGGTTATTGGATGTAGTTGGCAATGTAGCACATGGAATTTATGAAATAGCAAAGTTGAACTGTATGTTTCAGGATCCTGTCTACCAACTTTTCATCCCATTCTCTGTGCTGACTGTTGAACAAAGAAAATTATCTTCAACATTTTTGTAAAATCGAGGCTCTTTATTAAACACTATTGCGCGTGTGTGTGAATTAACTTGCTTTTGAATACTGAAAATTCTTGAAATCAAGTCTTAAGATAGAGAGGAAAACTGAAGAACCTTAGTCTAGGACTTGAAACTGCTGTAATAACAGTACCAAGAATTCCAAACACTGTTCATTAGAGAGGGATTGAGAGATGTTTATAGTTTAGATAAAATAAGATCATATAATTAGTAGACTAATGAATCTAATGTAGATGTGACACACATATTATCAATGTCAAATACATAAAGTCTTGCAAATAATTAAGCAATTTTAGTAGTCCATTTTGCTAATGCAAGGCTAAAACATTTCCAAGTTTATTCAAGAAGCAGCCAAAACAATTAAATATTTTTTCAAATGTTATGTCCTTCACATTTTTTCTGTCCTAGCATTTGTGATAACTGGAACTGAAAACTGCTGATTTCTTGGTATCTTAGAGTATTATTACAAAGGAGAACATGACTGTGTGATGACTAAGAAAAATTGTCATTTGATCAGGCAAAACTCTATATAAAGGAAAGAAACATAAAATTTTTGTGATTATACTGGATAGCCTATTCTTAAGTGTCTCAGTATAAATCAGGGTATTAAAATACTAAAATATTTTTAATGCGTAGTTATATTGACAAGTGTTATTTAAGCAGACATTAGAACAAAAAATAATTCAGAAAATTAACAAGGAATATGAAATATGTCCATATAAAATTGGTGATGAAGAAATCCACAAAGCCATTGACTTCAGTTGCTCGTTAATTTCTTACTCTGTTTCAAATAGTGCTTCTATTATTTTATGCTGGCCACTCCTTTTATACACTAAGGTGTCTTTATCTTCAAACTGAATTAAGTTTAAGATTTTACAAATCTCACTGATAAGTAAAATTATTATGAAGATGTACTTCCAAATACCATTTAGGGACCCTGATGGCAAACACAGTGATCCAATGAACTATTATGGCATTACAACATTTGCCATTTCAAACTACATCAAGGTTTGCCATCTTTCTTAGTATGTATTAGTATTAGTATTAGTACTATTAGTCTCAAAGAATTGTAGTTTGCTATAGTGTCTTTTTATATATTTCTAGACTTTAAATTAGAATTTTCAAAGCATTAATTTTTGTGTACTTTCTCATTTGAATGCATTGCATTCACAGATATTTGAAAAAAGACACAAGCCCTTTTCAACAACTTATGTCAAAACCAGTATATGGCTGAGTAACTTTCAAATAAACGCTAGAACGACACATTTGTCAATGGCAGCTTCTAATATATTAGTTTAGTCTTTCTCATACTACTAATTTACACAGCCCTTATGACTTGAGACATGCAAATTAGCAGCCAAGAAAGAATGGAGATTAACTGCTGAGATCGCAAGTAATATCCTCTTAAAATTAATTAGTAGTTTGGCTTAACTTTATTTTTCAGTTCAAAAAAGTCAAGATAAAAATGTTTAATATCTTTTTTCAAGTGGAAGTCAATACTTGACATAATCAGCCGAATTTTCAGAAAATTCTGTTTTCCTCTGAAAATCAGATTGCTGTATTGTAATGCACTTCTATTGGGTCCTGATTGAATGGCAAATGAGCCATTTGAGCCATGAGCTTTTTGCCTCTTCCTTTTCCCCTTCGTGTTAGGATTGCTTTTTTGCTTACTAGGAACTTGTGTCTATTGTCCTATTGTTGCTACCAGTACCTGTTGTGCTCCTGATTGCATTTCAATGTATTTCCTACAATTAAGCATAGTGGCATTTCAGAATTTCTCTAAAATAAAAATTAAGGAGTAGACACTGTCTTTCAATTTTTACATTATCAGCTAAAGAAGGTTTCAAAATTAAAAACCAGAAAAATCCAACAATATGTCTTAATTTATAAAAATATTTCATATATACAAGTAAAAATTATGCAGTTTATGACTGTATGTATCCTGTCTGTATACAAATATGGAACAAGTTTCTTAAATAAAAATACCAAGAACATTTTAATGTAAACATGTGAGTTTTCAGCGAGGTTCATCAGCAATCTGTTATGACATAATAAGGGGAGTACTTCCATTGTTTTTTTTCACAGTGCAAGACAGAGTGCTCTGTGAAACCCTACCCTTTCTTCTGGAGAGCTTCCCATGAAAAAACAGACTCAAAAGTGCAGTATCCATACTACCTGAACTTTGAGAAAAGTATTTAATGCATTTCTGCCAGTCTGTAATAATGATACCACTTTCTAGGAAGCCTGCTGGGCTGAGCTGTAGGACTGAAAATGTGCTGTTTCTTATCTGGCCTACTCACCAGTATAGTTTTACATACATAATCACTTTCATCTTAAGATCTTTGCATCCAGAGAGCTTTTCTATAGTTAAAATAATTTCTGAAGTTCCATGTTATTTCCTGAACCTATTTTGTCTTTGAATCAGTCAAGTGCCTTATTCACATTTAATGGAGATTTTGCCAAACTGTACATCAAGGGCTACAATTCATGTTTACTTTTAAGAGCTGTTATGCAGACTTCTAAGCAAATTGCCCTGTGGAAAAAAATGAAAGCAAAAGATATGATACACGGTTTTATTGCAAAGATTTATTCCTTGAAGAAACAAGTAAAAACATAGATCTTGAACTGGAGCAATTCTGTTAGATGCTTGCTCTTACAGTATTAACATCATGTTGTGTGATGAGATCTTACTACTGAATCTTCCGTGGTTACTGCAGTTCAGTTTAGGAAACAGTAGCACAACTGCCTAATGTACTGTAAGACTTAGATCCATATGTAATTTTCATTTCTCTGAGGACAACACTGTGTAAACTTGGGTGAAATGACGTCAGTAAAGCCTTCTGTGAAGTACTTGGTGCTTAGAGAATTAAGAGAAAATTAGCTAATGATAGTGAAAGCTGAAGTCATTGAATAATCATAAAGTATTCAGAATAAAACTAGTGTTACAGTCTTAACTGTTTTATTTCTACATTTATGTATTATGAAATATTTTTATTGGAATCACTTTGAGGTATAACAGATTATTTTAGCTTTTGTGTAAGGTTATAGTATACTGTATATATGTATATATATATGTATGTATGTATATTTCTTCTTTCCATATAGCAGAGAATAAGTGGAAGTAATGGAGTTTACCTTGTTTCTTCTTTCTGATTGGCCTGGAACGGATGACATTAACCATCTTTTATTTATCAGATGACACTGCTTAAAAATCATGTCACTGATTGCATGCCATCACTGAGGAGAACAAAAAAAATCATATGGAAGAGTCAAAAAATAAAAAACATAGTAAAAATACTTCAATCAACCATCTACCATCATACTTTAATAGCATATTATTCTGTGTTATCTGGAAAAAGGTCCCATGAAGTAAACTGGCTACCACTTGACAAAAACATTTTCACCTTCTGATTGTGGAGGTTAGTCAAAGCTGCAAGAATAAATTGGCATGTGGGACTTATGCATGTGATAAACCGCTATTTTGTAACATGAAAAATGTTACATCATACAGATTTTCTAAGCACAATTCTCCACAGTATTAAGCAGAATTTCTGGACACTCCCAAAACTTAATGCAAACTTTCATGAAAAAACTTTCAAATTAGTTGATATATTTTCTTTTTGTTCTTTCTTTTGTGCTGCTTTTACAGACCATGAAATCATTTGTTGTGGGGTCTCTTTAAATACATGATTAAGTCCTCTTTTCTCATGTTTTACCAGCGTTACCAATGAATTCTGGAACAGTCCTGTAACAACAAATTTACTGGATCTGCAAGATGAATAGTAATAATATACAGAAAATGTCAGACTTCTTACAGACTTCCACTAAGTGGACAAAAACATTACAATTACAGGAGCTTTCATAAACTCAGCTATTTCAGCAGATAAGATTTTAAAAAAAATAAGTCTAGTTGATTCCTAATGTCGTTCCTACTACCACTCCACCTGAAAGGCACTGATCTCTGCTTTTTGGAGACTAGTGATGGCCCAAGAGAATGGCATGAAGCTGTTTCAGAGGAGGTATGGGTTGGATGCCAGCATAAGATTCTTTCCCCAGGGGGTGGTTGGGCACTAGAACAGGATCCCTGGGCAGTGGTCACAGCACCAGCCTGACAGAGCTCAAGAAGCATTTGGACAATGATCTCAGGCACAGGGTGTGACTCTTGGGGTGTCCTGTGCAGAGCCAGGATCTGGACTCGATGATCCTTTTGGGTCCCTTCCAACTCAGCATATTCCATGAGTCAGTGATTATATGAAAAACACAGGCAAAAACAAATGAAATCGGATGATTTACTAAAAGACATTGTAGAAGAGTACTTGTCATAGTTCCTATTCCAGGGAATTTCAGATTCTGATACCTGTTGTGTTTTGTAATACGGCACCTCAGTTTAAAAAGAAAAAAAAAAATAAATTTTTCATTTCTGAAACTGATTACTATAAAACACTGACATAGTAAGCTGAAAAATTCTTTCAACAATAAAAACTGAAGATTGTTCAATTAAGTGAGATGGATTTTCAAAGCATGCATTTTCGTTGAAAAAGTTCATACTATGCAGATAGAGATGAAGGTTAAAATCAAAATGTGGTAAATTTCAAAGTGGCTCTTCTGGAGTAGAAGACAGATCTTTCTCTGCCAAGGAAAATGTGCAGTAATCTATGCATCAGCTTTCACAGACCTTCCATCTCCATAAGAAAAGTTCTGCAGACACCAGTTCAAACTCTGACCTAAATTTTGAGGGAGCTGTAGTGAAATCCACCATCGAGTAATCCGTAGATTTCGAACAGTTTTTAAGAACAGTATATGGCCACCATGTACAGTACACAAATAGGCTCCAGTTTCTGGCTCTGTAATCTGAGCTATTGAAAAATTAGTCATATTGCTCAAGAAAAATAGGATCCATGCTCACAGTTTGAGAGGATGTCAGTAACAGCTTGTCTTGAATTTCAATGGTGTTTGGACAAAGCCTTAAACACTTTTCTGAAGAAAACACAAAAAAAATTTGTATACTTTATAAAATTTTCATTAAAATTCAAGCTGTCACTCAGTGACCCTAATCTTGAATTTAGCAATGTAAGTGTCTTATAGGGAAGTGTCAGCTAAAAAGAAATAAATGATCCAGTATAATAGAGCTATTTCTAACTCCTATGCTCTGATAAAATGTCATCTTTGTGATAACCAGTCATCTACATTACATCTACTATCAAGAGCTAGAATTAACATCTTGCTGGGAATATTTAAGCAAGTCTTCACTGACACAAAGGGAATAAGCAGGTCAGACATGCTTGATAATATTTACCCACATTTAAACATAAAGTTGGTTTAATATATTTATTATTGGGCATATTTCCTGTGAATATGAAGGTATTCAAGATGCACTGTATAAAAACTTCTTGGCACAGCTTATGAGAGGAACCTCATCATAAAGCCACTTCACAATCAACTAAACAAGATTTAGAAATCAGCAAGAACTTTTATCCTCCCCTTGTTGGGCTACAAGATTATAAAATCTTAAACTTGGTCATAAGGTAGGGAAAAATGCTTCTGAAAATTAAGCATACTGTAATTCTGACACGAAATATTAATCACAACTCAAGGAGATTATACTTCTTACTTAGCATTATGCAGGTATTGTTGCCCAAAGTTTGTGCACAGAACTGGAATTAGAAATTTGAATGAGAAATTTGAAAATTTTTTGAGATTATTTTGTCAGAAGATATCTACTTCCATAGAAATCATGGAGACTCAGAATTTCAGAATAACCCAAGTTGGAAGGTATCTCTGGAGGTCTTATATTCCAGCCTTCCATGCAAAACAGGGTCAGCTTTGCAGTCAGAGCCAAATTCTAAGGTAAATTTCCAGTTGAATTTTTTAATAGATGCAAGCATGGACATGCCAAAACTTCTCTGCCAACTTTGCATCCAATAATTCTGATGTGGCAGCTATCAGTCATTTGCATGGAAAGTAGCATTTAGTGATCTTACAAATGTTCACCTCCTCAGCTCGGGGAGTAGAAAGAAAAAAGAAAGACAGCTCTGACAATGGCTAGCTCTCTGTGGACATAAAATTATTTTTCTTACAAGTTACTCTTTTGGAATCTCCCCTGATACAGGAAATGTACCTTTAACAGTTACTGAAAACTCAAAATAGAAATGATGATTAAAAATGGGCAGCTGCTGCAGATTTTGAGCTGTGTCATATCAGAAATATGTTGGTAAATTTCTCTAAAGGGGATAGGAAATTAGATTATAGACTCTTTGAAATGCCCAAAATTTAATAGTCCAAATTATGTCTTTTAAAAAAAAATAAATAAAAAAATTCTATATTCTCTAGGCTTCAGATTATTTACCCCATGAAAATCAACCTAATATCAACATCAAATAGGGCTTTTGTCTCTTCACTATTCCCACCATAAAATGAACTATGGGAGCTTATCCCCCTGGGTAAAACAGATTTAACATAGGTGCTACCGTAATAAGCACTTCTTCTCATCACTTGTTAAAAAATTGAAAATTATTCAATACAAACACTTTGAAAAAGTCCACAGAAATGAAAGTTGTTCTTTCTTCAAATTTGATGCAAATGTAACTGTGGAAGATTCCTCCCCTTCTTACTGAAAATTAACAATTGTAAATTCATTCCTAAATAGATACCGCGATTTTCCTCTTCCGCCTCATATGACTGTTCCAAACTGTTCTTTTAGATCACACCTGTGTTGCAGTAATAATATAGATTGTATATATAATTTAAAATGGAATCTCTAATAAAATACATTTAAATATCTGCCTTTGCACTTTGCTTTCACTGTTCTACTGCATCTCTTTACAAGCACTTTACAGAAAACATTTAAAATCACATTGTACAAGTATTGTCAATCATGTAAATTATCTTTGGTTTCTATTTGAAAAATGTTGGTGGTGGACTCTGAGTCATTTTCTGTGTCATCAGTAGAGATAAAATTAAAGGGAATGAAGCAGAGTCACGAACAAAATTTAGCAAGAGCTATAAAGAAACAGGAACTACTGTTAGATGTACTGCAATATTAGAATGCAAAATATCCTATTATAATGCAGGTAATCAAGTCACACGAAACTGTAACCTTATAACTATAGTCAAAACTTAGAATCATGTGGATATATATATATATATATCTCAAAGACTGAATGTGGTTACTATTAAAGTCCAAAAGAGGAAGAGACTCCATTATATTTCTGATTATAATTTTTAAAATGAAAAATTGAAAAAAAATCAATTCCAAAAAAACATATTAGAGGAAAAGAAGGAAAACAAAGGTTGTTACTAACAAAACTTTGCAACAGAAAGCGTGAGCAAAATTTCCCTCTCTACATAGCTTTCAGAAATATGCAAGCAAAATTTATCCAGAGCAGGTTTGACGCATGAAAAAAACTATATATCTCCAACATATCTGTGCATATTTGCTCTAGATTGGTCACAGTTTTTACAGATGATGAAAAATTAGGAGGATCATCAAATAGCAGCTGGAAACCCAACAGTTTTACTTTCAACATATGCTTGTAAAGTGCCAGTAAATTTTAGAGGAAAAGACAAAACGTAATACTTTGGTTTTTTATCCTGTATAAAAGCCAAATTGGTTTAATAAACATTCATTGCTTCAAGAACAGGATTTAAAAATAAGGAAAATATATACACACACTACCCAAGAATAAACTAAAAAAATGCTACCCTAGATTTTTGATTGTGATATCAGTAATCCTGTCTATACTTTCCCCTGCAAATGGCAGGCTAAAACCCCCAAATTTTTTGCATTAATTTAAAGATTCTGTAGCATTTGAAAATTGACAGACTACAACTCATTTGAATTTTGGTGATTACAAATCAAAGCAATACACTGTTGTATTGACTAAGCTGATAAAAGAAGGGATAGAATCCCAGGATTCTATGAACCATTGCTAGACAGTTTCTGGGTACAGTGCCTGTGTGGCACTATAGTAAAGACTGAGGCTGGCTATATTTTACATAAGCCAATAAATGGATAGAAAATATTAAAGGGAATCTTGCTACCAAAATTATTCCATCTTGTAACTTTGAGAAAGGCACAACTCAGAAAAGGGTGTACTAGGAGAGAAGTCATCTTCAGAGAGAAAAGGCTAAGCAGTATTAGAACAAAAAGTAGTGGAGGAATTTAATGTGAAATCTGGTTCAATAACAGTAGCGTTTCAGTGCTCAAACATCTGTGGAAAGAATTTAAAAGAGTAGGATGTTAAATGGTTTGGGCTGAGAGGTCAAGTACCAAATGCTTGGCTTTCTAGAGTACTGCCAAGAAAATGCATTGCTTAGAACAATTACCAGGCTTGTCCTAGAACAGTGAGTTTATTAAAGGATTGAGTATATTGCCATAACTGAGATTTTAAAAGGATGCATAGACAGTAATTCCAAAATGGGTAAGATTACCAAAGAAATAATGATAGCTGTTCTTTCTCCTAAAGAGTATTTGGATTTAGAAATGCAATTGATTCTCAATAATGGTGTCAGTTCAGGAATGAATCCCTTACATTAGATCAAGGAAATCAATTGAGGCTTCAGAAATGTCCTTGCTTTTAATTTCAGACCACAGTATAACTAGTAAGATATTTTCATTGTCTCTCATCTCTACTGCTACTAAAAATTTTCTGGTGAAGTCAAGCCTTTAATTTAACTTTCATGACTCCATGATTAACATGCTTGTAATGATCTTACTCTTGTGCTAATAAAAGTAGAATAGCACATAATACTGGGAAGAATGAAGGTCATGGTAGAAGAACCTGGCATTCTTCACAAAGGGGGAACAAGAGATGATGTAGGTACCAACATCTTACTTTGAAACTAGATTCAAATTATTTCTAAGGTGAAAATGTTCTCATAATAATTCCAAAAGGTTCCTATCACAAACCCACTACTCAGCTGGCATGAGTTCTTGTTGACAAACCCAGGAACGACTAAACGGGATAGCACAACTATCCTAGCAAATCTGGTATTGCGAAGTATTGTCAGAATTGAGGAAGCCTGCCTACAACTGTCTCGTGACAATTCTCTTCAGTTTAATATCACAGTATCTAGCATGATTATCTAACCTAAAGAAAATCCCATATAACTTTGTAGCAGCACAACCCAAATGAGTAAAACTGAAAATATGCCAACCTGCTATTAATAACTGACAGACTTGGATAGTAACTGCTGTTAATAGTTTCTCAGATTGTTTTGGGAAGAAGACAGCATGTCACCAAGCTTCTAGGTAAGGCTAGTTTACAAGACAAGCTAAACAGAAGGCTTGTTCTGTAGAAGCAATACACAACACTGTCATTACAAAAGCTTCATGTTTGGCAGAACAGTCATTATCCTCTTTGATCCTGGGATCTGTAAGACCCTGCAATTTTCAGATAGCAATGGCACAAGATCAAGGTCAATAGTATTTTTTTTAAGATAACATTTTTTAACAAAAGGATAGAAGCACAGAAACTGCCAGGCAGCAGTTGCACATGTGGCATTCATGTTTTGTAATAATTTCAGTTTGAATCCTGCCAATATCACTTCATCTCAAGCCACTTGCTGGGACGCTGAGCACATCCATCCTCTCCTGTAGGCGTTATTTCTACCCAACAAAGAGACTGTGCTTGGCTCCAAAGACTGTTAGTCTTCAGTTTCATGTGCACAAAAACAATTCAAAATGTACTATGAATAGTGAATAGGAAAAAACAAACCCTTAGCTGTCAGTAGCAGGCACAGCATCATGGAGGGCCTCTCCATTAGTAGATAGCTGTCTTGTAAAAATAATTCTTGGCAGAAACAGGACTGGCAGCACGTTCAAGGAAGGAAATTTTCTAGAAAGATTTCATGATTTTCCAGAGATTATTCCAAGACTTTTTGACTAATCTCCAATCATTTTTGGTACTCTCATATCTTACAAAATTTCATAGACTTTCTATCAGTGGTACTATACATAAACAAATGTTTACAATCATAAATATTTATAAAACACAATAGAGTAGTTCTGAATAGGAAAACACACTGGATAAACCTAGCTTCTGTTCTAAAAAAAAATCCCCTGTGTATGTATAAAGAAATATGGATTTTAAGAAGAGTCTCCGATAAAAATGCAGTTACTTAAATAAGAGTAGGAGAATATTTTGGAAGATATCTTAACTGCTCTTATTTCTTCACATTTGTGTAGCACAGAGTTCATGCCTAATACTGCTGTAACTGATATTGCTGTAATACAATTGCGGAGGTTGCAGAACATTGTGTGTCATGGAAGATGTGGGGTTTCATGTACACAGATCACTCAAATGTTCAATCTTACACTGTGTGCATCAGATATCCTATTTTTTTCTGAGATCATGTGTAATTTAAGAATTGTTCTTAGCCTAAAGAGAGCAGTCTACATGTTCCCCATATCTAGGGACCAGCATGTGGTATGATACCCTTCTGGGAGCTCCCTGAGCACAGGATGAGGCACAGCCCCTGCAGCACCCTGAGTGCACTGTGACAAGTCTTGATGGCCCTGAGGAGAGTCCTCTGCCTCCTCCACCCAAACCCCCTCCCGTGGGCCCAGGGGCTCTGTTCAAACACAGGTGTTGTGGTGGGACCTCCAATATGCCTCTGAAACTACAGAAAACAAACAACAGGTTAAAAAGTGCAATTTCAGCATTCTGGGGATTCTTTGATTTTTAAGAACCACCACATAGCACCTGCTCCTTCTAATAAGTGTAATGAACTGGAGAAGCAGGTTGTACTCCCCAGAGACAAAATATTCATTTGTCTGATGTGAAGCTTAACATAGATTCTGAAGAAAGATTTCTCTCTCTTAAAAAAACAGCATGAAGGGGGCAATGTCCCTCAATTTTAAAAGAAGCTTGTCTTTAGCTTTATTACATGTATTTCACCATATTCCTGGGAAACCTGCCCCTTAAGTGACACACATCATGTATTTTCCAGAATGTATGGTGTGTGTCAGTTTAGGGACAGGCTGTACACCGAGGCATTAAAAGAAATCACTTCAAGACTTATTATTGCGCCTTTGTTTGTGCTCAAGATTTGGTAAATTGAGAAGACAACCATGACTTCCTATGAGCTACATCAGCAACAGGTGTCCTAAGTATGGCACTCTTTGTACAATCTGTATACAAAAGACTGAGATAGCTTTCAGCACTGTAGAAAGGAAAAGGTTATACATTTGTTTAAATTTATTCTCAGGTCCACAAATAATACATTGTCAGCACACACTTCATCAACATGCATATCCTTCTACAGAAGAAATCCTTCCAGGGACATTTTGACAAAATGTATCTTGCTGAAGGATTACAGTCAAAAACCTGATATCGCTTTTTTGCTCAGTGGTACAATGCAATATGCTCAATACAATAATGGGCCATTATCTCTTGTTTTCTAAAAGATACCTTGAACTGCAGATAGAAACTTACATCTCATTATTGCCTTTGCTATGTTAATGTAAAAATCCAAAACACTGCTGCCTCTGCTGGAAGGTGGATTTTTCATTTTAGGATTTTACAATTTGTAAAGCACTCTTAAAAGCCAAACCTTTTTTTTTATTTAAAGGGGCTCTACTGGCATGGTTGCCAGATTATACCTAAGCTTCTACCAATGAAAGCACGCATATCTTATATCCAAATACTGTACACTTGCATCCAGTTACACTGAACTTCCTTCCAGATTTTAAGTTTCTTCCCATGCCTCTGATTAACCAAATTGCTGAGTAGTTAACAGTGAACTGAACTGCTCCAGCAATAATTTTACCTCTAGTATTTTACTTCTAGTCCAAGATAAAACTTGTGTACAAGAGGATCTTTAAATGAAGGGGTTAATGAGGAATGTATGTCAAATCCAAAAATCACTCAGCCAATAATTCTGTGACATTGGTTTGGGTATTTATTCTATTGTGTTTACTCAATTCCTTTGGCATGCAAAACAGGAAATCAAAATGACTCATCTACATAGAGTACCAGAGTGAAACTCATGAAGTTTCTTTTTTTTACAGCATATAGGGTGTGAGCTTTCCTGCAGCTATCATGATTGAGAACCTTTCTTACTCCATTTTTGTTAGAAATTAGACGGTGTAGTTATCAGATGGTGATTACATAAAAAAACCCCTTAATATATTAGCCCTCCTTTTAAATTGGCATAAGCCATTGCTCTGGGTTAAGCTGGCATACTGATGCATAAATTATAAGGAAGAAGACTTATATATAGCCAATCCTATCTGTAAGTACTGAATTTGATTCCTCTGTTAAGAATATCTGAGTCACTCAAGTAGACGTATTTGATGGGCATGTGATCTAATTGTGTTACTGCTAAACCTCAAACAGTTGCTATTAGAAGCAAATTAGCAAGAGACCTTTGGATAATTCTACCACTCAAATCAAAGCCTCAGTCAATTAACCATCTTAATAAATAACAGTTCCCTAAAATGAGACCGGAAAAAGAGACTAAATAAATATGCAAAAACCCTATAAGGTGAAAAATTTAACAATTTTCCAAAGGTCAGGAAGGAAGCCAGGATCTAAATTAGATTACAGGTTTGATTTTTCTACTCTTTTACCTTTATTCAATCATGTTAAAACCAAAATAAGGTTTTTTCATTGTGATCACAGGCCATATCTTTGTAAAGAATTCAGTTCAGCTGCATGTCATGAGAGTCAGGAGGGTAGCTTAGAGCAAACAGTTTCCTCAGAAGTAATCACCAAGTAACTGGAGGCTTTTGGCTTTTTGTGGCCCTTTAGCTGTCTTGACTGTCATAAAATGAGAATTGGTGCTCTGAACAGGAACAGTTTCCTTCTCCACAGCATTAGTGCTTCTCGTTGCAGAGAATGCACATTATCACATCCATGCATATGTAGTAATCTCTATCCCTTGCTTTGATTTTGCCTATGTTGTCCCAGCAATTTGCATCGTGTAATTTGCTGTGGGTCCTGAAGTCAGCCCAGCCAACAGGTTGTTAAAGGAGCAAACCAACTATATATTCCATTGCTCTAGAGTGTGTCTAAGCAAGACTCATGTCTAAGCATAATTCTAAGCAAGTCTTTTGGGAAATATGATGCTGCATATAAATATTCTTATACTAAATTTTAGTTTATTTATATTTGTAAAAAAAAATAAATTAGAGATGAGGAAAAATATGCCTTGTGCAAGTGATAGAATTGATGATGCTGTATGGTACATGTTCTCATGATTTGGAATTGAATCCATATGAAGCTCCCTCATATGCAGAGAAGAAACAACACTTAGCCCAGTGTTGCTGCTGAATAATGCATTTCATACTTGCATTTTAAAAATCTACATTTAAAATCCTGACTTGGCTGACAAAAAATGCCCAGCATAGAGTGACTCCATTTCAGCAAAAGAGAGCTTCATAAGTACAGACTAAATAGGGGGAATTTGTCATAAATCACTACACATATGGCTACTGACACTGTCAATTTATAGGAATTAACTCACCTGATAACCTAATTCTGCTTCTGTTAAAGACAACGATAAACTCCTTCTGTCTAACATAGAAACAGAACTGAACTTGTAATATGCTGAGGAACTGATAGCTCTATACTCTACAAATTAAAATGCTGAACCCCATTTCTTCTTAACTGAACATACTTTAACTGTGATTAGATGAATTGAAATAAATAAAAATATTTTTTACAAAATAGTCACAAACTTAGTGGTCTTGTCATTTGAATATATATTTGTGTACCCTCATTTATCACACATAAATGCTCAGTCTTTAGTCATAACAGTTTTTCTGCATATGTAGAATATTATTCATAATGCATGTTTCATTCATATTACAACATAAACAAGATATATATAAAATAATTAAATTAATTTCAAGTTCCAGTTTAATATACTTTTGTTACAGCTGGTTTATATCTATAAAGAGCTACCGATTAAAAAGTATTGAGTAGATTCTATAAAAAGAAGTTAAATTTATTATGTTTAGTATTACACATTATACAGTTCCTTTATTTTTTTGCTCACTTGATCATGCTGTGAAAAATTCATGAATATTTAGCTATTAAATGAAATGCAAAATTTTCATTACCATTTTATTGAAAACTTGACATCTTAAAATACCATACATACCATTAGTATTCTAGTGCATTGTCACCTTATTGAAAAATGCTGCTAAAAAACAATACCACCATTCAAAGAAAAAAAAATTGTCCGCCCAAGGCTATTAACTATAGTTCTACACATACATTAGTGACAAATAAGTGAAGCAGCCAATGCTCACAAAAGATGTCACTAAAATGCTAGGAAACAACTGTAACCATAGAAACCATCTCACACTGCAATCTGAACATCTTTTGTCAGTGTTTGACTAGAAATGAGATGCTTAAAATCATTAGGCTATCAAAAAATCTGAAGTCTCTTCATTGAAATTTACATATTTAAATATTTTGAAACCTGCAAAAACTTCAACATGATACTTTCATAAAATATTGTTTCAGCTCTTAGTCCTCAACTATCACTTTTGATATAATAACAAGGATTATAGAGCAAATTGCTCCCTCCCCCAAAGTCTCCCCCACCAGACCCTATCTTTACTGCATATACCATAGAAGAAGACAGCCTTGGCATTTAAGAAACCCCAAAACAAACCACCAAGAAAAACTGAGATGAGAAGTAAAGACAATTTACCCAACTATCCTTAAAAAAAAATATTCATAGGCATGGCATTCACTATCTCTGCCTACTTCTTCGATATTTTTAAAAATACCTTCATAGACACCCCCTACTAACAGGATTAGAGATATTGCATAACCTTCATGACTTTATGCACAAAATTTTCTACAATCAACAAAATATTTGAATGAGAAATTTTTTCATCTGACTTTCAAAAGTTTGAGAACTTTTGAAGATTAAATATCTCTCCATTAGGCTAATGGCTTATAATTAACTAATGAAAATGGCCTATACAAACTGGCCTATAGAATAATAAAAATGGCTGTACAGCCCAGCCTTTCTGTACAGTGACTGATCCTGTTATGTCAGGCTGGGGGGATGTAGGAAGGCAGCCTTAGTTCATCTTGCAGTCGGAATTGGTGTTGCAGTAAATCTGTGATAGTCTAAAAATCCACTGTGGAGAAACAAAACAGGAGCATAAATGGTGATTAGTCCTTTAATCCAACAAATTTCAGTGGACAGCTAATAATGGACATGCTACAGTTTGCAATGAAGTCTTGCAGATATTTAAGAGAAAAAAAATTTCCAATTGCGTATGTTCATTAATTTACCATTTAAGAACTATGAAATTTTGGAGATTACAGAGTGAAAATAATAAATGGAAAATCGAAGGATTGAAATAACTTGTGCATTTTCCTTCCTTTATCTTTTCAATAGGTCCTTATAACTTTCAATAGGTCCCAGGTTCATATGGGCAGTACTACTTAACCAAGTCTCTGTTATGTAATGGCGTTGCTCAATTTCTGTGTTTTTCATGCCTTTAAGCAAATTTCAATGGCCTTATTAAAAGGCTTTGAGCTGGTCCTTTAAAGCACCGTTTGCCAATGGATTGTGATTTAACTCATGTGAAGGAATGTGGAGAATTTCAAATTCCGCCTCTTCTCACCACCCCCATACTTTGGTGGTGGAAAAGGTCGGATTTCAAGGTCATCAATCTCATGCTTTCACAAGTACTTCAAGACACATTAGAACTGGCAAGAATGTCTTTCTTCTGGTTGGCAAACAAAGGTAGAACAATTTGCAAACTAGGAATCTGCTATTTTTATCAGTAAAGTAGATTGCAAGTGAAAAAAGGCAAACAAGGAAGAAATGAGGAAAGACATTTATACAATTCTTTACAAAGTGTTTTTATTGTGTGTGTTTTACCAATAAGCTTCACAGAATTAAACAGACAAGAACTGATATGTCTTTAATGCCATCTAACTAATTCTGTAGTTAGTAATTGATTGACTTAACACATACTTCAGGAGGTCATATAGACATAGATATTATGCTGTAGAAGTTAAAAGAAATAACAGTAATAGAAAAAGCAAGGTGATATTTTCTAGAGGGTATATCATATACATAAGTACAAAGGTAAAAAAAATTTTAATAGGTTTTCTGAAATAGAATGGCTCATGGTACTTAAATGATGATGAAGTAATCCTTTTGGGATGAAGCACTGTGTGCAACTACCAAATCAATTTCATCTGAAGTCATAAAGAGTTTTAATTTCTGAACCCAAACTTGTCCTGCATCATGTTTACATATATATTTAAAGTGTATATTAATACTAGTCTGTTTCTTGTAGTTCATTGTCTTCTTACCACACGAAGATGTTGTAAGGGTAATGCCTTGCAGAAGACAGAGGAAAAATTATGAACAAGTATCACAACTGTTCTTATAGTTCTAGTAGTCTTTACTGGTTCTGGTATTCTGATGGTGAAAGAATTAGTATCTTGATTTTACTAAATCACATTCAAAATTGCTTCTTTGGATGCCTGATTCATTTGTCAAAAATGTTTTTCTACTTCATATGTTTTACAGAAAGATTCTATAAATAGGAACCATTTGACTTATCCTCATTAATAGGTCTTGGTTTAGTTTTATCAATATATGAGGATAAAGCACACATCATAAGAAAATAACCTATGTCACTATATAAATGTATAGATAATATAAATATATTTTATTAATGAAGTCATCAATTTCTGCAATGCTGACAAGAAAATGGACAATTTATCACTTTCAAAACCCTTAACATTACAGGGGTATCAATACATCCAAAACTGAAAGTTAGCTAGTTTTACATCCAGTGATTGTGGCATCTGTATTAATTCTGTTTTTTAACTAACTTTTCTTTTTTAAGGAAAACTTAAAGTTTTTCTGCCCTGAAAAAAGTTGACACAAAATTATGGAAGAGCAGCTCTGTTCCAACGGCAGAAGAGGGTCTTGGTCTGATTTACAGACATATAATGTTACTTACAGTCATATCTGATAGAAATTCCAAGGAAAATATATTTAAACAATCACTATACTTATCAGGACTTTCCTATGTCTAACTGAAAGGTATTTATTGATTATACTAATTTGATTATACTAATTTGTTTTACTAAGGAGAACAATTTTAAAAACTGAAACTGTGACGTGTGAAATAAATAAATTGTGCTTCTTTTTTGACTCACCTTGAATCATACTTTGTCACCTATTTTTCATCAAACTGAATTCCATAATCAGTCAATCATTCAAGGAAGAGGTATTAGCTGTGGGCTTCTTTTCCTTAAATATCTGTGTATCAGCACTCAAGTATTTTTCCATAGTATAAGGTTGTAAATAATCTTCAGTGTCGCTAGGCCCTACAACTCCCTTATTCAACTGCAAAGTGCAACCGTATACTATCCTCTCACAGTTTTGAATTATTATACATTTTTGGTGTATTAGTGTAGTGTAGTGTCACCTTTGCTGATGTGATAAGTGCTGTGGATTCCTATTTGTTTTAAGGTACAATCTAATAATTTGTTTGCAAATTTACTCAATAATTATTACCCAATAACAAGACATTCAACCATTGACTTTGGTTAGATGCCTTTGTTCTTTCTTCTGGCAGAAATGAAAATCTGCTGAGTTAACATGATGTGGCTCGATGTTGTGGGTTGACCTTGGCTGTACACCAGATGCTCACCAAGCCTCTCTACCATTCTGCTTTCTCAGCTAGACAGGGGAGATAAAGGTGGAAGACATCTCATAAGTTAAGTAGTTTAGTAAAACAAAAGCTAAAGGCTGCATTTTCACAAAGAAAAGAAATCCTCTACTTTCCATTGAGAAGTGCTGTTTGGCCACTTCCCAGGAAACAGGGCTTCAGGCTGTGTAGTGGTTGCTCTGGAACGTTAACACTGCAAATAACAAATGCCCCTTGCTTCTCCTTCTTTTCTTAGCTTTTATATTTGAGCTGGCATCATGTGGTTTGGAATATCCCTTTGGTTAACTTGGTCAGCTGGCCTGGTTGTATCCTCACTGAGGGTCTTGCCCACCCCCAGCCTACTGGTGAGGGGCAGAATTGCAGAGAGGCAGTATTGATGCTGTGCCAGGGTAGTAGCTAAAACATTGTTTTATTATCAACATTTTTCTTACTACCAATGCAAAGTACAGCATGTAAGGGCTGCTGTGAGGAAAATTAACTGGACTCTAGGACAAGTCCAGGGTCACTAACTTTCAGTAAAGATAATCTGCTATTGCTGTTGTCAGATATAGAATACTGTTCCAGATGGCCAGTCTTACTAGTTAGACTTACTAGTCCAGCCTGAGCAGGGTGTGTCTTGGTTATGTCTTGATGAATTGGAGGCCTCCTGTCTTGGTTCACAAGGCTCATTTCAAAGTCCATTTATTTATTTATTCATTCAAGTTTGGCTAAAACAGATTGAAGACTGTCATGTGCTTATTGGATTCAATTATGCATTTGTAATGCATTATTTACTTCATTTATACTCTTGAATATTCAGTAATCTAAATGATAATTCAGTTCTTTCAGCAACTGATCAATGACATCGTCTCATAACAGTAAATTCTGTATATCCACTGCTGTCAAATAATATGTGGATTTCTATTCATATAAATATTTCATATTTCAAGATTCTCTGGCAAAACATAACAACAGATTTTTTTCAATAAAATTGATGCTAGCATACCTAATATTTTAATATAAAGAGGTAATATTCATAGGTCAGATACTTAATTTTATTTCTTTTTTCATAGCTTTGATTTGAAAAAATAAATTAGATCATAAATTCATTCTATCTCAATGCTTTTATGTTTATATTTGCAATAAATAAGTATTTCACATATTTCTGTATTAATATGAAATGAAACACTTTATGTAAAGATTAATGCTATCTTAATAATTATGTATACAGTAGCACTTCAAATTTGTGCATGCTCCTAATTGTTTGATGTTTTGGACTTCAAACTTCATATGCTCTTGTATAATTAAATTACAACATTATCATATGCCTGACAACTACACTGACCTGAAAGAGTATTTTCCAGCCTTTGTGGGTGGGCCTGTCTTGACATTCACAATCCTGAGCCACACTTGTAGACACAGTTGATAGTAAACCGGAAGAACACATACACCCCTCATTTTCTGAGATAGGAAACTTATAGGAATGCTGTCTGATGTACCATAAAGGTTGCTGCAGTTTCTCTGCATGTCAATCTTTTTAATTGCTACTATTTTTCTGCTCTACCACAATCACACTAAAATATTTTTTGTTTGTTTAGGAGAGAATGTTATTATCCAGACACCAAACATTTCAGACATGTATTGTTATTTCCAAAGTAAGGAGAGAAGACTTTAGGTAAAATCTCAATCCAGTCAAGATTAGTATAAAAGTGCCCCACTTTCCCTTATCAGGCATATCTGTTTCATATCAATCAGTTGAATCAATATTTCTTGTATCTGTTAAACAGACTTTTGGTGTTAAAGTTATTAACTGTATTTCCACTTCATACTTTGGTTTCATAAATGCTTAAGCCAAAAAAACTGTTACAGAATATAACAATAATGTCTCTGCCAAGACAAATCTGGTCTTTAGAAAATGAAACCCAAACCTGACCTTTAATAACACATGATGAATGAATGTAGCTAAAGATACAGATCAAATCATGCACATAGCTAGACATTAGTCTGTGTAGAAATAACCTATATTGCAAGTAAACAGACGCCACACAGTTATGAAAAAGCAAATTCCCATTTTTACCAAGCCATTCTTGAAACACACACATCAACCACAAGTTGCAGAAAGGTGACTGATTGTAGTAGGTGATGAAGTAGGGAGCTACACTGAATATCCGCCTTTCAAGCCTTCTCATATTTAGTACTTTTTATTGTTGACACCCAACAGATGAGTTAAGCAAACTCAAAATCATACTCTTATCCTTTATTTAAAAAATCAATCTAATTTTTAGGGTGAAGGAAAATATAAGATTTAAATATTTTTATAGTTTTTCTATGCCACTATTAGTGCAGTATCTTCACACACAATTAAAAAAAGCTATTCCTAATGACTTCATTTAACCATAGGCATTCCCTGACTATCTTAAGAGTGGCAATTTCTGATTTGAAACCCAAAGTGTTTGTAAATATCCATTATTAATACCTTCACAGTCTATCAAGTAAGTTTACACCAAGCATTTTGCTCCTTGACTACAT
The DNA here is from genome assembly GCF_971803275.1 of Cyanistes caeruleus. NCBI lineage: Eukaryota > Metazoa > Chordata > Aves > Passeriformes > Paridae > Cyanistes > Cyanistes caeruleus. The sequence continues at coordinate 41,585,240 of NC_141706.1, read as the reverse complement.
GTACTGGTGCTAATGCTAAATAGGTTAAAATATTTATATAATACTTCATTATTAACAGTCTTTTTTCAAGACAATTACATCAGCAAATTTTGTTATTCATGCTTGTACAGAGACTGAACTTTCACAATGGATCATCAGACAGCCTGCTAGGTTATCTTAGTGGCTAATGTGGTGGAATCAAACTAGAAAGTAATGAAGTGGCATTGCAGGGCTCAGCAGTATATCATATGCCTTACGTATAGAAAATGTCTATCATTTCATTGTTAATGACATAGGATTGCATTCAGATATAGATATTACATTCAGGTATAGATATTACATTCAGTACACCACTGGGTAGACAAAGATATTTCATAGAATTCATAAATAATAATCTTATTTCGGTTTCAGCTGTTGTTTATTGTCAAGCTCACACTAATGGATTCAAAGCTTGACAAATATAAGGAAAAATACTGAAACACAAGAGTATTATCTGAGATTTTCACTGAAAGTTATTTTCACTGAATTTTTTTTGATTACATACAATGAGCTAAACAAATTTGATCTCGAAGGAATTTGATATTTCAGTGGCAGATTGCTATCTCTTCCAAACATCATAAAGAGCAACCTGTTTCACATTAGATATCAATATGCTTTCACTTCTGTAGTAAATCAGGAGCAGGCCTATGTATAATCTCTAATCTAGAGTAGATTTAATTTTCTACACACATGGCTAGTGTGGGGCTAGGTTTTGGATTTGCACTGAACACAGAGCTTATAATATAAAGATGTTTTTATTATTGCTGAATTTACACAGGGCCGAGGCCTTTTCTGCTTTTATTGTTCCTGTTGCCACACTAGCAGGGACCCTGGGGGTATGTGGGAGCCTGAGAGGGGACACAGACAGGAGAAGTGACCCCAAATGACCAAATGGATAGTCCAGACCATGTGACATCATGCTCAGTACATAAGGTGAGGGAAGAAGCAGGAATGGGAGGACATTTGCAGTGATGGTGTTTGTCTTCCCAGGTCACCATTAATGTGATGGGACCCTGTTCTCCCAGAGATGGCTGAACACCTGCCTGCCCATGTGAAGCACTGAATTAAGTCCTTGTTTTGCTTTGCTTGTGTGTGCAGCTTTTGTTTCCCCTGTTAAACTGTCTTTATCTCAGCCCATGAATTTTCCAGGTTTAACCCTTCGGATTTTCTCCCCAGTTCCACTGCTGAGGGAGTGAGCGAGCAGCTGCCTGGGGCTTGGTTCTTGGCAGGGTTAAATCACCAATTCAGGACCTGAGTCTGGCACTCTCATGTAATCACCCATATTATTTAACTGTTTGCTGTGGTTTTGGCCTGGATCAGCTGGCATTCAGTTTGCCAGGAGCAAGCATGGTGTTCAATTTAGGCAGAGAATATTTGGTGAAGATTTTAGCCAGTGGCCTAGATAGAAAACTGCTGTCTTTGATGTGGTGTGTTCTGAGTAGGTATAAAAGGCCCTGTGTCACCAACGAAACCAAACCAAACCAACGTGACTGATTAATCTATTTGCGAAGGTTTAAGTGTTACAGTGATTGGGGACCTCAAGATACGAGTGATCTTTTGTGCTTCTGGGTGTTCAGCAGAATATTTGGAATTTAGATTATTTAAAGCTGATGAAGTAATGAGTGGAGATGAAGAAATGAGTGGGAGATGGAGCAATGTTCTTAAATGTTGGAGCTGCTGTTTAAATATATTTGGGGAATCTCATCCTAAATGCTTTTACTATAAGCATAATCTGAAGGGCCCCATGGCTGAATGCCAGGAAGTTCTTGGAATGGTATTTTCAGAAGCAGTGAGGCATAATGACAAATAGACCACTGCAAATGTATTTTCAGCATCTGATAGAGACCTTCAAATTACACCACAAGTATACTTGAATTCATTATCTTTTTATGAGTGCTCTGGATCCAGCCCTCCTGCTACCAGTTTAAAAAGCAGTTTCTCAAACTGAAATCGAATTCCATCATTAGGGGACAGATTGTTCTAACAAGCTGGATTAGAGCAGCATCAGCATGAATTTCAAAAACTTGCATGGAGCTATAAATATAATGTGCAATATTTTTGCAATATCTAATGTGTTTTGGTCTAATGTTGAACATGCCCCATTGTTAAAACCAGCTGTGTTCTTTCACTTTTCATTCCTATAAAGCTATGATAAAGGCTGTCAAAGCAAACCCTGCAGCACCAGCCTTTCTTGATAAAAGTTCTGTGTACACAGTACACAGTAATCTCAAGATGGAACTTTGTTTCAAACCAGAACAAAATCTTCAGCTAATTATAAGTGAACTATATTAAGCACAAAAGGCAATTTCAATTTATACTGAACAAAGTTGCATTTTACTCTTTCAAAATGCATTTGTCGAGGTTTCTGGAATTAATTGAAAATTCATTTTGCTTAATTTTCTAAGGTTATTTCTTTTATTGCTTTAAAGTAGACTGTGTAATACTGTAACATCTAAATCCCCCCCAAAGAAGATTAGTGGGGCTTTTTCTTTGTGTTAATTTGTATTTAAAGCTTTAGAATAAGAAATGAATCATTCTTTTCATTCCTTACATCACATTAGTGCAGCAATCACTAAACTAACAGTCTTATTATGAACACATTCAAAGCACTTGGAGGAAAATTGCCAACAGAAGTTATACACAAAAATAGGTCTGCTGTTTAAACAGGAGAACATTAAAAATAAAACTGTGGTTTATAGGTGACTGGTTTAAGTAAAAAAAAATTATGTGCACTTCTATTTGTTTTGACTTTCCTGTATTTGGTATAAAGAGAACCTGTGGATTTTTATTTTTTTTTTTTAAATTCTGTTAGCTATTTTTTGGGCAGGCTTTCATGGAAATACCACAGAATTGGCTCTTCTCCTTTTCCTGAAAGATTTATGGCCAGTAGCTCTCACATCCCTTTGTAATACAGGATTTGGCTGGACCCAGGCAAAGACATAAGGGTTAAAATGTCTTACATATATTACCTTGGCTCTACATTGTCAAAGAACCTTTGAGTTTTTTTTTTTTTTTTTTGGTCTCAGAGATGTCAACAGTAATATCTATGAGCCAGAATTCAATTCACATTTTTGGTAGGATTGATCATGTCAACAAGAAGGACATTGTTAAGTCCTTACAGAAACTGTAGGTGGCATGTGGCTTTCTCCTTGAATGCAGAACTAATTTGCCAGTCACCCAGCATTGCATGAAGTGGCAGCAACCCAGTATGTGAGCAGGGTTTTCTACAAGCCTCTTGAGACTAGGACTGAGTTCTTTATATTCCCTGTTTACTGTGGGTAGGAGCTGCTTTAATCCAACAGCAAGCTTTCTGAAGCTCAAGGTGCAGGAGGCAATGTTGATGAGCAGCTCAAAGTTCCGGACATTTCCTCTTGCCTTTCAGATCAAAGGAAAATTTGTGAAGAAACATTTTGAAACCAAGTTAGGAAAAAAGCAAAAAGACTGGAGGAGCAAAGGAAATTTATTTTAAATGCATCACATCATCATTGCAGTTTCATCTGCCTACTCTGGGGTCTGCAATGCTTCTAAAAAAAATAGGCTTACTTTCAGTGAGGAACTGCTGAACAGAATTCAGAGGCTGGCAGAAGTGACTCAGAGACAGATCAAGTCTTCTCAGCAGTGGTAACTGATTTTAGTTCCCTAATGCTAAAGATAAAACTATCTCTGAGGCTATAAGATAGGACAAGAGGCATGGAGAGTAGTGATTTGTCTTTCTACTATTAAAGAACAACAGGAGCTGTTTAATTTTGATGATTACATCATATTCAGGGGCTAATAAACAGCCATATTGACATCATCTGAATATACAGGTAAGAGGCAGAGATCAATAGGCTGGTTTAGTACTTTCGTCAAACGTGAACCAAAATGTGGAAGCTGTTGTTTGAGCCAATGTGGTGTCCTAGGCAAATCTGAAATACCTAAACCTAGGTCTGGTTTGGCATTTCCAGTACACTGTTAAAAGGAAAGCTATCAATTGTGTGAGAAAAGAGAGGAGAGAAGTAAGAATCATGTAGAACCCAAGGCATGCAGGGACCATCTGCTCCCCTGCAAATGGTTACAGGTCTTCCTGTTGCTTAGTGGTTATTAGGCTTTAAAAAAATTCATATTGTGTATATAGCTAGAAGACAGACAAAAATATGTAATTGTTATCAAGGTACATTAGGAGAAAACTCTAGATCTGAGATGCATGGAACTCAGACCCAGAATGCAAATGAAACTTATGAACCTGTGGTTAACCTTATCATGGTGTACTGCAGACTTGCTAAGACGTGGCTGGCTGTGTGCCTGGTGAATTGTGTAGGAATCAATGCTGAAAACCAGACAGGACTTGTATTTCATTATAAAGCCATAAGGTGTTAGGAACCCTAATATACTCTTCCTGTTACAGAAGATTAGGACCACAGGAAAGTTTTTACTGTGTTCAAAAGTTATTAACCCAACATGCATGAGTCTTCTCCATTGCTTTGATGGTTAAAAACAGTCAGACCAATATAGGCTGATTTTTCTCCCCCTAGTAATTTACTATTTGGTAAATGTTGCAAGTGTTGCATACCAGTGGTATGTTATTAATTCTATTTGGTCATGATCAAGGTCTGGTCAGGTGTCTTATGAAGTGTCATATTTAGTCCTCTTCCTCCAGTTTCAGTGTGTAAAGTTACAGGTTCAGGGCTCAATGCTTTCCTGATCATGTTTTCATTTTCCATTTTTATTTGAATATTTCAATGGCATAGCACAATGCTGAAAGAGGCTGAGCCTGGCAAGCTGGCAGTCACAGGCAATTCAGACCTTGACAGATAGCTGTTTGTAGGCAAGCCTGAGACCAGCAAGTACAACATTTTTTCAGCTGTATTTCTGGCTATCAGACGTACATCAGGGAAAGGGGGATTTTTAACCTTCTTCCAGAATATGGAAAAAAGTAAAATCAGAGACTCGCTTGGGTGAATCCTGTCTTTGATAGATAGAAGATATAATCCTAGAGCCATGACCTTGGAAGCAGAATTAGAAAAATAGTAATTATTATTTTAAAGGTTCTTCTGTAAACCTTGTACCTGGCAAGGATACCTTCTAGGGCATTTTGTGACAGATGGTTTTGTCATCTTTACGATATCAGAATGATGAAGGTGATGAGGATGAGCCTGAGCAATGGTACTACTTCCTGTATTAATTGAAAGGGTTTTTATTTTGGCATTTAGGTTGAAGCAAGCAGGAAAACCAGAAAGTGCTCTCTGATACATCAGAAAGGGCATTTCTCATTTCTATAAGCATTTCCAAGCAGAGCAGTTTGTCTAGAGGTTCCCAAGGCAATAGCAAGCACAGACATTGCTGAGCAGGAGGATTTACTAAAATTCAATTTTGTATGTGACAACAACCAGAGAACCTTGTTGATCCTTCAGTCAACTAGAGCTTTGGTGGTTCTCATTTTGCACATCTGGTATGGCATGACAGCACAGCAGGGACTCTGTCCCACTTAGAGGATGATGGATTCAGTAAATTTTCACACAGGCAATGAGGACTCACTTAGGGAGGTAAGAGTTAATGAAGGAGAACCAGCATTTTTGTCAAAGATGTTGAAGGTATGTAAGTCTGATCTTTAGGTGTTCTAGACTCTTAAAAATGAGATTCACTTAATAAATTATAAAAAGAATTTAATATAAACAAAAGACAATTAGGAGACAAAAGAAATAAAGCAAAGGGTTAAAACGGCCAGGTGCCCTGGAGCCTTGCCAGGAACACACCTGGTATTTTGGGGAAATCTCTTTTATCCCCCCATGTTGTGAAGGCTTAATGCATATTCAAAGCGTCCCCTCCCTGGTTCCGCCTTCTTAGATCATGCTTTTGTACAATTTTTATTTTCTGCTGGTCAGTATTTATTTTTGCTGGTCATCATTATTCTTGCTGATGAGCATTATTTTGGAGTTTGGTTTCCTTTCTTTTGCACATGGTCACTTGTTGATAACAGTCCGGGCCCCTCATCCTTCCCCTGGGGGCAGCTGGTCTTCATATCTTCCTCTGATAACAGTTTGGGCTCTATTGTTCTCCTGATAACATCTTGGGCCCCACTGTCCTTGCCCTCTGGGGTTTCTTTGCCTTGTACCTAGGAAATCTTTTTAAACCTAAGACTTGTTAGCAAAAAGGTACATACATAGCTAAAAAGTATTTAATGTATAATATTCATCTGCGAAAGCCAATATCATAATACAAATTTATAACATAGACTCTGTACAGGTTGATGTCTCCACTCTTAGGGATGGCATACCATGTTACACACTTCATGGGAATGGCTGCATTCATCTTGTTGAGCAGCTTGATTCACCTAAGCAGTGATTGGATTGAACGGGAATTTTGGATACGTACCAGAACAAAATTAAAAAATTTCAGTTGAAACTGTCAAACTGAGGGAGGAAACATACTGGTAGATTTTTAAAGACCCTTGCTATTTAATTCAACTCTGCTAGCATTTATTAAAAATGTCTGAAAAAAAGTTGAAAGAAAAATATTTTTGTTGAATTCTTCACATTCTCTGATGTTGAAAGAAGGGTACATACTTTGGTTCTATTGAGAGGATGTTATAGTCTCTTCCTTATCCGTACAATAATATATTTAAAACAAAAAGTAGCCATGCTGATATCAATTTCACCCAGGAAAAAAGGCAGTTTGGGTTGCAGTTTGCAACACAAAGAGTTGGTCGTTAAATCTCAGCTCCATAAACCCCATGGTTCTACAAGTAATACAATGTATTAAAAACTCCAACTGACACTATATTTATCACTTGGTCCCTCCTTTTCATCTCCCCCCCACGCCCCCCCATTTTCCCCCAGGATTAATTTAAAAAACAAAACATGCATTATAAACATTTCAGGCTTTCTTAATGTAAAGCAATTTTTTGGCCCTAAATTTTTTTATTTTCTTTTTTGGCAAGTTCCTCCATAGTACACAGGTAGTAGACATGGCGTTGTGCAATTTTTGTGTATTTTGAAGGCACTCTGTGGAGTTTGTTCTCATTTAAAAGATTGTGAAGGGTATGTAGAACTGCATTTTAATTTTATTTGTGGATGATTTCTTAGGGAGTAGGACGTCTTAATGTGTTTAATGCAAAATTGATATCAATCCTTATGTGCTCCCCTCAATCCTTATGTGTAACACCTAAAATGGGCAAGACAATTTTCTGCATCTGGTAACATTTATCTGTATAGTCATCATGTATTTTTTAACTGTATGCTGCTTTATGGTTGACTTATTTTATGCCTTTTAAGTAATTTGTTTCATTTGTTTAATTTTTAAAATAAATTCAATTAAGGAGGTAGTTCCTGTCTTATTTTCAAAGGAAAAATATGAGACAGTTTAACAAAGGACATAATGTAAGGCTTGTGAAATCTTTGGATGCTATTTCTCTTTCCTTAAGTTCTGAGAAGCAAGTTTGTCTTTCTGCAATTGCACAGAACAGGACAAAGAGTTGAAATGCCATAGCAAAACCCTCATAGAAATGAGAGGGGACACATGCACACCCACACACACACACAGACACTCACACACATGAAATTACTCTTGTGATGCTCTTAGCAGTGAAATTGTTATTGGTAAAAATGTATCACTTTTCCAAAGCTCACATTAAGATCAACAATATTGCTTCTCAATATAGTACGGGTGAATTTTTCTGTCTCTGAAATCAAAAAGAATATTGAATTGCATGTGGCCATAGATGCTACTGAAAATGAACTGGAAAAGTTCCATTTAGAAAGGATGCCCTTCTTTGGATGCTGCATTTTTAAAATATTTGGAGATACATTTGACTACAGGTTGAGATCCACAACTCATTGGTATATGCTTAATTTTAAGGCCATGGATAATTTAATTCATTCTAATGGGATAATTCAAATATTTATTGAAGTTATTTGGTGAAATGGCAAAATTAAGAAATTGAACTATACTTGTGAGATAAAAGCACCTTTGCCAATCTTTTCTTTTTCTACTTTTGCTCTATCCCTAGTCTTAAGGTGTTCCAAGCTCAAAACACTGTTCATGGCTTCTTAAGGTTCTTAAGTATACTGAAAATGGGATATTATATTCCAAGTTCTTTACCTATTTTTTAAAAAAATCTAATTATATGAATTTTTTCTTCTTAAGGAAATTATTTCCATGAGGTTGAAAACGTATTCCTTTCTCCCAGGAAATAAGCATCATCTTTATCTCTGATGGCACTAGTATTGCCATCTTCTTTCACTTATATATTCTTTCACTGGAGAGAAAATACACATTTCATTTTCCTCTCCAGCTGTTTCACTTCTGTTCGTGTCTCGTTTGAATGTATAAGGAAAATATCATAACTGTAGCTTTCCATTACATGTAATCTAATTTGAGCCTGATGACACATTTTATTAAGACTTCTAGATGATTGCTTAGATCTTAAAAGACATTTATATTTTTATTTAATCTGTAGAAGTCATAAATGTTAATCATCAATTCTTATACCTAATCTTTAGCCTTGCTATGAAAAAAAATGTGTTCTTTAGATAAATTTTCCTTCAAATATTCCATTGCATCTTTCCAAAAGGTTATAAAAGAAGCGCTATGAAAACCAATAAAGCAAATAAATTTTATCTAAAATACATTTAAAACACTTGGGTTAGTTGTACCACTTTAAAATATGGAAGGTACAAGTTCACTAAGGGAGTTATAGTAAGATAAATAAGTAGTAGTAAAATTATGGTTCATGATTCAGTAAGATCCAGCTTAAAACTGGAGATGCAATTGTCCATCCAGGTGAGAAAGCTCGTGTTAAGAGCCACTTCATGGAACTAATGTGCACATAGAAATCTTTGACAAGAGGAGAAGCACACAAAACCAATCAGGTCCATGAAGAGCAAATAAAAAACAAGGAAAAAAAATCTGCCAGTCATACCACTTTGACAACAGATCTTTTAGCCTTTCATTGTCCCCATTTTTCATGAAAATCTGCTGTATTTCCAGATCTGTAATGAACGGCTAGTACATATATGCATATAGAACTAACTATTTCCACAGTGAGTCAAATATATCATGAATAGATCAAATCTACAGAACGTGCACAGTAAGTTCCACTCTGGTTGTGCTGAATTTTTCCCAGGATGCCTCAAGTACACAGTGCATTTACACAGCAGGGTCATATATGTGCATCTACATACCTCAAGAGTTAGGGTTTGGAGAACAGACTTATAGGTTGGGCAGCCTGGTACCACAGCCCTGAGTATGAGCATGGCATTATCACCCACTCATCACACAGATATGCCCTGTCTTGTCTGAGTGCTCCCTGGGGCACCAGTGAATTGCTGCAGAGGAGAATGGAGGTCCCTCTGTCCTTTCCTCCCTTCAATCTGACAACTTTAATACTTGGCACATCAAGAATCCTGCCTTAGGTTTTAAGCCTCCACAAGTGATGCCATGACACAAACAGAAGCAGCACCGCAACTTCCTTGTAACTTGAGGCCCTGTATGCCCCAATGCAGCTCCTCCCAGTCACTACATTCAGACTAGGAAAACCTGGAGAGATGTTGCAGCACCACACAGCAGGAAAACTGAGTATGTGGCATTCAGCATTCCCCCAGTTTCATCCTAGAATTCTCAGACAGTTTTCTACGAAGTGGGTGGGACAGGTGCTCTTTCTCCAAATACAGTGTATGGCACCTAACTAGTGAGAAACAGGAATATGAAGAAGTTTATACCTCTCAAAAGTGGTAACTTCTGAAAGTTGAAGACATGAATTATTTTCTTGGCTAATCTTTCTCAGGAGCTGACAATTCATGGTATTTAGTCTAGAGAAGTATATTAATTCAAACAGCCCTAAATGCATAATGCCGCAACACTGCTAGCTGAGTGACAAAATCCATGGAAAGGTGGCTAAGGCTAATCAGCCAAATGAAAAAAGAAAATACATATGTTAATCATAAGAAAAGTTCTCTGTCAAAATGATGCACTCTTCAGTAGAGTGGTTTCCTGAGGGAAATGATGGAAATGCCATCACAGCACAATTTCTAAACTGAAGTTGACAAAATATGTGCTTCAGGAAAAATCCTGTATGTATCCTATACCAAAGAAATGTGCTGAGTATATTTCTATTTCTTAGATTTCTCTGATTCCACATAAGTTAGTGCTATGTAATAGAAGGAACCATTGCTTTAAAGATATAATCTGACTATGCAAACCCAAACAAAATTATTTTCGTCATTCTTAGATAATCTTTCCATATCATCCCTAATAGCAAGAAAGAAGCAGGGAACTTGTTCAGAATGATGACAGGTATTTTCTAGTGGTTTTTGTCTTAACGATATAGATTTAATATACATACTTGACTCTTAAATTAATCTGATTTTCTATTCTTTTCCAAAAAAGAGTCCTGGCTTTCTTACTTTAACTTACTTTTTCTAAATATCAAAAACCTTTTAATTCCACAAGATGCATTATAACATGATTTCAAGACTTTGAAATCTATTATGACCAATAATGTGGTACAAAGTTCCTTTTCTCAGACAAATTCAGAGCCAAATAAAAGGCAGATCAAAGATACCACAGCATGTGTCCCAGCACACAAGCAAAAATTTTCTGTCTCAGACTGTGTTGAAGGGCGTCCCCACAGAAAAGCTGAACCAAAATTATTCAGGAGTGATTATCTTGCTTCTCTCCATCTTGTTGCTGTTTTCCATGTATTTTCTTTTTCATTTGTTATTTAAAAATTATCTGTGCTCTAATGGAAATAAAATCTCAATGTCGTTAGATTGTCAACTTCACGAGAGGCTTCTGAAACTCTACTTAATTCTCAACAATTCATTGCTGTTCTGTGAAGTGGAATAACACTTCAAGATTTTTGGTGGTGAAGGTAATTTGAGTTTTAAGAAAATTCCCATGGTTTCCTGTGGTGGACGCTGAAAAAGATTAATGTAATCCTAGACTATTTTTCAGGTATGTTATAAATCTCTGCTCAACCAGTTCTGCTGCAGTGTCAGGAGAATGTCTGCCACAGAAAAATATCTGCTGCAGAACAGTTCATAAAAATGAAAACCTTTTCATTTTGCAATGCAGTTTTACAGAAACAAAATGGCAATTTCTTCATATTTAACAGACACTGTTTTACAAGTATGCTGAATAACAAACAAACCTCCAGAGAGCCAAGTACAACATTCAGGAATACATTTGAGAAGAGGCCAAGATACATATTTTTAGAAAATTGCTACGTAGGTAACCAGCTACAATAGTTTTTACAGACAGGATGATGCCTGACACTAACAGGCTTAATTTTGTTAAGCAAAGAAAAGGCTTATTATATGTTCACATTTCTATCAACCTGTTCTGCATTACAGTAGTTTGTGTGTTTTAAGGAGATTTTCTCCAGGGAATTGCCTTACTCTGTAAAGAGCGGAAAGAGGGTGGAAGGAAAAGAAAGGCTCTTCCTCACATGAATAATATGCCTAGTGTGAGGTGGAATCGTGTTAATGCTGTGAGTTTTGAAAGCCTGTGTATTTTACATCTTCTTCCGGGAGGTATTGAAGTACAGGAATTGAAGTACAGGACCCAAATCCAGAATCATACCTTATGAACAAAGCATCAACTGCGAGCAACCTACTTTGGGCTGCTGGTTAAGGATAAAAATTACTTAAATCTGAATTAATTTAGATTAAAATCGTTGTTGTTAGAGTTAGACCTGAACTCATATAAATGTAAAGAGACGTCTATAAATAAGTTTGAAACGCAACTATTTCTGGCTGAAATGCGGCAGCGGGAAGCGCAGCTCCCACTAGATGTCACTGCTGGCCGCGGTGACAGAGCCGCGCCGGGGCTCAGTGCCAGCGAGCTCAACCCTTCCCCATCAGCGCCGCTCCTGAGCGCCCTGCCCACGGCTGCTCGTGGCTCCCAGCACCAGGCCACGCACAACAACATTTACTACACTACAGGCAACTACAGAATTTCGTTTAGAACCGGGAAAATAACAGCTCGCAAAATTAGGAAAGTTCAGACAATTTTTTTATTTGGGATATTGGGAGGTGAGTGGGTAACCAGTGGTAGAAGTGTTTTTTCTCTTTGAAAAATACCTCGTTTTTTTAGGATTAGTTTACAAATTAATGAAGCGCTGAATAAATGGAAGACGATATATACTGAAAAATACTTAATTTTTTTGGTGTTCAAGCTTTCAAACTGAACATTCAAATGGCACAGTTTATCTCAGCGGTCTGCAAATATATTCAAAATAGTTTTATAAGCATGTTGTTCATGGATATATACATTAATTATTTAACCTTCTCTAATGTTGTCTCAGAAGTTATTTAAATTATTATTTGGGTAGCATTCTGCACTTTTATTACAAATATGGCATTTTTTGGATAGTGTTTTCATAAAAGCAATTAAATTTAGAATTTTTCCTGTTGAGAGTTATTTCTCTTTTCTTCTTTCACCAAGCTATGGTACATTTGTGGAATGTATCTATGTGCAGGAAAAGGCTGTACTAGGGGTAAGCAAACACAACATTCCATGTGTGTACAGACAGGAACCAAAGAGAAGACAAAAATGATTCATGGCATAGAGAGAAAAGTTGAGATCTTTTTCCTTTTGAACACATTGGGAACACTTAAACTTACTCATTCATGTGTGCTAAAACATGTCTGGACTAAATGTAACCAGCATGTGTAACCAGTAAAAGTAAGGGGCGTGTGTACCCGTGAGGGCAGAGTGAGATATGAAAATGTACCAGCAGCATGACAGCAAAATGTGTGCATATAAAGGAAGGGTACACTGGAATAAGGGAAAGAGAAAGCTGTTTAGCATTATTCTAGGCATACCTGAAAAACAGAAACTCAGACAAGTATATCTTGGAAGGTTAATAGAATCCTAGAAACATTTAGGTTTGAAAAGACCCATAAGGTCGCTGAGTCCAACCATTAATACGTACTAAGGAACACTAAGCCATGCCCCTAAGCACCACATCTACACCACTTTTATATTCTTCCATGTCTAGTGACTCCACTCCTTCCTTGGACAGCCTGTTCCAATGTTTGACAATCCTTTAGGTGAAGATATACTTCCTAATATCCAGTCAAAACTTCCTCTTGTCCTATGGCTTGTTGGTTGGGATACCAAGACTACAACCTCCTTTTAGGTAGTTGCAGAGGGCAATAAGGTCTCCCCTGAGCCTTCTTTTCTCCAGGATAGACAACCCAATTTCTTCAAGTGCTCCTCATAAGACTGTGTACCTCAGCTTTCCATAGCTGAAACGTCATGTATGGTTTGAGCTCTTTGGATAAAAGCAATACTTAAGATTTTGTACAGTGGATAGATTTCTGTGTCAGAGGTTTATGGCAATTGTAGCAAATGTTTTGCCACACAAAATAATACAAAATACGTATTGGTTTAAATTACTACTGTGTCAGCATAGTCATGTGTTTGGGGTTACACCATAGTAATATGAAACATGCAATTCTATAATATGACTTTTTCTAGGTATTTATTTTCATGGAAATGCAGAAGGTGTAATCAAATTTAAATATTATCAATTTAGGCTTATTTTGGAGACAAGTAGCAGATATTTGGTGATATGCCATGCCATGTGTAATTCAGTGGTAATTGCCATCACTTTGTCTCCTCACCCATTATATAATTTTTTACTAAAGTCTGTATAGAGACAATGTCAGCCTAAATTAAAATGCTCATCTATAAGAATCCAGGACTATGTGTCCTGCGTAAATCTAAGCAAATGCTAATTCAGGGTGTTGCTAAGAAATATTTATTCCCAAATATCCTATCCATAACAACTGTACATAGTACCCATTACAATTAATAGGAGCTACATATGCGTATTGAAGAGAAATAAAATAACAAGTATTTAAATAATTTAAGTTGGCTCCTTACAGGAATCCTCTAAGTATGGAGAAGAATATTAAATAGGGAGAACACAGAATCATAGAATCTTCAAATTTGGAACAGACCTTTAAGATAATCAAGTCCAAAAGCCAACCCAGCACTACCATTGTAAGCCTTAAAGATTTAAACCATCACCCAGTGCCAGATCCAGATTCTTCTTAACTACCTCTATGGTTGGTGACTCCACCACCTCCCTGGGCAACCTATTCCAGTGTCTGATCACCCTAACAAAAATTTTTTTCTAGTATCTAATCTGAACCTTCTCTGTTGTCTTGAGAGTATTTCCTCTGGTCCTCTCACTGCAAGCATGGCAGGAGAGACCCACCTGACTACAACCTCTCAGTTGTAAAAAGTGATGAGACTCCCCCTGAGCCTCCTCAAGACTAAAGAAGCCATTACTCATAAGACATAATCTCTAGTCCTTTCACCAGCCTTGTTGCCCTGTAATTTCAGTTGATTTTAATAAGGTTTTCTAGCAGTTGGGATAGTGCATCTTGAATAAATGTGCAGCTATGTTAAAGTTAATGTGTTGAAAAAAAATTGCAAATTGAGCCCTGGAGGAGACACGAATATGTTTCCAGTATCTCTAAAACATGCATGTCGTTTTCATTTAGCAACAACAAAATACACTGCAAGATGCAAAGATTTCAGTGGCGTGGGACCTCCCGCAATGGGAGCTGTTCTCCAGCTCAAGGATTGCTAACAACCATTTGAAAAGCAAGATGATACTGTGGGTATACAGAGAAGCCAACCCGCTACTTGGCATCCAAGCTTTCATTTTTAACAAGTCTTTAGAAAAAACAGTTGTGAAGGAAACTGAGAAAGCGTGCCTCAGTATAAATCACAGAACAATGCCTTTCTGAGTTAGCACAGAGGTGAAGCAATAGCTGTGAGATGTGAAGAGCACATATTTATTTAGTAAAAAAACAAGCCCTGGAATTATGGTAAATGACACTGACTCTCAGAGATGAGCTGTTATTGTTCAGACTCCTGCAGCTGTTCCAGCTAACAGTTTCCAATTAGAATGAAATTACTCATAATCAAAACATGGGCCAGAGTAAACTGAAATCCCTAACTTCCAATATAACATGAAAAGAGAGTAAAGGAAACAAAAATACATTAAAAAACCCTATCATAGAAAACCATAGAAAGCAATTCACTTCAGCTCACAAAACAAGGCAATCTATCTTTCCTGCAAAGACCCTGTTCAGTTATATCATTCTGTCACAGACTAAGGACTGTTAGTATAACTAGTTCTGCCTCTAAATGCTTGGCCACACATGGCCAATGTGAGAAATATGTGGCTGTTAGCATTCATTTGCTATTTTAAGATGTTCCTTCATACCTCAGACTCAAAGGTAGTAGACAGATGGAATCATCCTGTAGACTACATTGAGTTCCCCACCCCTGTTATAAGAAAGAGAATGAACTCCACAATCAGATGTAACTAGAGAGTACATATGGCAATTAATGTAATTATTTTCCTTTTTATAACTATTATTACTATTACTATTTAATAAACAAAAATTTCCAGGTTAATGAAACTTTGCATGTTACAGATGGAAGCAGTCTTCTTGAATCTATGAGTGCAGAAGGCTATTGGAATAATATGGTTGCTTCAGACTGCTGAAGAGATTGCTCTTCTTAATCAACATTGCTGGAATACTGACAGTCCCAATAAAACCCACAAAAAAATATGTACCAGAACATATTTGCTTGTTCTCTGGTTTTTACACTTGTCAGTAGATTCAATATCCTGATGTGATGGGTGTTATTTCATTACAGAAGCAGAAAGCAAAAGTTGAAGAGGATCAGCATAGTCAGAGTTGAGACGTCTTGATGGGTGCAGAGCTAGAGTCTCTCAGGGAGAACTTTAGGAACCTGGAGGGAGAATTTGTACTGAGGCAGTGTTTTGCTAAAATCCCTACTTATTTCATACTTCCTAATAGCTGAGAAGACAGGCTTACTTTTTTTTTCGGTTTATATGTCATTTTGCTTTAAAATTACACCTTGCAATATTAAAAGAAGTAATATTAAATATAATGTCTGCTTTCTACCATTGTTAGAGAAGCTAGAATTAGAGATAGCTCTGGAGTCTATTGAATTACGCCCAGCTTGACAAACAGAAGCGTTTCCAAGGTTATGTCCAGTTAAAAAAAGTGTGAGCCATGTTCCCTGGGAGACTTGTCCAATATGTAATTACCCTAACTGAGGGCTTAAATCAAGAGAAAGTGACTACATTACTATTCTGTATGGGTATGCCAGGTTTTTTTCCCTCCTTTAGGCAGGTTCTAATTAACAATGTTAGAATCTGTAAGTAATACTAACTGCTGTGGGTTAAAATCGTATTTCTCCCCTCAGATATCAAAACAACCTAATAACAAGGGAGAATTTTAAATGCAATTCAAGACTTTAGGAGCACATATACCCCTTCTCAGTGGAAAGGGTGGAAGTCATCTTTAAAAACTGGCAAAATGCTACAGAATTCACCTAGGAAAAAAAACCCATTTAATCAAAGAGAAGAAAAGCTTCCTGTAGTATTGTATATACTCTCTGAAAGGTAGTCTCAAGAAACAAGTCAATTCAGAGACTTGACAGGTGATATTGTTTGTGGGCAGGACTACAGGATGGCTGTGTGCTTTACTTTCTGCCATGCAGGTACAGCACCTTTGACTAACAAGAGAGCAAATGTGGGAATTCCACAACTACGAAGTAGAGAGGAGAAATAAAAGTGAAAAAGACACTTTTACAAAGGACATAGGCTGCCTTTTTTACTGCTTTGTTTCCCTTCTGAGAAAAAGGGCAAGGTGGAATTCTGTTATATTTTTTTTAGCTTATATCAATAGGTATGAATCATGAGGTTCTTGAAAAATAGAACCTCTATGTTTTTTATAGATATAAGCAGTAATACATCATCCATTCTCCTGGCTTTACTATAGCAAGATGTTTGCATTGGGGCTGCTGTTCTAAAAAACCCTCCAGGAAGGCAACCAAAATAATAAGGAACCAAGCAAAACATTATCAAACTTATCAGTGATTAAATAAAGATTTATTTTCCCCATTACAAAAAAGAATCTCATCTAGTAAGATATTTTACTGATACTCTCCATCATAATATCTTCTATGGTTTGGTTGATATATGCAATGTCAAGTTTTGACTGAACTGAAAGATTCTTTATGCATGGCATTATACAATGTTATATAAAAAACCTGCTTTAATTCTGATTTTCTCTGGAAGCAGAATAAGCTCACAATAAGTTCCTCTCCTCAGCGACAGGACAATGAGTTCATGTTACAGTGTTATCCATCTTTTATCAAGTTTTGATGACCTGAATTGTGACATCCAGGAGAGATGCATTTGACAATGTGAAAAGATATTTTTTATTGTAGTTTAATATAATCTACATTTAAAATAATCATGGTATCCTTCTGAAGAAAATTTCCAACATTCAGCTGGATAAACACATCATGAAATGTGTGACTGGCTGGCTCACAGGTCAGGCACAAAGGGTGACGGTGGATGGGGTGACATCAGACTGGGGACCTGTCACTAGTGGGGTTTTGCAGGGCTCCATCCTCATCCCTGTGCTCTTCAGCATCTTCATAAGTGACTTGGACACAAGACTGGAAGGGATACAGAGCAAGTTTGACACTAATACAAAACTGGGAGGAGCTGTTGACTCCCTCGAAGGCAGAGAGACCTCATCAAGGGCAAGAAAGCTTGGCAATCACCAACCATATGAAGTTCAGCGAGGAAAAAGTGCTGGATTCTGCACCTGGGACAGGGTAATCCACAAACAGACTGGGGAATGAGATGCTGGAGAGCAGTGCCATGGTAAGGGACCTGGGTCCTGGTCAATGGCCAGTTCAATCTGAGCCAGCAGTGCCCTGGCAGCCAGGAGGGCCAGCCCTGTCCTGGGGTGCATCAGGTGCAGAATGGCCAGCCGGGCAAGGGAGGGGATTGTCCTGCTCTGTTCTGAGCTGGGACAGCCTTACCTCCAGTGCTGGGGGAAGTTTTGGGTGCTGCAATACAAGAAAGACATAAAGCTATTGGGGAGTGTCCAAAGGAGGGTAACAAAGATGATGAAGGGCCTTGAGGCACAGCCATATGAGGAATGACTGAAGTAATTTGCTCTGTTCAGCCTGGAGGAGACTGAGGGGAGACCTCACTGCAGTTACAACTTCCTCATGAGGGGAAGAGGGGCAGGCACTGATCTCTGTGTGGTGACAGGGACAGGACCCAAGGGAATGGTCTGAAGTTGTGTCAGGGGAGGTTTAGGTTGGATATTAGCAAAAGGTTCTTCACCCAGAGGGTGCTTGGGTACTGGAAGAGGCTCCCCAGGGCAGTGGTCACAGCACCAGCCTGGCAGAGCTCTAGAAGTGTTCAGACAATGCTGTCAGGCACAAAGTGTGACTCTTGGGATGTTCTGTGCAGGAATAAGAGTTGGATTTGATGATCATTGTGGGTTCCTTTCAACTCAGTATATTCTGTGATTCTGTAATTAAAAATCCATATTGATCTATTTGTTTAACCATGCAATTATTTAAGTTATTCTGAATCCATTTTCTTATAAATCCTTGAAGATATATATTCTTATAAATCCTTGGTTAGTGTAAGAATGTTTAGAGAAACTTCATCAAAATGCCAGGACTGGGGGAGTAGTGATTGCTTCCTGTCTAATACCAGTTGCCTTTTGCTGACTTTTAGAGAAATCTGAAAATATCTGTGTCAAGCATTGGCAGTCAGTAGATAATGAATGCCTGTCATATTCTGATAATTTACCTTCCTTGGCAAACCAACTTTTATGCTCACATAATACTCATATAACGCTCAGATAATACAGTCTACACTCTCTCCTGAATGGGCCTGTGTCATTTAAGTGAAAGACATGGAGTAGTTCAAAACATGACATGAGAAATAAGTCTTAAAAACAGAAGTATTTGTGTTCTCTCTCTCCAAAGATGCACAAATACTGAAGCATTATTTCATGAGTTGTATATGGTAGTGACACAGAAACAGACTTCCAGAAAATACTTAAAAAAGGAAGTAAAACTTGCAATTCTGATCAACCTATGAAAAAAAGAGGGAATAAATCAAGAATCTATCTGTCAAGAGGACTTTTTTCAGAAGGTAAGTGGGAACTGAGGATGAGATGATGGGAGGCCAGAGGCAGGTACAAGAGGCACTCGAATCAGAGCTATTCCAGACCTTGTAAGTGCATGTTGAGCGACTGAAGGGCTTTACTTATACTGCTAATGGATGGTCCATTACCAGTTAGACTTACAGCCAGTTGCAGATAAACTGCTCTTAACTTCTGAAGAGATTCAGTGTAATCAGTTTCCCAGACAGCCTCCTGTAGGTGGCCTATTTATTCCTTACTTGGTGACACAAATTTGCTTGAGCATATCAGAACATTTCACACAGACTGTGGTCTTTGCAGGTAACTAAATAGAAAGAGTTTACTGACGTTTTCTCACAGTCTATGCAACGCAATCTTTCTCTGGACGAACTGAAGGGATGGTGGAATGTGAGTGATACATCCTTGTCCATATAAGGCTTAAACTAAGACATGAGAAATGGTGGTGATGTTGTGTAGTTATTGTGTAAATTGGTGCACTCCTTCACAAGAACAACTGGCACATCCAAAGTATCCCTACACCAGCCCGTGAGACAATGGGACAGTTTGGTTCAGTGGGTACCTACTGGTTTCACTAGGTACCTTTGGCATCATAATCTATTGTTTTTTAAACTGCAACAAAACTTTCTGGGCAAATGAAGCACAAGTAGATAATAGTTGAAGAAATCAAACCAATTGACACAGTATTTCACAAAAATTATGAAGTTTATATTAGGATGGGACCTGACCTGGAGTTCTGTTTGGAAAATGTACACATTTCTTGCCTAGCTACATTCTCAATTTTTTTATTCTTCCATCTGCTTTTCAAAGGAAAATGGGAAGGGAAGGGAAGGGAAGGGAAGGGAAGGGAAGGGAAGGGAAGGGAAGGGAAGGGAAGGGAAGGGAAGGGAAGGGAAGGGAAGGGAAGGGAAGGGAAGGGAAGGGAAGGGAAGGGAAGGGAAGGGAAGGGAAGGGAAGGGAAGGGAAGGGAAGGGAAGGGAAGGGAAGGGAAGGGAAGGGAAGGGAAGGGAAGGGAAGGGAAGGGAAGGGAAGGGAAGGGAAGGGAAGGGAAGGGAAGGGAAGGGAAGGGAAGGGAAGGGAAGGGAAGGGAAGGGAAGGGAAGGGAAGGGAAGGGAAGGGAAGGGAAGGGAAGGGAAGGGAAGGGAAGGGAAGGGAAGGGAAGGGAAGGGAAGGGAAGGGAAGGGAAGGGAAGGGAAGGGAAGGGAAGGGAAGGGAAGGGAAGGGAAGGGAAGGGAAGGGAAGGGAAGGGAAGGGAAGGGAAGGGAAGGGAAGGGAAGGGAAGGGAAGGGAAGGGAAGGGAAGGGAAGGGAAGGGAAGGGAAGGATGTTTATGGGATTGAATAGGGGAGTTGTCCTCTTGGTAAGGATTCACCTCTCCTGTTCCCCTGCTGAGAGCCCTGACAGGGACAAATCACAGTTTTTGCAGAGATAATATATTCTTTCAAAAATTTTAATGAAAATAAATTTTTCTTGCTTACATATATTTTTCATTGCTCTTCGCATAAATATCTATATACTTTTGATGGATATTTAAAAAATTGTTTGTACTTTGTATGAATGTCCTAAAGTTTCTTTATATTCATGTTCTCTCTAAGCTATTTGGCTCCTAGCATTTAGATGTTGGTGCATTTTAATGTTTCTGCTCCTGTTCAGCTTGCAAACATTTTGAGGAAAGCAGTCCTGATGGGAGAAGCTACACACTAGTAAATGTCAAGTATTTATAAAAAGCAGCTCTTCAACTTTAATTATATTTCAAAATTAGCTGCTAGTGTGTAAGATCTCTGAAAAAAGCAAAACTTTTTTTTGGGGGATGCTGGTTTAGTGCCACAAAAGCAGGTTTGAGCCAGCTCTCATACTCTCATATATCTAAACTGATCTACTTGTATTTCATGTGAGCAGAAATAAATACCTGATCTTCTCAATTAGCCAACATTTTCCCAATTCTCCAGCAATACTGCTACCACTAGGAGCTGGCTTTGTTAATCTACAAAGTTTCTTTTTTTTTTTCCCCAGAAAATCAAGAGTAGATACTTTGTGTATATGTTAATACATTAAATATGTTCTAGTGTGCTATCCACATAGTGCACAAATTTTCTGTGGGAATGCAATGTAGATGCAAATGCCATTTCTAAACCCTCTCAGACCTCACAACGCATCAGATCATTAAGCTGAGGATTCCTTTCTGTACTAACCACAGTTATTTATTCCACATGAAAAATAAAAATTATATTGGAAGTCTAGATTTTAAAGATAATGATTTAACTTTTAAAAATTAAAATGTCTGTGCAGCACGTCCCATTACTCTCAAAACTACTCATCTAGAAGAACTGTTTCACAGATGAATGTCATGAAAAGGCTATGCTCTATACCATTTTAAACTAAGTGCCTCCCTTTCTAGCTTTTTTCCCATAAATTTCAAAATGAAATGATGGGTAGTGTTTTGATGTGGAAAGTAGTCCAAATTTATGTAATTCTTTATCCCATTAGATTTTTCAAGTACAATTATCCTACCAAGATGAAAAATTAATTAGTTTTACCTAGAGTATTTAGACAGAAGTAAAATATCCTATCAGGACTAAAAATATCAGTAGCGCCTATTACACTCCTGTGAAATCTGTGTGGCAGCAGCTCCCAAAGTAGGTACATAACACACAAGCCACTTTTCTCAATACAGAAATAAAAGCTGCTCACAGTGATGGTTATTAGTAACTACAACTACTAATGGTGGCTGCTGTAGACAAAAAAATTACAGTTTTTCTCCAAAGTCTCTTCTTAGAGTGAAGGAAATATTTTTACTTATAGAATTGTAGAGAGTATTTCTTTATTGCAAAATGTTCAGGATTATCACAAGTTTATTTAAATAAATTTTTTGAACATAATTTATAGCTGGTGCAGCTTTCATTTAGTAATCTGTGAGATTCATTACTACATAACTAGAAAAATTGCACTTTAAGTGCAACAAAACCATTTACTTATGCATGTAAAATGCCATATTAATAGTAGATCATTATATTAATTGGGAGGCTATCTGGTAATCTAGTACATTTCAGTGATTTCTTTACAAATCCGCTAAACACAAAGGAAATTTTCCTATGTTTCCGAAGGAGATTTCATAGAAGACCATCCTAATGAAAATATTTTCCTTTTTATGCTTAAGGAGGTCATGGAAGAAAGTCTAATTCAGGTGCTAAAACTAGAAAAGAGAATGTCACTGAATGATATACACAGAGAGAAATAACAATGGGCTGGTTTTTTTTCTAGCACACTTACTTCACAGATTTCATATTAGATAAGTACTTCAGAAAACTTTAAATGGTGTGTGTTAGCTCCACATCTTTAGTGTCCATGAAGATCTCTGTGAAATAACTAGTGGATTCAAACATACCAGTAGTATTACACACCTGAAATGCAATAGAGGAAAAAAAAGACCACGTAAATTTGATTCAAATGGCTAAATTTAGCTTCTTTGTGAGGAAATCAAGATGACAAGGTAATGTCACTTCATTAAAAAAGGTCATTGTTTTGACAGGTTTAATTCAACCTACAGTAATCTGATCAGCCTTCAGAGAGCAGAAAACCTGAAGCTGACTTGGCTTTATCTGTTTTGGCACTTAAAGTGTTTATTAATTAATGATGTGAACTTTGAACGTATAAGGCAGTTTTTATCATATGCTAACAAGCAATCTTAAAGTGTCTCCTTGTCAATACTAGCTTTATATTCTACTTCCACAACTTTCCCAAGTGTATTGAAATGACATCCTAGTTTTAATACTTCTCCAAATGAATGCTTTTGTCCCACTAGAATTGTAACGAATAAAAAAAAAAAAAAAATCAGTTTTTGTCATTGTTGACAAATTCTTAATGCTTAAAAACATAGCAGCTTCTAGCAGTAGGTTAAATCCATTAAATTTTAAAATCAGTACAATTCAGAGGAACTGAAAACTCACATAAAATACATTGTCTCTTGTATTAAGTTTATAATGAACTTACATTGTGGTTCATGTTTTTTTCCATTTACATATTGCATCTTAACTGCAAAATCCCTACCTGTCCTTTAACTCTGCACAGAAGTAAAACTGTGAGAATGTAACTGCCTTCTAAGAGAGTCCTTATTGCTGTAGCATATTGATGTGATTGCATCCATGTAGACAGTCTATCCTGTCTTTCGTAATTGTTGTGTAAGCAGAAACATGAAAAACGTTCAGAGAACTCTTCTTCAGAACTTAAAATGTAAAAACATTCATTTTTTTAAATAGAAAAATGAAGATTTTTCTTAAGTGCCTGGTAGAGAATACAGAACAGCATAGGAAATGAAGGTCTGTTGAAGCAAGGTTTTTCCAGGTCATGGCCAAGAAATCTTGTGCAGTGTAGAATCTTATGACAGACTCACTCCACAGAACAGACAGTCACAACATTGGCAGTTGTGCCCTGACCGTGACAAAGTTTTGGTAATAGATTTGCAATTCAGGCTATTTCTAAAAAATTTAATTGGAATAGCCACCTCCTTTAAAGTATTTAAGCCAAATGTAAAAATGATTCCTCTGACATCACTTTTCTGTGTCTGAAATGCATCAGTAGTTACAATCCTCCTGAATGCCGTTGCATGGACAGGCACCAAGTTGCTGTTCCAGTCTGTGGATCCCTTGTGCTTCTAAAATGAGTGAACCTTAACAACACTCAAGATCTTGAATTTGTGGCTGTCTCATCAGATATGGCCACACTTGCAAAACCATGTCTCATGCAGGACAGTGTAAACTTCAAAACTGTCCATAAACTTAATGTTCTCCCTTAATAGGATCTCTACATGCCAGGACTGCAGATGATATTATTTTATGAATGGTGAAGAAGCTAGCATCACAAAGATAACAAATCAATAGTATAAAGCTTTAGAAAGGCAGGAAAAAATTGTTTTAGTTGTGCAAGTAGAGAAGAGTAGACCTCAGGCCTACTAGACTAGATTACCTATGCCACATAGAAATTTTAGAACTCTGCTCTTTTATTCTTCCCATTCTGTCTAGTTAAATTTTTCATTTGTCAGTAAATGCTTTCCTCTATGAAGTTTTTCTTCTGGTGCTTTGTATTAACATGCCTTGTATTTTCTAACAGTAGTGGGGCAATGCTACTGTGTCACATATGATTTTAGTGCCTATTCAGAGCAGGGATGGCAACTCAACAGACACATCCTCTCACCTTAATCCCTTGATGACTCAGGGACATGTAAATATACTTAAAGATGTACACTTTCAGATTCTTTTTAAAAAGAAAATGAAAGTTAAATTCCAAACCAAACTTCAGATTTACTGGTTGAAAAGGAATATGTGTGAATTAATCACAGTTCAGAAAAAAAGCCTTTGATTTATAGCTACCTTCAAATATTATTTAAGGGATAGTGGCATTAAGTTGCTTCCTGGAGTTACATAATTGAATGAGTTTAATTTGTATGACTTATTTTTAGAGGCAAAAATAATTGATTTTAGGAGAAAAAAAAAGAAAGCAAGCAAAAAGGATTAAATTTCAAAGTTGTTTTCAGGTGCTTGTAATCTCTTATAAGACATTCCATAATCTGAAATGAAGTAATGCCTACCTCAGAGTCATCTGGTTAATCTGTAGCATAAAGGAAAACAGAAGCATGAGACAAACTATTGGAACTTTCAGTGAATATGGGAGAAGAGTACAGAATGACAATATAATTTTCCCACATTGTCAATGTTTTGGGTATCAGGCATTTTTATTTAAAATCTTGTGGAAGAAGTACTTCTCAGGTATAAAATTTCATTTAGGCCATTTTTCTTCTTTCTAGAAGTATGAGAGGAAAATTTTCAATCAAACATTCCTGCTGACACCTTTACCAATTAACCCCTCATCCTGCTTTTCAATCATTAAGTCCCAGAAAATGAATTGTTCTGTTTTATTTTTATGTAAATAACATTTGTTTATTAGACTGGCTGACTATATTGTATTTATGATGTTATCTTTTAAAATGGGTTCAAACCCATGGGTTTAAAATCTTTCAGAAATGCCAAGACTTAAACAACATAGTGCTGCCTGTAATCCCTTGACCTGAACCACATTAACATCGCTGATTATTTTACTGACAAGAAACTAGAAAGGTAAAGCAAGGCACTCCTCTGAATAAAAAGAATACAGCCTGCACCCTTGAATTTCAACATCCTTTGTTCAAATTTCTTATTTGGTTACACAAAGAACTTAGTTTAGAAAAAATCAGTTTTTTATTTTCAAATAGTAGAATGTTTCTTAAGACCTACATTCGGTTCCATTTTCAGATAAGACTAGGATAAAAACCAAGGTTCCACCAGAACAAGTTTTTTCCAGCCAAATAGAACCACGGCTTTTAAGAACTGGATGAAGTGGTTCCATCTGCATTGAGAGCTGCACCTGAAGCCTGTGTTGGAGGTTTTATCCTGCCAACATTTATATGCTGATTACTTCTTTAAAACTTGAGAGTCATTTCCCCAGCAGCACCTGGAATAATTGCAGAATGACTGGCAAATGAGTCATGAAGGTACTGTTAAATGTGCCAGTCAATGTTCAGCTGATAATTCTCCAGAATCAACACAAAACATCAGGACATGACCTTTTGCTTCATTGCAACCCTGATTTTCTATCCCTCTTACTTGATTTGTTTGTTGATGATTGTAACAATGACAACAAAAGAATGACCTATCCAAACTAGTTTGTTTTTTTTAATGAAAAGGAGCTATGTTCATTAAAATGAAGGATGAGACAAGATGCTGCTAAATCCAAAAGGGTTTTATCGAAGTAGATGACTACTTATTGGCTGAAAATACCTTTTACATTGACTTGCACCAATTGTGCTTTAGTTCTTCTGCTGAACAGTCAGTTAAAGTTGTAACTTTTGAACACAGAAAAATAACTTGTATAAAATGTGGATTTTAAGCTCTCAAAGAACAATATTTACAGAATACACCAGAGACAATTTTCTGATTAATTTTTTAAAAATATATCACTGTGAATATTGCATTGCATCTGGCTTTTTTCATCTGAGAATGATAAATTATTTCAAAGCCATCTTTACAACACTTCATGCCAAAAACTCCCTTTTAAAAGAAAAAATTGGGCTAGTTAGTCAGTTTAAGAGGCTAGCAGTTTGTGAGAGTTTACTTTTGTATTGGGTTTGTGTGGCAAGGTTTTGGAAGCAGGGGGCTCCAGGGTGGCTTCTGTGAGAAGGTCCTGGAAACTTCCCTTGTGCTTGGTAGAGCCAACACCAGGGTGGGTGGGCCTGCACTGGCCCAGACAGTGGCAGCAGTGGCAGCAGTGGCAGTGGCAGTGGCAGCAGTAGCAGTGACAGTGGCAGCAGTGGCAGCAGTGGCAGTGGCAGCAGTGGCAGCAGTGCCTCTGGGATCACCTGGGGACACCTGATGCACAGCAGCAGCCAGAGAAGAGTGCGAGCACCTGTAAAAGCAACAGCCCTGCAACAGCCAGGTGATGGGAGAAGGAGGGGGAGGAGGGGCTGCTGACACCAGTGCAGAGTGTCACCTCCCTGCAAACCATGGAGAACCATGGTGGAGCAGGTGGATGCCTGAAGGAGGCTGTGACCCTGTAGGAGGCCTGTGCTGGAGCTGGCTCCTGGCAGGACCTGTGGACCCATGCAGAGAAGAGCCCACACTGGAGCGGGTTTGCTGGTGGGACATGTGACTCCATGGGGAAACCTAAACTGGAGCATCCCATTCCTGAAGGACTGCAGCCCTGGGAGGAAAGCCATGCTGAAGCAGGGGAAGAGTGTAAGAACTCCTCCTCCTGAGGTGGAAGTAGCAGCAGAGAACATTTGAAAAACTGACCATAACTCTCATTTCCTATCCCCCCATGCCACAGGGTGGGAAGAAGTTAGAGAAAAACAGGAATGAAGTGGAGCAAAAGAAGAAGGTTGTCTTCTGAAAGACCCATGAGTCTTTCATTATATTTTCTATTCCCTCTCCAGATGAGGAACAGAGTGACAGGGTGGCTTTAGTGGGCATCTGGCATCCAGCCGGGGTCAACTCACCATGTTAGGTGCAATAATGTCTAACAAGTTCAGGACAATCACTTGATACAAAGAAGTCCTAACCAGTGGTGCTTTGGAATAAATTTGAAACATGCTTATCATCAGAGAAATGTGCTTATCATCAGAGAAATGTGTGTGTAAAAACCTTCAAATTAAAAAAGATATTTTTTTATCTACATAAATATATAATAGATTATATTAAAAATACATAATTTTATATATAATATATACATTATATTTTATATTATATATAATTTCTACAGGAGAGTTAAGTATGAGATTTTCCATAAGGATTCCCATATCCAGATAGATGCCCTAAATTCTAGTCTTTTCTTTGCATTATATCTCCTCTGCTCAGATTACATTTTTCATGCTGTTTCTGGAAGGGTTTTGTTTCTCTCTAATGTGGGATGAATTAGTTTTACAAGCCTCAGAAATATCTGAAAGATAAATTTTTTGATTTTCTGTCAGGTCCTGATTTAAAACAGTATTACAGAAACTGCCAAGAAAATCACTTGTGATGAGCACAGAAAGAAATTATGACAGCTATTGGTCCCTAGTCTATAGGTCTAATTGTATTTTAATGAAAATAAGGACAGAGGGTTGGGGATCAATATAATATAACCAATATTAGATCAGGATACAGTTGAATGCTATCTAAGAGAATGGTTCCCACCTATCTCTTATTTGTAAGGGGACTTGGTGGCTTCAGAATATGTATAGCATAAAATTCCATTGCAAGTGCAGGATAATTAAACTAGGCAAATGAAAATTTTGCAGAATGTTGGGGGTTTTTTTCACCTTATTAATCCTCATTTAAAATTATGTTTCAGAGTAGTGCAGTTACCACAACCATAATTAAGTGATCTTTCTTTGGTTTACTTGACTGCCAAAATGTAAAGAAGACAACAAATGTTCTTCAAAACCATGAATCCTGGGAACCTCAGTAGTCTGTGTATTTCCACCGCTGTATTCCAAAATACCTTCTTGCTCCTTCTTTTGTGAAATGACCTGATTTTCTTCCATTTTCTCTTCACTCACCATAAGGTCCTTTGGAAGAATCCTGTCCCAGGTTGCAGCTGAAGTATTCCTGATGCCTAACATCCCTGTCTGAGAAGCAGCTAGGGTGGGACAAGCAGCCACTGCCAGGCAGGTCCTACTTTCCAGGAAGGGAAAGGCGTCACTCACACTTTTGTGTCACGACAAAGGCACCCCAGGGGCACACATCACAATACTGGAGTTAGTTCTGAAAATATGTAAATGTAATTATACAGTGAGCACTCACGGTAGTCTCTGCTTTAATGTGTTAATGCTCCCAGCTTCTTAAGCCTTGGACCAGCAGGATTAAGCTCAGAACTAAGAAGAAAGAGACATTTGTGTGTGCCAGTTGGGTTGAATGAATAGCGCTTGTGTTTTTGAAGTTGTACGAAGAAACTCTCACTTATTAAAAGACAGACACTTTCACAGCTTCATATGTTCTCACAGAAACATCTTGGAAATTGCAGCTACTATTTTTTATCCTACTACTACCACATTATTTAAATCAAGTTTACATGGTCCGTGAAATATGCTGTAGTTTAGGAACTGCAGCTCTAGTGTTTGACTTTTTAGCCTTCTGAGAGACAAGTCAGATCTTTCAGATCAATATTTGCTTCCTCTTTGAATGCTTTCTCTCTCAGCAACATCAGAAAGTGTCCCGTGTGAAAAAATGGTTCTAATGATGTGTAGTGGCAAAACTCCCCTGAACCAGACAGGCTGTAAAAGGAAGTAAGTCTGAACTTCATTGATAAAAATGGGGAGAGCAAATGGGCTGCCTTTTAGTCAACATGAACATACTCAATAGAAATCCTAAAGCAAGTCAGAAAACAGAGGAAGATGTACTCGGAACAACAGGGGACAAATGTTTACAGTTTAGTGTATATGTGAGACTGGAGGTAAGAAAAAGGAAACTCATATTCCCTACCTATCCCTCTGAGCCTAAAGCACACTTTCCCATCTGAAAACTCACCTGCAGGCCACTTGGATGGGACATACAGGCTGTGTTTGGCACACAGGTTGTTTTCTTAAAAATCTTTCTGTACAATAAGGTCATATTTTCTCTTTTACCTAATGCACTATATACACCTCTAAAAACCTCTCATATCACACTGCTGCCAAGACCATAAAGCTTCTCCTTCACAATTAAATATTTTACACCTACTATATAAATAAGGTTTACTGTTAGAAGAAAACTGAGGATGAATAGCAAGGTGTGCATTTCTTAGTGTATCAAGTACAATATTTATATATTCATGTAGCTGCCTGGTTTAAGAGGCTGTCATAAACGGGCTGAAGATACTTATGAGAGGCAGTCATTCAAGGAAGTTACAGAAGCTCCTCCATCTTCCAAGAACAACCTCCCAATTAACTGCTTCAACATGAAATTGTGAAATTCTTAACGTGATAATACCAAGATGCACAACATTTGGTGAAGATATTTTGATATGAACAGAGCTGGTAGCAGTAATACAGCAATAATTGCTAGCTCATTTACGGCCTATTTAGCTCGTGCAGTGAACCAGATGAGAACAGCTAATGAGCACAGCTTCTTGCTGTAATTAGTAGAACAGTAGTGGCTCGCAGATGATTTACAGTTTGCAAAAGTCAGTGTATTTACTGAAAAGCTTGTGTTCTCTGTGAAGCTGTGCCATATGATGAACTGAGGATGCCATGCTTTACTTTCTAATAAGCCTTGAGATTTGGTTTATAATAACCTCAGAATTCATCTAAATCTAACAGAAGTACAACATTGATGATTTCTCTGTGCTGTCTCTTAGTCTGCAGTCTAGTCTATCAGAAATTATTTTGCCAGCTGATGTATTTTCTTTCATCTCTTTTGTTGCAGAAATAAGTTTTTTAAAAATGGCATAATTCTTGCCCTGGCAGAGACCATTTTATGTTGTGGTAAATCACAGACTTATGTGCTGTGCAAAGTTAGAGTTCAAATAGGTTAAAGAAGGGAGGTTAAATATGGGGGGAAAATGTTTGCAAAAGATCAGTATTGATATTTATAGACCCCAAATTAAAAAATATATATTTTAAAAAATTATTAAATTCTCTTTCTTTCCTTGACTATTGAATGGACTGCTTATAGACAAGAATGCAATTAGAAATGTCAGACAACTACACCCAAATGATATTTACTAAGTGCATCCAGAAATACTAAATATTCTTATGAAATATCCAGCTCAATGTTTCAGATTCACAGAACTCAGAACCGAGCCCAGTCTTGGGTTTCTAGAGTTTTATCTACATTATTATTTTTAACACTGTGAGTGTTTGAGTGCTACTTTTGTTCTTGAAGGACAGCAACTGAAACTGAAACTACTCAGGCCTGGTAAAACAATAGCAGAGGCTTTCCTTTAGCCAAGGTCTGTACACTTAAAATCATACATCTAAGAGCAACCAAAAAATATTGCAGGTGGGAAATAGTAATACCTTATGATGGCATATAATCTAAAAAAACACATAAATTTAATAGACTTGTAAATTAAAGAATGTCATAATGAATTCTTCTAAATAAATGTACTTCTATTTCAAAACACAATCAAGGCAATGCCATTATTCAGCAAATTTGATTCAAAATTATTGGTCAAGTTGAAAGGAAACAGAAATAACCCAGTTTTAAATTTCAAACACAAGCAAATATTCTTTTAAACAGCTCATATTCAGAGTGTCATAAGGACTTCATAGTAGTTTGTTTTACTGATGTTAGTTTGACATTCACTTAAGTGTCCAATTATTGTATCTTATATGCAACATGAAAGCCTTGGGTCCTTCCTGAGGGTTTCAGTGCCTTCATCAATATGTTCTGTCCATTATATTGCACTGTAAGGACTGTTTATCACATTTCTCATGCTGACCTATTTGCTTTATCTTGCAGGCACTACTTAATTATTTAAAGAGTTAGTGTAAAGGAATTCAAATGAAGACATTTGACTTACTGGGAACATACCAGGTTCACTACCCTAAACAATTATACTTAATAGCTCAACAAAGTTCTATGAGTGGTGTAAAGATCACCCTGTCCATGTGAGACTGGTAATATCCCCAAGTTAAATCCAGCTGCCTACAGTACTGCTCTTGTGAGTCAGTGAAATGGGTTTGAATGAACACCTTTACGAGGGGAGAGAAGAATATACTTCGTCCAGACTTCTGCCCGAATGGGGAGAATGGGGCGGTCAGGCAAGATGATCTCCAGAGGTCTCTCAACCTCAACCATTCTGTGATTCTCAGGTTGCTATTGTTGGGGTTTATCATTGTTATTATTTTATTATTTTATTTTTTAGCATGTTGCAAAACAAGAATAAGTATTTATTTGTAAAGATCTGACACACAATGTATAAATTGTCCTCTTGCTGGACAATTAGAAGTCAACTATGTAAGAAAATGCACAAAATAGACTAAGAAAAATTAAGTAGTGTATATTCTCATATTCTCTTCACACTTCCTACTCACTCTTTTTCATTACTTCTTTCATTTTTTCATTGTATTGCATTCTGGACGGAAATTCTGAAGCACAATATAAAGTCCTTAAGATGTTTAGCAGCAACCCTTCAGTAGAATGATAAGTACAAAGCAATGATATCTGCAAGCTTCACACAGGGTAGAGAGGCATTATCAGTCCCCATTTGTATGCTAATACAAATCTGCTTCATATAATATGGCACCTTCCCATTTCTAGTTGGAAAGAGTTTTCAGCAATTTAGCAATATTTGTTTCAGAAATGTTGAATACTTTGTCTGTTGAAACAGCCATAGAATCACAGGGATTCATCTTGCTTTTAAATACTGTTTGATCTTACACCAGTTTAATTTTCTTGCTTATACCCCCTAATCACCATGGTTTCTTTCCCACTTTTGTGTCATTTAAGAAGAGGAACAGAATATTTGCCTTTCTCTACACAATTATTTCCCATTCCTATTTGGAGCTGGGTTCCTTTGCGACTCTCTAATGAAAAAAACTGTCATGGTCAAAATGCAATCTCCCTTTTAGCTGCTGCAAACAACCCTCTCATTCCCAAACACTACTGAAAATTTTGGCTACACAGTGTGACTTGTCTGTCATGTTTGACTTAGGGCACCCAGAAGAATTGATTTCGTGCTTAAAGGTAAATAAGGGAGAAGAGTAATTTTGTAGGAAACCTGCCTAAAGGAGCTTCCTGTTTACCAGCAAACCCCCTAGATCTTCTCTGCGTTTGTTTTGTTAGTTTTTCTGTCATGTCTTTAAATTTATCTTCAGTAGTGTCATAAAATGGTCCACTAGAAAGTGAATAAAAATGTTTTCTTTGTACACACAAATTTTAAGAACTTTTCTCTGTGGGTTTATATGAACTGAGATTTTTTCCAGATATAGCCACTGGCTGGATTTGAGTGCAATTATTTCTACTTGGTGCAAGTCGCTTGGCTTTTACCACCTTGACCTTTACCACAAAACTACAACTGCAAAATATAGCAAAACTGTGAGGAGCTAGACTTCCTCAGAAAATGATGTTTAAGATATTAACAAAATTATTTTCTCTGGGATTTTTTTTTTCCCAACCTTATGCAGGAAAACCTTATAAACATTATAAACCTTATTCTGTTCAGGAAAGCCAGAAAAAAAATAGTGTGGCATTTATTGGAAAAGTAAACACTATCACATGCTCATCCTATGCCACTATTTGATACTTTTTGGTTTTTTTTTTTTCAAATATGCAATTATTAAAAGGTAAAAGGCTTTAAGTAGATGCTGATAAACTATGCCTTGAATTACTTCTAGTCTGATATACACAGGTGAACTTTACATTTTGAGTACCCAGAGGAAAATCTAGATTACATCATATAATATCATATTTAAGGACAATTTAACTATAAGTTAATACAAACCTACAGGAGTAGGATGCAAAATAAAGTGTAATCTAGTAAAAATGAAATGTTTTTCGTTGGAACTTCCAAACTTGCAAACACAAAAATAAGCTTTGTCTTTATGCACTGGTCTCTGTTTTGCAGAGTTCTTTGTTCCAGCAGCACTGTCACAGACACCTCCACAATCTTTGTGTTATCAGTATGTTCACACTTCTGTGACAAACCATACCACAGTGGCATCATGCTCAGGAAATCCTCTAGGCTTTCAGCCTGGGAAAGAAGAGAGTTATGAGTGATGCATATGAGAGTTATGAGGATGCATGCTTGCCTGTTTTCCCACAAACACCCCTTTAGCCAGTCCCCTTTCCCCTTCAGAACTGATATTAGTGAACAACAGATACTTTCAGTCTAAAGGCTCCAAACCTGCTCCTGCAGGAGCAACCAGCCTGCTCAGACTCTTCCCAATGTTGATAGTTGACTGCTCAGAGCTTTTGGTAAGTGATGGAGAACTCTCAGGCTTGGCTGGACTCAGCCAGGCTGTGCCTGGAACCCCAGCTGCTGTGCAGGTCCAGGCAGAAGCAGGTGAAGAGGACTAGAAACTTTGGTCTGAAGTAGTATGACTGGTCTGTCAACACTGTTTTGATCCTGAGTCATTTAGTTTTCTGTATTTAAAAAAAACCCTTTTCCCTAAAAAAGTATACAAAAGAAAAAAAAAATCGCCTAATACATAGGGTGTTTCACAAATGACATTTCACATGGAGTTTTCATTCATTTTAGGACATCATTTTGAAATGTGGAATATTAAAGAATAATAGGCTTTAAAATAATTGTAGGATTGTCTTCCAATTCACCACTGAAATGTAAGTAAGTTGTCAAAAAGTTTAACTTACTGTCATAAAAAAAATAAATTAATACCTATTCAAATTATTATTTTTTTTCTGAACATTTAAGTGATGTGTAATACTTCTCATATTGTCAAACCATTATATATGATAAAAGGAAAGGCTATTATTGAATGTAATTCTTATCTCTTTAAATACATAGATCACTAGTATGCCTGTTATGTGGACTATTTTAAACTATATTATACGTGAAAAGGTTTATGTAAGAGAGCTGTACAATCAGAATTCAATTATATGCATTTAATATAAAATTTCAAATAATTACACTTTTTAAATTTCAACATAATTGCGGAATATGAAATAAAAACCAAATGATTATAACATTCTTGCATATTTGCAATACTATATCTTTTCTTTAAATTAAAAATTCATTTTAAAGAAATTTCTGCAAGGAAACAACAGGACCTTAGAGGGAAGAAAATATTTTCTTCACACTTTGGAAGCTGAATAAATTTTGGAGATGATAGGACTAATGTTTCCAGATGACATTTAAGTAGGTTTTTTAGTGCTGGGAAGGGACAATTAAAAAGATTCTATATACAGAGGTATCACTACCAGCTTTTAAAGTTCAGACTTTCATTGATCTAATAAAAGTAAGCAAGAAGAGTACTTGCTTTTTACAAAATGTTCACTTTGAGAGGGCAGGAGTCTCTTACAGAGGAGTTCCCATAAACTCCTTGGTCTTTCTATCATTGAAATAGATACTGTGGAGTAAATTACATATACTTAAAACAATTTAATTGACCTTTTTTTTGGGAATTAAAAAAATTCTGTAGGATTCAAAGTACAATTTTAAAAGGAATGATGGCAGCTAGGAGTCACCATGATGTACTGCTAGTGAAGGACCATAGTTCTCTACATGTGAGATAGAAAATCAGACAAGTCTGCTTCTAGAGCACTCTTACTGCTTTTCTAGATATTCAGTATATATTATAATGCTTATAATGTACCATATTGTAAAAATTATTTTTATAACATCAGAAAAATATGTTATGTGAATAGTAAATTTCATGTCTGCATACTTTTATTCTTGGTCACGATCAAGGAAGATTTTACTATCAATGCTATGTTCTTTTTGGGCTTTTTTAGATCACTATTTTATTTGGGCAATACTACCCTTAGGATCTTTCAACTGGGTCCTTTTCAGAGAGATGAATGAGCTATGATTTGAAAAAAAAATCTTTATTCTAAGTTGTGTCACAAAATGCACTTGTTCAGATGGAAGTATTTTCCTCCTAAAAATGTGCTTGCTAGCACCTGGATTTCAAATCTAAATAGAGATACCCAAACCCTAAAATTGGTACCTTTGGTATTTCTTACTTGAGTTGGAAACAAAAGCTATGAAAGAAACTGGCAGAACTTTAAGAAAAAGCTTTCATGCCTGGAGTTGCAGAATAATGTACATAATGATTCCTCCAGTGTTGCACAGTGTGCACCTTTGAGAATACATGAGTCCACCCAACTTAAAGTCACACACGCACAGCAAAACAAGTAATGAATAATGAGATGGTGAAACTGAACTGTCACTGAGGTTGTAATTCTCTGTGTCTCATTTTTGCTTCAGTGACTCTTTTCTTTTAGCCTGAGACAGAAGCAGAACAAACAATTAGTGCAATAATTGATGATCTGTGCCTTCAAAGCTTATGGTGGCCATGCTCATGTTTTATAAGTCTTCTAATGCAAAAAACTTTTCCTTGTGATTAGCATGCTGCCTGGTGTTCAATGACAGTGCTTGGGAGGGATGTCTGTATCAGACAAAAGATTTTTTTCTGCACTTTTTGGTCAGTGAATAAACTATTTTTTGTTCCTTTCTGGTTTTAGATTCCAATAACATTTATAGCTGCAATTGGTGAAATTCTTACATATGTAGCTCATCTTCTAGAACCTCGCCTTGCTTTCTGATTGTAAAGTAAAATTCTGATTTTACTTGACATATTGTAAAATAATTCTACAAGTATTAATAAAGCCCTCTAAGGTTATTTATCTGGTTTTGCTTTCCTTGAGTTATTCAAACACTGATGTTTCTTGAGTCAGATTTTATCCACATTAGTCTAGTAAACTTTTATTTATTATTTAAAAAAAACTCCTAGCTTCTTTAAAACCCAGCAAAAATCAAGGCTCTGTAATCTTATTCTTCATCATTAAGTTCTGGGGTAGAATAAAACGAAATTATATGAAAGACAACAGCTGATAAACAGCATGCCATCTTTGCAAGTGATTATCTTTCATAGTGTATTCAATTCCTTGATTTAGAGATTAGGATCAGATAGGAATAAGTCTGGAAAAAGTTTTGTCATGGTCTGAAGCCATTCCACAAAAAAGAGAAATGTAATGGATGGCATGCACAGGACTATTCACCATTGATTTTAAACCTCTCTAGCACATACGTGTTTCTCTAAGGCTGCTTGTCAATACTTCTATACTTACTTGCTTTCCTGTTTTAGCTAATAGGTAAAATAAATCTTAACTGTGGTCAACATTGTCAAATAAGGAAATGGAATTGCCCTTAGAATCTTATTAAAATCTTCTGGAATCTATAAAATAAAATTATGATACTCACAGGAACCTGTTTCATATGGATCAGTTTTGATCTTTTTGTGTATGATTCATCTAAAAGAAAAGCAGAAGAAAAAGCCCTGACCTTTTGAAATAATGGCGTAATCCCCCAACTGAAATGAATCTTTAAAAAATGTTTGATTTATTTATTTGTAGATATCCACTTTTTTCATACTTCTGTGCATGTAGAAAGTCAGCAAGAAAAAGGACCAACAACTGAGATTCTGTAGTATCCCATTTTCAATTCTGCAAGATTTCATTCTTATAGAAAGTGTCACAGATTTGAATATTCTATGTTAATGGTGCTAACACAAGCAATTCATATATTTAGAGCTCTCAACACTTGTGTCAAAACACAACAACAGTGTTAACAAAGTACTCTGCACTTCCTGGGTAGACAACACTAAGTACAGTTACCCACAGTAGGTACAGTGACTTCAGATCTGTGACCTTTGGATAGCAAGGGATCCTTACTGAAGGTTAATTTTCTTCCCTCTGTCATCTACCATTCAGAACTTCATCATCTTTTATCTACTTGCACACCAGAAATTCCAATTCCTAACACATCTGGTGTCCTCTTTCAGCATCACTTCAAAGACTGTTCTAAAGGTATGCTGCTATGTATTTGGAGAAGCTAAAATCTTCTAAAAATCATCAGATTACTGATTTGTGAAATGACAGCTAATCTGAGATAAGACTTATAGCCACATTAAGGCCAACTCTGACATGAAATCCGCCCACACAAGCATAGATGTGTCATGAGTGGGAAACACAGCATAAAAATATTACTTATAACATTTTGATGGTCTTTCTATTGATAAGAAAAATCTTATGCAGCATCATATTAAAATAAAGGGAAAAGTTGAGGAGAAATTTAGGAAACAGAAAACTAGATGTCTGAACTAAACCTGAACTTACCTTTCAAATGTTGCTAGCAATTTTTTTACCATTTATACACAAAAAAACCAACATTGTACAAGATGACGTTTACACAGTAATGTCTGTCGTGATACCCAAGATCTTGCTGAGTGCTTACAGTTGATTCAGAACTCAATTAAACACTTGAACTTCTATTGCTTTTATTATTTTCAATGTTTTTTCTTTACAGTGAATGTACCTATTACCACCTTCAGAAAATTTTGTGTCTTCTTTTTATCACATAGCTAAATATTTTTCTATATAAATTGATGTAGAAAAATTCTCATTGTTCTGTTTAACTAGAAAAGCAGATCATTTATGCTCTGATGCATTTCCAACTCCAGTTGCTCTCATTTTTTAGCTGATCTACATCCCCATTAAAAAGAAGTCTTTGTGATTCAGAACTGTAAATTAAGTTTCAACAGCTTGACTTCGGTCAAAAAATTCTCAAAAGTTGTTCAGCTATAGATGATCAGTCAGATAAACAATTCTCATACTCATACTCAGAAAGACAAACCATATTTAGTTTATTAAAGAAATTTTAAAAATCTATGCAGGATTCAAATGCAAGTCCAGCATATTACTACACACAACTATGTAGGATCATACTGGGTTCATATTGGCTGTGATACAAAGGACAGTTGGTAAACAATAGCTTAACAAATGTGTCAGCTTAATGCGATGTCAGAGGTCCTGCTGTTATCCATGACTCACCACAGCAAACATGAAACACAGTCTATACAGCTTCAGAGAATTCTCAGTGATTATTCATAACAACATATTATCAAGCTTTCAATTTGTTTAGTTTGGTCTCAAAGCTTTTGTTTTGACGGATTCACTTTGGGCTCATCATTTTGAAATCCTAGATCAAATTTTCTCATGTTCCAACTATTGTTCCCATTGTGTATGCCTTGAAGAGGAGAAAAAGTAGGTGACATGAAAAGGAAAATTGAACAGATCTCAAGATGTGACATTTTGAATTCAGAGAACTTTTTTAAGCACAAAAGTTGGAACAAAAAATTTCCCAATGCTGTTTCAAGGCCAAAATGAGATTCATACCTTTCTGTTGACAAACTGAAAGGATCCTTGAAATCCATTGGACCTAAAGCTTCTTACACTGATTGAATTTGAACCTCTCTATTAACATTTGACAAAAGTGAATATTCAATAGAATAGAAGTAATTTTTTTGTGCTTGGGGCATGGTTACAGAAGAGCACTGAGAAAAAAAAAATCCCATCAGCAAACTCTAACTGCATAATCATCAATTTTTTGCTATAAAAATTAAATGTCCTAAGCTTTTATCATTTTTCTTATATCTAATCTTATATAATTTTCTTATACCTAATACAATATATCCAAATTACATTTTTTACTCCTTTGTGAAGAAATTAACTCAGAAAAATCTTTTAGACAGAGCAAGCACAAAACAAAAACTTGTAGAGAGTGGTTGCAGAGTGGACATCATTTACTAGCTTGTTAGTCTTATTCACAGACACATCGTATTTAACATCAATCAGAACATTCAAATTACATGGCAAGACTTTGTACCACTTTGTACTTTTTTCTGAAAATCTACTGTAATTACTTAGTATTTAGTGTTTCCACTACATTTTATCCTACACTGCATCCAAAGCAGCATGGCCAGCAGGGCACCTTATGGCAGACTTGCAATGTTTAAATGGGGCTTCTTAGAAAGATAGGGACAGTCCTTTTAGCAGGGCCTGTAGTGATAGGACAAGGGGTAATGCTTCTAAAATAGAAGACTATTGAATTAGAAGAAATTATTTTTACTGTGAGGGTGGTAAAACACTGGCACAAGTTGCACAGAGATGTGGCATGCCCCATCCTGGGGAGAATCCAAGGGCAGGTTTGACAAGGCTCTGAACAACCTGATCTAGTTGAGTATGTCCCTGTCCATTGCAGGTGGGTTGGACGAGGTGATCTTTAGAGGTTCCTTTCAACCTAAATTATTATATGATTCTATGATTCTATGATTCTTCAAATGGGCTGTTTTAATGGTGCTGACCTAAGGGAGTTTCATGTCCTGCCTAGAAGGAAATACCTCAGAAAACATCAAAAAATTTCTAGTTCTTGGCTCACCTGGCAGACTAAAATTTTGTAGAATAACCACAAATAAAGTAAAAGGAAATCAAGTGGAAACTAGAATAAAGAAAGGAGTTAAACCAGACAGAAACAATAAAGTAACTTAAACTGTATTAGCTTTCATCCTTCAGGGAAAAAAATTATTAGTGGTAACCCTAATTGCAATTCTCATCCTGCAAACTGACAGGTGTCCCTACAAATGCCAGACTGCTTTTCTCACTTAGTTACAATGAAGCTTTGTCTTGTAAGTTATTTGCTAAGCTTGCAAGTTCTCTGGTCGGCAGAACAGCCTCTTTCCTGAAGACAAGAATCATTGAATCACACAGATCTAGTCTTCTTTAGCTGGAAAACAGCCATGTTCCCTCCTGTCTAATAAACTGTGTGATTCAGCTGCTACATGCATGCAAAATGAACAGGGCTGTAATATAAAAGTATGTAAAGAATTAATATAAAATATGGTGGAATTTTTAATTAGAACAAGCTCTGTGAAAAACAAAATGCAGTTGCATTCTCAAGGGAAAAAAAATACTTTTTCATTTATTACTGCTAGTTAATGAAAACTGAAAAAAAGGTTGAAATTATCTCCATTTAAAAATCTCCTCTGGTGATAAAACCCAGTTACTGAACTAGGTATTCCAAAACTTGTTAAGACCAAGGAAATTTTTGATTTTAACGGGTTCTGAATTAGTAAATATATGGTGATGTAAGATCTGTTGAGTGCTGAATGAAAATGAACATTTTAAATTCTATTCCTCGCTTTTTTATGAAAGACAGCCCCATGTCTTCTGGCACACCCACTGTGCTGGTTAGCAATTTTTAATAAAGGGGTAACTTTAATTTTTTCATTTCAGATTGATTTAGCAGCAAGAGATAATCTCACCTATTTCACAGCAGTTTCCTGACTACCAACCAAGAAATTTAAACTACAAGGAGAACATAGGGCCACAACATAAATCACTACAAGGAAGAGAAATCTATCTTTTCCTGAAGGACAGTGCATGTGCTGAATGCCTAATTCCACCAGTGAACATCCCATCAAATCTTGCCAAGCAAGAATGATTAATTTGCTGGGCTGGCACCCTTTACTCCTTGTCAGTTCTGTCCTCATTCTGCAACAGCAGCAGAGTTTGTCCAGACAGCTGGGGCAGCATGGACACGAGGAAGGTAAGCCAGCCACACAAGGAAAGATTTGTGTCACACTGTGTTTTGGTTCTGAATTTCTTACAGGTGCCACCTAGCAAGCATGAGTCCTCTCTGTGCCAAAACCAGTTCTAACAATCTAATAAAACATGGTTTTACAGAGATAAGCATCCCAGTGGGCTGAAGGGTTTTAAGCAAACGGTGACAGAATATCCAGACCAGAGTCTATTTAGGGTCCTGTCACAAGTTGCACAGTTGAAGCTGCAAAAGTAAACAGTGAGCTGGCAAGGTGTCACTTTTGTCCCAAGTAACAATTTCTTAAATAGATACTAAGTAAATCTTCACAGAATGTTTAGCATATATCTGCAGTTTCCTGATTTGAATGTCTTTTTCAAGCAGTCAGTTTAGATATAGATATTCATATAACTATATTTATTTAGTAAGTTCAAGGGCATCTAAATTGGCTAAAGAGGAAGGAAGGGAGAAGAGAAGACAAGTGAAGAAGGGTTTCATGATGTCTGATCTGATTTTTTCCTTTTTTCCAATAATTGTTAGTGTGACAGTGGCATGTTAGAGACTTATCACTTAGCTGCTGAAATGCACAGGCACTGGAACTGACACAAAGTACATCTCAATACAAGTTATTAAAAGAACAGGAGCTTTCAATTATAGTAAATTAAATCAGTTGAGTGAGAAGGTGTTAGAAACATGCATGTAATTTATCTGATTGTGGGCCCTTGTTCCTGCAGTACTTTGAAAGCGGACATTTTTGTTGGCAAATTATCCACCAGAATTTGGAATCAAAAAGTGTTCAAAGTGATATTTGAATTAAAGATGCGGATTTCTTGGTCATACTTTCACCATTTGTCTTGTTCAATTTTGTTTTCCTGCTTTACATGTATTGTAAAAAGAAGCTGTGATGCTAGTCAGTAAAATTAAAAACCTTCCCCATCTTTTGTAAAAAATCTGTCCAATAAAATATGTGCAATGAAAATTGATCACTTAGTCACTGTGTTATCAAAGCACTGTGTATTGGATTTCTCTGTACTTCCTAGGCTCTCTTCAGTGCCTTTTCTCTAATACTTTTGCTCAGGTGGGTGGAATTCCAAGAGTGAACAGCAGTTTTATCCTGCATGGATAAAAACATCTGATAAATGTATCTTCTGCGTCTTTCACCATATGAGCAATTAATAGGGTTAGCATCTAACTAATCAAAATCAGAATTCACAGACTATCGTATTAATTTATATGGGGGAAACCTAAGACTTCTTGCAGGGTTGTTGTTTCAGACATAATAGGACAAGAATCTTAAATGTTCTCTAAGGGGATAGTTGAGTTTCCTGTGAGCTACAGATGAATTCAGGTTTGTTCTCAATTCCTAGTGAAACACTTCATGATATCAGCAACAAGCCTAGTGACTAAGGAAAAGATCAGACTGATTTTTTGTTGTTACCTTTTTGCAGTGCCATTACATGACATGCAAGATCCCTGTGAGAAAATGGTTAATTAAAAAAATTGCAGTTTTATTTTTTCGTTTCCTGCTATTATATTTTCTCAATTACTTGATGGTTTTTTCTATCCTAATTCATTCCTTCCCTCTATATTTTATTCAATGAAAAAGTCTTCATACCTCCCAACAGTTTTGCCTCATTTCCTTCTGTGGTATGTACACTAAAATAATCACTCCTAAGACAGCGAATATGGTTGCTAACAGAACATCATCAGGCTTTAGAGCTAAATATCACAATGAGGTTAATGACAGATGGGAAATGCTCATACATTGCAGTCATGGTTTCAGTCTGTCTGCAAACACAGTTTGCATTACTTTATGTTTTGCTTTGAAAGAACCTCAACAGCTTGGGTTTCTTTTTAAGGTTAAGGTTAAAACCTATGAAATCTGAATATACCATTGCGTCAATACTGAAGCAAAGCAAAGCACGTATGTCCTGTTGTATGGGTGTCTGATTTATCTCAGCTGAAAGCTCAAGCCAGAGATGTAGATTGTTTTTTGGTTTTGTTATTGAATTTTGAGGTTGTTTTTTTTTTTTACAGTCAGTCCAAAATTCTTGGATTACCACTTTCTTGTCAGATATATAACACTCCTATTTTTCTGAAAAACTGTCATTTTTCATCAGAGGGAGACCTGCCCTCCATTAAAATTCTCAATTTACAATGTCTAGGGGAAGATGCCTTGTGTCCTGCCTGGTGGCAGGAGGGCAGGTCCTCAGGGATATCTTTGACACTCTTGCATTCAAAGCCATCCATACCACTTGACCCAGCTTGCCTTAGGAAAGATTTTATGCCATGTGTAGAATAATCGCACTGCCTTCCAGGCCACCTCTGCATAGGTAATATATTTGTTTCTGTGCTTTCTGCAGATATCTCTCCATCTCTGTCTCTATTGTCCCAGACCTTCTTAGCCTGGGTGAGAAAGACCTCTTGCACTTTCCTTGTTCTGTCAGCAGGTCTTACAGTAGGCAGCCTACTAATGCCAAATCATGCATTTTACTATAACAGCTAAAAAAACCATTCAGACCTCAAGCTTTTCCACTATCAGTAAGTGGAGTTAAAAAAAAAAAATTGGTACACCAATTTTTGGAAGTGTTTAGTGACATGATATGGCTGTTAACACATGATGTACTGCACTACTGTTCAGAAAGCCATGTGTGTGACACACAACAGATGCCCCATAGCCAACCCTGAGTAAAATTTGCAAATGTCTGACTGCCTAAGCCCAGTTATCTATTGCTTTGCAGCCCTAGAGATGAATTAGCAAAAGAGGTCCAAGATGACAGAGCAGCTACTGGGCTTAAGTCAGAAGTCAGAGCTTTGGGATCAGTGCTCCTGTTCCTGTAGAACTCTAATGGACTGCAGGAAAATAGATTTCTACTGAGTACTGATAAGATAAAAAGGAAAGGAAGAAGCCAACCTGCCTCCTTTAGTAAGCTGTTAAAAGTTCTTCCTTGCTGGGGCTGATGGAGTTTTATTCTTATAATATTACACAAGGGAATGGGCATATTGGTTTAATACTCCCAGAAATATAGTAAGATCTCTCATACAAAGAGGTCCTATATATATATATATATATATAAGAGTAGCTAGCATGTCTTATATTCTTAGTGCATGCAAGGGGTTAAGAAATCAGCATACTCTGTGGCCACAGGGATCACATGGGTAGAATTTCTCCTCAAGAAAAATATTTAGTTCACCCCAGAAGAGAGCTTTCATGCACATTAACGTCTCTGCAACATGAACAATAGTGGATTAGGACCCTGGCAATAAACAGGGAGTGGGCCAATTGGCAGTGTAAATATATCTTTTGGTC
Source organism: Cyanistes caeruleus (assembly GCF_971803275.1). Taxonomy (NCBI): domain Eukaryota; kingdom Metazoa; phylum Chordata; class Aves; order Passeriformes; family Paridae; genus Cyanistes; species Cyanistes caeruleus. The sequence continues at coordinate 41,541,351 of NC_141706.1, read as the reverse complement.
TGCAACAGTTCAGTAATGTTCCACAGTTCTTGTCTTCCATCTTGTCCAAATGAGCTTCTTTTGGCTTTAAGCCATTTCTCCATGATAATGTCAATGGCTTTAGCAATGCTAAATAGGCTGTGCCTGTTATCTTCACTTTTTTTTTTTTTTTTTTTTTTCATTTTTCATTGTTACAGCTGCTCAGCCAAACCATCAACAATTTATTTCCCACAAACTAAATTGAGCCAATAACATTGTAATCCAGTATAAACAGAGAAGCAGTTGATTCCAATTAGGCAAAAGTTTCAGTGTTTCCAGGCTTGCAGCCAGTTTGTGGTTTATGAAATTTAACTAAGTTACAGCTTAATCACTTTGCTACTAAAAAGAAAAAAAAATTCTAGCCAACAATATCCTGATGATAAAGGAGTGTCATGAGGCAGGGATAAAAAGAACTTGGTGATGATTTCTACAATAGCCGTACCCAATCACTGACAGTAGGGAATCACAAAAAAAAGAACTTTACTATTCTACAGGTGAACCAAGTTGCGTAACAGCAAGCAGCAGGAACAAAGTTAGAAAAAGTTCTGTCTTGCTGTTACTTTGCAGTTACTTCAATGTGGAAAAAAAAGCAGCCAGGTAGACAATTCTCACACAAATACGCCCTAAGGCTGGTGCTGTAGTTAAGGGAATGAATACGTTTGGAAACCTATGGCAAGCATTCAAATCCTGAAAGACAGGATTAGAGCTGGAAAATCTGAGGAAAAATAGAATAGTCTAAGTGTTTTAGAATTTACATACAAACATGTAAATGAAGGTTTAATGTTAATGAAGTTAGGAAAGACTGAATAACTCCTGATGATACTCTTGAAGAATCACACTGTATCCTCTAATGTTTACACAACCAACAATATTTACAATACCAACAATTTTTACAATGTTCAGATTGGAATATGGGCAATACTGTTGGCATAACAGCTGGATAACAAAAAGTGTGTGGCTTATACTCATGCAAAATTCATCACTATAATGTTGAGCAAAATCCAAATGAAAGTCCTCATCCTTCATAGTTATTTTTTTGGCAGCACTAGTCTGACAATTATAAAAACATGCACTGAATATGCTGTGCAAAGTTTAGAAGGACTACTCTAACAACAATATGGAAAGTTAGAGAGCAGTTTTGGCCAGTCAACCCATCTTTCTTTTTTTATTTACTTCCCCCCACCCCATGTGCATTTGGAATAAATTGTCCAGAGAGATTGTGGAGTTTTTCTCACTGGAGTTATTCAAGAACTGCCTGGAGGCAATCCTGTATCATGTGCACTGGGATGATTCTGCTTGTGGACTCATTCTGATTCTGTGGTTTGTCCAATGCTTAATATTTCTATCTTTCTGCTCCTGGTAATCTCCAAAAGACAGAGAGGTTGGACCCTAAGAGGAACTCAACACTAAAAGTGACATTTAAGGACATTTGCAAAATGCAGACAGAAGATGAGACCTTAAAGCCCAAAGACAAGATTTGTGACAGCAATAAGGTCCTGATTTACTCAGTGGATGATCAGGGCTTTCGTTTATCAGAGAGACTTGCAAGATCAAATCAGAACTTGCATCTAAGCAGCTCACTGTCACTTCTGTTACTCTGTGCACATGCAGAACATCTACCGAGATTATAAAACCTTTTGGGTCAAACTTTCATTGTTTCACCTGTGCTGCAGTCTCATTATATTGAAGTAACTATAGAAGGGTTATTGTACAGCAGTCACCCATACTGCTTTTAAGTAAATTTCCTCCAAGTCTCCAGATTCAATGTGAAAGAACAGGGAAGAAAAAAACCTTAAACTTATAGGCAATGCTGGTATGAATTCTTATTGTTTTAATCCCATTCAGAGACCCCATTGCCACATTCAGCAAGAACATCTACAGAAGTCACTTTTTCAGATACTGTAATGGAACAACTAATTTATCTAGCTGAAATGCCTGAGGTAAGGGTTAATTTAGGGCTTCCTGATTCTTCCATAAAATATATTAAGAAAGTAAAGTACTATAAATAAAAGCCTGTATCTGTGCTTTAATTTAAAATTTGTGTCTGTGTAATTGCTTCAACGGTGCACCAACAAATCTGTAAATGCAGTTTGAGTAAATGTTATAAACCTAAACACAGCATCTGTTAAATCTCTTAACATCTGTAAAGCTTCTTTTAAACACTGGGAAACCTGCTCGCTCTCACGATTAACTCCTTGTTGGGTAAGGTAATATAGCATGGATATACCAACTGGTGGGATTTTTTTTTGATTTCCTACTATAGTTGGGAACTTGTTTCTTTCTTTTGTGAGGCTGTAACTTAGCAGAAGTAGTGTACATGCTTTATTTTCTGAGAGAAGTTAAAATCATGCTTCTAATATAAGTTTTGCCTTATTTAACATTATATATAATCACAGTGGTTTTAAATATTCAATAAAGATCTAGGGAACAAGAAAATATATGGAAATAATAATCAGGATGATATCAGTTTATTAATATTATTTTTACTAAGGCTTTAGATAAAATTACTGTTTATTTCCAAACAAAAATCTGTGTACCTTGAGAAACAGAAAATCAGAATCCCTTTTGGCACAGTAAGTCAACACCAGAGTCAATAGCTTTGTTCTTCATTTATAGAGATCTACCTCTCAACAGTGAATTATGAGACAATATAATAAATCTACATCAAACTGTCTTTACTTTTATACAAACTGAGTCTTACTGTGTCAGTCTTGTCAACACTGCTGAATATTAATGGGAATAAAGTTAATTGCTGGGTGTATAAAGGTCTGATGCAGTCAAAGTGAAAGAAAGCACCTAACAGAAATCTGTCAATTTTGACAAGCTGTAATTTATTTCTACTTCATTATATGTGCTGACACGTTTCAAACCTTACTCTAGTCTTTACCATAAATTGCAATTATTATAATTCACAGCGACATTTGACACAGAGGTTGGGACCTAGTTTACCATATATAAAAGAGTTTATATTTCAGGGAATTCACTTGCAAACTCCAGCACGTATTTCTCATTGTAAATCCAATTGTTTCCACTCACACTGAACATGAACAGTAAATTTTGTGACTTGCACAGCTTAAGAAAAGAAATAGCACATTGTTTTAGCTGAAATAGAAAGTGTTTATGACAAAATATTTACAGATATTTAAAAACCAAGATTAAATTTCAGTATGACTGTACAATTATTAGTAAGTTTTACAATATTAGACACAGGTGACATATAAGCCTGATGGATTTTTTTGAATATTTTTATAACTAATCAACATTGCTTATAAAAAATGTTGTTAGTGGCACAATCAACAGCATAACGGAAGTTAACTCAGTTTAGTCCCTGAACTTTTGCTCCTCTGTTATTCAGTATAGTTTATAAGAAAGGTGTTGATGAGTATTCAGTTCTTGGACAGAAGACAAATTCCCAAGATGAGTGAGTTTATGGTGAATGCCTCTAGATCTACAACCCCAGTTTTGAAGTCTGGGTTTATTATGAGCCTCGTCATTTCTAATGCTTAGTAACTGTAACTTGCAAATGCAAATATGTCTGTTTAAAATTATATCAATTTAGAAAATATCACAAAGGTTGTAAAAGTCATCATGCAGGCTACAAGAAGAAATGTGCTACCTCTGAAACATCAGCCTTTTCAAAAGATTTAAAATTCTTCAGAAGACACTGTGATTTGCACCTATGAATTACGATCACTGCATATACTTTTAATTAATTACACAGCTTTATTTATCTTGACTGAACCTTTGCCTTCTCAGGCCAATAGCTTGTCACCAAGCAACTATCAATGCTCTTCTTGCCGTAAAAGCATCTTTTAAGAGAAACATAATCTGTATTTTTTGATCAAAAGCTCCAAATCCCAATTTAACTCACTGAGATCATAGTTAGTGTTTTTTTCCTGCTTCTCTAGATAATTGCACCAACAGTCTAGACACATTTAGAGAACCATAAACAGACAAAACAACAAAAATAGCAGTAATGATAATAATAATAATCATTTCACAAGGAATAACAGAAATAACCTATGTCGGAGACCCACTTACCTTCTTCTCTTAACAGAGCCATTTCAGCTGCTTCTAAACCATCACCCAGACTTACTGAGAAACTGGTAGAGACATCCACACCAGGGAAATCATACATGGAGGACTAGATTAAGCTGAGATATTGCATATTTTTTGTTAGCAAGACTTTGGGTTTTCTGTGGATTCTTATCATGGCAGAGAATAGCGTGCTGAAACCATTAGTTACACAAGTGTGTCTGTTTACACAGATAAATGATAGACGTCAAGGGATGGTGTTAGAGGAGAGAGGAGTAGGGATGTTTTATATCAACCAAAAGGACCTAATTTAGAAAAGTTTAGGGTCACCAGAGGAAGGGAGAAGTGCAGAATAGTTTAGAATATTTTAGATATAATTTAATGATATGATTTTTTTTAGTAGAAACTCTAAAGGGAAGGTTTATGAAGCTAGAATTGTTTGAGTCTTACATATTCCTGTTAGCTGGAACCCCTTCTGTCTTCCATTCCTTTTGTAGCCATTTGTTTTTTATCAATACAAGTAAGCAGAAAAAATAATTGTTTTAAGTACTGCAATTCTCTACAAACATTTAATTATATACAGGAAGAGGGTCTTGATTTGTTTTCATGATCAAGGATACTAGTTTTTGACAGAAATATAATGGAATAACACTGTGGTGAAATCATGTTGCCTTAGTGGCCATCTCTTTTGTGCATTTATCTGTGAATTTTATTTGAAATACTGAAACTGTCTTACAGTGAAGGCATTTGAGTGTTTTTTTCCCCACATATTTTTCTAAGTGGTGTAGCACTATTAAATTTAAAAGTTGCATATCAAAGGCCTTCATGGTTTACATCATTACTTTTAAACACATAGACAACAATAAGAGGAAAGAAATACAGTAAAAAAGACATCAGGAGAAAATCCATCTCTGAAAAGTCAGATTCACATATGAGTTTTTAAAAATAAATAGGTATTCCAGGGAGGATTGGATCTCCATTTCATTATTTGCAAGACTACACTAGAGCATCAAGTTTACCAAATGAATGAAAAGCTGTGACTTGGGTCACTATATGAGAACTGTAATATCTAAAAGCATTTATTTTTTTTTGTCTTTACAAAATAATAAACATGAAAACATGAAAAACATTAACCATGCAATTTAGAACTGTAGCAAATCTTTAGTGCAAGTTACATTATATAACCTCTCCATTATGGCTTTCTGAGCATCTGTTGTGCCAAGTACCCATTATAACCTTGTGATTAGGCCAAGGTTTCTGCAACGTTTACCAAAGATACTTATGAAACAGTTCCCCTATGGCAAATGAGAAAAAGCAGTACATTCCAGGATTAATATATTTCACATGTCCTCCCTTTCTGAATTATTTCACTTGAACATGCATATACTTACTGAAATCCAGATTGCTTAGAATGTAAGTCCCTGAAGTATTATTCTTCTTACTAAATGGATCTGGATGAAACATTTAGAGCTGTTCCTGGTTTAATTACCATGATCTAAAATCATTTCAGCAGACACTTGTAATAAATGCCTGCATGTAACAAAGCTAGTTATAGCAGCTACTTGTCTGGAACTCATGATCTTATCCCACTGCCTACTGAGCATATGCCAGAATAAAAAATAGTGATAAATTATATGTTCCTAGAGCAATAGCATGTCAAAGTTTGGACTGATGTAGCACATAACACCTCTTTTCCTCTCTGGCTGGCCCTTCCAGCTGTGGTTGTGAAACATGTTTATTGTAATAAGGTAAAAGCTCCACCTTTTTTAGATCCTGAATAACATTGTTACTGAGAATTCAATCTTATTATTACCAAGAACTTCTTTTAGTCGTAATTTCTTAGCACTGAGGGAATTAAGCAAAGTATTCAGCATTTGTCCATGGGATCAAATCTACTATATATAAACACCTTGTAAGACTGCCAAAAGACATACATCTGAACAGCAAGACTTTTTTTTTTTGCTAGACATGCTAGGAAATGTTATGCTTTTAATAAGGACCTGGCTTGTTTTCAGGCTCATCTTTTTGTTAAGGCAGAACTGAAAGCAAAAGCCTTGGAAGTAGCTAGAAAAACAGCGTAATCACCAAGATACCATTATCCCATCTCTTGTAGCTTTTATATTTGGGCTTCTCAAAGCTATGGATAGCAAATTACTCATGTGATACCTGAGCTGCATAAAGAAGATTGAGTCTGGGCTGTTAATGATCTTTTCACTCTGTTTCGGTGTTTCTCTGTAAAAGCTCACATGTAGCTCAGATCCTGGGTGTCTGTTATTCTTAGGTACCCAACAAAACACAGAGATGGAAAGTGTCCTTCATCTTAGATACACTACTGCTGAAAGAAATCTTATTTCTGCATGAAATGTTTTTTTTTTGAACAAGGAATTGGTTTTCCAGGACACCAGATACAACTTGCAGAAAAAGCATTAAGTTCCTTTTCAGTTTTTGGTATTAAGTGACACACATTACTAAATACTTTAAATGATAATCAATTTTAAACCTGAAATTTTGGCTAGCAACTAAGGTGGTGATTAATGAGCATAGACAGGTAAATTATTTACTCAAAACATGATTATCCAGGTAATATTTTTATGCTTGATTTTTAAAAAATGCTTTAGACAGAAATGTATAAAAGATCACCACTTACTTGTGACACATAACATTTTTAAATTTTTTATTTGTAATTTTCTTATAGAACTTTTTACCACAAACTTCCCCCAGAAACTCCAGAGAGATAGGAAAAATATCATCATCACTGATAGTACAAAGATGGAGCTTACAAAAGATTAACTGGTGTGCTCAAAGTCACACATGTATGGGTAGGCTGGAAGATCAGTTTGGCAATACAGGCTTCATGTTGTGTTCAACCATAACCATCTGGCTTCTTCTCACTTCTCTTCTAGGCCCTTTTATTAACCAGGTAAATGCAGCTGTTCCAGGGTGACATTGTTAGTTCCATAAACGATTTAGCAATCATTAATCTTTTTTTATCATTTATCAGTGACTCCAGTTGGTGAAATGTGTTCATGGAATCAATATGATTTTACCCATTTATCGTCTCTTAGATAGCACATACCAGACAGAAGTGCATCTGGCTCTGAATGGTCTCAACAGGAGGAAATCAAAGACAAGGCTGATTATGTTCTACTGGGTAACTCAAGAAAATCTTTTCTGTAGAGCCACCCCAGAATGCTTATTCTATAAGCATAACTGTGAGGCCAAAATCTGGCTTAGCCTACTACAGTATCCTTTAATCTGTTTATCATATCTCTTGCATACAACTTGCTCACTAAATTATGACTTTGAAATATTCACTGAATTCTTCCAGGAACATTTTAAAAGTAGCACTTCTATTTTGTTGGAGTTTTTGCTGGTTTTTGTTTTCTTTTTCTTTTTAATTTGACCGACCTCATTTTAAGTATCTTTTTGTATTTTTGTAACTTTCAGAGAAGTTTTCAGATCTTCAGTTGAGGATGAGAAATGAAGTCATGCAGTGCAGGTAGCAGATTTCTCAGCAGTGTGCTCTTAAGGTTCCTCCAGGCATTTAAAATTTATAAAATAGTGTGATCATACATTCCAGCAAATACAGAGCTCATTCTAGTAGAATACCTTGCTGAATAAATCAATTTTTAATTTTTAACTTCCTCTATTAAAAAAAGATACCAAAAATCTCTATCTTGTGAAGGTTTAACACAGAAAACCTGTGTAAAAAGAAAAAAAAATAATAGGTGGATTATCACTAACTGAAATGGTTAAAGGGAATCCTGTCACATTGCTCCAAATTCTTTCCCAAGAAAACAAGATTAACATTGAAGATCTTCATGCTGTTTTGATAGTTACATTAAGTAATAACAATATTTGTTGAGGAAATATTGTTAGACAACTCCTTGAAATAAAAAGATATTTTAAAAAGGAGTTAATCTGTGGTGACCTTAAGAAATATCTTTTTTTTTTTTTTTTTAAATTAGTTGGCTAAGTAACTTAGCAAAACCCATTGAGAATTACAGTGTTATAGCATAAAACCAAAACTATGGGTTTTTTCTTCTGATTTTTTTCCCTGGAATCCAACCCCAAAGACCAACCTAGAATGCTGAATGGGAAGGAAAAAAAAATAATTTTAGCTCAGAAGAAATAAAAATTTGCACGCATGAAGTTAATGGAAGCATTTTGTTGTGTTTCTCCTCTGATTTCAGTAAATCGAACTGGTAAAATCCTTGCATGCTTGGAAACATCTCACACTGTAGGTCTCCATGATGAAAAAATAGCTTCAGACATTAATAGAACAAAGTGATTGCAGAACTTTTACAGAGTATTTGTGGGGAATCCCTTGAAGAGATAGTGGTGAGCCTTTTTCTAGCAGGTGGCAGAAGGTGCACATCTGTGGGAAGCCAATAGAACAGAAATCTGCCTGACAAGTAAAAGAGCAGCTCTGACTGGGAAATGCAGAACGAGCATATGTCTGCTCCACTTGGATACTAAACTTGGGATGATGTTTCCTTAAAAAAGACAATCATATTTTAATATTTCCTCTTTTGCTGTGGCCTACCCGCATCGCTGAATAATGTGCAAAACATCCTTCAGGCACCATTTAACCTATCTAAATGCAGAAAGATGAATTTGGAATACTATCAAAGCACATATGGAATAAAGGAACCATTCTGTTTCAGCAGCAACACAAGAGACCTGTTTTTCATTATGCATGTGAGGTGTTTAATTTAAACTGGTAATGGTTAACCAGGTCTAGCCTCGAGCTATGGAGATCTGGGGAAAACATCCATAAACAAAATCCCTTCTATTGCCCTTCAATTTTTATTCTCTAAAGAGAATAAGAGAGAGAAAAAAAATATTTCTGGAAAATATGAAGATCACTTATGTGACCTATCTTTCTCTGAGAATGTGCAGAGAAAAAAGGTAAAAAGTGTCCAGCTCATACTGAGAAGCCTAACAGCCTTAGGTCTACCCAAAATTGTACTAAATTTAGGGCTACTAAAATTGTAAGGAATACCTTACAATGGAGTTTGGAGTTAGAGGTCATCAGGGGAGCATACAAAGCATTTGTGAAAATGGTATCTCAGATGTCTGTGGTCTACAGATGTTTGGCTGCATGTGGTTAGCTTTGCACAGAGGAATCCCAGCCTCAGCTTGGGGCTGAACTGCCTCTCTCAGATTAAGGAAGTTTGCCATTATTCAAAAGGATATTTTTGCATATTTTATTAATAAATGACGCTATTAAAGTGCATTTATATTTCACAATAAATGAGTTTATTTTTATAAACAAATAAAAATTACTTCAATAAGAAAATAACTAATATTGAATCCAGGCCCTGTGTATGCTTCCAAAATTAAGCTAGTACATATACAGTTCAAACAGAAGGCAAAAGTTCAAGATCTTCTTTGCCTAAAGCATTTATACTTTCCAGTGAGAGTAACTACTATCCAACTCTGTCTGCTAATGGCACAGAGTTTTCAAATATTTTCTATCCCAGTGTGAGAAAGAAAAAATTTAATTTTCGAGAGGCTGAAAATTAATTTTACTACTTATTCATTCTTTCTTTAGTAAAGTGATAAAGTATACTGATATAGGTAATTAAACTAAAAGAAAGAAAACATAGAAGAACAAATATATAAAATTTCTTCCTTAGCAACAGTTATAGAAAAACATGACAATTTTAACCATAAATTATGCAGAATTTGATACTCTCAGAGTACCTTAATAATGGACAATAAAAGTCAGTGTTACCCAAAATTAAATGGTATTCAGTATTATAGTCTTATAAAAGAACCTTCCCAGGGCTGAAAAGGTTTGTTTCCATAATAATCTTTTAGGAATTCAGCAAAACTTCCTCGATGACAAATGGTGACCTTCTTTGTTTTCCTTTCAGGCTTGTCATGGTTTGTTTAACTATAGATTTGAAAAAGGTAGATAGACAATTATTTCTCTTCCTTTTCTCAGTTTGATCTGATGGAAACCCAGCCTACCAAATAATTGGTACTAGCCTTTTTTGTTAATATGCAGGCAAAATATTGTTTCTCATATCAAAATGGACCTTGGGAAGTCTTATTTCTTAGGAACTGTAGCTAATATTTTTTTTTTTATTTCTGTTCCAAGTGCTTTGGAATTAGTAAACCAAATCAAATGGTGTTTTAGTAAGACCATCCCAAATCCAGTGGCAACAAAGGTTAATACACATCTTTACATTTTAATGACTTTCTGATTTTTAAGCAGCCCAAGTGACTATGCTGGAAAGAAATTACTGTGATTTATGGGACCAGAACTAAAAGTCAAGAAGAGATGAAAATAAACTTAATGTAATTTACCAGTCTCTTAAAAATGAGACCTGCATCAGAATAAAATCACTTTAATAACAACAAGACCACTTGATTATGTAAGTGTAATTTTAAAATACTATAACTACTCTTCTCTAAAGAATTATTAAAATAAGTATCTGAAAATTATTTGTCCACATCCAGTTGTACACATAGTACATATTATGAAATGGATGGTCATGAGGAATGGGTCAGGAAAGACAGCAAAGATTTTTCTTACACTTGACTCTTAATATTTGTTTAGAATAATTTAAAATTAATTAACAATCTGTAAATTTGAGTAGTTGAAAGCCTGAGTTAAATTTTAAGACTTCTATTTCTAAAGAAAGCAATAAATTAAATAATGCATGTTTAAGTAAATTAAAAACTTTTTTACTGAAAAAAGTCAAGTAATAGAGTAGTAGAATGATGCATGTATTGGCTGAACAGTTAACATGATACAACTTAAATGCATTGTCCTTGTACTTCCAGTAGATGGCAGGTATACTACTTCAAACTTTTATAAAGTCATAAAACTAACTTTTTAAACAATAAAATGCTATTGTCTGGGAAATTTTACTTATAATGCAACTTTTTCCATATGTGTGCATTTTTACATTTAATATCACTTTGGAAGATACACCAAGATGAAAAGAAATGTTTAATATAAACACATTAAATACTGAAAACAAATTATAAATTTATAAAAATAGAAAGAACACACCAAACAACATGCATAGAGAACTGGAATGTTCAGAATAATATTCAAAATAAATTAAAAGCCACAAATGGCAATCGAAAATAGGAACTTAAAAGTCTTGATTTTTTTTTCTTTTTTATAAATCTTCCTCTTTCTAAAGCAATTATTGTATTTTTTCATAATGGAATTTTCAGTTTCCTGTTATGTGTCACTGCCAAACCAAGGACCATGTTATGACTGTCACGCATTTATAAATTTAGGGATTCAAGCAGTAAGATTGTTGGTTAAACCAAGATAAAAACACACACACACACACACGAAATGATGATCTTTTTTTTACTGTAAGACTGAGTTATAAAATCCTGCTTGAAGCAGAGGACTTCCTCCTCTCTCAGAGCACAGAACAGCTAATATTCATTTACAGATTAGGGACAAAACCTTTCATATTCTTTTCATTGCTCAGTATATGACTCCATGCCTTGTTCATTGCACATTGCTTCAAACTACTCTGAAGCCTATCTTATTAATTCCTGTGTTTTTTTGCATGCTATTTGGCTTAATAGTGTCACCAATGCCACCTCTTCTTGACCAAGTTTTGGTTAGTTGGCTTTCTGATATCATCTCTGTTTTGGAAAGCAGGAAACAGATGCTTTGAAATTAAGGTCACATGTATTTGGAAACGTTCATTGGATTTTTTGATGGTTTTTGTAAGTGGTGGTACATGTTAAGCATTATAATAGTATAAATATATCAAAAATATATTTTATTAAATTTTTTTTCAGTCATGAGTGCAAGCTGAATGCAAACCAAGATAATTGCATACCTAGTGAGAATTTCTGAGACAGATGGTTTAAAGAAAAAGACTAATATAACACACAAACTGCCATTAAAATCAACATCTAAATAGAATTTTTCAGGCAGGTTTCCCCATCATCATAATCAAATCATATCTTGTGTTCTTTCTATTCCATGCCTCATTCCATCTTCTGCACAAAAGAGAACGGCACCTACTTTATAGTCATTTTCTGTAGTTGTCCACTGTTTGGTCACACAGCACTGAAAGGAGTAGAGTAACCCCAGCAGCATGTTCACTGCCCTTGGTTTCTCATTTCAGAACCACAATGTGAATATTAATTATGCTGCCTATTTCCTGTCTTGCACCTCATGTCCCCCAGCCACCTCTCATGAGATTTCAGACAGTTTTTCTTTGTGCTTAGTAAACTCTTCTGTCCTCTAATCAATACTGGCATTCACTGCTTTTCCTTCTTGTTTTCTTTCCATCCAACTGGCTTTTCTTTCCATTCCTCCTGGCTTCTTTTGTCCAACTATCTGCCAGACTATTTCACTCCTTCCTCCACATTCCAAGTCAGGCTAAATCACCTTTAGTAGTTCTTTTCCCTTCTCCAAACTTCCCTGAAAACAATGTACTGGTATCTTTTTTTTTCAATATTCCTAAGTAATGAATTTTGACTTCATTGTTGTTTCAGTAATTCATTGCCCATCTTCAATGTTCCAGAGTCAGACACCTTTTCCCTGCCATCACTGTTTCTTCTAGACTCAGGAGGTCTGAGTCCCTTCACATCTAAGTTCTAAGACGCCAGACTTGAATGAGATGTTTTCCTTATTTCTGTTGCCTGCAAATCACAAAACAAGGCATTACACCATACCATGAAATAAACCAATAATAGATGATCATGAACACATCAATACCTGCTGTGCTCCTCAGTCCAGAGCCTAATATCAACTCTCTCCCTACATGAAGAAGCTCATGCAAGGAAACCTGGCTTTTGTCATGTACTCTGAAGTTTGCCTGCTCGGTTCCACAGTGAAGATGGCAAAAGCCCAATCTTGTCACTAGTAAGAGGTGTGAGAGACACAAGCAATGTTGGAATCAATTACAAAACACATCTAGTGAGCATGTAGAAAGTGACATTCACTAAAATCCCGTTATCTTAACAATTTTTCTATTTTAAAGAAACAGGAAGATATTTTTTATGCATAAAATGCTTCCAAGTCTTCTCTTCTGCTTATAAATATGTGAGTTGCAAAGTTTTTCAAGGAAAAGATCAGGAAAGTTTTTTCCTCAGCGTTGTTCTTGGAAACCATGCAATTAGTTTTGGCTGAATCACAAAATAAAACAAAATAAATTCTCATGCAGGTGCCAAACATGAAAGCCTTCAGTGAAATTAATAAATTAAATGAAGTTGTATGACACAGAGAACAGAGAAGCAGCCTTGAAAACCTTGATGATAACTAGGTCAGCATTTAATATGTGTTCATAGAAAGCACAAGGTAGCCAAAGCTCTCAAAAGCCACCCACTTCTCATACCTTTCCCCGTGTTTCATCTGCACTCTGCCTATTTCCTGTCTTGGCCATTGCACTGAGATCATAACTTGGATCACAAGAGTTGTTTTGATTTGAGTAGGAGAGTGATTTTTAGTGAAGACAATTATGACTTTAATGCAACCTTATTTATTTATCAAGAGTACAAAAATTTTGCCTTTGTGCTTAGGAGTTACAATCTTTGTCAGGGCTGCCATGCCCCAGTTAACAATCAGAACAGAAAGCTGCTTCCAAGCTTGGAATTCTGCAGCATTTCATTTTTTGCAATACATTTTGCCATCCCCCTCACACACATAGACATAAGATGCAATATAATCACTTAATTAATCACCTTCAGATACATTATTTTAAAAAACATTGAGAGGTTTCCTCTAATTATAAGTACAATAAAAAATATAGGTATCACATCCACTGCAACTGCTTAAGTCCTCAGAAGCAGCCACTTCTACAAGAATGTGAAACCAATAGTAGCTTTTTAAAAGTGGAGTTTCTTTAGATAAAAAAATGAGCTTGCACATATCATAAAAAATTCTAGCTAATCAGTTTTTACTTAAATGTGTTACTGCATATACATGTTACATACAGGCTATGCAAAATAACAAAAGGACACCACTCAAATGTGAAAAGCAGAGTTTTATTTTTGGATAATAAAGACATTCAATGATGATGAAAGGACATGATTTTTCATTAGAACTAAGTAGCAGTATTATCCTCAGCCATCTTCCATATCTTTCATCATTTGACTTCACTTGGGAAAAATAATCTGTCCCTGAAAATACAGAAAAAAAAGGTGAGAAATAAAAGAACAAAAGACTTCAGGAAGTAGGCCAAAACAAACAATGTTCACTACCTAATAATATTGCAAGGCTTTGTCAGCCCAATTCAGTCCAGAGCCTTGAATCTATTCCCTGTGAACATATTACTGTTAAAAAAAGAGAGAATGGAGCTTTAACATGGCACTCTGTAGTCAGTTTATTTCACAAGTGTTGAAGGCTAGTTGAGAAAGTGGAAAATTTTTGAAGATCTTGTCACATGCTCTAAATATGTCAAACAGATCTAGAACTAAAGCTTTGAATGCGTATTTAGGGATAACACTATACAACAATAACTTTTTTTTATATACTCCTCTTGCAGCATGGTAGCAGTAAATGTACCCTGAATTCTTCTCCTTTGTTTGATTATCAACTGCAAAATATTTCTGAGGAACTAATTTCAATCACAATTTTATTCTTTTTCATATTACCATCAAAAAATTGCAAAATTCTCCTGTAATGCAAAGCTTCAATATGTCACTAGCATATAAAGCAGTGAGCCCCACAGAAGATGTACATGACAAAGACTAATGCAAAAGAGAACAGGAGTATCTGAATGCAAATTAATTTATGTAATATCCTGTGTACTTCAATGTAATTATACTGCCATGTAAATTTTCAGTAAATATTATGAGATTTTAAAATTCCTGAAAATTGAGAAACCCCCTTCCACCCAATAATAAAAAAAGCCCAGAAATTACCTTGTCTGTGTAGTTTCAATAAGCTGCAGTGGGATACTGTTCAGTGTTACTAGCAATCTAGGGATAAAAAAAAACCCCAAATAACCACAACCCCCACCAAAAGAGATGCAAAAGCCAAACCCTGAGTAACCCACAAATCATGATTGCCAGCATTTTGAATCCTTTTACTGAAAAACCACACAAACAGTTTTACTGCCGTCTTTCCGCTGAAATATTGAGTTCAGTCCTTTGTCACCTGTTCTGTCAGCAGAGCATAATAAAGGTATTTTTCCCCTCCAAACAAAGTCCTTTAACTGAAATGTTCCAGGCTGCTACACAAGTGTGGTGGAAATGGGCCTAGCCTAATCATTTTTCCTCCCTGTTCTGTGACAAATGCAGCAGAGAGTATCACTACCTCTAGAAGCTCTGCCCAGAGCTGTAAAGCAGCCCAGGGCTTCTTGTTTACATGTAGATGTCAAAAACAAGTTTCCTGCTCTCTAGATGTTTAAGCCAAAAAATCTAATCACAAACACATGCATGGAAGTGGTAGCCATCAGTCTTCGGAAATTAGGTCATTGAATTATAAGGAAAAACGGTTCTGAAGTGGACATTTACTGGAGTTTTCAAAATCATTATTTGAAAAACAGCAGCTAACTCTCTCTGAAACTGAGAATGTGACCAGACTAACAAGGCCACTTTGAAAACACTAATTTTTTTTTAAAAAAAAGCATGAATGAGCTGGCAGAAATTCCCCAAACAATGATAGCAGAATATGGGCCTGGAGAATGTGTTTATTCAATGTGCCTATATAGACAATGGAGAGAGACAAGAAGCCCCAGACGCTTAGTTAGCTCATAAAACAGAGTGCCTCTCTCACCACTGACTATATAAAACACCTAAAATAATTCACTTATAGGAGCCTTTACTAAGTGCATTGAAAAACACTGAATAGGCAAATGTATCTCTAATTTGATGAGTTCAAAAAGTTAAAGAGGAAGAATGTAAAGTTGTTCAGTAGCTGTGTGGACCAGATACAGGATTTTGGATAACTTTTCAATAGCACTGAAAAAGAGAAGGAACACTGAAGTAAAAAAATCAGATATAAACTAACTTAACGTGGATGGCCTTAGATATCTGGGATCTTATTAATTCAATTGTGTCTGAAATCACTGTCAAACTTCTCCAGAACAGAGATGCTTTTAAGAGGGAGTAAAGGGAATACTTTTCTTGATATTACAATGACTGAAATTTTATATATGAGCAAAAAATGAGGACAAATATTTTCAGTCCTGAAAGATTTTAATGGTTTTTTGGGTTTTTTTTGTGGAAAAATGAAGCAGAATGAAGAAAAGAGGCATTTGAAGGGTGTGATGAGCTGACCATAGCTAGACACCAGATGCCCACACAGCTTCTCTATCACTTCCCTCCTCAGCTGCACAAAGAAAGAATATAAGGGAAGGCTTGTGGGTCAAGATAAGGACAGTGAGAGACAGTTACTATGACAGGCAAAATAGGCTTGGGAAAATTAGTGCCTACTGTGGACACATCCATCTGTTTCAGTGTGGTGTGACCATCTCCATGATCAACAGGTGGATTTCTACTCACTGTGGACCCCCATGGGCTGCAGAGGCACAGCCTGACTCACCATGGCCTTCACCATGGGCTGCAGGGGAGTCTCTGCTTTGGGGCACATTCCCCTTCACTCATCTGGGTGTCTGCAGAGTTGTTCCTTTCATATGTCCTCACTCCTCTCTTCTGACTTCTGTTGGTGGTGTGCAGGTTTTGCCCCCCATTCCTAACTATGTTTTCACAGAGGTGCCTCCACTGTCATTGCTGGGCTCGGCTTTGGCCAGCAGTGGGTCTGTCCTGGAGATGGCTGGCATTCCTCTAGGAGCTTCTTACAGAAGCAACACCTGTAGACCCCTCACTACCAAATACAGATATACAAATAGCAAATACACAAACCCAATACAGGCATGAGGATACAATCACCACCAAGGATCCTGGCCATGCATTTATTCTCTGAGAACACAAAGCCTATCTCCCTTAATCACCACATCATCATGGATTTTGCTGTGAAACAGATGTTGGCTTAACAGTCTCTTCAGTACTGAGTAACACTCCTCTAACTTAGGGAAGTGATCGTGTTATAAAGGCTTGGAGCAAATATAAGAGAAAATAATAGTCTTAATTTTGATTTAACTGCTTGAAAACTAAAGTCAGTGAAACTACTTCTTACATTAAAGTGTAGTTAATTGTTTGTAGGTCATAGTACTCTGACATAAACCTAGAATCTGCAGATTTTGCACATAAACTAACCTATTATTTTGCCTTCACCTCACTGTAACTAATTAAATCTTCAAATTTTCCAGGATAACTATATCCAGCTGCCATTGCATTAAGGCAATTCTTGCTGTGAGCCATGCTAACAAATTTTTCAGTGTCTATTATAGAGTCTCAAGTGTCACTGGCTGAAATGTGACATAGTTGAATATTTCTATTACAATAATTTTTCAGTCCACATGTTTCAATGCTGTTTTTTTAATTATGCTTGAGAACTGGGACAGATCACAAATTGTACCTTCTGTTTTGGTCAGGGCATGGTCAAAAATAATTAAATATTTAGTTAAGAACTTCATGTAAAAGTTATATGAGTGAGTGTTGCAAAACAGATGATTGGTATTCTTTCATTATAATTTCTTATTTCTAACCAACATTTCCCCCAAGGCAGAACAATACCAGTACTATGGAGGTTTTTGATGCAAAGCAACCCATATCTTTTGATCAAAATATATGGTGGTTCTTAATTTTATACTGTATATCTACAGTTTAATTCACTGGAAGTGAATCAGTGAATTTATAGAACAAATTGCCAGACAAATGCTACCCTGAGTAGGCTGTTCTTTGCAATATGTATATTTGAATTAGAAGAGTCAAGGCATCCAGTTGAAGCAGAAAGAATGCTTAGAACTTTTGAAATCTTTAGCATCGAAAGTGTACTATATACATAAACACCAGAATCTCATATGAGAAGAATCACGTTGGTATAAAAGCTACAGTTTTCCAGTGTAGAAAATTTACAAGATCTCAAAGAAGTTAAAAATTGTTTTTTTTTCCTTTGCAGTAAGATTTTTGTCTGTGGACAATGTCTTTAAGCAGACTACAGTTAAGTCAAATCTATTCTTTAGCCAAGATCACCTAATGGTTCTTTTTAAGCTACTTCTTAAACATCTGTTTATCATGAATAGACTTTAAAATTTGTTATCCATACTTCTTGCTTAAGTGTGATACCTAAGATAAACCCTAACTGGATGAATTTATTGTAAATTATATTACATGCACATATGACTATGATTGTTATTGATCGTCTGTGAATATTTTTGTCATTAAAAATACATAGTCCTGTGGAAAAAGAACAGAACGGGTATGCATATCAATGAAAATTTATTTAAAGTTTAAAATAAATTTAAGAAATATTTTTTAAATCCCTGTCTAATATTCATGTAGAGTTTTCAATGTAGTGAGACTTAAAAAGAAAATATAATTCTATAGACCCTAAAACTTTGAAACTACATTTTCAAAATGGTAATAAAACCCTGTCTCTCCTCTGCAAATAACAATCTGTTGGATAATGGTTGTGAACATCATGTGATTCCTATCCCTCCAAACATTTGTTATTGTGTTCCTGAAAGGAATAAGGGAAGTGGTCTCAGGCCTTTGCAATGAAACACTTCTGTGACAACAGCTGAACTTTATCCCAGGCAGAATAAACTTTTGACAAAGAGTTCTGGCGGAAAAGTTGAACATCTATCTTCATGAACAGTGTACAGGATAAATAATCCAAGTGATATCATTACAAGAAGCACTTTGTGAGTGTTAACTAGAGAATTCAGAGCTTAATCCAGTTTCTTACCATATATTCAACATAGATTTAATTTAATCTAGTGTTATAGATGAAAATTTAAATATGTCAGACTCAGGAAATATAAAATTGAGGTTCTCACAGCCATTGGCATTGTGCCCCTTTGCAGAGGCATTGAATTTTATTAGATCAATGCTGCAAGGATATGCTGCTGGCTACAGTGAAGTGACAGGTGCTGTGAGAAACATAACATTCAAGTTCCCAGCTTCCCTACACTTTTTATATCCTCTTGAATTAACATAAATATTTGTAATGCATATAATATATATAGCATTCCACACTGAATTATTTTGGCTTTTGGAAAAACAGATAATTTTTCACTGGAAAGCACCACTGTAATCTACCAACTACTGACTCAATTTAACGAGGTGCTATATACTAAATGTACTTCAAATCTTTATATTAATAGCTGATGTTTTCAGTTCCTGGTTTGTATGAGTTGTCTATTGCAAAATGCCCAAAAAGGTAATATATTCTATAATTTAAACCCATGAGGAGGGGGAATTTGGGTTGATTGAAATGAGAAAAAGAAGTTTTCTGATAATTTGCTTCTTTCTTTTTCCTTCGAGGTCCCTACAGTTTCCCGCAGAGCTTTGTACCTGTATGCTTTATATTTGCTTACTTTGAGACACCATGCTGCTGGTGGAGGCTTCACATAATTTATAAACGCAACTGAATGTGTTTAAGTGTTGTGGTGAATACGAAGGGGGAATCTTATGATGAGAAACAGCTGCAAGGGTCTACAGTGCACAAAGATCAATCACCCTTATATTAAAGATGTGAGTCACTGAAAAAATATAATTAACTATTTCCTACACCACATCACCTGAGATCAGGTCAAAGCAATACAGACTGGCCATTTCGTGATCCCCTGACCCCAAATGTCATTGCTGCAATTAATATGGACCAGCCAAACAGGACCACCTAGAATCCTAATGAACCAAGCTTTAGACAAATGCCTGTACTTTGCTACATCTGGGAGGACTTTCACATCTCAGTGTCTTAAAGAAGGAAGATACAGAATTATGTAAAACTATTATTTCATCAAATTTCTCAAATCAGGTTTATTATAAAGCTCTGACTTGTAACATGTGTATGCAGAGATTTATGAAGAGATCTCTGCAATGCTGTGCGCTCAAGTCTGAATGGAAAACAGCAGCTGAAGTTTTGCCCCAACACACACACGTACATGCCCAATCTCCTCCTCAGAGGAGGGCATTTCCTTTCTTTCTAGGCAGGGGGCAAGTGGTTATTGAGTTAATTTGATACTGGTCATACCTAAATTCAATTCCCTGCTCTATTACAGAACAGTGGGGTCCATAATTTATGAGAAATTTTCTCAGCTGTAAAGCACAGAGCACTGGTATGAGATTTAGCTTTAAATAAATTAATTTACGTCTCAGCTGGCTAGCTGCAAAAGTGTAACTCTTAAATGTATACTATGTTTAAATCAAGACTGCATACCTTTGTTTTCACAAAGTATCATTAGTGTTTACCCTTCATTCCACAGCACTCCATATGGAAACACTAGTTTCGCTCTGCTTTGTAGAGCTGCTGTAAAAATATGCTTCAGAAACAGAGGTGTATTCACGTGGCATAGGATGAACATATAGAACTCATGTTTGGAAGATATCCATACAAATTTGTCCACTTTCTTTGTGAAACTCAAAGGGAAAATATGAAAAAATGTTACTTATTTCTGTATTTGATTTCCACATGCAGTTTTTTTTTTTAAATATAATTTTTTTTTCCTTAAAAAATCCTTTATTCTGGATAATATAAACCATGATCAAAATCAGATTAATTATGTATTTTTTGATTTTTTTGTTTGTCTATCTATACTTCTAAGTTCACATTGTTATATTCTTTTGTATCGCCAAAAAACCTTATTCTAATCAAGTTACTTTTAAGACTCTCTTCACATGCTTCATCGTGTCAAGATCCATTAAATTTAAGTATAATCAAACACAGTTAGAAATCTGTTTGAAATGTCTTTCTACTCTATCTTATGATTGCCTTGTTTATTTAACCCAGGGTGACAATGCTGCAGCATTGTGTAGAGCTTCATGTTGAGACGTTTGTCTATTATGGCAGAGAAAAGACACACTTTTTTCTCCCTGTGATTAAGCCTAAATTATGGTTTAAATAAAAGGGCCTTTTATTACTTGAAGAAGTTCACCCACTAAGTCTTTTTTACATTTCTTTTTTTTATGTTGGAGTAAGATACAAGAACAGAGTTTTTGTTTTCTGAGTGTATTTAGTTCTATGAGGTTATCCTAAATAAACATGTGATGCAATTGGTGTAAGAGTGAACTTTCATTATTTACAAGACTTGTAAGGAACAACTTTTAGCATTTGTACAGTACGTAGTGTGTTTACCAGTCTTTCATGAGCTGAATATTAAAATGAAATGGAATATTTTTTAATTTGAATCCCAAACTGAAAAGCTACAATAACGTAAAGTTAACACAGCAAGGCAGTGACTGTAAATGAAAGGAAAATAAAGTTTTAGTTATGGTAAAACAGACTCTGCTCAACCGCTAGGATCAAATTTTTAAATCTGAACGTTTTCAAGTAAGAAACTATGATGTACAACTGTCGTACTTCTTGCAATAATTTTTTTTTTTTCTGTGAATCTTCTCTCTTTCCATTTTTATCTTCCTCCTCCAGTTTCCCTGTGATCTCTTGCACCATTCCATTCTTCATCCTCTCTCCTCCTATGTAAAATACTAGGTTGCCACATAATGTTATTCTTAGCTCTGGCTTTTCAGTGTCACGCAGTGAAACCAAGGCAGCAGCAGTAACCAACATCAATAAATATTAAAAGATCAATGATAATTTAGGTAAGAAATCTATTGATTCTCTGTTTCTAAACACAGTCTCTCTTAACTCATTAAATCATCACAAGTGAGGAAACTTGCACTTAAGAACACAGAAGCAGTGCTTATCAATTATCTCATATCTTTGTCTCAAGAATCCCACCTGTTTTACCTGGACCTGTGTATGGTCTTATTATTCATGCAAAAATCATTATATAATTTAGGTTAACCACAATTTCGTTAATTCAAATTATATTGGACAAAAAAAAAAAAATTGTTGCGAATATATAAATATAAAATAAAAATATCAAACCACATAAAAAACATGTTAAAACTAGTCATAGAGAGACCAATCAATCTTGCAAGCTCAGCTAGCATATTTTTAAATATCAGAGCAGAAATTCAGTAATAATTTCAGACATATCTAGCAGTTAGATAAATTTCTAGCTCAACTTTAAAACTGCTTGCAAACCTATGTTCTTTGTGTACTATCAAACATTGCTTAGCTCACAATTAAGACTCTGTTATCCTTTCTCTTGGCCACTCTGCTTGTTCTCTTTGGCTCCATAAGCTCTGGACGCAGCTGTTGATGGATAGTCAACAGACTCTTTCTTCAGGCTGTACCCACTCACAGAAATACTATGACAATGACACCTATTCCTACTGGTCAAAAGCGTGCCTCAATACCTGAATATCAAATATACATCAATATCAAAATATGCACACATCTGATTCTGCAGTGGCAGTATTTTCATTCCCAGGATCTGATGAAGGTCCTTTTTGTACTGATGAAGAACTTGAGTGATAATGACAAGGAGACCTGGACAACAGCCACAAAAATATTAGTGTTGAGTAATGCTACAATACCCTCTTGATACATAAAAGAATAAAGTTTGTTAATCGGCTATGTTCTTATGTAATAATTAGAGAATTGTACTACAAGAAATTTGTTATAATAATAAAAAATAACTAAAATACTGTATAATTGATTTTCAATAGCATACATCTTTTACTAATGGGATTATCAATCTAATTTCAAGAAAATACTCTGTTCTGAAGTCACCCAAGAAGTACCATTAAGAAATTACTGAATTAAGATTGAGCTGTGTCTTTAGGCACAGTAACTACTTCACTTCAGCATCCCCAGAATGGGAAGAGTGCCTCAGCAGCTTCAAGCAGCAATGTTCCAGGCATAGTGTGCTCCTAAGAGCCAGAGAGCCAGTGAGGACAATTTGTACAAATATGCACAAACAATGCCAAGATACTCATGCTTATCTGAATGCATCAGTTATTCTATCATCAAGCCACAACAAACATCCTCAATACATACTTTGGGATAAACAGAGCCTGCCCTATGACAGAATTTTTCAAGTATTGTGAGGTCAGTTTGGTGCACAGAGAATAAAGAAAACCAAAGAAATCTTTTCCCTCTCAAAGAAGCACTTCTTGCTCAAAAAAAACCAAAGTATGCAGATATTTGGCATAAAAATGCTTTATCCTGAAATATTTCAGATTCCATTTTATGTTATCTACCTTTTATTTTCATGATCAGTTTGGTTCAGGCTGGCAAAACTGCTGACTATGGAAGTCTATCACTGGGCAGAGTTTAGCTTCCATTTCCAAGCTATGAAAAGAGAAAAAATCAGAGATTTTTGTGATCCATTTGTAAAAAATACTCCATTAAGTTGTATTAAATTTTTAAACTAGAATTTTAAATTATTAAGCTTACTGTTTTTAAATGTTCCCCACTGTTTTCAAATGAGTTTCCATTACCTACAACATTTAGTAGAAAGTCATGGAAGATAAGACTCCTTTCCACTTAGAAATGATGAAGCATTTTCAAGAATTGGAAACATTGTTTTTTAGAAAAACAACAGAACCAAAACAACAGACAAAAAATATGGGAGATTTACTGTATTCACAACAACCATTTAGATCTTGAATTGTTATCATTTTCTCATGGACATAAGTAGCTTATCGGGAAATCCCTAACCAGTTGTACAGCTAACATCTGCTGCTTCTCTCCAACTAAATACCCAGGAGCTTATCTGTGAAACTATGCTGTCACTATTTCAGATATCAGCTCCATTTTACTTACCAGTTCAGCCCGAACACAATACCAATCCCAGATTCAGTGACATTTGCATTTCCAACCCTAGTATCTTTTTCCTTTTTCCTAGTATCTTTTCCTTTCATTAAGGAAAGGAAAAAAAGTCTACACATTTCTTCCCAAATTTCATTCCACTGCATTTAGCAGTTGGTTTTTCTCTTTTTCCCTTGGTTAATTAGTTTCCAATTTTTATTTTTTTTTTTGTTGTTTCAGGAGAGAAATTACAGGAGCATGCAGTCCACTTTAAACACCATTTCAGCATCTGAAAACAGCAGAAAGAAAAAATATTTTCACTTTTGCAGACGTGCCTTTAAAAAAGCGCATTTTGCTGCTTAGTAAGAATGCAAATAACACAGTCTGTATTTAACTGTAGAAACAGGATATGTTCACTTATTCTTAACATAAACAGATTTGGCTGCATACTCAAGGTTAAAATCAAAGTCTATATAAAGAATATGTAAACCACCTCTAGACATGAGAGCCACTCTTCATAAAATCTGAGGTTTCTGCTTTAGCATAGAGGTGTATGAGTAGATTTGGAATGTGTAAGATGAAGGAATGCAAAAATGGGTATTGGCCTGAATCAGCCACAGCAAAGTGCCTTTGCCTAATTTAACATTTGATCTGTTGTTGCACACTGAAGAGATAAATTTTCATGGACGAAAAGTTGCTCTCTTTAGTAGTGGCTTGAAAAGTGAACTCTTCCACAGGCTTCTGCTCCTGTGTTGAACGGCTTATGGAGTCCAGCAGAAGTGTACGTGTAAAATTGACCTAAGGCACAAAGGATTTATGCCAAATCACTTTCTTCCCAGACAGATGATGTTTTCCTTGTGAGAAAAGATACATTTCTTACAAGGGAGAAAGAAAAATTACTATCTTTACGTCCTTGAATTCATGTGGTCTGTCTTTTCTGGATCCCATCAGGAACATAATAAAC
The DNA here is from genome assembly GCF_971803275.1 of Cyanistes caeruleus. Lineage (NCBI taxonomy): Eukaryota > Metazoa > Chordata > Aves > Passeriformes > Paridae > Cyanistes > Cyanistes caeruleus. The sequence continues at coordinate 41,516,668 of NC_141706.1, read as the reverse complement.
AGCTAAAGGCAGATGTCTTCCACTCTGACCTTGGGAAACCAAAGACGTTATCACAGTACTGAGGCCAGAAAGCTTGTGAGTAAACACTCAGTCTAAAATTGCAAACATCAGAAAAAGTTACCTGTCATTTTCATGGTTTATTTTTTTTAATGGCTACTTGTTTTCACAGTGAAAATTTGAACTTTCAGTCACACTTTTTATCCAGTTTCCAGTGACTACTTCTTTTTACTCTTTATTTGCTTTTATCTATTCTTTTCTCCTTACCAAAACACACTATGCTATTGAGCATATTGACAAGCAATCTATTTTTCACAATATTGATCATAGAATGAGAAATGATATTCCACTATCTGCCTCACAAAACCAGCAGTAAACATCTCATTGTAATCACCTGTGTTCTACTCTCTTTGTAAACATACAGGAACTAAATTTTAGGTCAACAGCTTTAACCTGGAAACTACTACCATCTAGGTCAAACAAACTTACAGAATATTCTCCATTGCTTAAATATATTCTGCATTAATCTCTGCTGGCTGTTCAATTTTTTTAAAATTAAAACATATGCACCATAAAATTGCTTCTGTTGCAAAGAAGAAAGATAAATGGACCGTTCAAAAAAGGACCAGTTACATCACAGATGGAGAAAAGCAGAAAGGAATAGAAACTTTATGTGGGGGATGTTATTCCTGATGAATAAAACAGAATACCATCTATGCAATGCAGAAAACTGAAAAGATCACAGGTTCAGAAACACATCGAAGTGGAGGCTCAACTATACTGTGCATGAGAACATACAAAGACCTCTATTCACCCTTCATAGTCTGGCAATGTAGAGCAATTAGAAGTAACATCACAGCAAGTGTACCTTGAGGGCAGCTTGGAGATGCTTTGATAATGCGATGCTACAGTGACATCCTCTGCTGACTGCCCTCTTCCTGTACATAGCCAGATGCATAAACTGTGTAGCCGTGTGTGGCAAATGCATTTTCCCCGCCCTGCAAGCTCGAGGTGGCAGTTCATGTACTGTTGAATTGATCTGTGCAGGTGCAGTAAAACCTAAGCTTCCCGTGGTTTTTCCACCTGAGCATGTACAGATTAGCAACCAGGCATGCACTCTGTATGAGGTCAGATACTGCTGTGAATGATTTTTTCCCTTCCCTGGCATCAGCACAACAATTCCCTGATCTGGAAGGATCATGAAATAGATGACATTTCAGTAAGCACAACAGGCCAGGCTGTACTCAGGATCACATCATGTGCTTCCACTGAATCCTTTCACAAATGGCATTTGTATACGACTGGCTGACACAGCACCAAAGAAATCCTGCCCTCATCTGTTCTGATTACAAAGGTATACTCAACACAGTTGACCCACTAAACCAGCTACTCAGCAACCTACAACTTCTAAAAAATACTGTAAGCTTTATTTTTGAAAAAACAGTTGTATCTGTACAGAGGTTGTAGAGGTGCAGATAAGTCATGACATATGAGCTCTATCACTTGATTTCACAAGCATGAGAAAACCAAGGATATGTAATTCTCAATATTGTTACTGCTACCTCTGCTCTGCTTATCTGAGGAATTGCAGAAGAGCTGTATAATGAATGGGTGGTTTAGGTTGCTCAAAGAATTGCCATCAAACACATCAGCAAAATTTGTAAATTTTGAATTTGTAAAAGCACAACTTTAAGTCTGATGGCAAGGTTCACTATATTACTTACTATATGGATGAAATAGACAAAAGAAAATTGGTTTAGAATTGAGCTTGTCTAGAAGACACAAATGTGTAAGGAAGACCGTCCTGTTGAGTGCTTTAGGTATTCTTTTTTATCCTTTAAGGTATGAGTCGTTGACCATGTCTGAGTGAAAGATTTGAATTAGCCATGCCTAAGGCTCCCACTGGGAGTTTAGGAAGTAAGGGGGTCCACTCTTAACCTCAGATTCAACAGTGAAGCAGGGCTGCAGGATCTTCTAGTATGTTTCTCCTGTGTTGACTCCTGTGTAGAAAAGGTGGCTAGGCCATGGGGTCATGGGAAGCTTGCAGTACTTCCCAGGCTGGAAACAAGCTGAGAACAATAAAATGGGTCCTACTATGACAGGATCAAAATAAAACAACTGCACATATAAATTTTCGTCAAAAAATATCAATTTGCAATGAAACAAGTTGTAAATCAGATCAACTATTGAATTTTCAAGCGCATATGTAGTATTTTCAAACATACTACCTGTAGTAGGTCAAACAAACCTACAGGTAGCACATATAGCTAGCTTAAGAGTCTTTCTGTTGGTATTTAAAACATTTACAGCTCACATTTCCACTGCCTTTGCACATTTTCAAGAGGAGGTTTTTTAGACTGAATATTGCCCTACCATGAATGCTGCTTGTGCAAACGGGTGGGGCTTGCACCGATCTAAGAGCTGGGAAGAGTAACTCGTCCTGGTTTTGGGTGGCAGGGAGTTCCTCCTTAACACAGACTGTACCTGAAACTGGAAGCTGGGTTAGAGAAAAGGTGGGTGCAACCTGTCCCTTCCATCTTCCCCAAACCCGCGGGCACTGCTGGACCGGAGCGGCCGGGCAGAGGAGCCGGAGCCAGGCGGGAGCTGCCGCTACCCTGGCACTGCTTTCTGCCCTGCCCGGCAGAGGCCACCGTGCTGCCTGCCAACAAGGGAAATCCCCGACTCTCCTCGGGCTCTGCCGCCTCTGCCTCATGCGGTACTGCCCAACGGGGATGGCAGGGGAAGAGGTGGCTCTCAGCCCACTGCCTGGGCCAGGTGGGGAGGTCAGAGCCGGCTCAGCTAAGCCCCCCTGCCGTGGGGAACCACCCGTCGCCGCTGCGCTGGCTCCTGCCCGGGCCGCCTGGCAGGCCACGGCCGCCGTTCGGTGGCGGTGCGGCCCGGCCCGGCCCGGCCCGGCCCGGCTGGGCGCGGGCCCGTCCCGGCAAAGGGCGCGGCCCGGCCCGCCCCCGCGCCGCGCACGGCGCCAACAGCCCGAGCGGCGGCACCACCTCGGCGGCGCTGGGCTGGGCTCCCCCCGCGCGTCTTTCTCGCCGCCTTTTCCTGTCTGTATCCTCCCCGGTCCTCTCCCCCATCCCCCCCGCCATTTTCACCCGGGAGGAGCTCGGCGGGACTTTCCTGAAACTTCGCGGGGAAACTCGCCCGGCGCCTCCGGGGCGGCCGCAAACTTTTCGCGGCGGCGCCCGACTCTGCCCCTCCGTCCCTGACTCCTCGGCTCCGGCGGGAAGTTTCCGATGAGCGCCCCTCCGCTGATCCGGCCGCCCAGCCCGCTGCCGCCGCCGGGGGCTGCTGCCGGCGGCGGCGTCGCCTTCCACCTCCAGATCGGGCTGAGCCGGGAGCCGGTGCTGCTGCTGCAGGACTCCTCGGGGGACTTCAGCCTCGCCCACGTCCGGGAAATGGCTTGTTCCATCGTAGACCAGAAGGTAAGAAGCAGGCCCCAAAGCGAGCCCCCTCCCGCCATCCCGGACCCGCTGCCCTCGGGCGCTGTTGTTGGCTGTGAACTTTCCTTTCCCGGCGGCTCTGCTCCGGGGATAAACGAAACCCATCCCAACTTCAGTCGGCCCCACTTCCTTCCCCCCGGCGCCCCACTTGTGTCCCTGCCGCGCCCCCCACGGCCCCGGTGCGGAGGAGGCTCTGTGCGGGATGCTCGCACGGGAGCGGGACTTTTGTTTGGCTGGCAGGAGATGTAGGTGGCTGTGCGAGCTGAAAGCCGTTATTGAAAACAAACTCCGGCCGGATCTAGCCGCTGTTTTTCAGTGCTGCGGAAGGGGGGGCGCGGGGGGCAGAAAGCTGTCAGCTGTGATGGCAGCGCGGCGCCCCGGGGCAGTTCACGCTATCCCGGCCTCTGCCGGGAAAGGAAAGTTTCCAATTAAAAAAAAAAAAAAAAAAAAAAAAAAAAGAAAAAAAAGAAAAAGAAAAGCAACAAGGAAAAGTAACAAGGAAAAACCAACCCCGAGAGCCCAGGATTCAAAGCGGCGCGCAGCGCTTCGCACGCCTTTCCTTGTGCCGGGCAGCCCGGCAGAGCCGCCGGACGGTGCGGGGCCGTGCGGGCGGGCGCTGCGCCGGGGACAGGCTGCGCGGTGGCGCAGGGGACCGGCCCCGGCAGCTGGCAGGTGGCCGCGGCACGGAGGGGACTGAGCCAGCCCTGCCGGCGGGCGGCGGTGGCCAGCGGGCCGGCGGGCACGGAGCCGCGCTGCCCGCGGGGCTGGCACGCACCGCAAGCCCTCCGGAGCGGCACCATCGCCAGGCGCAGCTCACCTGCGCTTCCCTAAAATTCGCGCTATGCGATGAAATCCACCGGGCTTCTGCCTGAGCCACCGCTGCCTTTGTCTTGTCTGATTTCTCTGTTTTAACAATCGTGTTGTAGAATAAAGTTTTACTTTATTTGTTGTTTGTTGTGTGAAAGGCCCAGGTAAAAGTATCATAGTGATTGCAAAGGACTAAAAAAGCAAGCCTAAATATTCGGGATGACTATAATGGAAAATAATTGTCTTCCTCTTCCCCCTTGTTTTTACTGAGGTAAAGTAATTTCAGGCAGGGATTATTTATTTATTAAAAAAAAAAAAAATAGCTTTGCCTTACATCTCTTCATAGATCATCAGCCTGAACTTCACTGAACAGTGGAACTTCTTTTTTGTTGAAGAGCAACTAATGAAGTGTTTTCAGAAAAGTATAAAACATGCATCCTTATTTCTAAGTTTTGCATTCTTCATAGTTTAAGAAATGGCTAGCTGCTTTTTTTAAATTAAATTTTGGACAAAAGTGTATCCCTTCATGTTACAATATTTTTTTTTAAAGCTAGGCCAACACTTGTCACTTGGTCACATATGTGTCTGAAACATCTTAAATACTTTTCATGTTTCGCCATTCAGAAGTTATTGTGCTAGCAATAATGGAAAAGCTAAGATTATTGTATTTATTGCTTCTATTTATTGTTTTTGAGTAGTTTATTAATTAATGGGCTTACTGTAAGCTTGATTTTAAACCTCATTTCCTAACAATGTACCATTGTGTAGAGAAAACTAAACGTGCTGGCCTGTGCTCAACAGTCAAACTTACTTGAGTGAGTACTGACATAAAAATTTTGAACATTGGTTTGTTGCAGTTTCTTAATTGCATGAAAGAGAGCATCATGTAGCTGCTTCTCTGCAGGGCACACTTGAATGAGGAACTTTCTTCTAGTCGCAGTTTCTCAGAGCTGAGATATCTGCTTTCCCAAGGCTGTCAAGAGGGAAGTGGCTCAAAGAAAGGGAAAACTGGAAGAAATATAGGCTTTGGTTTGTTTGTTTTTATTTTCTTGTTAAATGGTGGCCTCTACCTCCTCCACCCTGCAGAGCAATTTGTATGTTGTTTAGTCCTTAGAGCCTCCATTTTTAGCTTAAGGCTGCAATTGTGTCTACATACATGATTTTACTAGCATGCATTGTTTCACTAAACCTGATGGGATTGTTTGCGTATTCAAAGTTACTTGGCATACTGGCAGAGACTTTAAAAAAAATTATGGGCTATCTAAAACTGTTACGAGGTAACTATTTGTGTGTTGTGGGTTCATGATTTTATCTTTTCCTGAAATGATTTGCAATGGTGTCTACTCTTGATTTTATAACAAAGATGTATTTGCTTATCACAGTCAAGCAGGAGACTATATTGTGCAGAATTTTATACTGAAATCTCATGCTATTTTTGAAGTTTCTCTGGGTGTGTAAAATAGTGATCAACCAGGTGACAATTTCCTTCCACACTTTCTGTTTGGTCTGGATTGTTGAAGCAGTATGTGAGGATGAGAAACTGTGGTTTTGTTTTTCTCAATGGTTGTTATTTAGACTGCTAAAATCAACACTGTGTCTGTGGTGTGCTGTTAAATATTTAAGCAGTTGTCTTGTACACAGCTTTATTTTAGGATTGTGCTGACTTTTCTTCAGTATCAAGAGTCAGATGATCTGTTTATAGGGAACCTCTTCCGTGGTAGTGTGGGCATACCTGATTTGAGATGATTATGACCCTTACTCTGCACAGGTTTATACATCCACTTAATTTACTTCTGCTCAAAATTTATGTTAAGTTGAAATAATCTTCTAAAACTGTGCAGAGTGGAGCATATGTAGGTCTGAGTAGGATGGTAATGCAGTGTGTGTATGTATATAGATATATTTATGTGTGTATATGTGTACAGACCCTCCCTATTTCTGTATCTTTATATGGTGGTTTTGTATATAAACAATGTACATGTGGGTTCACTTGTATAAAACTTAATGCTATGTGTAATTGAGAAGTTTATATTTCCTTATAAACATGTATTTGCGTTTACTTACATTAGAGTACTCTAAACTTTTGCACTTCTGATGCTGTTTAGGTTTTTAATTTTGGTAGAGGGTATAATTATATTGATGATCTAATGTACTTGATGTGAAAAATGGAATGAGCGCAGTGTGGCTTTTTCTCTATTTTACATGAGAGACATTCTTACAGAAATTTTATCCTGAGATAACTATAAAGGCACTTTCTTTACAAATCTGAAGATTAAATTGTACATACCGATTTCTGGCATAAATTCAAACATGTTTAAATCTGTTAAGAACTGTTCTGAAGACAACAAAATTTGATTCCTTTGAGTTTGTGAGTTTTGTTTGCCTAGCTTACAGTGACATGAAAAACGAGAGTTGTCAATGTGGGGTTATTTTTTCTTCAGTTAAAATGGATCTTTAGCATTTAAATGATGACATAGTTGACAAGAAATGAGGATCAACTTTAAAATATGTGCCAGTGTTTGACTTCTAGGCTGACTCCCCCACCAGAACAGTGGGAGAATACTGTAAAATATGATCTTTGTTTTCTGAAGATAAATAGTGTGCATTATTGCCCTTTTTGAGTTAGCTGCAACAATAAAACCACTTTTCCAGGACAAAAGTGTAATCCAGGGCGCGCTTTAATTATATGGAATGACCATGTTACCAAAGAATTTTTATACTAAAAAGACAAAGAAAGTAATCTTTATACAACTTTTTAATACAAAGCCATGGAAGTTTACTTCAAAGGGGATATTATTATTTGTATTTTTTGTTTATTGAAATTCTTTGTCATTGCTATTGCTCACATATGATGAGTTGGGATACTGTAGTGATGTTGCAGAAACTTTGAGTTTTCAAGTAAATACATAAGGCAGTGTTCTTTGATTTGAGAATGCAGATTTTATAAAATAGCTCTTAAGTCAGCCTTTAAGATTATATGCTGGCTAGGCCTTCAGCACTTGAAGACTTAGAAGTTGTGCTGAATACAAAATCAAATACAGGGAAAAAATTGATCAGAAACAGAGGAAATAAGATTTGAGCTGCATAGGCTGTGTAGTTCAGACTGATTTATAAAAGTAGTATTGTAGATGATTCAGGGGTTTGAATAATTCTGAAATTTTACATCAGGGAAAGAAAGTGATGAAAGGAGAGGCCATTTTGGGAAAGGGAAAGGACAGAAAGAAAAGTACTTGGTTCAAGTAGCATACTGCAACTGGAAAACTGCCCAGATTCACCTTTATGTGAGGTTATCTGGTGTTAAATTAGGAGAATTGCTACAAATCTAATGAAGAGCCGTTTTAAGAGTATTCCTGATAATTGAACCAAACACATTCAGGAACAGGTATGCATCCACTTTTGCTTCTAATTATAAGTCATTGTAACTTGTCATTATAAGGAAAACCTAACTTATTCTTAAATGAACTCAGTTTTGTTTTCTCAGTCTGGAATCTCTTGTGGTTTGAGCAAAGAAAGGAGAAAACCTTTTCCAAAGGGTGATGTGAAAATATATTTATCTTTTTCTACAATGTTTTTAAGCAGTCATGGAAAACATGTGGGGTTTGTTTATATGAATGATGGGGGTTTTGTTTGCTTGTGGATGTTTTTTGTTTGTTCGCCCCCCCGGCAAACCTACACATTCTCCTAAAATAATTACGAGCCTGGTGGTAATGAAATCAATTCCTTTAGAGTCAGATAGGGACTCAGTGTACATGAGGTACTATAGAGATTTTTAGCTTCAGGATAAAGGGAAAAACAGTCAGGTTTTTACCATGCTGACCAAGAGTCACATATCTTCATTCAAACATACAAATGTAAACATTCCATGTATTCACAAAGCTGTTGTCTGTAGTCACAGTCTTTATATGTTCCAGAAAAGTTTTTATAAATGTGATGTTTATTTGTGATAGTTAAATTCTCATGGTGTCTTTTGCTGGTGTGCACTGGTAACAAAGTGTTAATTTTTTTTTTATACGTGAAGTGAGTTTTTCTCAGCACCAAATGCTTTCCTCTGTCTGTGTTGTGGAAGTACCTAGTTGTTAAATTGAATTTTGGAAATGCAGGGTGCCTTGTTATCATCCACATAAAAATTTTCCAAACTTAAGGGAGAGTTTTGATGTTTAATCTTTTATTGACTTCACATTTATTGTTCTCCAGCCTGGAAACTGTAAGTTGCTGTGTGTAACATTAGTTTGTGGCTTAATTAAAGTTACTTTTGGACCATATCTGAGAAGACACTAGTAAAATATAAATTCAGTGAAAGGGAGTCAGTCTGAATTAGTTTAAAGAAATTAGAGTTTTTAAGAAACGTTTACTCTGTTATGAAATCTGTCATGCATACAGATAAAGAAAATGGGTCTAATACCAAAAACCTGCATAGAGCATTTGAGAATTTCCTAGCTAATGATTGAAGACTATTGAATGTATTGTCATAGAATAAAAAATTAGATGGAGCTCTAGATAGAGGACAGGCTTGTAACCAAAGCACTTCACATCTTGATGTTTAAATGAATTACAAAAGGAATGTGTTGATCTTGTGTTATTTCCACTGATGATTTCCCTAGGAAATACATAATTTCCATAATCATTTAAGGAAAGTAGAAGATGAATAGGCATATGAAATACTTTTCTCACTGCTGATGAGATTCACCTCTGTTGCCAGAGGAAGGATGGAATTTAATGAATGAAGTTGCAAAATTTCCCAGACAGAGGTGCCATGTGGAAATAGTATGGCATGTGATCAGTGAATTTGAAATAGCCAAGGTTTGATTGTCTATCCCATAGAAGACTTAGTGAGTGTAAACCACCTGATGACCTGAGAATGCACAGAAAGCTCAGTGTGTCCTGAGAGTGTGGTGGGTTTGTGGTTGTATGTAGTGATCCCTGCTGTGGATTGTGTGAAACACCCTGCTATGTGTCAAATCCCTGTAGGGATTTGTGCAGACTTTGACCATAGATGTTTTCCTCTGACTTTCAGAAATCTCTCACAAATATCTGAAACTAATTTGTTCCTCTTACCTAGATTTTCTTTTCCCTGCTCTGTGTTTGGAGAAATCTGCCTGTATGTGTATGTTTTACTGTGGTTACTTGCAAGGAAACAAACACGCTTAGTAAAGTCTGCATATTGTCACTTGGTTTCTTATTTTTACTGTATTTTGTATATGAAACTATTTCAGTTAACAACTTCTGCCAAATGTGTGTTTGGTTTTTTTTAGTGATTATGCTAGCAATTATTTTTAAGATACTAAAACGTAGAATTAAAAATTACTATAGAGACAAGTCTCGGTCTCAGTGTACTCTGTGTGTATCTCAATCTGTGATAAACACATGTGTTGTTTGTAGATTTTTAAGTTACAGTTGTGTAGGTCATCTCTGTCTTCTTAACTGGTTGGCATCAGACCTGTTTATGTTGATGTTATGTAATATGGTTGCACTTACATAGTTGCAATCAAGTATATAATTAAAATATCTCTTTCAAGTGTTTATCTGAAGTGTAGGTGAACTGCCCTCTAAAATACTTGATTAATCTTCCCTGTAGAACAGTGTGGCTGTATATATAGTATGTCTTTAGTCAGTGCTACAAGTCAGTTGACTTGTATGTCTCACTGCTTGGAGGAGGACTTCCCTTCCTTCTGGTGCTACTACATACCTTTTGCATACTGTCAAATTGTCATTTGTAAAGGCTTCCTTATGGTGTGTTCTGGTAAAATCATAGAATGATTAGTGCTTGGAAGGCACCTTAATAATCACAAAATTGCAGAAATTTTGTACTAAATTACAAATGTAATTTTAAATGTAAAAATTTAAATTAAATGTCATTTTTAAATGTAAAAAATGTACAAAATTACAGTTCTATTGCTCAGAGATGGTCTCTGGGCTTCAGGTGTACACTGGCAACTCATTTTGGGCTTTTTGGTCCACAAACATCCTGAAGTCTTTTTCCCCAGGGCTAGTCTTGCTCCCTTCTCCATCCAGGCTGTACTTGTGCTGGGATTGCATTGACCCAGGTGCAGAGTCTTGCACTTGGCCTTATTGGCCAAACTTCCTGAGGTTTGCAGAAGCCCCCATCTCAAGCCTGTCAGGGACCCTCTGGATGGCATCCCTTCCCTGCAGGTTGTCAGCTGCACCACGTAGCTTGGTGTCAGCAGCAAACCTGCTGAGGGTGCTCTCAGTCCCATTGTCCATGTCACCGACAACGTTCAAAATGCCCATCTCAGTACCAGCCCTGAGGAACATCCACCCCTCACTGCTTTCTGCTGGGTATTGAGCTAGTCACTGCAACTCTGAGTGCTACCATCCAGCCAAATTTTGTCTACTGAGAGGTCCATCCATTAAATCCACATCTCTCCATCATACAGAGGAGGATGTCATGCAGGACAGCGTCAAACTGCTTTGCAAAGTCCATGTATAAAATATCCTCTGCTCTTCCCTCATCCTCTGCTGCTCTAACTCCATGGCAGAAGGCCACCAGATTTCTCAGGTATGATTTGCCTTTAGCAAATCCTTGTTAGCTATCACCAATAACCTTATTATTTTCCATCTGCCTTAGCATAGTGTCCAAGAGGAGCTGCTCCATGATTTTGCCAGGCACTGAGATGAGAAAATAATTGTTTCATTTTTCCATATCAGACTTGAGTGTCACTTTTGCAGGATTGATTGTGGGGGTTCTGCTAGAAAGGCTACCTAAATTTTGTTATTGTGTCTCGCTACAAAAGAAACTGCTCTGCTCTGACATCCCTTTTGTTTACATTTTCCTGGCTTGTGGTTTTGGTATGAATGTCCAGGATTTTGCAGACCAAAACATATTTTCACAGATTTTCAACTTTTTTCTTCTTTGTACACTTTTGGTACTGCTAAAGGAGCTCTTGCTTTTTGAGACTTTTCTTTCTTTTTAAATCTTTCTATCTGGGAAATGGTTTAAAATGATGGCAGACTTGTTTTCATTCAAAAACCATGTTTATGATTAAAATAAATTGTGCATATCAGCTTTTGATCTTTTAAAGTATAAAATATTGACATATGCACTTCAAGTCAGCTACTTCATGAAGCAGATTTTTGCTTTCTAAATGCTCTCTTAGTTTTATCTGCTGAAACAACATGGAAGGGTAGTGTAGTGTACCACACTACGTTGAGATAATACTGTGGATAGATATATTGCAGTGATTTATGCATAGACATAAAGTTAGGCATAAATTCCAGTGTATATCTCTTTAGTCTACTTTCTCTTCCTCCACCTATTTGTGGCTTCCTTTTTCTTGTTCCTTGTATGTGTTTTCTTCTTCAGCTGAGGAAAACTTAGTCAAGAGGTAAGCTTTCGCTTCTCCAATTCTACAGTGTCTGTGCTGGTGTTGCGATTGTATTGCTTACATGGCCTGTTGTCTTCTGTAGTCAGAACCACATCAGAAACAGTATTATGACATTCAAGGTAGAACATAGGTAATTGTTTTGATAAAAATTTATCAAATTTTATTATTTTTTTTAAATTAAGAAACATGAATATACATCATCTAATCTGGTTCTTGGCTGCTTCCTAAGAGAAGAGGCATTATGAGAGTTTTGTTACTGGTGGGCATAAAAAGGTCTTCCCAACGTGACTTTAGGCACAAGGTGTACACAGAGATCTACTGGGAGAAGCTGCAAACCATGACCACAGTTGCCAGCTCTAAACCTCTAAGTTGTACATTTTAAAAGAGCTGTCTCTGAACGTGTCCTGTGTAGTCTGAAAGCGTGTTCTATTTCTTCTTCAAATTATTTTTTAAAAAGTCAACCTTGAGAAATTATTTTTTCCAAGTGTTAGAAATATTTTTTGTCAATATCTTGTCAGATGAAAAAGCACAGGCAAGACACAGCGGGGTTTGGGAGAAACATTCTGGCTATGAGGCAATTTGCCTGAAAGATGCTTGTCCTTAAAAATGTCAGCTTACCTATTGCCTGATCTTTCCTCCTGAGAAATCCCTTTACATAAAAATAGAAATTATTCATGTATGTGGGCTCTAGTCAAGCATACTCTGCTCTCCCTCTTGGCAGAACTGTATGCCCTTATGTAATTTATGGGTGCTAGGCTAGGGAGTGTATTCAGAAACATTTCTGAAAGGCCCATAGAACCTTGGGCCACAACAAGTTAAACATCTTAAATAGTGTTATTAATCCATGGTGTGAGGGTCTGTGCCATGAAGGAAACCTCGCTGATGACAGTATGACTTGGTGTTTTCAGTTTAGCTGTAATAATTTTCCCATTTTGCTCCGAAATTCAGCCCCTTCTGCATCAGCTTTTAAGGGCTGGGTTACAGGTTTGCTGTCTGTTTATGTGGTAGGACTCTAGGTGTGCTGACCACTCTCTCTAATGTTGTAAGTGCTGGTCTTACCTCTCTGAGGGTTACATGTTGCCACCCAAAGTCAAACACATCTAGGAAAATGTGAAAATGGCATACCAGAATAATAAAAACACATGTACTGTAGATATGTGAAAGGTTGAACTCATGTCTTTGTTCTGTTATTTTTGTTATACTTACCTCTAAATAGAAGGAATGCAGCAAAATATGTAGAATATGAGTAGGAGTCTGTTCAATTCCAAACCCACAGAGTTTTCACTGCATTTTTTCCTAAAGAGTTGGCTGTCCTACACTTAAAATAAAAAAAAAAAAAAGTTGAGTGAAAATTGAAACAATCTGGTCAAAGTCTGTGTGGCTTGTGTAGGGATGGAGGGAAGTAAGTTAGGGGGAAAGATCTCTTGATTTTAGACTATGTGATTTCCTGATTTCTGGAGGAAAATTAGACCTTGTTTTCTGTATGTTATTCTTCTCATGTAACAGAATGTCTGCAGACCATTTTGTCACAAGGCAAGTGATCATAGCAGCAAGAGTCCAGGTAACTATAACATATTGTCAGGCAGAAAATATAGTAAAATCAAATAGTTCAGGAAATAAAAATACTTGTCTTCTACATCTAGAAATATCTCTCTAGTATATCTTTATGTTTATGATCATGTATCATGCCATGTGGGCTTGACCCAGGGATTGACGTTTTTCAAACCTTACAAAGAAATGCCAGTGTCCTGACTTTCAGTTCTTCAACAGTCATCCAATGTAAACCTCCTCTTTCTTCTTTCATTTGACTACTTTTATTTAGGATCTCTCACAAAACTGGAGAGGTTTTGAACTCTATTCTGGTGCTAAATTGGTTCTTGATGTGAATCTTAAGAGTTTACAAAGCTGATGGAACTAAACTCTTCCAGCTGGTGACAGAGGCTGAAACCAAGAGCTGAGAGTTACGGTTTGAAAGAGATTCAGATTGGACATTGGGTAAAAAGCTCTTTGATAGGAGAGTAGTGCAGTATTGCAGCAGGTACCCAGAGAGAGAGTGGAGACTTCCTCCTTTGTTTTTGGACTTGGGTAAACATAAGAGAGAAGTTAGACTAGATAACTTTCAGAGGTTCTGATGTTTCAATGTTTTTCAGAGTATGTAGTGAATCTTTGTTTATATTTGTCCATTTGTTACATTAATGCCTAACAGATATTAGTTGGCCTGCAGTACATTATAGCCTCAGTATATATTGCTATATTTTTTATGCACAGGGGAGAAATCCCTCCCTTTAGTACTTTGCAGTCAAGGTGTACTGGACAGCTGGTGATTACACCACATCTTGAACTGCATTGAATAATATCTCAACATATAAACCCAGCAGTTTATTAGCAGTATCTTTGAAAAAAACTCCTATGAGAAATCCATTTTGGGTGGTTGGCAAAAGCACGGTAATCCCTTAGGGAAAATTGTTAATAAAAATTGTTAATAAAAACCACACCAACAGATTAGACATAAAAAATAGTCAGAGGAATGTCCTGCTGAGTTACCTATTGTTATGGAGTGGTGATGGGTTGGTGTGTGCAGATTTAAGGAAGGATTGATACAATTAAGTAACACACCCATCTCCTGCAAAATTTGTTTCAAATGGAACAATGTGTGACTTTTTAAGGAAGGAAGATGATGCACTGCTTGAGAAGTGAGCTGATGAGTACATGTTTATTTTTCTGTCTTTGCAGGGAGGACATGTACATACTAGAGATGTTTTGCAGGGCAAAAGATGCATTATTTAGAGCTCACCTTGCTGTTAGGGCTTAGCGGGAAGACCAAGGTAACAGCCGAGCTAAGATTGATGTTGTACTGCTTCTTGTTTTAACTCCTCTTTCACCTGTGCCCGTTTTTTCCTGTGCTTCTTAACAGGCTCTTCTTGACTGATGGCATTATGTAATTGGGCATCTAAAGTTAATATCATGGACTGGTAGACAGTTGAGTAAACTAAGGACACGCAGTCCAAACTAAAATTTGGCTGCTGATTTTTCAACATACTTTAATATGTTCTTAAACTGTGCATTCACAGTCAGCACGTATGTGCAATTGTATATTTAAATTAAAGAATGTTAGCACTATTTCATACTGCAGTCACATAATTTTGTTAAATACCTTGGTTTACCCAGATGTAAATAATTTACGTTGTTAAAAAAGGGGGAAAAATTGTGTCAGTTTAAAAAAAAGTTTTAAAAAAATATTGAAACTGCGCCTTATGATAACTACACTTCTAAATATTAATAACTATTTCCTGTTAATCCAAGAATGATGCCATTTTTTGATTCCAAAATTTGCATTCAGATTCTTATGAAATAATGATGAGCCAGCTCTGTGACAATTTGAAAACACATGAAGCTTTAAATTAGAATGATCTGTATTTTTATTCTTTCTCTGGATGTCAGTGGGGGAATGGCAACAAATGACAGGTGAATTGAGCGGACACTATTGAAAAAATTAGATCTTGTTTTTTTCTGAGAATAAAGTTGCTTTTTATTCTTTTGTCCCTGCCTCCTCATGCCAAGTTTTTTTTTTCATATTTATCAAGTTCAGTTACATTTGATGAAAAACTAGTAAAGGCAAAGAAAACTTAGTTCTGTTTTTTTCACAGAGCCCAACCACAGAGTTCTGGTTAAAACAAGGGGCCAAGTAACCTTGATGAAGGTAGGCTGCCTTGGACTTCAGGCTTTTAGTTTGGAGAGAATTCATATGGGATTCAAAGATTTCCACAGGCTGAAGCATAGAAAACTTTGTGTCAGAATTCACAAACTGTTGTGAGACAAATACATTGTAAATCAAGCTTTATTATTACTGGGTTAAATGGATGCAAATAATTTGGCATCCTTGGATTTAATTTTGCCTTCTAATTTGCTTCAGCAGATAGCACTAAAGAAGCTTGTTAGTAGGTTCTCTAGTTACATGTAAATTCTTATATACTGGTAGAATATTGATATCCTTTCCTAAATTAGTTGTTTATTATTGATCACATCACTGTGCTGCTGTTGTACCCAGCACTGCATGTTTACTCAGCTTACAGGACTGGCTCTGTGGGTAGTACAGTGATGTAAAGATGAAATAGAACTTCTTGCAGGTTTAGCTAGCTTTTTTGAGCTTTCCTGTGATACATGCAGTGTTTGAAAGTTTAATTCTGAAATCAATTTAGACTGATTAGAGGTATAGAAAGAGAAGTTAATAAATGATATAGAAGTTCTATTAAAGATCTAAGTTAGTGATCTGTTCTAGGCAATATTCTCAGTTTTTACTGTCTTACTCTGAGACTTCCCCCTTTTCCCCATCTACTCCGCAGTGTATTTGGTCTCTATGCTCTGCTTTTGAAGTTTGGATTACTTGGGTTTTGTATGATAGCAAGGATTTCTGAGTAGTGTTTAAGTCATTTACAGGGCTGCCAAGTGCAAGTGAAGTTTGGTGCACTCAGCCCAAGAAAGCTTTGGGTAGCAATTTTGTGGAGAAAGGTGGATAAATGGCCATTGAAGATTTCCCTGATTAGGTGTTTTACTGTAAGTGAACAGTGTATTGGCAACTGTTGTCCCTGCTTCTAGGTAATGATCAACTGATAATGTTTGTTAAATACAAAAAGAAACCTTAAAGCCTTTGAATACATACATTGAAGTAAATTGTCTTGGTGAGGGGAGTAAGTTTTTTTATTCTTTTAGTTGAAATTTTGTTCAGGAAAAAAAAGTGAAGCACTTTTGTTCTTCTGTTCTTCCTGTAATATGTATATATCTGCTCTTGTGTCTTCAGTTATGTGCCAGTTTGTAGAACAGCCAGGTAAGCGAGCTACTATTGCTACAAAAACCAATTTCAGCTAGAAGCTCTAGAAACAGGGGCATAATTTGGAAGTGGTTATTTGTCTTAGTTGATATTTGTTTTCTTTTAACAGGGGAAAATAAAAAATACCTTCCACCACTTTACCTGTATTTATTTTCACATTGCTGTTTCCTTGTGTGCAGACTTGCTTATGTTGCACAAACACTGTTTGTCTTCCACCCTCTGCTTTCTGAAACTGCATTGATGTGTCTCAGCTGTCTTTTCTTCTGCCAAATCCCTAACTAATGACAAAATGGTGCTTTAAAAATTAATCACACTGTTTCTGGGGGAATGAAAGAGTGATCTGCATGTAATCACTTTATCTAAAGAGAGGAAAAATAGTGAAACACATAAATTAAAAGTACATAAAAAACCTTAAGATTTAGAAGTGTGTACACTGCTGTATTTTGTTAAAAGTTCCTACAGCTCCTCAGTTTTATTTTTCAACCCATTTTTAAAATATATTACTACAAGTGAATCAAATGTGACTCATAAATCTGAAGGCATATTGGATGTAGTTGTGCTACAGTTTTCAAAAATGTCTTCAAATTCAAATACTGAATTTTGAAGTGTTTATAAAGCTGTGTACCATCATGGTTTTCAAAGCAAAATGTTCTCAGTTTCTACTTCTCTTGGTCCTACTTAAAGTTTGAAAATTCATTACATATTTTTATTTCTTACCAGCAAGTACCAGCTTGCTACAGGTGGGATATAAATGACTAGTTTGTCTTGTGTTATTTTTCCTACAGAATATATTTTGAATATACATGAAATACATGTTGCATTTTTTTTCAAGTGTCGTGATGGCTATGCTGACCCTTTTTCTTAATAAAAATAATAATAAAAGAAGTCTATTTCACTGTAACTGACCAAGAAAAGAGCCTGAAAGGGTTAAGAAAAGATGGTAAATTTTATATTTTTCGATGTGTTTTTCCATTGCTTGGTTTTATATATGGATTTGAGTGCAGTTATGGGTTATCTGAAACAGTAGATTATCTTGTCTGGATTATGTGGAAATCAGTTGTATTTTCCCTGAAGAATGCCTCTACCTTTCAGTTTTTTCAGTAAAATCTGGCAGAATTTTTTCCATACTGACAAAATGTGAAAATGTGCTAATTTTGCATGCATTTTTAATGATATTTTGTGCAATCTCTCTAGAGGCCTTTAAAAAATAGATTTAATGTAATTAGGATGTATCAACAGAAATCCAACCATCCATATGAAAATTGTAATGTGATCCGTCCTCCCAAAAACCAAGAAAGTGAAAATCAGTTTAATGAACCTGAGGGCTTCATGAAGACTTTTCAGTGACAACTTCTTATCAATCAGTAACATTCTCTATAGGAGCTATTAAATAAACGGGATGGTTGTTGAACAATGCTTATTCAGGCAGCTTGACACCTACAGCCCAAAACTATCAAATCTGTCTCTCAGTATCCTAAGTGGCCTCCTTTTTCCTACTGGACAAGAATCAGAAAGGTGCAGCCTTGACTTCTGCTAAAATATTTAGGATGTCTCCAAGATCAATTAGACTTTGCAATAAGGTAGCAGGTGCAGATATGTTGCATATGGTAAGGCATACTATATTTCACTTGTAAAGTGATTGAAGTTTTTTTGTATTTGTGAGGTTGTTTCTTAACAAAGGTTGGAAAATCCTTCTGGTTGAATGCAGCAAGCTGGAGTGATTTTCCAGAATCTTCTGATCTAAACTAATCAGCATGTCTAAAAACATGCAGAAAATTGCCATGCTTTAATAGGAAAAATTGGTTCATGCTTCAAATATATTGGACACTTTGACATAGCAGTAGAATATAAATTTAAAACCATTGGTCACTTTATTTGTGCTTATAGTCATAAATCTGAGCAAAAACTAGATACTCGGAAGTCATCTTCATTTTGAGCATTTTGTTTTTATGATGTTAGTATGCATGAATGCTTATGAAAAAGAGCATGCAGCTGAATGGGTGTGCTCTTGCTCATCATCTAAACCTAATTTGTTTGGTCTTTGTCTCATGATATGTGTGACCTGCTTGGGATAATCGGGAAGCAGAAGCTGTGTTATCATGACATGAGAAATCAGTTGAGTAAGCAATGACCAATGCAATTAGAATAGGTAACTTAATTCGTAAAGTAGGGAGGAAGATGAGAAAAAATAGCTGGAAATGTGTTTATGTTTTGGGAATATTTATAACTGAGAGCTAGGGCAATTTTTTTTGAACCACAGAAACTATAAAAATACAGGTCTAGGTTAGATATGTAGCATTTTGGATTGTCTTTATGGAGAAGGGATTGTAGGAGAAGAATTCTGCAACAAAATTCAAGATTTGGTTTACCAAATTAGTTTAGTTCAAAAGATCTTTACAACTCAATCTGAGCAGCATAACTGAAGAGTAACAGTTATGTTTTTATTTCCAGCTTTTTGTTAAGAGGATGTAATTTATTCCCATAGACAAGCATAAATATTACTTTTCATGCAATGTACAATGTAGAATTAAACTTGGAAATATTATGCTAAAAAACATACAAGGAAATGCTGTGCACAATTTTAGTCCAGAATGCATCTTGTGTTTTAATCTTGACTATGTTTTTCCAAGGAGAACAAATGTGATTTAAATTGACTTGGAAAGCGCTGCACTTTTACCTTGGTTAGAGTTCAAAGCTGTAAAACTTTACTGTGATTTGACTTTACATCTTAAGAATATAATTACATTTAAAGCAAGACTTTTACTGAATATAAACATAGTAATGTTCTTAATGCTCTCTGTGGCTGCCACAGATTTTCTGTTTCTGTCAGGAAGAGGATAGTCACCTACATTCCTTCAAGTAAATTAAGCAGCAATAAAATAAATACTCGAGCCTGAATGGAAGTGGTCATTTAGATCCGATTTCAAAGCCTTGAGCAATAGTTGCCTATTGTGAACTTTTTAATTTGCCATACACTTCCAGTGTTAGGTTGTTTTGTGTTTGTTTTTCCATCCACTGTTTGCACATGCATGCTTCTTGCATAGCTCCCTGAATGTCAGCCAGCACTTGAGGGCACTTGAGACTGTGTATCTACTAAAGGAATCTGTTTCCTGGGGAACCTGAAGTTTTTCTTCTTGTACTCCTAGAATTCTTTTTGTGAAAGCCCAACAATTCTTTCAGAGCTGTAGAAATACTGATACCACTTTTAGGAGACACAAAGTAACATATGAGTGAGTTCTTGCTAGTCAGTGCATGTGCTACTGTAGCTGCAAGAAACAACCCTTGGAAGAAACAAATTTTCAGAGCCTCTCCTAATAGGATTTGTTGGAATGAAAACTAGGGAACAAAAACATAGTGGAATTTACTGACTGAAATAATGCATGAAGAAGTGTACCCATTTAAAAAATAATAATAATAATATCTATTACTTTCATTTTTTTTTAACTAAAGAATAAGATACTCTATAAAATGTACAAACTGAGATTGGCCTTTGAAAAAGTAGAAGACCAGTAGGGCAGAGTGGTAAAACTCTTAACATCTGGTTCTTTATGCAACCTCTGTATCTGGAACCACTTACTTGCTATGTTCCAATTTACTTGCAGTAGTAGAGCAGGAAATCATGTTTGTACAGCTCACTGCACAAATACATTGAAGTAGTGAATATCTGGTAGGTTTAAAGCGATGGGTCCATGGTGGGTGTTTCGCTGGTAAGAAAGCTGTTCCCTTTTTTTTTTTTTTTAATGAACATAATGAACAGAAGATGAGCAGAATTGTCTCTAGAAGAAGAGCAGTACCATGAACCTCAGTACTTAACTAAACCAAAACTTGAAACAACACACATAGAAGAATACACATGTGTGTAAGTTTTAGGACTGTGGCTCTGGGATTGAACTGGGACTGAATAATGAAGGAGGCCAACATGAAAACATAGAATCTTAGAACTAAAAGGTTAGAAGAGACCTTAAAGATCATCTTCTCCCACCCTGTCACCATGGGCAGGGCCACCTCCCACTAGACCAAGATGCTCAAGACCTTATCCCTCTGGCCTTGAACGCTGCCAGGATTGGGGCATCCACAGCCTCCCTGGGAGGAAACCTGGTTGTCTAACCACCCTCACAGTGAAAAAATGTCTTTTTAATATCACAGTTAAGTTTCTGCTCTTTCAATATGTACCCATTGCTCCTTGGCCTGCCACTGCGGTTCCTGATGAAGAATCCCTCTCCAGCTTCCCTTGACGTACTGAAAGGTTGCTGTGAGGTCTCCATGCAACCTTCTCTTTTCCAGTCTGATTTGTTGCAAATTTTGAATTGTATCTGGTGAATAAGGCAGAGGGGAAAAGAAACTGGAAAAAGAGAAGAGATAATGGCATAGTTTATAAAGCTGAGTGCCATTTGCTGTGTTTGTATTTATTCCCATACCTGATGCTAAATTGTTTTGTGGGGCAAGTCAAGTAACTTAACTAATACTGCACTGTTGCTTTCTGCCTGTTCGGTCCATGAGATTTGGCTTGCTGAAGTGTCTTCTCAATTACCCTCCATCACTCTTCATCTCTATAAACATGTATATATTTATATATGAAAAGTTGTGTTCCCTTAGTGTTCACGCTGTGGCTCTAAGCACATCCCTTCCTTATATTTTGTGACCCAGAGGGTGTGCCACCTTCATTTCTAGGTTTACATTTGCTACATATAGTGGGAAGTATTTTGGAAGGCAGACAAATGTGAAAAGTCAAACTGGGCACAGGCAGCTACTCTCAGCTTACTCTTCCTTGGACTAAGTTCCTGACAATTCATGACCTAATCATATTTCTCATTTTGTGTGCCTGTTATCACAACAATATTTTTTAAAATGTTAATTCACTTTAGCAAACAGTATCATACTAAAGTAATCAGTAAATTCTTTTTCAGTTGTTATTTAAAAAAACTGATCAACATCTTCAAATAAGTTGCTCCATACAAACAGCAAAGGGAAAACAGACCAATTAATCCCAGGCATGGATTGATGGAGGCATCACGAGTAATGCAAGTGTAGTGACTCAGTAGTATGGTCCTGAAGAGCAGATGGAGTTTTTATAGACAGCCTTAATTTCGACACTTAGATTTAAAATGTCACACTTTGCAAACTTAAACATCTTTTTGTGTATATGCAGATGTATATACTGTTGTACTGATTCAGAAGCATACAAAGGGAATAAAAGTTATCTGTACCAAAGTCCTTGTGCTTTATCACTAGATTTGAAAAAACTGAAATGCTTCTTACAGTTTGTCAGTAGGCCTAATAATCCAGAGAAATATGTGTAATGTTTTTGTTTTCATCCTGCAGCTGGTTATACCATCACACTCAGTGATGAAATATTCTAAGTTTAGAAAATAACTGTAAATGCTTCACATTTAGAGAAATTCTGTGATAGTGTTGAAGTCAAATATTTTTTGCCAAACTGGTTTTGGGTAAGTAGTTCAGGTGATCAGACTTTGTTTCTCTTTTCCTGGGTCATTTGTTGAACAGTATAGCAGAAGAAAATCAGTGCCAGAAAAAAGACTTTTTGATCAAGTCACATGGTTCTTATGAATTACACTATTTGTACGTTAGTCAGATTCATACTCAGAAACAGTTCTAATTTGTGCTTAGGTTCTCTAATGAAAGAATATATTGTATGCATTTGGTTTCAGAGCACTAGTATCTTAAATGAATGCACTTTATATAAATTTTTCCCCCGGTATTTGGTAACGAATGCTAATGAGCAACATAGTAAATTGAATGCAGCCTCATAATCTTAGGTCAAGTCCATCCATCACTCATTCCAATGGCTTGGAACTGTATGGTGCAATTAAGTTCTAGGCAATTAGATGTGTCCTGATTATCTAGCTGTCCCTTCTGCAAATCTGTGCAGGCCTTGGAAGTTTTTTAATATGGATCCTCTGAGCAAGTACTTTCTGTACTAGGAATAGGGTTTAAAAAATTGCCTGCCTCATGAAGGATGTTAAATGTGGATGCTATTACTGACATTCTTCTGCTTAAAACAGAACATCTGCAGTAGGAATTCTGTTTCCTTTCTCCTCAGTTGCCTTCACTTATATTTCCTTGAGGGATGACCATACGAAATGGGTTGAAATGATCATCATATTTGTAGCTCTGGTGGTGAGCAATTAAAATGTTTCTTTTGGGGTTTTAAATTTAATGAAATGATACTTGGATTTTCTTCTGGTCTCCATGCTGCACCAATTTACCTCTTGGACAATAGTTTTGCAGTACATCAAAAATCTCATGAGTCAGACTAGCTGTATGTCTACGGCAGTACACTGGTCACTTGCAGTGGTAGTTAGGAGAAGCTCACTAAGGAGGCGTCTCATGCCTGGCCCCATGCTATGAGCTTATTTCTATGAGCTTATTTCATGCAGCCTCCCAAGTCCCTAGCATTTATTAGTGATTTTAGAGAGCATATCCATTTGTATTTCAGGGTCAGCTTTTGGACCTGTGATCCATTCTTTTGTGTAATGTTTGTTTTGATTCTGTTGATACTTCTGCTTCCACAATTTTTTAATATAAATTCCAGAAGATCCCTATATGAAATGTAAAAAAGAGAACTTAGAAATTTTCTCTAAGTGTTGTGTGCTCTCTGTGTAAGGAACCTGAGGCATTACTTGCTAGAGTTGTATTTCGAGTTGGGGGAAAGGGTTGTCAATACTTGTCAGATTGAATATTCTGAGAGCTGTATGTGTAAACATTTTTCTCCCATTTTCTCATATCTCATAGTCCTCAGAAGTATTTTGCACTGTATTCTGGGAATATACCAGAAGGTTTTGGAATTATGGGCCTGAATGGAGTGAATGATCAATGCAGCCAAATCAGTTGGTCTGGTATGTCACAACTGTGCCTTGCACCCTGTTTTGTGCGAGTTCCTTGCAGGTCTTCAAGAGTCGTGTGTACAGTTTTAGTGTGGGGAAAAGTGCAGTCATCCTCTGCCTTGTGATGGACATTACTGGTAGGGTATGAGGATAGTCATATGTGCCTGAGGAGTAGATAAATCTGCTTAGGTTGATTTAGTAGGAGCTAGCTGGACAGTTAATGAAGCATGGTTAAATGATCTTAGCCACATTTAATGCTGTAACTGTCTTTTTAGCTCATCTCAATTGCAAAATAAAACATGTTGTTTAAGCCATAATGTAAGCACTCTTCATTCGTTTATCCATCAGTCAAAATTCATCGTGACTTGGGTTCTTTGGTCCTGAATTGAATATTGCAAGAATACCAGATCTTTCAGTGTTTTGGTTTTTTTTTCCAAGAAATCTAGAAAACTCAATTCATGTGATGCCTCACTGTGATAATGGCTATAGAAGCCTCCTGTATATTTACTGTAATTGTTGCTCTGAACAGATTATGAAAAGTCTCCTTATGTTTTTGGAAAGGTGGAGGTGTCATACAGGAAAACAACAGTTTCCAGTTTGATATCTGTCATGCCTTTTTTTTTTTTCTGAGATTTGTGTTCCTTTTATTTTGTATTTTTCTGGGCTGTAAATGAATGTTTCTTTAAATTTTGGAATTTCCTTATGCATCTCTATGGCATCTTAATTCAAAAAAAATGAAGAACAATAAATAACTGAACATACACGCTAGCAAACATGCTTGCTTTAAGATTATATTTATTAATGTAGGTAAAGAATAGAGACTTACTGTTCAGGAAGAAAAGCTTCTGGACAGAACAATAATCTGCAGAATATTTTGTATCCTGATGTACTTCAAGTTTGTGTTATTTTTGCAACTGTGTTGATCTGCTGTCAAAAAAAGAGTGACTTGGACAATTACAGCTTTTTCAGATGAGGAAATAAGGGGAATGTCTATGCTGCAGTAGTGTAGAGATTTGCCTTTTTAAGGCCAGTGAGGATATATGCCCCTCACAAGGTGGTAGGATGACTGTACACTCTAAGTGGTACTGGACAAGCTATCAAGATTTTTATGTGTTTTTCTTTCCCCTCATCTCCCAAAAAAGGCCACCAATTAATTTTTACTTCCGTCTTGTCAGACGGAATACTCTGTGACATGTGCTGTACAGGTATGGTTCCACAGCTGAAAAAGACAATCTGGTAGGTTGTTTTGGTTTTCAGCTGTTTGACTACTTGCTGTGTATGTAAAAACGGTAAGTGGAAGTAGAACATACGAATTTTCATTATGCTGAAAGAATACTGAAGTAAAAGCCCCTACTCAAACACTGTTTTTTAGGAAGAGAAAAAAAATTAAAGATTTTACCTACTGATAGTGTGGTATTTGTATTTTCGTGGTGTAGATTACAGTCTTTCTTTGTATATTTAATGTGGAATTAGCGTCATATCATCATATGACCTTTCGGCTTTTGAATCACTACTTGCTTGAAAAATAATTGTTCCTGAGAAGTTTGGCTGTGTAGCAACAAGGCATTTCAATATGAAATTACTGTATCTTTTTTTTTTTTTCTTTGGCTGTTGTACATTACTGAGATCAAAACATATACTATTTTAGATTAAATCTCTTTAAAAATGTTTTGGTTTCAAATTTTTTTTCTCTTCTCTCCTTTGGTAAAGAATATTTATTTCACATACTGTGTTTTATGAAACTCCTTAGGAAATTTCCTTAACTGTCTTCTAAAGATTGCACTTAAACGAAGAAGGGAATGTACATACATTTGTTTATGTGTGTCTGGCCAATGTGTTTCAAAGTGTGTCTAAAACCTGTAAAAATTTTAAAACATAAGCCTATTCCCTAAGTCTTTGATCTCTCTGTTTTGACATACTGCTGTAGATAGAACTGACCTTACATATGGACTGTGATGTCAAATGTGGCATGAAAGTGCTGACATTAAGTTACTATTACTTTCAATATTTTGTCTCTGTTGTGAAAATTTTACTCTTTGACACTTTCATGTAGGTTGACAGAGTCATTACATCACTCTGTGCCTCGTATTTATTCATGTTTGGAAAGGACAATTATATTTCAGTCTTTCTCCAGTTGTGTATTTTGAGATCAATGGGCAAAGCTTACAGGAGCGTTGCTGGTGATAGTACTAGTAATTAGCTATTAAAAAATTTTATTTCTATTCAAAATAGAATAATAAGATAATGATAATATAGGAATAGGTGATTAATAAAGGGTGTAGAAACAACTAGTGCTATGAGGACGAAGTTAATAAGTGGAAAATGGGTATTTTGAAGAGGTGTATTTAATCATTCTTATAGGAATACAATTAATTTGTAATGCTGCATGTCAGGAAAAAAGTTACTTTGAATTTTAGCTCATGTCACCTCTGCAGTCATAAAAGGGGAAGACTGATGCTTTAGGCTTTACTATAAACAAAGACATTTCTATTTAGATTTTGGAATGCTAACTTGTATCTTTGTGCTGCAGTGTCTCTTTTTGTCATAGGTCCTGTACTTGAGTCCTTGCATTCGCACCTCTTTCAGTGACGCACATTTAGTGTTTATGTAAATTCAACTGGGAGCCAATGTCACCCTTTCTGCTTGTTTCACATGGTGCATTGCTAAGCAACCTGTATACAAACAACAGTCTTTGCTTTCATTTTATCTCTTTCCTGTCCCCCTTCAGTCCCCCACTTCACTAAATAGTGACACAAGTTTGAAAGGTATGTATTAGCTTGTCAGGCAAAACAGTAGTTTTAAGTTCATAGTCTGTGAAAAATGAGAGATGCAGTAAATAGTGAGGATTTTGGATGTTGGATGTGCTTCAGTTTCACTACTTAAATAATGATCACATTCCCAGCAATTACTTTATTTTCCTTGCAATCACCTTTTTTTTTTTTTTTTTTCTCTTCTGGAAGCAATGACTCATTAAGATATTTTTACACATCCTCAGCCATATTCATGGAGGAAAATAGTTTTAGTTGTTCTCATGTACACACCTGTTATATTGTACCTGTACAATATATGTATGGGTAAATGATAGATGTGTCTATTTTTGATATTGCTAAAGACATTTTATTGCACTGTCTGGCTTCCTGAAGTGTAAATGGTAGAACATGATACAAATGTGTGTGTGTGTGTTTATAAAGAGAGAGACAGGATTTCCTATTACTAGAGTTTATAGTGTATGACATTTTTACATTCATATATAGCAAATCAGATTCAAGTGAGAGAATTGAAGAGTGGAACCTCAATAGTCACCTGAATTGAAAAACAACTCATAGTCAACAGAGTTGAGAAAAAAAGAAGTAAAGGGCATGTTTTCTTGCCTCTGCTATCACTAGAGGAAAAACTCAGGAAGGAGATGTATTCAAAGATATTTTATAAATTTCATTTTGATTTTCTGGGAAATACCTTTATTTTTCGGTATTATTTTACTTGCATAGTGAAAAGAATGTCTGAGGTTGCCCCCCACTGTGTGGACTTCCCTGCTTATGTTTTGCTAGGTTTTTATGTGGTGGTGTGTTCTGACTACCTTGACTTGTTTTTCCAGGTTTTCTAGAAGGAACAGTTTGTGAATTTCCAAATATGACCTACCATTGCTTGTACTGCTGGATTTGGACTAGGAACAGTTGAATATATTGTTTATTGATGGCTTGCTTTGTAACTATACTGGATTTTAAATCTGGTGTTCAAAATCTGAACTGCTTTCTCAGATTTTGCCATTAAGATGATCATACAGAACTTGAGTCTTGTACATATTTGATATTATCATTTGCATGAAACATACAGCTGAAGGCGATCAGTAGTAAATTTATTTGATTTATTGTTCTACTTTTATTGGAAGACTGATGATAGGCTTGTTCCAATCTTGCCTTTTTTTTTTTTTTTTTTTCATTTTTGAGGAGAAAAAGAATGTCTTTCCCAGAATGTTTGATTATACAAAGGTGAACTCCATTATTCTTCTCATTTGATATTCATCAATTTGCATGTTAATGTTTTCAGTAGAGACTAAATATGCTAATTTCACAGCTTCTTAGCAGATTCCTTAATCATGAAGATATTTGTATGTTTAAAAAGAAACAAGGTAAACTGCCAACATTGCTTCATAAAATTATGCTACAGGTCAATCTGAAAATCATGACTGCTGCAGGGGCCTTGTCTCCATTGGGACTAGAACCAGCTATCACTGAAGTTGAAGTAAACTATAAGATTTGTCTGTTGGGTTGATTGATTCCTCTGTCTTTTAGCTATGGTTTATGTAAACAGTTAAGCAAATGTTCAGTCAGCAAGTCAGTCAACAGGTTTTCCAATCTTTTTTGCATGTGTTCTTTAAAAATACGTTTGTACACATAGGAAATATAGGTAGCTTTTTTACATTCCATTGTGACTATATTGATAAGGACGTCAATGCTTTTGTCTGTTGTAAAATGGAATTAGCATGATGAAAGACAAGAAGCAATGTTTTAGAATTAATATACATTGGAAAAACTAAAAAGGTGTTGGTAAAACTTTCAAAACTTCTCTTCTGAGGCTGACTGAATTTTTTGCTAAGTGTGAAGTAAACTCCTTCCTTGTCTGCAGAGATAAGATGTCAGGCTGCAATAAGCTAAAATGCATTAAAATAGTAGTACAGTTAACAGGTTTGCTGTCCTGGTAGCACTGTAAGCAGGTCCACTGGAGGGTTGGGAGGATATTTGAGATATACCTATAATACATTGGGCTGCTCTGCATAGTGATGGGGGAGTAAGTTTCAGAAAACAATTTAGAGCACCTCTGTTAGCATTTTCCCTAATGGCCTGTTACCTCTAATACAGTCACCCTCCTGGGACTGAGTCCTGTCGAATGACCGGGAACTCTTAAATATATTGGGAATTTTTTCAATAATATTAAATCACAGAGCAGTTTAATTTGAAATGCTTGCAAAATATTATTTCCAACACTTGCTGGATATCGCTTGTGCCACATTATCATTGTATTTAAACTTGATTAATATGTCTTCTGACTTCATTTTCTTATACTGTATGGTAAATGCTGAATAATTATGTCTGTAAATTCATGCAGTTTAGAGCCTATTCATTGCATTTCATAGTCAAATTTTACAATTGTCATCCAAATGTCCTCATTTAAATGAGATATACATCTCATGAGGCTGTCCCAATAAGAAAAATTTAAATAAAATGTATATTGTCTTGTCATCATCTCAGTGAAGAGATTTTTCTCCTCAGCTGTGTTTCAAATGTTAACCCAATTCTCCATAGTAATTCCAGAAACATTGTTTTTTCAAAGGAATAAAACATTAATTATATGCTTTTTCTTTAAAATGTACACCAACCTTAAAGCAATCTATCTGTAATATATTTTAAGCTGTTATTTATTGTAATAATAACTAGTTGAACCTTGACTATAGACTGATGTCTGGAAATTAATATTTTGGTGCCCCTTAAATGGTTTGTTGCAAGAAGACATTACAAAGGCAGAATGATACCATACAATCTCTTGAAGCTAAATTAATATTTAAAAAACATATTTCATAAATAGTTTCTTAACAGGAATAATTTGATAACCTTCAGCATAGTAGATTTGATGAGGTGAATGTCCTTTTCCAGACCAGATTTAAAATAAGACTAAGTAAAATCAGTACTTTTAAAAAATGTATTCAGCAGAAATAAGTGCAGTTTGCAACATCTACTTTTTCAAACCATTTCTATGAACAGACGAAGATAGATTTTTATTCTCTAATCATATGTTTAGGGGGTTGGCTATTTAGCAGATTTTTAGCTTTCCAGATGCTCAAACAATGCACTCTTAAGTACGGTATCCATAGATTATCCCCAGAATGCTGTAGATTAGCTATTTTAAGATTTGAATTGTGACTAAAAGCTGAGAAAAAGCAACAGCAGTTGCAGTTGCAAATGTGTTGTCTCCATTAGCTCATTTAAAATGTATTTATCAGGGAAAGAGACAAAGTAGGCTGTGTCTGCATGTAACACTGTTACTTCATTAATATTTTACATACATATGTGTGCGTCTATAAATAAAACCTTTATGTGAATTCTGTCAACAACAAAGAGTATCCAAATGAGAGGCCGGTTTTGTTTGTTTATTTTACTAGGAGGGCAGTACAAGTTGTGATCACCAAGGACTGATTAGCAAATATTGGACAATAATGAACATAGTTAAATTTTAAGTAGAGCTTCTTTCTGTTTGTTTAGATACTCAGAGTTTTTCAGTTTTGGCAGATAAGTTATTTCACTGCCAGTTGGGGCAGTACTTTTAATTTGCCTTAATTTAGTAATTGTAACTCTTACAAAAGTATTTTTTTATTGAATACTTTATAACATGTAATTTTTAATCCTTAAAATTAAGGATTTTAATTTAAAATAATTTGCTGTAAATGTTTTTCTTACTAACAAACTACCTGCTGGATCTGTGTCTTGATGAGTTATCTGATTTAGCCAATTTGAGGCAAATCAAGCCTAAGAAGCTCTCCTTCTTAAAATATTTAGGTTGAAGAAATATTTGTTAATTAAATGGCTTTTCCGGTGAAAATAATTTGCCTCCAAAGCAGTAAGCTGCTCAGATACTTTAATGGAAAATCAACAAAGAGTTGTAATAAGCTCTCTACAGAGAGTAAATCCAACCCAAATAATTTTTTAATGGTTTATGCCTGAGTTGTTAAAAGTCTGAAGTGATACAGAGCTAAATTTCAATTATAGGAGCTGTCTATCAGTTGAGTATTTTACCAAATACTTCATTGGTAAAATGAGGAATGACAGGCCCTTCAGCAATTGTTTAATTTTTGAACTTAATTTGGTATAATAAAAATTGTATGTCAGTGCACCTCTCCTCCCTGATGCATAGTAAAAAGACTCTCCATATGTTATTTTAGCCTTTCTGAATTCAAGTAGGCTTTGAGCGGGCTCCTGCAGAATGTGATGGTTCCAGTAATTTTCAAATTGACGGAGCTGCAGAGCAGGGTTGCAGGGGAAAAGAACCAGTATATGTAAACCCAAAAGTGCTGAGTGGCATTGTTATTACCCTGCTCTCGTGACAAAGATGACATGATGAATTGCTTTATTTGCTCATTTGTTTTAACCAATAATGTTATTTCAGAATCATTACTGATTGTTTGTTAGCAGTATTGACAATGTTTTGTGTATGTTCCTTTATTTTCTTTTCCTGATGGTTAGATTTTCATGCCATAACAGTCATAGAACAGCCCAGGCTGGAGGAGATCTTGAGAGATCATCTGGCCCAACATTTTGTGGGAAATGCAGCCTAGGTGACATTTTCTAGTATCCTCTCCAATCACATGTCAAAAACTTTCAGTGATGGGGACTCATGGACCTGGGGAGGTTGTTGCAGTGGGTTGATGCTGGCCTGATCCCAGGCATCTACCAAAGCCACTCACTTGCCTCCACAAACTGGACAGAGGAGAGAAAATTTAATGGAAGGTTCATGAGTTAAGGTCTGGGAGAGTGATCACTCATCAAATACCACACAAGCAAAACAGGCTTCACTTTGAGATATATATTAAATTTATTACACTAATAAAATCAGAACAGGATACTGAGAAGTAAAATAAAAAGACCTCCTTAAAAAGACCTTCCCCCACCCCTCCCTCCTTCCCAGCTGTAGCTCTTGCCCCAGCAGCTCACGGAGGCAGGGATTGGGGTTTTTGGTCAGTTCATCACTCGAGGCTTCTCCTGCTGCTCAGGGGGAGGAGGAGTCGTTCCCCTGCTGCACTGTGGGGTCCCTCCCACAGGAGAGTTTTCTGTGATCTTCTCTGAGGTGAGTCCATCCCATGGGCAGGAATCCTCCCAAAACTGCTGCAGCATGGCTCACTCTTCCATGGGGTGCAGTTCTCCAAGGACTGGCTGCTCCAGCTTGGAAGCAGGGCCCTTCTCTCCACAGATCTCCCATGGGATAACAGCCTCCTCCCAAATATCTACCCGCTCCAGCATGGGGCTCCTCCTCCACAGGCTGCGGGTGGATCTCTGCATCCCCCGTGGATCCCCAGGGGCGGCAGGGCACGGCTGCTTCACCATGGTCCTCACCACAGACTGCAGAGGGATCTCGGCTCCTTCTCCACTGATATTGGTGTCTGCATGTTCTGCTCACATATTCTCAACTCTGCTGTTCTCTGACTGGAATTAAAACTGTGCAACGTTATGATTTCTTCTTAAGCGCATTATCACAGAGGTGCTGCCACCATTTCTAATTGTCACAGCCTTGGCCAGCGGCGTGTCCATCTTTGGAGCCATCAGGGATTGGTGAAAACTTCTGTCAGTTTGTCATAGAAACCAGCACTGTAGTCCCCCAGTTCCAAAAACCAGGCCATGCAAACCCAATACAGTTTGAGTGCTCTCACTGTAGAGAGCACTTAGACTGAGTTGGAACATTTCCTCATGCAGTTTCTACCTGTTGCCCATATTTTTCTTCATAGCTCCTTGTGAAGAGGGAAGTTTCTATCCTCATTGTACCCACCTTTTAAGCACTCAAATATGAGTATGAAATGATTAGTACTGTTAATTTTTTTGCCTTTATTGGAGAATTTTTGCCCAAGTATCTAGGACACTGCAAAATATAAATTAAAAAAATAAATCTCCAAGCAAAAAGAATATGATAATTAAGACATTTTTTGCACTTCTTCTAAATTTAGGATTATGTAATATCAGCATGCTGAAAGCTAAGCTTCACTGTTTGTTAAGCAGTCCAGCTGCAGTTACTGGAAACAATGGTACAGATACATCAGATTTGTATTGTCAACCTCTAAGCCAAGTGTCTTATTACCAGCTGTATCTCCCATCCAGTGCTGACCACAAGTTAAATGCACAGAGGAGTTGGAGGCAATGAAGTGTCAGTGGAGCACTGATAACCATCTGAAGAGTATTTTTTTTTAAAAAAATGAAAAAAAAAAGGATTGTGTAATTTTTTCCATACCTCACACTCTCTACTATGAAAACATTTTTTTTTCTACTCTCTGTTGTTTGCTCAGAATAACACTGTAAGCACTGCTGGGACTACAGCCCCGTTCTTGCTGCAGATAACTCACTTGAAATGCGCATGGATTGATTAAAGTGCTGAAGTGCTCTGAGCGCTGACTCCCAGCTGTGCTCCTTCTGATTGCTGCTCGAGGTGTGTGCTGGGAACTTTGCTCATGGAGAACTGGCAGGCTTTTGGTATAACCCCACTCAATACTAATTGTTTAATAAAACTGGTAATAGACAAAAGTGGGCTTTATATTCTCAGGTATGCATGGCCTACTGAAAGAAAAGGAAAAACCTGGCATTTTCCCATAATTCAGTGTGGAGATGTTCAATTTTCATATACTTTATATATATAAATGCTAGCTGTATAACTGATAGCACAAACTAGATGGTTTGCTGAATCCTGTTGTCACAGCAGAATTTTTCCTCAATTTTGACTATCAAGGCTAACTTTTTGTAAGATCTTGGAGGGTTTTTTTTTCATTTTTACTGGACTGGTCTTACTTGAATTCTTGTTTAATGAAGAATACTGAAGGCAACATGACAGCAGTTTCTGAAGGAGGAGTATCAGTGGTTTTTAATATTAATCATTACTATGAATTTGGAAATTACAGAAGGGACCCTATTATAGATTATAGTATTTTATTGTTAAGTTACAAACTATGTTGCCAGTGTTTAAGATGGGCAAGGGACTGTCAGTGATACCAGATCATCACATGGTGAGACTCAGGAGGTCAAAAGACTGTAGTAAAGCCATTGTGTTCATTGTTGGAATTACTAAATTTGATCTGCTGGTGACTGAGCTCTTCATCTTGAACGTAATGAATACTTAGCACTAAACAACTATGTATTATTTATTCAAATCTTTCATCCAGAAAACTAGATCGTTTTCTATGATGATGGGAGAAGATTGACTGTGAATATAATGCCTGAGCTAGATACAAGTAGGAGCAGACTCGAGGAATAAATATCTTTAAGCATACAAAGAATTGGATGCACTGAGTTTTCAGCACTAGTTCACAGTAATTGATTATAAGTAGGTACTTGTTGTATAAGTACTGATTCTGACAATAAAGTGGTGTGAGATGTGAGTGAAGAAAACCAAGACTAGTCCTTCATTTTATGGTATAGTTTTTTTATGTTTGTAGATGTGGTATGGTTCCAGTTAAGAATTTTCTGGCTTCTTATTTTTTTTTTAGTACAGACATATTTTGGATTTTGCCCTGCAAAGTGAGAAATTTTGTGCAAATGAAATAGGCTTTTTTATTTTAGAAAATCTAGTTACTGGCTAGAGTCACTATTTTGAAATGTGAAAGATTTCTCACCAACACTGGGTTGGATTTTTCACTTAAATAAGTCTCTCAGTGTTATTACTGAATGAATGGTAAACTCAAAATCTAAAATCTGGTAACTATTCCATGACTTTATTTTTATTTCTACATGCATTTGACATTGAAGTTAAAGTACTTAAAATTAGTGTTATAATCAAGAACTGTTTAGCTGACCCTCTTGCTAGCAAATGGCTGGCAGTAATAGTTCCACTTTAATCATTAGCTTTTCATGGAATTAGATATCAAATGAAGTTAGTAATAAGAATTAAGCTCCAGATTTATCCTATAATGGTCATAAATGACTTAAAATTCTTGTACTTAAAAATGGGTTTGAGCTAGCAGCAGTTCAATAAAATTGCTTGCAGTTTCCTGATTAGTAGATGAACTTTTTGGAGATCCCTGTTTAGTACTGTCTCTAGCAGGCCTAAAACTGCAGAATGAAAGACGGCTCTTATTTCACTAAAGCTTTGCTGTCGTACCTTTCAACTTTCGAGCTTGCCAGTGTGTGTGATAGAAGACATCAAAATGTGTGAAAAATGACCCAAATGCAGAACTGTTATTTGCAGTTATCAATACAAACTGTTATTGTGCCATAATTGACAGATGGTTTTGCACTCTAATATCTGTTTTTAAGGATATTTTTACACTGATTTAGACAGAGTTGTGTTGTGGGTTGTGGGGGTTCTGTGTGTTTTTGTGTGTTGGTTGTTTGTTTTTTTTTAATTTTGGGTTTTTTGGTTTTGTTTTTTGGTGTGGGGAGGGTTTGGTTTATTTTGGTTTTGTTATTTTTTTCCCCCTAATGGAGCAGACATAAACCCCAGGAATTAATGGTGCTCAGCAAGAAGGAATTGCTGTAAAAAATGTGGGGGCATATAGGAACAAATAGGAATTTGTTATTTGAGCTGGGGAGCACTATGGCCAAAACACACTCTGAACCCCCTTGAATTGCTGTTGGATGCTCTAGTGTGAAATATATCTTTTTCTTTCTGTAAAACTGTAAGATCTGAGATTTATTTCCCTGCAGAGAGAAAAAGTACTTGAGAATTTATAAAGCTGGATAAAATGAAAACTGATTTGTTTCTAGTTCCTTGGCAAGCACATTTTGCTAAAGCAGTAACAAAGTCTGCCGTTGAAGTGACTTCACCCAGTTCTTCCCTCCTGTCCATTTACCTGGAGTGAACAAATGGTAACTGTAGCTCTGCTTAAACACTGGCATTAAAATTAATGTGTTCTTAGAAAGTTCTTATTTTCATACAGGTCACATCTTGTTTTCCTTAGGTGTATAATTTCAAAACTAGTGTCAGGACCAAACATAGATTTCTTCAATTTGGCGTAATTTCCACTCAAATTCTCTCAGAACATGTAACTGTATATTTTAAAACTAAATTAATTTTTTTTTTGTGATTTAAAATCAACAGTTTACAGTTCCTTGCTGAAGAACAGAAGTAGACAGATGTTTGTAATATAGGAAAGAATTGCAGTTAATAGGAAGGTGGATGTTAGGGTTTGCTGTTATGAATATTGCTGTGTTTCCCTGGAGGGTTTTGTTTTTTGGGGAACCGTACAGAAAACCACATGGTTTGCGAGTATGTTCTATTACAGAGAGTTTTGTAACTTTCATTGTGCTCCTTGGATAGATTAATAGATGATCTTTCTGGCTCATGTATAACTGTTGATGCATAGGAGGATAATGTGAGCAGTAGAACAATGTTTTTGCAATACCATAAAATTTCCTTAGATCCTGTACTCTTGTTAATTACAGCAGAATTCTTCTATAAGAAGAATTTAGATGACTGACTTGAAACATCTTCAGCCTCGCTAGCAGCAAGGTTTTCTTCTAATGATTACTTCTGCAAAGTAGAAATGTAGGAAGCTGTGTTTGCTGTGGAAGCTGTGGTGTTCCTATGGCTCTTGGGTGAAATGGTGATATAGAATTAAAGAGTCTACTGGTGGTTTTGAGGATCTACCTGCATCTGGAGCTTGGTGTTTCCACCTGAAATATGTTTTTTTTTTTGGTGGAGAACAGAAGAAAGTTGATCTTAAGAGACATTTAAGTGAGGTAAAATGATAGGGTCCAGGTCAGGGAGGCAACTGTTTGAAAGAAATCTGAGAGGAGCAGAAGCAGAAAGGAAGAGTTGTGTAAGATGAGAATAAGATGGTAAGGAATGTTAAGCTAGTGTACAACTACAGGAAGTACAAACAAATGAAGGGCTCTGAAATGTTTTATTTTTGTCTGTAAAATAAGCCATATTGTGGAAAAGAAAAGACAAAGCCCACAGAGAAACCCTAGAGGCAGAGGGAGATAAGAGGCATGAAGGCAGACCATTTGGGAATACTGACTTGTCACCATTTCTTTATACTGCACATGCTCACAACTCTTTTTTCCCCTAGCGTGGCCTTGTATAATTGCTGTTCCAAAGCTGTTTGTATGCACATCTCTCCTCAGCCCTTATGTGTGTCAGTAGAGCCATTTCTGGTGTTTAAAAGTCCAGAAAACTAATTTCTGATTACACCTATCCATCTGTCCATATTCTGTGTCTGCAGCTTTGCTTACTCCCAGTGGGTTTAAGGGGTTTTCCCCAACATTTGCTGAAGGTACTTGTTAGCGTGTATTGGTGATAGCTGCAGGGAATGTGTTCATACCAGCCACTTTAAGCACTATTTGAAATTGTTAGATGTGTTTCCTGAAATTAAGTAGAAAACTGTCACCCAATATGTTTAGTGTATTTTTGTACACACGTGCATATATATATATATATATATATATATATATATATATATAATGTTTTTCTCTTTGCGTTTTTATTGCCTTTAACCCATTGAAGATCTAATGATGCTTGGAGCTGTCACAGGAGGTTGCTTTATCTCCTGTCTGTTGCTATAAATATTTCTGTCATAATCTTAACAACAATCTGTAATGATACAAAATTTGCCAGTTTGCAAAAGTATTCTCAGAGCTACATTTATGGGCTAACAATGAGTCTGGTCTTAAAAGAATAAAGAATGAGCCCCAGAAATAGCTTGTTTGTGATCTAGTATCACTTCTTACCCTTGCATGTGTGGATTTTTTTCATACTGTGGGTTGGGGTTTTTTTTTTTCCCTTCTCTGTTTTATATACCTTCTGGGGAACTACTGGAACCTTTGTACAGGGATTAAAAAAGTGATAAAAGCAAGTGTCAAATATGTTGGTGCTTTATGTAAACCAGAGTTTTAATATGATGAGCAGCAACACCTAGCCTTTAGGCATGAATGTTCAGCTGCTGAGAGCTTCAGCATTAGGTACTAATGTGGGCATTCATACCCACTGCCCCTTGCTGTAGTAATTCCCTGTAATTTATTTACTTTATCAAAGACACCAACTCTAATCTGACAGCATTTGCAATCTGCCAGAGTGTAAAACTGTCACAAGATGCATTTACATATATAGCAGAATCTGCATAGCTGTACAGGAGGTGAAAATAAGTCGATATAAACCTGTGTCAGTGAAGATGGGATTTAGTGCACAAAATCTGGCAAAACAGTTTATCAAATTTTGAGGTGTCCTTGGTGCCAGTTGAGAAATGGAAAATTTTATGAAGAAACAAATCACAAAATTTTGTATCAGTTTATTACAGGACAAAGTGCAAATGGTAAACTAGCCACTCAAGTATTGAAAGCTCACAGTACATGGATATTAATCACTGCCTAGTACATGTTGCTAAATTGTAATTCTCTTTCAGAGGGTAGCTTTTTTTCATGGTGACCATGCATTCCTTCAAAGCTTTGACTTTATTTTCGGGTTTGATATCTTGATATAATTGTTGAAATGCTCAAAGAAGATAAAAATAAAGCAAGTGAGAAATCCCAAACAATTTTATGAAACGAGGGGATCAAACTAATGGTGTTGATTTTTGTTTTGTTCTGGCTTTTCTTTTTCCTTTAGCGTATGTTGAGTTTTGTGAGCTTTTTGGTAGTTTTTCTTTTTTTTCTGTTTTCTGATACTGTCTCTAAAGATGAAATTTGGATTTCTCTCACAATCGCAGATAAATGGGTGTACTAACAACACAGGTACTTCAAAATAAGGATTAGTACTATAAGTTGTTTGTGCTTTCTTATATATAAGTTTCTTTTGTAAAATAATAAATGGGGACAAAAAAGCTGAGAGGATCTGAAGTGTTGTGCCGCTTTTTGCAGTGGAGGAGTTAAAGTAAGGGAAACTTCCCTGATGTTCCAAATCACAGGCAGTTTGCTACTTTTTCAGCTGTTTGTTATTTGCTCCACATGGATCAACAAAGACAGAAGAGCCATACTCTGGATTTTACTGTTCCTTCTCTGCTTGCTACTGGGAAGATGATACCCTTTAATATTAGTTTATATCCTCCATATATTCCAGTGATACTCACAATACGGAATGGCGTCAGGAAGATAACTGAAATTTAAACCTCAGGAAGCTAAGAAATGAAACATTATTTGATGTATATAAATATATATATATAGATAAAATGGTCTATACTGTTGTTGGAATAGAGTGTGGAAGCTTTGGCAGAGCAGCTGGTGGGTCAAAGCACATGGCAGCACAGTCCTGGGCGATCCCAGTGGGGAGGCAGCTGCAGGCATTGCTCAACACGTAGTAGAAGCTATGTTGAGGAACACTGTTCGGATAAACTGTGTTATTACATCTGCAAGGAGCAGCTCTGTCTAATTGCTAATGAATTGGTAATGGACTAATGAGAATGAAAATATTGGGAAAGATAGAAGTAGCCTGAAGCTGCAATTTGGACAATGCAAGGCGAGGCACAGGTTACCTATCACAGATGTAAAATTGTGCAATAAAATGCTTCAGATATTAAAATACAAGGCATGTCTATGAATCCTCTGTCTGGTAACATTAGCAAGTATAAAATGAATGTTGCACTGTGGGACTATAAATACACATCTATTGTGCTAAATTATCCTGGATGGAGGAGTAACATGTGGAATTGCATAGCATCACATAGCTTTTTAAATGCAAACTTGTGAAAATTGTAACTAATAGAATCATCATTAGTTTCTAAAATTACTATTTCTATTAAAAGATGTTGAATTAACTGACTTTTTTTTTTTTGTCAAAATGTAGCTGTTTTTGATAGATAAAATTGTGAGCTGTTGCAGAAAGTAGAGTGTCAGGAAACTGAAACTTTGGAGAACAGGAGATGAAGCATTAACCACCATGCTGACATAGGAAGGTCAAACCCTTAATTTACCCACAGTTAGCTTTACTTAGAAGGTGGAAATAAATGTGCTTTATATTGTAATGAGAATTCATGTAGATTTGTTCCAGACTCACTAATTAAGTACCACTTGAAATTAATGATTGTTTTATGCTGAAAGCATATTTATATTTTTTTCCTTTTTGTTGTGGCAAGGGATAGTCCAACATGAATATTTATTACAACTTTTCAAGTTATTTAATGTTTTACACAGTGCTTCTTTATTAGTGCTCCTTTTAGCAGTTTGTTTTTCCCATATCAGTTTTAGAGCAGGAATGCAAGATGAGATTTTTGTTATGATACTAAAATTGAACAAAAAAGTTTATTCCTTGTCCCCCCTGAGAAAACAATGTGGAGTTATAGGCTTGTGGTTTTTTTGTTTCCTTTAGTTTGTTTTAATGTTTATAGATTACAGACAATTTTTTTTAGTAGATGTCAGACCATGTGCTTTGAAAGCATCTGGGTTTTTTTGTTATATAGCTAGATAACACATCATGTATTCACACCTTCAAGTTATTAGTATTTAACCTATCAATTTGCAATACTTTCCATTACAAGAGACATTTAATGACATATGCATTACTCATGGGCATGTTGATTGTGTATTCTTCAGGTGTACCCTGTCTTTGCATAAAAGCACTCAGAAATTGCTTCTGATATTCAGCAACAGATATCTAAGAAGTGGGATGATTGATCATAAACATTCCTGTTTAATGGCCACCATAATTTTAATAAACCTGAAAGTTTAGGTAAGTTCTAGATTTGGTAGGGTAATATACTTACTAATATACTATAGTTTTTTCCTAGACTGCTACAGAAAAAAGATATATTTTGATCTCTCCATTACTTTGAAATAAAGATCTTTTCTGATACTTTTAGGCAAGTGCCTAAATTGATTTTGTGAGAATACTAGGTTAAAATTTGCAAGCAAGGAATACAGAGGAAGAACTTACAGGAGAGGTAGTCAGTATAATGCATAATTTATCTTGGACTGTGCGTCTAAAAACAAAAATATAATACTTTATTATTTGCTAAGACCTTTGAGAGGGGACTTAGGGGTAAGTGAAAGAAGTAAGAATTTTTCTTTTCCTCATCCAGAGTATTTGCATTGTGTTTCCTGTGTATTCAGCTCTAAAATCTTGTGCTTTGACAGTCCATGTTTTCTGCTGTTGGCTAGTTGAACTGATTTTATTCTTCTAAGCTATTTTGTACTGTTACAAGACTTAAAATCTGTTTTACAGGTGAGGTATGTAACCTATATCATTGTCACAAAAAAGGAGTAATAAATGCCTTCCTCAGCTACAATACAAACAGAAATGTTGTAGTGGAATGATGACTTATAAATATAGTATAGTATTATGCAGATGCATCTTTGTCTTGTCTTAGCAAAATTAATCTTAAAAAGATAATATATTTTTATTTTAAAATTCTGCTGCACTGGTTTTGGACCAGGTGGTCCAACAGATAATTCCATTTTGTCCATTCCATCATGCTTAGTATTCTCTTTTTGTATCTCAGTCATGCTGTTAAAAGATGCCTCTGGTGAGTGCCAAACAGCCAAAGTCCCTGTGGAGACTTGCATATATTACAAAAGGTTTTGATGTGAGGCTGGGGACTTTATAAGCTTGGACCAAGAGCTCTTGTATGGCTTTAGATTTGAAAGACTTTCTTTGGTGTAACAACATGAAAAACAGGTGATCTGACTGT
The DNA here is from genome assembly GCF_971803275.1 of Cyanistes caeruleus. NCBI lineage: Eukaryota > Metazoa > Chordata > Aves > Passeriformes > Paridae > Cyanistes > Cyanistes caeruleus. The sequence goes on along the minus strand of NC_141706.1, from coordinate 41,476,088 downwards.
CAAGTATTTATCATAGTGTGTAAAGCATAACTTCAGTGAGTCTTTATGGTGGGCACTAGGTGGGTGGGACAGGTGAAGAAGGACTGGACTACCAAGATATGTACTGACTGATGCTGTGGTCTCTCAGGCAGCTGATGGATGGCTCATCAGCAAAATATTCTGCCTAGACAACACAAGTGCTTTCCCATGAACTTTAGCCTTCTCCTTCCCCCAGTCATGGATGAGGTGTGAGAGTGCTGGTATGTTTTGGTTACAAAGATGTGGCAAGCAAGAGACATCAGAAAGTGCCATCAGTGTGGTGTTTTATACAGCAGAGACAGAATAACCACAGTTGGTGCTTTCCTCCAGTATTCTGTGCCTAAAGAACCCTTACCTTTCCTTTTTCTCAAGCTTAAACTGCAGGCTGCAGCCTGTCTCCTGGGTAGGACACTGCTACTGCTCCATCCTTCTGCTCTTAAGGAAACTTGTTTGAACTTTCTGGCTTGGATTTCTTGACATTTATATTTAAAGTAAATTTTTATGTTATGTTGATGAAGACCTAAGTGTTGGCATACCACAAAGGTGCCAGTGTCTTGGGGAGGTTGGACTATGCATTGTGTTCTGATTTGTAGTGGTTTGCCCAAGGAAAATAATAGTCCTGCTCTAATGGGATCTCTCTTTCATCCCTCTCTTCATGCTTACAAATACTAAGCCTAAATTTATTTTGTTTTGTGTATACCAGCATGCATTCAAATGTAAATACATATAGAAATATATATATGTGTGTATATAACAATGTTTAAACTTTTGTCATCCACAAGAGAGGGCTGGGGAGAGTGATGTTAAAACTTACCACATATATTCTGCTGGGAATGATTGCTGTTGGAAAATCTGTTGGGTAAAATCATGTAGTAAATCAGCTAAAGTTCTTATTAAATGATTTTTATTTTTCCTATAACTCTTTGTGTCTGATGGTACTTAAATTATTGGATGTGGTGTCAGTGAACTCTGCTCTGCAATGGCCTACATCCACTGATGGTGGTAGCTGCTGGATGGATGCTCACTTGTTGCTGTATGATTTCTGGTTTCCTTGTGATGCTGACTATGTTACAAATGCCAGTGCAAAATGAGTATTCCTTAAACCACCATGGATGTTCTAGAGATCATGTTCATTTAAAAGAGAAATGGGAGATTTGACTTTCGAGAAATTCAAACTCTATTTTGGTTTTAGTTTCTCAGACTGAAATGCAGCATTGCTTTGCCTTTTGCTTGCTTCAAGGCTGGAGTTCCCGTGGGGAGGAATTTATGGCAGCAAGTGATTAGGTATTGTGCCAGGTAGCTTTAGCAGGCAAAGAAATACACTGTTTATTCAGAGGGCAATCAAAAGTTATGTGATGTTACTACAGCCTCTTTAGCTTGAGGTGCTTAAAACCCAAAGTATTAGCTGAATTCCCATAGAGAAGTGTAAACCCCTCAAAGATTGATACCCCTTATTGTTTCTCAAGCTGTGACAAAATGCTGCTTGTTGTTTCTGTGCACTAGTATTACTAAGCATGTCTGCATTCATTGTGGTGTAAATACAGGATGTGGTTGTGCTGCTGTAGCCTCTTCCTTTAAATTTGGTTTGACTGTTTTCAAAAGTATGACTAAGATGGTGTAAATGCAGAAAACAGCCTTTTAAAAAATAAACAGTAGGTCATTCTTTAACGGTGTGGTACGCTTTTCAAGTATAAGGTTAAAATCTGATTCTGCAGATACATGTGACTAAATGCAGTGATGCAGCTCTGTCAAGTCTCAGTCCCAATGAGTTTGCTTCATATTATTTTACTTTGTGTCTCTTTAGATTACAGTTGATAAACATGTGGGGGAGTTGTCAGTAGACTTGATGGAGATGAAAGATATGAGGTTATGAAAATAATTAGGAATACATTATTTTAAAATACTAAATGAATGTATGCTATGGAATTTCAAATTACTAAAATTACAATCAAATTTAAAGAAACTATAAGGCCACAAAAACTGTATAAGCAGATTTAATCATTCTTATATGAACAATGCAGAAAGCGTTAATCAGAATTTTGTAACAGATACCCATTGGTATGGGAAATTGCAATATCCAGCCCATTGAAAAAGCTGTCACTCTAGAAGAGAATAAAACTTGAAGCAGCAATTGACGACAATTTGAATTATAATTGAAATACCATAGAAGAAATGGATGTCAGTGTTAGCAATGGAGCGTTATTGGAAATAAATACATGAGCCTGGTGAAGATAGCACCTCTCTTGTAATGGCTGAAGGCTTTCGAAAGTATGAGGGAAGATTTATGTCTTTTAGTTATAAAATTTCAGAAAAGGACAGAAAACTATGGTCTTTGACTTCTGTGGTAGGAAGTGGTAACATTTTTGTGTGTGGATTAACTGATATATTTGGAAACATCATGCCAGCCCTTGATTAGGGCTAAAACAACTAAGTGGCAGTACAACAAAGTACAATTGAGAACATCAGCTCTGAGTTTGTGTTAGTTACATTAATCCAGTTTTCAGTGAAAAGAAGCTTGGAAGCTGTGGGCAGAGAGAAATATTAGCAAAGGGAGTAGCAGTAAGATTGTCAGCCTGTGTAAAAAATGGGAGCAAGACAAGTAGTTACTGCTTATACAACATTAAGAACTGTTTGTAGTCCTTAAATCATCATCACAACTGCAGCACTAATTTATTTTTACTTCACTTATTTCTGCCAGGAACTCATTTGCCAGGACTGATAAGTTAGGCTGGTTTGGGAGTACAGTTCACCTGTGAGATGACACCTCAGTAATAATTCATCTGTGTACCAAAAACTCACCCGAACAATACTATTAACAGAAGTAGCCTGTTATAAAAATACCTAAACAAAATTTTCATTTAGTATATAGATAGTGAAACAACAGAGAGAATATAAAAGACATATTTTATATATATTATATATTACTATAATGTAATGCAACTAAGTATGTGGAAAAAGCTTACAAAAGTTCTCGGGTCAATAGGAAAGAATTTCTGGGCTGATGAAAGTAGACTTAATGAGTTTGGTTTTACATTTCTATGAATCATTAAGAACTTTTTGGAGGAAAGCTGCATTATTTGAACTATTTATCAAATGTATTAAAGTACTTGCACGTTAGCAAAACTTAATGCTTTCTACATTATTTCTTTGTCATAAGTCAGTCTAAAATGTGAAAATTTAGCTCTGGGAGATTTCAGCAGATTTCAGCTTTAATATTGGCATGGTTCAAAAGATTTTACTTTGCTTCAGCAGCTTATTCTTTATGCCTGCTTCTAAGAGGATAAAACTGATTAACAGATTAGTAATAATTTAGTATTTTGGTAGGGTTAATAGCAATGTGGATGTCTTCTGGTTTTTTGTGGGTTTTTTCCTTCTTAAACTTTAAATAGGATTCTAGGACTTGGAAGGATCTGCCATTGCAGACAGTCACATCCTTTAACTTGTGTCATAAAATTGTCAAACTTGACTTTTAAGAAGATTTGGGTTTCCACCCCTGGGGCTTTACTTGGAAAAACTGTCTGAAAGATACATTTCTTTGGAGCTATGGATTTCTTTTTAAGACTGATTCTCTTCCTGGTAACCTGATAGTAACTTTTGTTGTCTGTATCTTGGGTTTTCTTGTTATATTCTGTCTCAGAATAAAATAAAATCAGAATTTTATAACTTCTGTTTGTCCTGATGGAGGAGGCAACAGTGTCTCTGCAATGTACTGGTAACACATGTGGAGTGTATGAGATGACAGCAAGAATCTAACGAAGCCAGGATTTCCACTGCATTTCACAAATTATACAAATTATGAAACTTAAAAACCCTTAGTGGTAGAAATAAAAATGATATGTGGTGTGTATCAGAAATCAGGGTACAGGTTCTAGAAGTCTTTGGATTTATTCCCCTAAGTATGTCTGTCCAGGTTCCTAGCCTAGCATTTTATTTCCTTTTCAGCAGTCTGTACCACCACTAGATTGTCTTGTACTTTTATGTCTCATTTGTTCCTAGGTTATTGCTACACCTTGTTAGCTGCTAGTAGCCATACAAAAGATACAACTGCCTAGTCAGGTCTAGGCTAAAGTTAGCTTAGCATCTAGTCAGGTGTGCTAGGGTTTTATCAGTCTATTAAAAAACAACCAAAGAGTATTTTTGTGTCTTATTGTTAGAAGGATAGATTAGCTCATATAGTAGGTAGTGATGTGCAAGGGGAATCACTAGCATTTTAAAATATCACTTACAAAGTAAGCATGATGTAAACAAAACAGCTAAATAAAAGTATCAACCTTAGAAGTCTTTGAATTTTAACTATGAGTGGCCTTTGATATTATTGTGGATAGAAATGTGAAATACATGCCCTTTTACATTCCCAGGCCTTGCAAAGAGCCCCAGTTGGATGACAGCGTCATCCAAAAAGAAATGTTTCTTTCTGCTCTTCTTTAGGGGTAGGAAAGGGGTAATTTTTGTATATGAGATTAAGATCTTTCTTCATTATTATTCTGAAATCAGCGTTCAAGGAATTTTGTGCCCTGTTCTCCTCTTATCACACTCATTCACTGGCATTGACCAAATTTAATGTTCTTGTTATTTAAATTCATCTTCAATATTCCTTTGTTTTTCTTCTTTCTCTAGTCATAATTGTGGAGGGTAAACAATCAGAATCAATTAGTCAAAATAATCTATGTAGCAAGTTTGCTTTTTTTTGTAATTAGGGAAAAAGCTCTTTTAGCTGATTACCTACTCAAGCCACTGTAAAGAGATGTGTTGTGTGCTTGTATGAAGACATAAACTCACCTTTTTTAGTAAACAGTGATTCATTGTTAAAAGACCTAGATTTTAAAAGTTCTCATTTAATTTCAGTGATTATGTTGCTGTATACATTTTTTATTTATATCAAAATCTCAAGGGAATGCATTCATGTAAAATGATGCTGATACATGGTGAGCTGTTTAGCCATTGCGGTTGGCAGGCGTGGGACCCTGCGGTTTAGTGGCTTCTTATATCTTTGTGCAGGCACAGACTTTGGAGGAAGGAGAAGGGGGAAGGGCAAGGTACATTTGTTTCCTCATGATTATATTTTTATTCAAAAAGACTTGATAAGTTTTGTTTTTTAACTAATTTACTTCTTGCTATTTTGAAATTTTCTTCAAGACCCTGTTTCAGATGACTGCTGCATTTGAAATACAGGGTTGGATGTCTCTTTGAAATGCCGTTCTGTTTAGAAAGAACACCTACCATTTAAGTAAAATTATAGTGCTCTGAAAGCAAGAAAATAGTCTTTTGTCACTCCTTTATATTTATGCGTATTTCATTTTAAACAAAAAGGATTTTTTCCAGCTTGGCAGAAGTAATCATTGGCAAATTTTTAATTTTTTTTTTTACTTTTTAAAATACCAGTGTGAAGACTTCTCTTTCTGTTTCATAATCTTAACAGCATACATCATCTTTTTGTTGTTGTTGTTTTTTTGTGATTTTTTTTTTTTTTTTTTTTTACTTCAGCTTTTTCATAAACACAACCAGTTCCATTCAGGACTGGATGGTTCCATTGTTTTGGTTGTGTGGGCTTTTGGGTGAAATTAAATGCTTTTCTCTTGGTTCCAGCTGTAGTTCAGGGGATGGGAGGAGGAGGCTGATGTGATGTGCGGAAGTTGGCATGGACTCTTTGGTTGTTATACCGAGTAGGCAGACTAGCTATGAGTGATTTGCCCAGCTTGTTTTTTTCATGAGACAACCACTGCAAAGTGGTCACTTTCCTCCACTTTATAAAATGGTTATAAAATCTTTAGAACAAAATAGAACTGGACTGTATTTAAGATAAGATTTAGCAAAATGTAGATAAATTTGAAAATTGGAAACATTCCGAGTAATGGTGAGGTATGACAGATGCATTATTGCACTAAAGAACATGAAACATTTTGTCTTCTTCCCTTCAGAGGAAAATATACTGCTGCAAGGAATATTTCTAGGTTGTTTCTGGACTACTCAAACCTTTCATATCTGTATTTTCAGCTCTATTATTGTAAGGATTCAGTTATTACAGCTTTCTCTCTAGCGTGCCTTTTCCTCAGTGGTGTATTTTTTTTTGCACGTTGAGGGAGATTATCTGCACAGACTTCCGTAGGCTGTAAACAGAACTTGTGGCAACCAGGTTTGTGGCTGTGGGCTGAGATGATCTTCGGTCTCTAATCAGATCAGTCCAAAGAGGAACCAGTGGGCGGGAAGGGAGGGAATGGTCAGAAAACAAGAAGCACGATGTGCATGTGCATGTAATTTAAATATGCACCTGCCCATGGTGCCACGTCTGTGCATGCAAAATTGTTTCTGGCCCTGGAAATTTGGTCTATATTCAGATTTGGCTTTACATAACAATACAGGCATTTTATTTTTACTTCTTTTTGCTACTTGTTAATTTTTGTTCATTTTACTGGGTTTTGCGTGTGAATAGTAAAAACCCCTTTCTCCTCCATGCATAATTGTCAATGGTAGAAATGATGATGCTGGTGAAGCTTTTGGTGTGGAAAATGTGATCAAAATATACATAGAACCTTTGCATCTATTTAATGGACAAGTTTGACTTTTTTTCGCTGTCTTACTACATTTTATGTTTTAGTTTGGTGCAGGTTACAAATGCTCAGCACAGCAATAAGAAATGAATGCAAACCAAATTAATCTAGTTCCTACAGGTCAATTTTCACTTAGCTACATAAGAATAATTACCAGATGCTTTTAAAAATAATGGCCTCAGTTGTTATTTTACCCTACTGAAAATTCCAGAAAATCAAATGGTATGTCAGTGCATCGTATCCAGTTTCAAGTGCTCATTTACCTTATTGGAGCATAGTAATTAATGACCAATGTATGCTTCTAATGGTACATTGCATAAAGTGAGTCAAAGGTGACATAACCCATGAAGCATTCTTCAGTGACTGCTTTAGGGTTTTGAAATGTCATTTGTTGTTACTGAGCCCATACATGTTGGCAGTTCAGCTCAGCATGCTGTATCACTGCAGTCAGATCAGTGCTTATTTGAAATGTTTATAGCTTTTTGTTCTCACTCAGTTGTGCACTTGCTGGTTTTAAAGGCAAAAAGTAATTGAGGCGAAATTACCTGCTGATAATATGGAAATAGTTGAGTAAAAGTATTTGTTGGTGTGAGGGAAAAAAGGGAAGTCATTCATGAAGCATAAATATTACCTCTACATTGCTTTGGTAAACATTGCAAGGACAACCCCCCCTCAAATTTTCTTTATGCAGATACAGAGGATCTGATACAATGAAACAGATCTGTTTGTCATAGTAACACATCCATCCATTATTTTATGCCTTAATTATGCATCGTAAGAACACTGCCACTTACAGAGAATCAAAACAGTTGAACAAGTCACGGGAAACTACTTAGATTTATACTTCTAAATGATAATGGAAATGTTTTTATGATAACAGCGACCCCTTCAGTGCTTGAGGTGAGAGTAAAGATTGGAGCTGGTTGGCATGAAGGGTGTTAGGTGCATGTGGCAGTAGGTGTTTGTGTATGGAGCATCTTGAATGTTGAGCTCTGGCCATGGGAAACACTGGTGGGTCTCACACATGAGGGGCGTAGAGCAGAAGCACCCAGCTGCAGCTGGGCTGGCTTGCTTTGGACTCTGGCAAGTTGTCAGAGCCCATGGGCCAGGAGTCTCCTTGTGAGGGGCACTGGGAATTCGTGGCATGCTGCCATGCAATTAAATGCATGTGGTCAGAACTAAATGGATTAACCACCACTGTTTTTGAATTACAAAATGGCATTAATTTTATTTTTTTTTTTTAAACTTTTCACCTCTTCTGCAGAGGCGGGGAAAAAAAAATGTGAAAATTCAGACAACCAAAACTCAGAACTTTTTGTTTTTTTATCTTGCCAGGAAAGATGTGTGTCTCAGCTAAAAGAGGACAATTCAAGCAGCTTAACTGAGTTAGTAGATTTAAAATGATGGTGAATGAGGCTAGCTGGGTTGGTCCCTCTGTTTTCCTTTCATCAGAAGTTAGCCTCCTAATGTTTTTCTCACATTTGCAGGGTCACGCAGCTAACAGGACGTACAGGTGTCTGTCCCCTTTGACTATGAATGTTACTGCCCATCTTCCTGCTTCTGATCTATTCCAAAAGACTGAGGTGGCCCATGAACACCTAATTTTGTATATTCCTTTTCACTGTATGAGATCTTGATCACTCAGCTGCTGGCAATACAATCCCCTGCTCCCTGCAGACTTCTAGTTGCTAGGATCTTTGTATATTAAGTGTCTGTCTTTTCACCCCGGCTGGCAGGGTGCCAAATGGCTGAGACTTCAAGCAAGTAAGATTATTTTACAATGACTCGTTTGTTTTTAGAACTTAGAAGGGTTTCTTTATATGTTAAATGAAGGTCTAAAAAGTTTTCTTACTTTGTGACAGCTGCTTTTTCCCTTGCAGGAATAGAATTTTGACTTTGCCTGTGGTGTTCTTCAAATATTGGGGTTAATGCCAAAGACTTAAATTTTTCTAGAAAAGGCAGGAAGCCATCATTTCCTTGCTCTCAGTGATATATTTTTAATACAATATTCTGTATGAAAATACCCTGTGAACCAGAAGCTTCAAGGAGCTGATTCATTTTTTTGTTATCACTGTAAATTTCTTCTCTACATCATTTATAAGTTAACCATTCCGGTTTTAAGTAAGGAAAAAAAAAATATCTTTATTTTATGGCCTTGTTTGAGTGATTGTTAGGAAGACGACTATAAAAGAAGAAAAAAAGCTTTCTTAAAAAGTTATATCATCAATTGTGGAACACAGTTCTGATGCTGAAAATTGTAACACTGCTCAATGAATGAAAAGTGCATTAAAAAAGACTTTTTTAAAATAGTTTTCAAGAAGGCAGGAGCCAACACTTGAAACTAAATATTCAGAGACATGATTAGTTCAATATCTTTTCACAAAAGCATTTACAAACTTTTTAACAGCAGGAGAACTTCTATCTCATCAAAAACAATGGGGTGGAACCTACTTAAAGTCCAAAACCAGAGGGGAAGAACCATGAGAAAAGTTCCAGTCCCTTGTGCCTGAGAACAATACTGTCAAATATCTTCTCTATTGTAGCAGAAGAGGTGAAATTTAATGACTGTGAAATTCTGTACTGGAAAAATGAAGTACTTAAGTAGGGCAATATGGAAGTGGATATTTGAACAACCAAACCCATGCAGGAGTTTAGGGTTGACAGCGTGTTCATTTCATGTTTTAGATACGTGATTTTGAAGATGCACATCCCAAACACATTAAACTCTAAGACAACTTTTGTCTTGATGTTTAAAAATATTCTTGAGGCAGATAGGTCTGACTGAAATTAAACTGTCAAATAATCTGTCAGTACTAGTTGGATGGGGGTGGACATGTATTCACCCACGCTGAGATGCAAATACTTCCCTTGTGAAATGTGGCAGCTATTTAGGGGCCCTGCAAAACCGTTCAGGATAAAAAATGGGGAAGTATTTATCCAGTTGAACTTACAATGGGAATTTTAGATAATCAGAAAGGAAAGTCCCAGGAATGTGACTTGCTGAAAGGAACATTAAACCCTAGGAATGTACAGTACATAGTTTTCTTACTTTGCACTGAAAGTTGTGGTTTTTTTCTTGTCTTCCAAGAGAATTGTAGATACAGACTTGGAAGGATTTCTTCCTATTTCAAGTCAGATTTCTGTGCCCTTCTTTGTCTGGAAACATCACAAGTTCCTTTCAAAAGACATTGCTGATGTTTAAACTACCCTTTTCTCTTAATATTGAACTTTAATTCACTTTATATTATTTATTACTGCCTCTCTAGAGGCAGAAGCAAGGACTGTCAAAGTTTCCTTCTGTCTATCTTCTTTCACCTAGTCATTGGTTAGCTTTTTAATCTTGCCTTTTGTAGCACGTTCTGCAAATTTTTTTCTGCTGCTGTCCTTGGACACGCAGAACTAGACTGTGTGTTTCATTTGAGGTGTCATCAGTGCCCAAATGAGTGTCAGGATAATTTCAGATACCCGTTGTATTAAATACCTCTTTTGATGTCCTGAGACTGAAAGGAAAAGATTGTCTCAGAAGAGTCCCAAGAAAGCTGTTAGCCTTCTCCAATTTAGCCTGACAGTGAGTGCTGCTGCAGAATATGACATTATGGTAATTTGTTCTAATACTTTTTTTTGTATAAGAAAGCCATAGGAATTTTCTGAATTCACTCCTTTTTGAATAATGTCTCTATTAGAAATAAAAATCCTATAATGTGGAAATAGCACAGCCATATTTGGTTTTCAGTGAGCACTTGTTTTCGATACTTTCATTAGGCAAGAAAAGGAGTTGGATCAGCAAAATAATTGTTGTGTAATCTAATTCTACATAGCCTCAGCTGCTAGAAATTGGAACTTTGGGCTTCTTTGTCTGCTAGGCAGATGGATCAATAGAAAATCAGATTTCATTTTCTAGTACTGATGCTTATCAAAAATGATCAAATCCTGGCCTGCCTTTAGAAATTAAACTGTTTAATCCCCTGCTGTCATGGACGGGAGAGTATGTCTTTCAGTTCCTTAATTATTCTATCAGTCCTCCCTGAATCCTTTTGCCAATGGGTTTGTTTTTTGAATTTTAAATGCTAGGTATGAGAAGAACTTTGATTGAGTTTTTATCACTGCCAAAAGCAGAGTTAGTAAATCCATATGCTTTTGATATTCCCCAATTTACAGCAAAAACTATTCACTAGTAGTACATGTTCATCTAATGATCTACTACACTGGCTAAATTTAATTGTTACTTTTCAGAATAGAGTCCCTTTTACATCAGAGTGGTTTATACTCTGCTTCCACATGTCTGAAATAATACTTTGCAAAGTCTGAATCTGTGTCACTGTTAAGATATGCTTGCATTTTCCTCATTACATAACCAAGTTACCTAGTAATGCCATAAGCCAAGGTAGTTAAGTAGTAATATTTACTTCATGTTTTCATATGCTGTATTATTTTGAGAAATCTACAGCTCTGTGTCCCTTTATCAAGAGCAGCAAATGAGTTTTCTTCATCTTGATTACTCCAGAACCCAACCACTGATGTTTCAGCTATTTTGGTTTTGTTTTTTTGGACTTGGCAATATGTATGCAGCTTTTGTGAGTCCTCTTCACCATCCATATCAACTGATGTTAGTGTACAAAGTGTTTAATCATTAATATTCAGTAATAACTTTCCCCAAATGGGAAAGTGATTGGTAAGTCTTTGTGGGTGCTTGAGTTGTTAAAGTTCTTTTTGTTCTGAAAGTATTAGCAAAACTTTTAGTGTCCTTTAAGTATCCTGACGGTGATATTTCCACATTACTTTGGACTTCTTCCTTGGTTTTCTACAACTCTAACATTTCTGTTTTTATCTTTTGCTATGAAATTTCTCTTTTGAACATTATAATTCTATATGTATGGGGGACATACTTTAAAACCTCCTTTTTGTGACCTATGTTGTGACCTGCAACAATTTCTGTGTTTAATGCAGTTATTTTTTTGAAAGGAAGGAAAAAAATGAATATTAATTATCTTAAGGTTTATTTATATACTTATTTTTAAATTGTTTTCTTCATTTTGTGTGTTTCTAGATTCACAGAAGGCTTAGACATATGTTGAATCTTTATGCCTCATTGTGCTGTTTGTTCCTGCAGTGAATACATGAAATTAAAGGAAGCACTGGATGCAAATGGCCCCATTACAGAGACAGAAACTTTGTTGTGATCCCATTCTCCTTTCAGTGGTTTCCATTTCTTTACTGACAGAGTCCTAGTATCATGATTAGGACTGCATTCAAAAAGTCATACACCCCACCTTTGAAACTTTAATGTAGGAAGGCTTAGAACCCAAATGGCCTCTTCCAAGTGATTCACTCTCTAGAAGCCTCTATATAGCTTTTTTATCATTACACAAAAGCTGCCATTTTTTTTTCATGTTAAAAAAAGAAAAAAAAAAAATTACGTTGTTTTCCTATCCCTAAACAGGTGTTTGGCAAGGGAAATCCTTTTGGGTGTTGTAGACAATGAAACCCAAACTTCCTATGACATGGCTTACTAAGAGGTACAAAGCAATGCTAAATCTGCATAAAACAATAATTTACAGGCACTTTTGTCCTAATGTATTTTACTAGCTGTTATGGACAGCTTCCTCTTAGTGTTTTGCAATGGGGAATTAGTGTGTATAACATGGCATTATGAGTTGTTTATTCTGAGTTAGTCATCTGATGCCCAGTACAGACCTGGATCTAGGTACGTGTGCTCATGCTAAACTGGTGTCCAACATGAGTGCCCTCAACCTTTTCTTCTGCTAGAATTCCCTCCTGATTATATCCCTTATAGAATTAGGGAACCCAGTAATCCTGTTATTTGGTGGTGTCACTTTATGCTTTATTAAAATGGATCCTAGTAATTACTAAATGGAAGTAAAACAGACATGTGACTAAGGAGCAAACTAATCATTAGTTCTAAAAACTGAACCAATATGATTGTTAAACATTCATGTTTCTGCCACATTCAACATGAGAAAGCCCTCCACAACTATTTTTCAAATGATTCTTGGTGTATTTCCTGAAATATAGAATTAATATTGGGAGTGGATGAAAGAGTAACTAATTTTCAGATTATTTCTCATCATTTTACTTAAAATGTGAGGGAATTCTGCTTTTTCAGGAGTAAACCACATACTTGGGAATACCTTATTTAAAATAGTACTCTTGATCAGAGATATGTTGTTTCCTGTTTCTGTGCAAAATGAAAATTATTTTTAAGCAATTATGTAGACTGGCATCTATCCTGAAGGAAGTGAAATAGTTTTTGAAAGCAGAGTAGAGGTATAAGGAAGTGAGAGTGATCTGTAGTCTCTTACCTTCATTAGATCTTTTGAGATCTCTTACCTCAGAAACAGAAGCTTTGCATGTAAGCAGTTTGCGTTGTGTAATCTGTAAAAAGATCAAAGACTCTTCTACATCTGTGTGGTCTATGAGTGAGGTACGTGACTGGTGACTGAGTCTCCTGAATTGATGTGATGCATCAGTGATGTGGAAACACGTCTGGTGGTAGACTCACAGAAATGGGGGGTTTGGGGCTTTGTTTTGTTTTGGTTTGGCTGTTTTATTAATACTATATGGAATTAGCTCTTGAATTGGCTTCCTTTCATCTTTCTTAAATTGGGAATCTGTTTTCCCAGACGTAGTACATGGCACAGAACTAGTAAGACTGCAGCTTCAGAAGCAGTCAATACTTGTGAGCAAGGGGCTCTTTAGATGTTTTTATGTTAAAGGAAGTAGAAAAAAACCTTGATTTTGTTAGTGATTCATCATCCTTTTTCTGCCTGTTTGCTGAAGGGCATGAAAGTTTCTGCTCCATTTCTCAACCTTCTTGGTGAGAAATGCAATCTGTTCGTGAAGTATCTACATAAATGGGTGCCTGTCAACAATCTGGCACTTGTTGTCACGTTCTTCTCCTAAACATTTCGCAGGAAGCTCCATAATTCTGCACTGGGGTGGACAGTGTTGAGCTGCACAGAGACTGTGTATAGGAACTGGGGGAGCCTTTCTGCTGAGGTCCCCTGTTGTCTTAGAGAAATGTGGCATTAATGGATCAGTGTAGATCTGAACTCTCAGCATGAAACAACTGAGAAGACAGAAACTCCAAGTTGTCTCCCTCAGTGCTTCTGCCCATGAAAGTTTTCAATTCAATAATGCAGTATATGCAGATGTGGTAGATGTGATAATATTTTTGTCACCAACAGGATGCAGAGACCAGTTCATATTCTGAGTCTCATTGTGATTTTATTACTATTACTTTTCTAAATGTTTCTGTTGAATTAGCCTCTTGATCTACATGGTAGAGCAGTCAGCTATACAAGTGTGCTTTGATTTGCACGGCACATTGACTTTTAGGATTTTTATGTGACCAAATTGAGCATTTTCTCAATTTCTGCATTTTTCTACTTATTCTTTCTTTACAGCTTCTTGACTCTACATTGTCTTCAGTGCATTGGAAGTTGTAATAGAATATTCACAAAATGCCGAGGAAATAATAGTAAAAAAGTGTCTTTTTAGAGAAGACACGTTATATTTGAGCAACAAGGGTTATTTTAAATTAAGGTAGTCTTTATATGGTATAGAAATCAGCTTCCAGCACATAATCAATATATTTTTGGTAACCCATTGCATGTGGTAATTCAGAATAAAGTATTCCTATAGAAATTTCCATGAAAAATAAAATAAAATAAAATAAATAAAATTTTTTATGGAAATGGAGATAGTTGTATTTGTATCTTGTTATAGAACAAATAGATTTACACTAATTATGCTAAAGTCCTTTGTTTGGAAAAACTGCTATTCTGTGGGTAACAAGTCCTTTATAAAACATTTATGTACATCAAGCATAGTAAAAATGTAAAAGAAATAATGAATACTGTAAATAAAGAATGATGCTGCCCACAGTAAAGCATTAAGAAGCTTAACTGATGTTAGGAATGTACCAAATGGTGATAGTTCTCTGAGGTCATATCTAAAAATATATTTATAAATAAACTGAAATGAGAATACAGGCTCAAGTATTGGCCCAAAATCACATAAACTTTTCAGTTGTTTAATTGCATGCTTCCTGATACAGTTTGAACTGTGCCAAATCACATTCTTTCTCGCCTTTCAAGATTTCTTCAGTTTCCCCTTTGCCTTTTCAAATCAAGATGTTTGTTCATCTGTCATTTGTGTGTTTTTCTGAACCTGTGACAAATGGGTTTGACCTGAGCCTGACTTGGGTAGTACTGCAGCATAAGCAGCATCAAGTTTATTTGTACTATTCCTTGTATTTTCTGACCCTTTTCCTTCCTTTGTAACTGAAGACTGATTGCCTGAGAAAAATGAAAAAGAAGGAAAGAAAGGAAAGGAAATAGTTTGTTGCCTAGCCTTGCTGTTTGTCTACCTGGCAAGTGCAAATGCAGTTACTGGCAAGGTCTAGGGTGAGTCACCATTTCTGAGATGTCTTAAGCACAGAATGTGACATCCTGGATTGAGGTGGAGATGCCACTGCTGCTGGAGCTAGCTGCACCTCCTGTGTGTACTCAGATGTTGCTACCTATATTCTACATACCTTAGTGTAAACTTTGATTAAACTCCGGTGTTTGTGTTACTGTGTAGTTACTCTAGTGGTGTATATGTGCAGAAGGTCTTGGAACGCTAACTCATGTTTCTTACAACAAAAACCTGAAGTCTTGTGGTGTTTTCTTTATGCATGAGAGTAATATTTTGATGGCATTGGTAAACAGAGCTTTTAAAAAATGTCTTGAGTTTTGCAAGTGAGTTAATAATGACTGCCACAACTAAATGAAAATTTAGGCAGTCCTCTAGATGAAACATTGGCTTTTCAGTGTCATGACTTTGCTGTGTTCTGACCTCTGTAGAGAAAGGAAATTCTGACTTCTAAAAATAAAATGCACTGTTATTTTAAGAGTATAAAAGAAAAATGTTTCAGTTTGGTTAATGTGATTGTTTCAAAAGTTTTGTTCATTTATATCTTTATACTAAAAAAGTGGTATTGATGTAAGCCTATTTATTTACTTATTTATTTATGCACATGTTAGGCTCAGGTGTCAACAGTCTTGTTTAGGTTAGGTCAAGGTTACTTGTGTTATAGCCAGTTAAGTTAACAAATATTCAGTGTGACTCAGCTTCTCCACATACTGTGAAGACATTGTTTAGCCCACAGCCCTTATGTGTGCTCGATCAATATCTTTGTGCTGTAAAAGACTTCCAGGTTTTATCAAAGTTCTTGTTGCAGGTGCTGTTATGGTAATCACTAAGGGCTTCTAAAAATGTAACTAATCTAGAAGGAAAAAAACAGTCATTGCTAAAAAAGACAACTAAATTTCATTTCAAGGAAATTTTCAATGATTACTGAAAACAAAAATAAAAAAAAACAACTCTCATGACTTCCTGGAATAAACAGACACTAACCCTTACAGAAGATGCGCAAAATTGTAGTAACATACAGAAAGACAGAAACAGGAGGATGGGTTTTTTTTTCTTTTTCACTCTAAGCAGTGAGAATCCAGCTTGCCTGCATGTTACAATTTTTTTATGTAGAAAGAAGTATTTTTGCAAATTATCTCATCAACAGACTTTTTTGACTGTTGGACTACATTACTAATTGCAATGCAATGTTATCATTGTTTAGAGTATCTGGTTTCCAGTTCTTCCAGGTAAAGTTCTTCAGGTGGAAGAGATTTATTTCTCATGTGGTTTTCATTTGGCACAGCTACTATGCTAACCTTTCAAATCCATAATTCTTAAACCAAACAGGTGAAGAGTTGTCTCACCTTAGAGAGTCTTTTATTTCTTTGAAGTTAATTTCCATTCTAAATTGTGGTTTACCAGAAAAGAAGGAGGCTGAGTAGGTTGTCCATTCAGATAATTGTGTATGTGATTTATTATTATTAATTAATTTTTGAAAGCTTCACAATTCAGTTTGGAAATATGTTAGCATCTAGATATATCAGGTCTTGGGAAGTTTCATTCTCTAATAATAAAAGTGATCGATTTTTCACAATAAACAGAGTTTTAAATATAACTAATCTTTTCTTTTGTCATCTTCTCTTTGATCCTTCTTTCATGAACTCTTAATGACAGCATGGTTATGGATGTACCAGCTCGTATTTACATGTGGAGGGACCAATGCCATTGAAATTACTGACTGATGCGATGGATAGAGGATTAATGAATTATTGAATACTTATAATTAGATGTTCTAGTTATTGAAATTTGAGTCTGCTTTTTTTTTTTTTTGTGGTGTCACTTGAAGGCTTTTTAATTGAAAATCCATAATTTGCACAATCACTTGGCTTTTATACGATTATTGGTAAAATATTTTGGTGGATTTTCTTGAGATGTTTAGAGCTGCTAAGGGTAAAAACACTTCAATGCTTGCTTCTGTTTTGCATCTGCTGAGGAAAGATTAGTGCTGAGGTTCCTTTTATCCTGTGTTTTATGGATGATCTGTTGCCAAAGTGCCCACAATCTGAGCAATAACAAATTATTACTTGAGATCCTGATCAGCAGTCTTTTTTCATCTGAAAACATAATTTTATTTTGTATTTCTTTAAAGCCTTATGGGTAGATAATCATGATGTAATATTTTTAGAAAATGGAAGAAGCACACATTTCAGTGTGCTTACTACAGGTGACTTCAAATGCTAGTAACACTTCCTTTTTTTTTACCACAAAAGCTACTACAGTATCACATAAGGCATTTTCTATATGAATGTTTAGATGGCATTTTTTAATGCTCAGTGTTTGGAATAAAAGTCTTTTACTTGCCTGTTGCAGTTTCACTTGTTAGTAAATTTATATTTTCACTTATATCTACTCATATTTTGTTTCTCCTTATTGGTGGAAAGGGCTTGGTTAAAACAAAGCTGGAGAACTCATTTTAGAGGGTTTCCCTTTACATTTTCTTAAACCAAGACAGGAGGGTATCTAATAAAAAACATTGAGACTGGGGGTAGACTTGAGCCAATATAGAAATTTTGCAAAATTTTAAATCTCTAACCTAGAATTGCTGGATCATGTTAAAAAGCTAAATATTTGTTATTTGTTAAAAACTATTTGTTACAATATTTGTAGTTATAAAATATTTGTTAAAATTATTTGTTAAAAATATTTGTGAAGAGGGGAAGGCAGGACACATTTGAAATACACAGCCAAACCATGGCAGTTAACTAAGTTGTTATGTTGTGAAGGTCATTTATCCAGTTTCACTTGTAAACTAAAGCACCTTTGATTGAACCACTCTGAAAGGCCATTAAAGTGAATCATTTTACTTCACACTTGGAGTAGGCAAACAAGGTGTTTATGGACAGCTTTGATGTCTTAATGGCTATTGATGACTTGTTAAGCAGCTAGAAATACATCCTGTTTCTGTACTATGTGTAAGCCAGTCTTCCACTTCTGGTTCTTACAGATGTAGTGTATTTCCTCATGATGGCAATTAAAATGACCATTCAACTCTGGTAATTCTGCTTTGAGTAGCTATTATACTGAAATTATTATTAATATTAATATTAATATTCTTTTTATTAGTGTTGGAGAACTTTGCTCCGATACCATAGTTTCCCTGTTTTGCCTCGTGTTTAGCAATGCTGAATGTTGTTTATGGAGGTGCAATACCAAGCAGCATCGTGGCTTCTTTTTGTTTACTTTGGTGTGTGCATATCAGCATTATTGGTGGCAGGAGTAAGCTTAGCTGAGGGAATTTTTGTCACTGTTGCAACAATTGGTCCTTATACAATGTTTGAAGAATCCCACCGTCAAAATGACTTTGTTGTGAAAGTAGTGTATCTGGGGAAAACTAATTCAAACAGAATATATTTCTTGTATGTAATTTGTCAAAAAATGCTGTGGTTGAATTTACTTTTTTCTAGAGAATATAGTAACTTTTATCTCATGGTGCATATAATTCTACATACATTGTATATGTAATACTGCAAATACTTTTTTTTTAGGTAGAAAAAGCGGAAGTGTTTGAAAAGAGCAAATGGAATGGGAATATAGAGAGCAAACAATTTAAATCATAATGAATTTAGAGGGAAATGCCTGTGGTATTTCTGAAATCCACTGAAATGAGAAAAATCTTGCAGTTTTTCAAAAGGATCAGCAGCTCTCATTTGGAAGAATAGTATTTCACTACTTCTAAAAAAGAAAATTCTTAGGAATGCCACTGTGTTTCTATAACCTTAAAACATACCAGTTTATTTCTTTGGCTGTACTTGTCATTGTTTTTTTTAATGCATGTTGCCAAAATATGGAGTAGTGCATTGTTGTAAAATTGAGTCGATTCTTTTGTAACATAGAAAGGGTTTCTTGGTTGTGTTTTCAGAACAAAGTCTTAGTTCTTTAGGCTGGTGAAGGAAAAAAAGTTACCTGGACAATAATCTCCAGTGTAAAACCTCAGAGTTTTTAAAAACCTTTTATAATTTAAACAGGATTTAATCTGATTTTCAAGTGCCAGTTTCTCTGCAATGAAACAAATGATTATGATTAAATTTTGAAATACTGTTTTGAAACATTGTTTTACGTGCCTGGTAACTTCAGTCTCAAACAAGAAATATTTCATATTGAGTTGTCGCTTAAGCATTGCATTTTAGGCAGAGCTGAAATATATTTCTTTTGGCTTGAAAGCATCTTTTGGGCAGACATCTGGGGAGAGATCATATAATCATGGAATAATACAATGAAGACTAGAAGTCTTCATAGAAGTGCACTCCAGAGGACATCTAGTCCAAACACCTGCTCCAGATCTAATTAAATTATCTTACTCAGGAACTTGTGTGAGGAAAAAGTTACCAGCAGTGGCTGCAGGAAACATTTATTCTGTCTCATTTCCTAGTGGACACTGCATTGTTCACAGGAAGAGAACAGCAAATGAGCTTACTTGCTTGGGGGAAGAAACATTTTCGGAATCTAGTGATAAATATTTTTATAGAAGAAAAAGTATATATCCTATTTGATACCAGTCTGAGGAGTAGTCCAGTCTGCCCTCAAAATTTCACTCTGCATTAATAGTGTTTTATAGTTTTGTGTTTTACAGTTATGTGCTTTACAACATAGTAAATTCTCATGGGTTTGTATTTGCAGTTTCCCGAATGTGGTTTTTATGGAATGTACGACAAAATCTTGCTCTTCCGCCATGACCCTACCTCTGAAAACATTCTTCAGTTGGTGAAATCAGCTGCAGATATCCAAGAAGGAGACCTAGTTGAAGTTGTCTTATCAGGTAACTAAAAACCAATGAAAATTGCTGTCATTCTTTTTCAAATGAAAATATCCAGAGTAGTTTTCTCCCAGTTAGATTTTGACCCAGCATAGGTGAGAGTCCATACAACCAAAATTTCCTTTTTCTTGATTCCTTTCTCAGACGTATATAGGCATATTATGCCTTTTTTTTTTTTTTTTTTTGTTGCCCTATATATTTTGTAACAATCCCTTTCATCCATATTACTGGTTAAGCAACAGGTTAATGTTAAAAAGCCTTTTGCTTTATGTTGAGTGCTATGAAAATGTCCACTGGAAATAAATTGCTTTTTCAAAGCCCTGCATAATTATGCTTGCCAAGACTGCTCTGACTCTTCACTTGATTTATTTCTTTAAAATTATTAGAGGAAGGGGAGAGCACAATTATGTGGCTCAAATACAGAGGAAGTCTGAGGATGTCATTAGGTGTCAGTAGGGCTCATCAAAAGGTTAGATGTAGGAAGACATGAGCTGTGTGACTAGGAATGGTGCAAAGTTTGAATGGGTGTGCAATAGAGTGAATGCTGGAGCTGTAAAGATGTAAAGATAATTATTTGGCAAGTAAAACTTGGAAGATGGAATCTTTGCTGTTGGAACATGCAGTTAGAGCATCTGGTAAGATGCTTAAAAGTACAGAGACATGTATGCCATATGAAAGCAAAAGTTGCAACTGTAGAAGAGTGTAGGATTAGTGAAGAGAAAGGCCAAGTTCTAATGAATACTGAAAAGAGTGGAAGTAAGAGTTAGCTCACATAATTTAAGCCAACTGAGCTTTTAAACATAGTTTTCTTATGTAGGATTCTATTCCATATTCTTTGATTAGAATAGGAAAAAGTGAAATAAGGAATAATGTGTGTCTTTCCTGTAAGTCATTGTTCATCTTTTCCATATTAGGAAACAAGTTTTTCTCTTTCAAAAAGATACCAGTAACCTGAACTGAATGTTTCCCACAGAACATAATCACCCTACATCAGTAATTGTGATGCAGTGAAAAAAATTAACTAGGACTTGAGTGCTTTATTTGATATGTTGTTTATATGCTTTTGAAGTGTAGATCACATACTTTCTAGTTTGCCAGAATTAGGCAAATAGCTGTTTAAATCTTTAGTAGCAAAGGACAGCAAATGAAACTTCTAATATGTCATGGCCTGACTTATGGCATTATTTCTAATGAAAACCTTTAGTTAGATTTCTCAAATTAAAAGCTTTTCCTCAATAAACACTTGAAAGCATTAGTGTCCTCCCCCATGTGAGCTTCAACTAAGTGCAGCAACTCATTTTTGCAGACAATTCCTGTGTCATGTAAAAGGGGGGAAATATTCCCAGTTCTGCAACACTGAAAACAAGAAAGAACTATACAAACAATCTGGAATGTTTAGGGAATTATTCAAACTAATGCAGGAAGTTTTTAATTGAAAAATATTCAGACATTGGTAAAAATTATTATGGATTTTGGCAATAGTGCATACCAAAGTAGCTGTAGATGGGATATCTCCTTTTTAATTGAAGGATGAAATCTAAATACAGGGCCATAAGAAGTATTTTTCTTTGTTTAATAATATACATTGAAAAATTATTCTGAAGAGATTAAAAAAACCTGAAAACAGAAGAGATTTGCCTTCAGCACTATAGTGTATGATCTTGAGTGGTGGAAGGACAAATTAAATACGTGTTCATATGCTGAACTGATTGAAGAGTTTTATTTCTAGCCTTCATTATAGAGAACTAAACAGAAAATACATTCTAAAGTTCTGTAAATTCAAGGTATATTATGGTAATTGTTTTTGAATGTCATGTCCAAAAGAGGCAGTAGAATACACTGTTACTGCTATGGTTTTGCTGCTGAAAATTCCTTGTGCTTTGGGTCAGCATCCCCTGAGGCACTGATATCTGATGTCAAGCGCTGTACTGATCGACCACATTCATTTTTTATTGCTCAGGTCAATGCTGGTCAGAGCAGAGAAAGCTGAACTGTCAGTCCTCATATTCAGGGTTATACAATCAGTAGTATGCATTTTCTATTTCTCACTGTAGTTTACTTAAAACTTTATTAAAAAAGCTGGACCACCCATAGTATTTCTTTCTTTAAATATATATATATATTTATATTTTTTTTCCCCTTCCCCCTATTGCACTTAAGTTCTTGGCAGTTTAAGGATTAGTAAATATGATTATTTCCTGGTTTAGAGCTTATATTGCAAGTTTGTGAAAGAGCTGAAGATTATCTACAGAAATTTGGAGGGGAGGAGTGTTGCTCGCTGTAGCTGACGCACCTTAGTCTGTTCTAGTGAAGAAAATTGTTCCTGCAGATGTTATGCAATATAACTGAAACAGTTTGTGTTAGAGCAAAAGATTTCTGGTGAAACATGAGCAATTTACTCAGCTCATATTGCAGCCTGCTGTGCTTTTGTATTCTTAATGAACATTATTACTTGCATTTTGCATTGGTGCAATACAATGTAGTATTTTTAATGGACTGCAAGAATCAAGTCATGTGCTGAACAAATGTTGTGTGTGTGTCTGCTGACTCTTCCAGAGGAGATAAGCACAGGCTGTTGCAGTCAGCTAGATGAATTGTGGTTCAGTGCCAATATAGATTCTGGCTTTTTGGAACTGAAAGGTCAGGCATTATTATAAGAGTGGAAGCAAAACTGTGTGTTGAGTGTATGAGATTTGGTTAGCTGCACACTCAAAGAGGAAAAAGGAACTTTAATTTTGAATGTAGTAGCCCCAATAAATATGGGTTTAGTTTTACTTCTATTATTTTCTTCCTTTTATTTTATGTATTTTTAAAATATCTGTTTGAACAGTTTTTTTATGGGATTCTAATAATGTTTGTATAGGAATATGGGAACACTTGAGGAATGTATTAGAACCAAAATTTTGTATGTTGAATACATTTGGTTTATTAGGCTGCACTCCTGGGCATTCATTGAACAGTATCACTAATACCCTTCTGGCAGTAACATATAACTCACCAGGTTTCTGTTTTCTTAGCTGTATATTTTTTATTTAATTTTTTCTTCAAAATATTGAAAGGTTCAGCTTGTCTTCAGATGCACAAAGGAGGAAAATTCTTTACTGCTTCTGTGGAAATCTCCATTTGTGTATTCATTGCATCCAACATATACTTAGTTCTATTGCATGTCAGACTAAAAAGGATCTAAATCTTTGGAGAAAAACGATTTTATCAAAGTATATTTGTAGGAATATACTTTTTATTAGAATATCATCAAAAATTAGTAGGCAGCCCAAAATCAGGAAGCAAGGTACAGAAGTTGCAGTCAAAGTTACACTTAAAGATGGCTGGAAATGAGTAGTCACACATTCATAAATGCTGCAAGGAATAGAAACCAGAAATTGCATCTTTTTAGAGCTCTCTCTCTCTCTCACTCTAAAATGAAGTCTTATTGTTTGCTCAAGAGAAGAAGGCATATTTATGTAAAGTGAGTTTAAGTTGAAAAATGCCCTTCAGTCTTGATGTGATGAAGTAGTGTTTGCTGAAATCTTCAACTGGGCCTCTGAAAAGTTAACTTTCTTGTTCCACTCATGACATAAAGGAGGCAAACATTAATTACCAGAATAGCATAATATAAAATTCATAATAAATTTTAACAGAATGGATTATTTTTGCTGTGATAAACTGTCTTCCTTAAGTTAACACCTAGGTTTTTGGAGATCTTGTGTTGTTTTGACTAGCTTATAAAAATAATTTATTTCAACTCCAATTTGTTGATGCCAATGAATTGATATTAATGATACGTGCTGTCCTTCGTACCCTTTCTTTGCAGAGAAGTTAAATAGTTAACAGGTTTTTACTTAGTTACATGAGATCTGGAAAGTAGATGAGTTTGGCTCCTTTCTGAAATTAATGATGTGTTGGAGATATTATTTAAAGCTGTCTGTACTTGCAATTGCCACCCTTCATTTGTGTATCTGTGACTTTTTTCAGAATAATTGTATTTGTTGTTTTCCCTTAAATGGAGGCACAGACTCTATAGAACAAGCTGACAGATGAGAATTGCTGTTATTCTGTACATCTGTATTCTCTTTTTGAGTTCTGTTTTTTTGAAGGAAACAATTACTTTAGATGTCTTTAGACTTGTTTTTGTCAGCACAGTTTGTCCTCTTCTGCACCTTGTTCATGAAGTTTATTAAAAACTGCTGTGTAAATTTGCCAAGTCTATTCACAGTATAGAAGAAAAAAAATTATTTACGGTTTTAATACTGGTTTGTTTATAAAAATTCTATCTTGTTTTTACTGGGCAAAGTTACATTGAGATGTAAGAGGTTTTTGTCTGCTGCTTGAAAGCAGGCAGTGAAACGTTAGCATCTTGTGTGAATTAGTGGAATGTACTTCATCTGCTTGCTGTGAGCAGTTGTGCTCGACTTGGCAGGATTCCTGAAGCAAGAAAGTTAAATAGCAGCTATTTTACGTTCCCTTGCTGAGCTGATGAGGGCAGGAATTGATCCACTGCTTTTGTTAAGAAGCTGTTTCTGTTGTAATATCACAGAGATTGTAGATCACCTGGTTGTTAGATGTGGATCTTTAGTTTTGACTCAGTGCAGTTTATACTGCCTGTGATAAAATATACTGGGCTGAATAAAAGCTGTGGATAGCTATACAATTACAGTAAATGCCATTTATCAACACAAAACTGGGTTGTAGTGTTAGTTCAACTTGAGATGAAACACTATGATATCTCTGAACATAATGTTATAGTACTTATGTAGTTGGTCACAGTTTGTGAATTTGCTTTGCTGTGATTGAAGAGCATCCTTCTCTTGGTGCCTTCATGGCTGTGTTAACGTGCTTTTTTTTGGTGTCTTGACAAATACAAATATCTTTATTCTGTCCAAGATGAAATCTTGAACAGTTTTTCTTCCTCTGTGTTCTTTCAATTTTCTCTAGCTGTCATTTTTCTTATTTCTATAGCGATAAGGCTAATTCATGGTTAGGTTTAAGTGGATTGATCTTGTATTCCTCACTGTTTGTTAGTCTAACATCGTTCTTGGGTCATGAATTTCAGATAGATGACTGTGTTTGAAGTTGTCAGGCTGGAAAGATTCTTCCCTTTTTTGTTTATGTTTGCCTCATTGACTTCTTTTCCATATAGTGTTAATTTCTGGACAGTGCCTATATATGAGAGGTCACTGTTCCATTGCTACCCAACAGATCAAACATCCAACCTTATGCGTCTCTAATTGTCTGATTTTTTGAGAGAATACATTTTCGGTTTGTGTGCTCTTGAATGAAATTGTCGGTTCATTTGAGATATTTCACTTGGTTTTCCAGGATTAATACAAACACTTTCAGTCCAATGTTCATAAAGAAATTATTCTTTCACAAGAGAGCAGGGTAAATGCTCAAATGGATAATGTTTATGACTTAGGAAGCAAAGGGTAGAAGTGCATGCTGTTGCCACAGTGGAAGCAGGTTAGCAGCGAGGTGCTTAAGTCTGTGCTGTTAAATACATTCATGAATGATCTAGAAAGCATTACTAGTAAAGTGTCAGGTGTAGCAGCAGAACAGAAAATGGCTTGTAATGTCACTGCCCTTGTGTCATCTACCTTTGCACCTTCTCTGCTTCAGAGAATGCTGATGTTGCTTTCAGAACTCCTCTTTTAAAGACAGGATTCCAGGCTTAGTAGATTTTTGTCTGATCCAGTAATTCGTATGTTTTTGTATTCCTATCACATGCTTTCACTGAAAAGAGACATATTTCATGTTGCACCATTTTACCAGGCCTCACCTCAATAAGTTGTACAGCCAGCATTCCAAGAAAGGTGGAATTGAAGCTGATTAGCTACATTAATTGCAGTTAATGCATTAAAAAAATGCCTACCAGCTTACAAAGTGGACCAAATTAAGTCTTGATTTTATTTGTATGTTATATTTATTTTAAAGCCTCTGGAGTTTAAGAAATCCTTATTAAAGGGCTTAATTTATTATTTATTTTTATTATTTAATTTTTTAAAAATTCTTAAAGTATTCTTAGTTCAGTGAGGCAATTTTTTTTACCTTTCTTATTAATTTTTACTCAGTTTTTAAAATATGATACATATCACATTTACCCTTTTGAAAGAGATTTTAGATACCATAATTTTGACCGAGTTTAACGCAGTCCACTTAGTAACAGTAACTCAATATGTTACTCAAGATTTATACTTCAGCTGCCCCCATGTCAGCTGATCTTGTCTTAAAAGACTAGAGGTGATGAATCAAACTTGGAGCCTGCAGTATTTTGTCCAGTATTTCAATGGATATTTCTGTGCTCATTTAGACTTAAATGCAATGCTGTCATCTGATTAGCATTTGGAATCAATATGGAAAGCTTATAATTAAAAAGGCGTTGATGGAAAAAAGTGCATGATAATAAAAAACATATTTTCACCAAAGGATATATCAACTCTGTTTACTGTTTTACAAATTTATTTATTATTTAGCCTTTCATTGCATCTATGGTATATCTGTAAATTATTTCACAGGATGTGTCTTTAATAGCACTTGAACTTTTCTTAGAGTAGTAAAGTCCAAATTTCTTTTTGTGCACCTCATCACTAAAAATCTTCAAGCATATACCTTCAATATGTGTGTATTTATTTATTTAAAAATCTATATATGTAGCTGAAGTTTATATTATTTTCCTTCTGCGGTCTAATGTATTGTCTTTTGCACACCTGGGGTGTGTGCACCTCACCTTGGAGACCACTGCTATAGGCTCAGTGAAGCTGTATATTAGGAGAAAAAAAATTCATTTCTTTATGGAATTTTATTTTAATATTTGGGTAAGAAAACTTCAATTTATTTTTTTTTCTCCTTTTCCCAGTTCTTCATATTTTGCTGGTTGTTTTTTCTACTGATGCAGATTTAATTATAAAAGTGTCACCATGCAAAGAATTCTCTTTTCCTCACCAGATGCCATACCCTTTCATAAAATAATTACCTCCCCAGTTTATTCTCACTAGCTGCAAATTTAAAGGGGAGCAAGCCTTGCTTCAGCCAAGCAGAAAACTCTTTGATTTGTCACACAAGATTTTGTTTGATTGATTTGTTTAATAGTTTCTTTGACTAGTACATGCTTGATGAAACATTTGTATCAGTGTGTTTGTTAAATGAAAGAGGTGATCTTGAATAGAGAGTAGCTATAAATGATTCAGCACATTATAAAATAGAGGGTAATGCACTTGGAATAACTTGTCCATCAGACAATTTATTTACATGGTCAGCAGTATATTCTACATACATTTTCCTGATGTATGTCAGGAAAATGTATGTATGAAATATGGCTTATGTGAAAAACACATCTTTCCATATCACTATTGGACTTGTTGAATTTATTTCCATTGGCCGACTGCTGGCCTTGATTTTGAGAGAGCAAATAGAAATACACCTTCTTATAGTAATTTCCAATCAATTATGTTTGCAGCCCTTTGTGGTAAGATACACATCCTCTAGGAAGTGCTTGAGGTTTGTAGCTAAAAGAGGTCTGAGCACAAACAAGCAAAACTCCTTCCCTTGGGAAATATAACAATTTGAAATGGCAGCTAAGGAGAAGGATACTGAGGAACTGACACAGATTGCAGTCTGCTGGTTTTTATATCTCAAAGGTAGTGTGACTCAAGCCTGGAGATATTGCCATTCCAGCTGAAATCTGGCTCACTCTGGTTTTTAAAGGGGCCCCAAGAATGTTTCTGTTGACATAGTTAAGATGTGACTTGTTGCCAAAAAGAAGTTTGGAGAGCTTTTCTGCTTCTTAGGACATGAAGACTCCTATCACTGTAAATTGGTAGTGCAGAAGGTTATTCTGCATCAGTTGTTTGTGTCCTTGGTTTTTTTTGTTGTTGCTTTTTTTTTTGCTTCCTCCTCTTCTTGAGTCCAGTAAACTCTTACTCATTTCCTCTCCAAACAAAGCAATTCCAGGCTTTTAATCTCTCCTTATACGTAAGTCTCTTCTATGCCTCTAGTGGTTTTCCTCATGTCACAGCAACTGAACACAGAGTGTCATGTGGGGAGTATTAGTATCACCATTTCCTAGTGTTCATTTCTAGTTATTTATGTGCATAGGTGAAATATTAGGTAATCATGTTGTGAGTAGAACCCTTCTGCTGTCTTTAGTGAGCAATTAAACATTTCGCTTATGTAATTTTGACCTTCTGATCTACCTGGCCAGGCATTGGAAATTTCTGTGATGAGTCATTATTGAATTTCTGTAAACAATTTTAAAAAATCAACTGCAATTCAGAACAACAATTAATTTATTTCTTCCAGGTTATGCCATCTAGTGCGTTTCTTTAGCATTTTTTAATTTCCCTTCTCCCTTTTCTAGTGTTACCCTAGAAAGATTCAAGTGGGGCTGAGAAAATGGAATGGTTATATATAGTCATGCTTCTGTTCCATCTCTGATGATCTCATCAAAGATCTGAGACCCTAAGAAAGCATTATTAATCAGACAGACACTAAAGTGTATTCCAGAAGTGGTCATACTGAGATTTGTTGTTTCATCACCTTCCAAAGGCTTCAGGTGAGGCTGTCTGGCATGTAGTTCTCTTGGATCCTCTTTCTCACCCTTCTTGAAGGTGAAAATGACATTTGCTTTCCTCTAGAATTTGGGCATTTCTCCTGATCACCATGATCATTCAAAGATTGCTGAGAGTGGCCTCGCAAGAACATCAGCCAGGTTCCTCAGTGCTGCTGGGTGCATCCCATCAGGGCCTGTGGACATCCAATAAAACTGCAAAAACCCCCAGAACAGCCCACCTGTATTTGTTCTGTAATGGTATATGTTTATGAATTCTTA
The DNA here is from genome assembly GCF_971803275.1 of Cyanistes caeruleus. Classification (NCBI taxonomy): domain Eukaryota; kingdom Metazoa; phylum Chordata; class Aves; order Passeriformes; family Paridae; genus Cyanistes; species Cyanistes caeruleus. The sequence goes on along the minus strand of NC_141706.1, from coordinate 41,447,470 downwards.
GGCTAATTCTAAAAGATAACTAAACTTTTGCAGATAGTTAAGATTACAGTTTGTTAAAAATAATTTAATGTATGAAGAGGTGGTTCCATCATTCCGTACTGAATTCAGCACAAGGTTGTACTTTTAATTCCATTATACTTTTAACCAGTAGCATTTATTCACCCTATAACGAAAAAAAATCTTAACCTTTTAGGAAAGAAACTTACGGGAATTAAATGTTTTACAGGTGCTATTAATTCTTTTTGAGGTTTTTTTTCAGAATCCTTGAAGAATAACTGTGAAGAATATTAAAAAAAAAAAGTCAAAGGAAATAAAGATGTAAAGGACTCATAGCATTTACTTGAAGATACTAATTTAGATCAGTCAGAGAATGGAAAAGGAGCAAGAGGTTTTTTTTTTGGTATTTTTTTTTCATTTGAGGTTGCTCCTTAGTGCTAGTAGTCAGAATCAATTTTGAGCACTGCATCAATAGGTCCAGTAAACCTCCAGAGTATTTAATTTTTTTTTACTGTGCTAAATTGATACCTTTGCAGTGTTTTGTTATTAACAGGGCCTGAAGCTGTGAAGTAAGATATTGTTGTTTTTCCACTTGGGTGAAAAATAATGAAAGAATTGAGTGATGGGATTTCAAATTAACTTAAACCTAGTGAGCTGTATAGTTTTTAGATTTGAAACTGTGCAATCATTCACAAATAAATAGAAGTACATCAAAACTGAACTTTAAAAATTCAGAGTGTGCAGATGAATCAAGCACATTGACTCATAGATCTTAATCTTTTATTATTACTCTGCTTAAAATTCTGAGCTAGCACTAGGAAAATGCTTGCAAATGGTTTATTGTCTCCTTCAGTTTATTACTTAAATCTCATGTCGCTGATGAGAGACAGTGTAAACAACAGCACAGAGTGAATACTGGGATTTAAGAAAGAAAGAGATGAGAGCCTTACTCGGATGCCTCCCACTCTGTCTCCTTTGCTCCTCTCTCAGCCTTACATTTGCCAGCTTCCCACTGCCCCTGTCAGTAAGGAGTAGCTGCTGGCCATGAAAGGCTGGGCACAAAGTCTTGTTTGTTCACACTGTGCCACCGCTAGCACCTACCAACCTTGTGCACCACTGATCAAAATGCACGGAGGTTCTGTGGCCTCCATCTCTCTGATCTCTGGGGTCTTCCCCTATTTCCAGCATCTTCCCTATATGCAGGGTTTTCACCCTCACCTTTCCAGCTCCCCTCCTTTCTGACATTACCTTTTTGGGGACCTTTTTCTCCCCTCTCCTTGGCTTTTTGGACACCCCAGCTCATGTTTCCAAATTAAATAGGCCAGGTGCAGCAGCAGCCTTGTAGCAGGTGATTCGGTTTCCTGTACCTCTGTCACTGGAGGATTGACGACATGCAGCTTTTGATTAGTCTGGGTTTTATTAAAAAAATTGCAACTAGCCTGTGCCAGTTGCATTTAGCAAGTAGCAGGCTTCTGCTCAAAAGTTCCAAATTCAGTTCTCAAAATGTATCTTTCCCTCTGTCCCCAGAATGTCAATTTAGCATTTGTAATTAGAACTGGATTTACCTAAAGCATTGGGATAAACCAATAATAGGTAAAAAAAACAAAATGAAATTGATTGTATTAGAAGGATTTTCCCTGCATGTAAAATTTAGAGTGCTAAAATACATTCATATCCAGAAAGCTTAATGGATTAAAATTTTCCCTACTTTAAAGCAGAACAAATAAAGAAGCAGAATGATTGTAAATGTGCACATGTGTAGCTTTTAGAAAGGGGTTATTTCTACTCTGTATTAAGGTCCTGATAATTATAGTTTAGTTTTTAATTCAGATTTTAGGATGGTGATCAGATATGGAGTCGTTGGCCTGTATGAATTGCCAGAACTCTGCTAACTTAAATGAAACTCTGGAATCTCAAACTGTATTTGATTTCCAGGATTGGAACATTGAAAAGAATAAAATGGTTTCCTTTCCCTTAGTCCAGCTGAGCTGTATACTCAGCCATTAATTGTTATTGTTTAACCAGTGCTTGAAGTTTAGTAGTGTATAGTTGTGAGTTATATTAATTTTTCAAGTGATGGATGCCAGGACTTCTTGTAAGGACTCAAGTTACAAATGCCTGTGGGAACTCAACAGAACACATTACTCTTAAATGCATTCCAAATGGGAGAAGGTAGCTGGAGAAGGCCTGCTTTTCATAGCTGCAAGATATTGCTAGTCTTGTGATTGATGGTTTCTTCTGCCATGAGAGGTTTGGATGCAAGATGACAGTGCCCATTATGTGAAGCTCTGTTACTCATAATACCAGGATCTCACCTCTGCTTATAGTTCAAAGCCCTTTTGGGCTTGGAACACAAACTGGTGAAGTAAATAATTTGCCTCTTTCTGAAAGCAAGACCATGCCTCTCTGATTTGCAATGTATTCATGTTTTACTTTCCAGCTGTGCTGAATGATAGATGTGCTACTGAGCCCGGAACAAGGAGTACTAGCCATTAACAGCCAAGTCATTAATAGACCTGATGAAATAGTCTTGTCAAAACTGTTGCAGTTTCAATGTCTGTGTTTTGGTGATACTAGGAAAGCTTAAATAGATGATGACAAGGTAGTCTGAGAGTTAACAGTGTAACAGTGTCATATTAAGAACATAATATTGCAAACTTTTCTGCAGAGTAATTAGTTTTTTAGGATGTGCTTATAGCCATATTTAGAGGCGCCCCTTTTTTTACAGCCCGATTTTACATACAGCCACAAAATTGTCTTCACCCCATCAGTACTCTGTCAAAGCCTGATTACAGGAGGTTTTGTTACCAAGAAAGGCCTCAATTTATTTTGGAAAAAAAATATTCATATCTTTCTCTTCATCAGCAGGGCTTTGGGGTTGATTTTTTTTTTCAGTGAATAACAGGAATATTCTGAAGGTTAAAGCTTTGAACATTAATGGCAGTATGAAAAACTTCTTAGACATGTAATTTTAAAAAGTTGACTGACTAGATGGTAGGAAGAAGTTTAAAAGGAAGACCTAATTTATAAATCATTTCCTAAGGCAAAACTACTCATGGGAGATTTTGATTTCCAGTTTTCTTCTACAGAGAAAAATATATCTACTTCTCAAAATCCCCATTTTTTTAAAGATACTTTAAGATAATATATTTTAAATCCATTATCTAAAATGTTAAACCAATTGAAGTTGACTGAGTTACTGATTTTTATTACGTTATTTGTGATTTTGGTGCACTGTTCGTACTATTTGTAAAATTACCCATTGAATCAATGTAAAACTCCTTTCCAGTCTTCCAATTTAGTAAGCATCATTGATGCACAATAGAACTTAGATACAGGCATAATATTAGATTATTCAATGCAGTTGTCATGAACTTAGATACATAAATCATTTGCTAGATTGAGATTTAGACTGTTTTTATTGTACATATCCCTTGTTTTAATAGTGGTTTGGTTATTACTTGTATGCTTCTGAAAGCAACCTCAGGAAAGTCTATTTTGATAAACAAAAAGTTTGCATCTCTAAAATTCACATATGTTACCAAAAATCATGGCTATCATGTCTGGAGGGTGCTAACAGTAGGGTCTTTCTTGTCTTCTCCTAGGAGAGAAGTGCATACTCACTGAGCATCTTGTTTCCATCAGCTTCTTGATTTTATATTTGCAGGTGCAAATTTAAGCTAGAGACACAATAGCAAAGAAGGGCCCCTTGCAGTTCTGTTGGAAGCTGGTAGGGTGTAGTGTTCCAGTTTTGGTGGGTATCCTTGAACAGGCTCCTACATAAATACATACATACATTTTCCGTGATCATTTCACTTGCAAAGAATCAGATGTTAGTCACAATATTCTTCATAAAGCTGTAGGTAAATATGCTATGCAAAATCCGTGAACGAAAGTCTGGAACAGAAGAGCTCAGGCTTGAAATTGTAGATGGCAAATCTGAAGGAGACAAGTAGAGAGATGGGAAAGGCTTAGTGATGTGCTTATAGCTGAGTTGCTGAGGAGATGTCGTAGCATGTTGTAGTGTGTTGTGTGGCTGGAGTGTCCAAGATGCTGAAGACCATATCTTCACATTTATATCATGATTTCATAGACCAGGCAAGAGAAGAGGAAGTGAATTATCGAGGGTCAGCATGATTTGCATCTATAATTTGATCTTATCCAGCTGCTGACCTATCACAGCTCAGCATGCTGGTTATAATAGAGGCCCTGAAAAACAAATCCTTCTTGAACTTCACAGATCAGTGTCTGAATTCCTATCTTCAATATGAAATTAAATAGGGAAATTAATATGCCGGTATTTTGTTCTCTTTGTACAAGTGAAGTATACAAATGTATATTTGTATTTTATTAGCATCAAAATGTATTTTAAAGCTTTGAGTGCTAAACCCTTCCAATATATCCTTTGATTTGGTTGGAAGTGCAGAAAAGCATCTGGCAATATGCACAAAAAGGTAGTTCACTCTGAGTCTTCAATTAAAATCACAACTAATCTGTTCAGCATCTAAAATGTGTTCTGAAGGGAGGGTGTCAAGAAGATGGAGCCAGGTTCTTTTCAGTGGTGCCAGGTAATTGCATGGTCATGGGCAAAAACCGATGCACAGGAAGTTCCACCTGGATATAAGGAAGAATTTCTTTACTGTGCACTGGAACAGATTGCACAGAGAGTGTGTGGAGTCTCCCACACCAGAGATACCCAGTAACCATCTGGAGCAATCCTGTGCCATGTGCTCTAGGATGGCCCTGCTTGTGCCAGGGAAGTTGGACCAAGCTCTGCTGTGGTGACTTCCAAACCTGACCCATTCTGTGATGTGATTCTGTTTTCTAGTACACCAAGGAGAGCATTGTCATTACAGGGTGAGCATTGTCTTAACAGTGAATTTGACCACTGTAGTATGGAAAAAAATTGAAAAATAATATATTCAAACAAGTGTTTGAAAGCCCTTGAGTGAAAAATATGCCTGAGGTAACATTTTTAGATAAATACAAAACTATTTAATTTAGTTTCAGGAGGTTTCTAATATGTAGGACTGTTTTCTCAAGTCTTAGTGTTATGAATTAAGTAAACTTTTGTAATATGGCTTTCTATGAAATAATCCTGAGAGAAGAAAGGGAAATCCTGAAATAAACAAACTGTTAAATTATTTGTTCTAGTAAAGGCATTTTTAAGAAGTGAGGTTTGATTTTGTTGGAATCATTGGATCCTACTTTTGTGATGGTAATCTAAGTACTTTTGTTAATTGATCTCCAGACTGACTGAGACTAGAAACTTAATTTTCTGTGGACAGTTTTGGAAAAGAGTAGCAGTTTTTTTGCAGAGAAGCAGCTCAGACCAGGGAATAAGTCTTTATCAGTACCCTCCTCTAATTAGTTAAAAATATTTTCTAGATCAGTATGCAGATTTTTGGTTCTCTTTTTCATTAGTAGACGAGAAACAAGCCAGGGTATTTGGATCTTTTAGGAATTCCTTTGAATTGAACCATTAAAAAACAGGGCTGGCCAGGGGAGGGTTGTTTTGGTTTTGGGTATAGTTTTTTTTCTTTCTTTCTGTCAGTTGCAAATCAGGAATGTATTTCTGTTGAAAGACAAAAGTATTTCTGTTAAGTGGCTACATACCTATTGCATTCATCCTGATATCTGTGAAGAGTAAGCACACAACTTGTTTAAATAGCAGTCTGAATGAGATCAAATGTTTGCATACGTGATTAGTGTTTAACAACATTTGACAGATATTTCTTTAGACTATCTGATATATGTTTAAGATATTTAATAAGAAAAAGAAAATGTTTTAAGTCTGTTTTTAAAAGTGCTGTGGTACTGGTTGTCTCTATTAGAAATATTTTTTAAAACATTTTAGTTGGCTGTTTTTATAGTTTGCCCTAATGCCCTTAACTAGCCTCTCTAACTTTCACAGCTGTTACACTAGTTGCAGGCTCATGTCACTTTATAAGGATTTGGTACTTCAAGAAATGCACAACCATCTTCCAGTCTGCCTTGCAAGGTTTTTTTCTTTATTGAAATTTGGGTATATTATTACTTTTTTTTTTTTAAGCTCTAATATATGTTTTTGACTGGAGTGGTCGGTTCACTGATACCAGCTTTGGCTGCTGAATTAATGATACCAAATGATCAGCAGAAAAAGAACATTTTAGACACACTTTCATTTACATCTCAAAAAGACCTTGCAGTACTTCTTTACTGGATTTGTTCAGTTTATTTTATGTATGTACACCTTCAAGGTATAGTGAGTCAAGCCTGTAAAAGAGTATTTTGAAAAATCTCTGACATTTGATTGAACTTTGACAATTTTGGTAAATGTTGATATGCTCTTATACTCCTGTGTTTGATTGGAAAAATAATGTCAGAGACATTACTGCTGCAGGTTTGTAAATGCAGCTTTATGCTTTTTCCCGTGGTCATTGTATGAAGCTATGTCATCACTCTATTTATCTTCAAAATATTATGCAGTGAACAATTTCAAATTCAAGGTTCAGCATCATAGTGGCCAAAATGAAGTTTTGCTTTGCCCTGTGATGAAGTACCTAAGAAGTGAAGAACAGTAGTTATGTTACTAATTCTGCTCATTTTTTATCTCTTAATTTTCTGTTAATTTATGATCTTACTGTTACAGCTTCTGCTACATTTGAAGACTTTCAAATCCGGCCCCATGCTCTGTTTGTTCATTCATATCGTGCTCCAGCCTTTTGTGACCATTGTGGAGAGATGCTGTGGGGGCTGGTGCGTCAGGGGCTCAAATGTGAAGGTAAGCTGCAGTGAGGTGTAATTTTTCAGTCTAAAGAAGAGACTTATCCATTCTACTTCTGTATGTTGTGTCTAATGTTGTGTTTAAATTGGTTAGAGACAGTAAGAGCTGTCAAAGTAATTAACTGATTAAAGAACTTAGCTTTTTGACTGCTCTGAGGCATCTTAGATATGGCTCTGTAACCTTGAGTGGAAAAAAAATCCAGTCAATACCTATAAGAAAAGGCTGGGTGTTTTACTCTTCCCTTACAATTCCTAATGATCTTGTGTCTCATTTTGTATCACATAATTCAGATTATTTAACTGAAGTTACTGTCAATCCTTATGAGATTGTAAGAGCTGTTTTCTCATTTTGCCACACCTATTTGACTTCTGGTAGGCTGAATCCAATAGACTATACCATTTGTGGTGAGACTTCCTTGCCTCCCAAGTGCTGATCATAGAAATTTCCTGCATTTTGAGAGCATAGATTTTGAAAAATCAAAGAAAAAACACTTGTTGTACATACATCTGTTTGGATGTGATAACATTATCTCTCTAGAAATTTGCTAAATTATAAGAGCAGACTAGATGGAAGAAAATCAATCATAAATAAGGGTAGTGTTTTTGAATTTGTGTTGGTTTTGAAAAAAATCCGAAATTATTTGCTTTTTTGAATAATAAACCATAATCAAATGGTTTTAAATTTCTCTTTTCAGGGTGTGGTCTAAATTACCACAAGAGATGTGCATTTAAAATTCCTAACAACTGCAGTGGTGTACGGAAAAGACGCCTGTCAAATGTATCCCTAACAGGACTCAGCACCATTCGAACAGTTTCTGCAGAGCCCTCACCCAGCGTGACAGATGAAGCCCTTCTGGTATGGGATTCCCTAGCTGTGGAGGCCATGGGAGGAGCTGAGAAATGATGACATTTTGTGCCATAGAATCTGGTTTTGCCTGTTACAGACTAGAGGAGGGTGGTATGTAAATTATAGAGAGGGCATCTTGACATAAAAGGGAGGTCACCAGCTTAAGGTATGTGGGTTTAAGGTATGTGTCACTTCTGATACTCCCAGGAGTCTCCTCCTTTGTCAAGAATTAGGTTATTTTTTAAGATCTAAAACTGCCACCCATGCAGTTGCTGTACATAAGTAATTGGATCTTGGAGAATCTCTTCTGGAACTAGATACTGAATTTCTTCTGTATTGGATCATTATTTCCTTTGGCTTATTAAATAGGAAAGATTCACCTCATTAAAATACTTTAAAACAGTTTAATGCTGTGGTGACCCAGACACCACAGCATTAAACTGAGTATCTGTCACATTCAAGTCTGTAGTTAATTAGTTGGAGGCTGTGTATTTAACATATTTCTGTGTGTTCAGAAGAAAGTAGGAGAAATCTCCACTAGATCCTTAAATGGCTCTTTGTGGTGAATGTATTTATGTCTGTATATATATGTGTAGATGTACATAAAGATGTACAGCATACACCAAAGCATGTAAATATATGGTTTACTTGTATATTCATTAATATATTAGTTTTCTGAAATGAAAGTAACTCTTCTGAAAACAAAATGTTGATTGGAGTAAATGACAAAGATACCTATTTTTTATTTTTAGCATGTTTGTTCTTTTTAGTACTCATGGTCATAATACACTTGAATAGTTAAGATTTTACACAGTGTATAAATGAATCCACTCCTAAGGGAAGGTTTTGAAAACCTTAAGGTTTAAAAGAGAGGAAAGAATTTATAAGTACACACAACAATTATCATGTTTTCCTCTCAATTAGAGTATTAAACTTATTAAACTTGACATACTAAAAGGACACTACTGCAAATTATGTAGACATGGTGTTAGATGCAGTACCATCTACGAACCATAATTATGTACTTATGCTACTGATTATCATTAGTCTAAAGCTACTTGGAAATTAAGGTTAACATTATGAATCTGTATTTTTAATTGAAAGGCTGCATAAATGAGTAAGGTGCTTAAGTTCCACAAACTACAGCAACAAATGTTTACGGATTAATCATAATTCTCAGCAGGTTGTTTCAGAAATTACTTAGGTCAAGACAGAAAATTTTGAGGAAGGCTGGCCCTAATTCTGATCTCTTTTTTTTTTTTTTTTTTAAATTTTGGTTAAAAAAATTGAGTGAGCATCCTGGTATACCGTCTCTAAATACTCACTGCACTATACAGTTAAAATGTAGCAGAAGTTTTTCAATTTGAAAACATTTTAAATTATATGACCATGTTGTTTGTTGACACATTCTTATACAAAATACCTGTTCTGCCAAGCTATATGTTTCAAAATGTTTGAAAGCATTAAAAGAAGGGCAGTTAAGAAAGGCAGTGTCACCTGTACTGCAGGCTGTACTTCTCAGAGAACTTGTAAACACTGGTGTCCCTGTGTTGATGATTCAGAACATCACACATGCGCACACACACGTGCACACACAAAGAAAATATATTTACAGTAGGAAAAGGGATGGGCCTAGAGAAATCAAATAGTTTTCTTATCTCACTTTTATTTCATGAAATCATGGTATCATTTACCAGATTTTCAGAAATGCTCTTACACAACTTCTATATGTCTTTTGTTCTGTTTAGTTTTTTTTCCTTTGAATGTATTTCCATTCCCGCCCCCACAACTGCTTTTTTTTTAAGTGGCATAAGCTTTGTCAGTTCTCATGTACCAGATCTGTCCTTTGGACTCAATTCTTCCACAGTGCTTGTGAGTCAAGTTTTATGACAGTTTATATGGTGATGCCAATCAAACCATGCACTTTGGAATGTCTTTCATTTTTCTACAGTCTGTGTGAATATACTGAAATACATCAACCTTGTTCTTAAAAGTGCATCATTCATTACTAATATTGATGTGTTACTTGTATCACTGCTAACAAAACATAATCTCTGTTATATCAATCAGTTCTTCAAATAGGACTCAAATGTATTTTTACCCCTAATTACTATGTAGAATCAGAGCAGTTGAGAGAGAATAATTCCTGGAGATCTTTGATAGATGTCATTATCAAACTTAGTTGCTGTTTCTTTTTTTGTTGATGTAGTGTACACCTGATAGGAGACACAACATGTAAGTCTGCCTTCTGGAAAAATTACACTTACAAAGTAAAGAAGTTATGCCCTATCTTATGAAATTTTGTCATTTAAAAATCTTTGAGGCAGGATAATGTGGAGTCCTGCAAAATGTACTTTCATTACATTCAAAATATACTTGAATGATCCTTGCACAGAACCACCATGCACAGAAACAGTTTCAGTTTGGGGAATAAATGCTTTCATTAGCCAATAAAACATTTCATTTGAGCTGAAAATTGAATGGGGCCTATATTTGAGTACAGCTTTAAAAATCTACCTCCAAAGAAAATAAATCTTCTTTTGATTCTTAACTTAGTAGTGTAAAACTCATTAGTAGAAATGCTAAAAAAAAGTAGAACTAGGAGAATACAATGCAACCCAGATTTTTACATGTCTCAGCTCTAATGCAGTTCTTAAGTATTTTATCTATAAAAAAGAATGAGAGTATAATATGTTCCCACATTCATGCTTGCTTCTAAAATAACATTATTTTCTGTCTTTTTCTCTCCCTTATTTCCTTGTTCTGTTTTTCCTTCTTTCCAACTACCTGTCAGTCTCCTGTCAGCCCTGGCTATGAGGTATGTACTGAATTTACTCCCTACCATGCTATCAGCAACATCCTCTTATTATTATTAGTGTGAATTAGAAGGCATGCAGGAATTAAATCAGATTAGTAACGTCCAAATTCCATAGTAAATGTCAAAATTCTTATACTAAACAGTAAAATTAGTGAACATGAAAATATTGCAATACAAAAGTGATCTTTGCATTTCTTGGGCTTGAAAGAGGTCATTGGTTAGACTGAAGCCCTAATTTATACTGGTAGTAACACGTGGGGAAAAAATTTAACTTAATTTTCAGGACTTGGGAATTTGCTAGAGTATTGTAGAAAATAAACCTTTTATTTTTAAGCTGAACAAACTTCACAATCAAGTGATCACCAGCAATAAACTTCTCATACCGTACTGCCATTGGGGTAGCTCTTTCTTTCAGACTATGGTTGAATTAAAAAAAAAAAACAGTCTAGGACTCTACAGTTCTATATTTCTGTGGAAATAGCCATGAACAGTGTACAAGTAAGTTACAGCTCTATATATGAAGAGTGTAAAGCCTAAATAAAAAAAATATATATTTTTTTTTAAGTGGGTGATTCACGTCAGAGGTTGCTCTCTTTGACTTTCACTATGGATTTTCTAAAAAAGTTTGGTTTTTCTTCAAAGTTTCAAAAGCTTTTGAAACTAAGAAGTGTTGGCATCTTTCTCTTGTAGCATGTATTTGGGATGCAACCAGAAAAGAGCAGGCTTTTCAAATGTTAGAAGTACTGCATTTTAGAAATACTACATAGTTAGTCGGAGGAATATTTTGTTATGCTAAAATAAAGATTTCCATGACCAAGCACCTATTTCTTTAAGAGAAATAACTGTGTTTCCTATAATCGTAGAATGGTTTATGTTGGAAGGAACCTTAAAGATCATATGGTTCCAACACCCTACAATGGTTAGGGTCATCTTCCACTAGAGCAGTTGCTCAAAGCCCCACTGAACACTTCCAGGGATGAGGTTTCTATTTCTTCCTAAAACATAAACATTCTTACTGTGTGCTCCAGAATTCCAGCTCCACAGGATATCCATAAAGCAATACAAACATATAAACCACAGTTTTTGTAATATCTAAGATAACTGTATTCTAAATACAATACTGTCTGATAAATGATGAATTCACCAATCTGGATAATGGTGGGTTACCCTAAAGTAGCAGTAATTAAAGATAGATGTGGAAAAAAAAGGTAGTTGGAAGAAAAAATTGTGTTTCTGTTATGAAAAGAAAATATTTTAGCTATCTGTGCTTTTGCTTCAAAATACATTTATATGATACAATAGAATTTTAATTTTATTTTTTAATATAAGTTTTCATTATTTTGGGAAGTTTTATTTGTTTTCTAGAAGAATATAGTAAGGTCATTTTATAAGCACACTTGAAGTGATTTCTTGGAAAAAGTCTAGCTGAGATTTGCTTTTAAAATAGGAATGATGCATCTCGTGGGGTGTAGGTAAGTAGAATGTTACTTATTTTTGATTTTTGATGAAGAATCAGGAATTACAGGGTTTTTTTTGCTTAATAATTCAAGATTTAAAATCTAAATACTTTTAGTTGAAAAGACTATATATGTATCACTGACAGAATATAAAGCACCAGGTGTTTGCCTCTGTAGATTTGTTATAAGCAGAGCTGGCTTGAGGCTTTTTAGCTATATATAGAAGTGATTCTGCAGAACTAGGGCAGTAGATGCTATGGGAGGGAATTGTCTTGAGTTGTAGGTGGCCATTTTCTCTTTCTTCTCTCACACCCAACACTTACAGATGCCCTTTTGTCTTAGCCCACTGAAATAGGGAGTCCTTGTTTCCAGTGACTCAGAAATAGCCACTCTAAGAAGCCTTTGTGTTCCACACTCCTACAGAAGACGCATCTCCTTTTCCCAGTTCCAGTCCCTACAGAGTCTTGTATTCCTCCCTGGCTCACTGAACTGGAAAAAAAAGGCCCTTGAGGAAGGGAATAAAGAGCTGGGGTGTTGCAGCTGAGAGCATCTTGGTGCCTTAAACCACTTCTAATTACAAGTCCTTTTCTAATGGCTGAAGTAGAGTTCATTAGACTGAAGATCCTCAAAGGCAAAATTAATATTTTCTTTTGAAGGCACTCGAGTTAACTGTGAATTAATACTATTCTGTTATGTTTTATTCTTTTCACCCTCAAGTTATCTTTCCGTGCTTCAGTGACACCCACTGCACATTCCTCTCTGTCTGAATGGGAGCTAACTTTCAGTGTGCCCATATGTTTAATAAAAACCCCTATGCTGTTTTGCATAGTGCTCCTGGAGTTTGCTCCAAAATATTAGAGTTTATTTAAAAATAATAGGAGGTGAAATAGAGGCTTTGAGTAAGTAAACCAATCCTAAGTAATGTTCACATTGACCTAGTGCCAGATCCACCAGGTGAATATAGGGTCATGCACTAAATAGAACTAAGAATTGAGAACTCCATGAATCTGACATTGAAAACTGAATATTTAAATAGGGATTTAGGTGAATTCTACAATAATTTATGTATTTTTTAGTTTTTTTTGCCTTTTTACAATACCTTAAAATAGTTAAACATAATAAAGGTCAAAATCAAAAAGTATTTAAAAAGTAGGTCTCTTTTTTCTTAAAGAGTTGCATATCTATGATATTCAAAGTTCAGCTGAACTATTTACTGAACATATTAAATCATTTTAGGATACAGAAGGTAAATTTGGACTGGCTTACTTTGCACACTGCTGTGCCTTAAAATAACAGTAGTCCCAGTACTACCTGCTATGCATTAAATGCCGTAGAAGTAAATTTGTTGTAACTGATGTAAAGTACATTAGTGCTTTTCTGACTTAGTTTGCCCCAATATGATTGTTTCAGAGGTTCATTACAACTAGATAAGATGATTAACAATGATCGAGCCAGTAATTTCAAGCTATGAGATGTATTTTTAGGAAACCATTAAATATTGTGTCAGTTGTGCACCTAATATTTTCTAAATCTCTAGAATAGAATAGGAAGATAGCTAGAACAGAAAATGCTAAACAGGTTAAGATGTACATATTCTGAAATTTCATATGTGATATGTCTGCTTTTTGAATGCAATTGTTAGAGATCCCAGAGGTTTTGTGGGTATTTCACTCTTCAGCTTGGAAGAGGAGAGAAGTTCAGGTTGGTTTTATCATCAGGTAGCTGCCACTTGTTCTTAAATCTCCTATTTGTTGTCAGCTTATGACCCTACATCTGAGTCACCACGGCTTAAACTGGGGATTCATAGAAGCTCTATGACTGGAACAGTAGGAATTGTTCAGGAGTGTGTGGTACATTGAGAGAAAATTAGGAACTAAGTTCTTGTAGTTTCTAAGTACTAGCAAAAGGGTTTGCTCATATGGAAAACTCCCAAATGCTGCAGCACACATTTTACTTCCCTGTAGTATCTCTGAGATTTCATTCATAATCATTTGGATTATTATGAATTAGTACAAGATCCCAAAATGTTATTTTGAGGAATAATGGCAATCAACACAACCTTTTTATCTGTGCTGACATGGCCCAGGTGTGTTCAGTGGTGCTTTCTCTCCCTTTTAATATACAACCTTGTTTTTCTGTATTTGTAACGTAGTACTGCCCTCAAACTTCAGGACTCACCAAGTAGGTTTGTCTAGATCTGCTCTGTCCAGAGCCAAAACTTTCCAAACCAGTGTCAGTGGTTAAGCCTAAAGACCTGGCTGTTATCCTTGATTTGGTGAGGATGTAGACAGTGACAGATGGGACACATATATACATTGGTGTGGGGGAAGGGCAAGATTCATATATGATAGGATGAATCAGAATTGTGCAGACTATCTGAAAGGTTTTGTATGGAATTATAATTTGGCTAGCATACTTTTGTATCATCGTGTGTGCTCCCCCCCCCCCCCCCCCCCCCCCCCTTTTTATTAGCTTTATTCAGCAGACATAATAAAGCTGCCAGGTCTGGCTTCTGATGTGGGCATTCTAATACTGCAAAATACCTCCACAAAAATACCTTATTAATTAATATACTTACCATTAGGAAGTACATGATACAAGAATAAACTAAACCTAATATTTTTGAATGAATTTGTATCTGTAAGATGCTGGAAAAAGGCTTTGTGCTGTGTAAGTTTTACTATGGCTGCTGGTACTAGCATATCCAAAAAGAAAGGGCTTTCATTTTGGGAATTCCCTGGTTCTGAGGAGTCAGCATAGTCCCACAATGCCTGCTGAAACCCAGTAATCTTCTTTTGCTGTTTTCCAAAATAAGGCAGGTTACAGACAGAGAATTTAAACCACTGTCTGCTGCTGTTGATGTCTGAGTAGAAGAGCGGCGTACATAATAACTTCCATCTGTGGATGGTTTAATATTAACAGCTTGTACTGAAGTCAGTTCTTTGATGTGTTTACACATGTGAAACTGAAATGTTTTTCAGACCATAGCTATCTAAGTGTGGTGCTTGTAGGATTAAATCATACACTTGACTTAAAGAGAGGAGTGCAAGAAGCCTTGAAAGACAACAGAGTTGATTGCAGTCTAAGTGTGGTATCTCAGTATATTTAACTGAAGATTTGTTTCTTTGAATTCACTTAATTACACTCACGTAGTTTAATTTGTAAAAGAAAGTCAACATTTGCATTGCATTAAAAACAGAGTTCCTGTGGTTACAGGAACCTCTAGCACCTCACTTGACAGTAGCTTCCTGTGAAGAAATTGTGTATGAACATATTAAGGCTTTATCTTCTGTCTTTAATATAGGAAGGAAATGCATGTTTCAACAAGTCTGCTCCAACACTAAAAATGAAACTTCATGCAAACAGTTATTGCTGTTTGGTTTTTTGAAATAGACATCACTTTTCTCTGTTGTCCAAGTAAATAAAAAACCATAGATTCTGATAGTTTATTCTTTTGTTAAGGCAAACATTTAAAAATTGTAGGAATACTCTTGTTATTTCTGATTGAATATCTCAGTGTAAACTACAGGAATAATGTTGCAACATTTCTTAGATATTGAGCCTCCAAAAGGTTAGTGCTTATTTATGTAAGTTTTGAAAAAAATATCTATTTAGGAGAGTATAGGTTGTGTAGCCTGTTCTCTTCTGAGTGAAGGTTACTGACTTGAGCATGTTTCTGCAAGCATGATTGCCAAAATGAAGTAGTTGCTTTCTGACTCTTATAGAACATTAAGCTTTACTAAAAAAGTTTTGTCAGAATCTCTGGAACGTTTTTAGTGGGACTGTCAAAACCTTTTAAAAGAAAGAAGCAGTCTCTTCTGTGTTTCAGACTAGCCCATGCAGCTGGATTGCAGAGCTGGTCCTTGTCTTTGTTCCCAGGAGGCCACCTCTGTGTCCAAGCAGTCAGCTTTTATTTCTTCCCATTAGTCCCTTCAGCATCTCCCTACAGCTTCTTTGATTTCTGGAAGTAATAAATGTGAATGCTACAAGACAGTCAAACTCATTCAGGTGATAAGAACAGCTGAATCCATTGGTGGGGAATCAGTGTTTATTTCAGTTTCTTAATTGCATTTTGCAGTGTATTTGGACAAGGTAGAAAAGACAGGGAAGATCTGCTGAGCTATTTTTACCTTTGGGGGACTGTCTTCTTCCTGCAATGACTGTACAATGATTTTATGCTCCTGGCTAACATAGACAAATTGTTGTGTCTTCTAATAGCTTTCAACAAAGCTCACCAGAACTCACATGAGGGGCTTCAATATATTCCAAAAATTCAAGGAAATTGAAGCAAGAAGAAGAAGCAAGGCATCAGTTAAATAAAAGTCAGGTGGAATGCCCCATGTTGGGGAAAAGATTGGCACATCTTCCTTTTTTGGAAACAAGAAAACCAAACCTTTTTTTTCCCACTTCAAAATAAGAGTCAACAAACAGGACTCTATTAGCTATTCTCACAGTTAAAACATAATTGAGGTGTCTGGATGTGATTAGTGTCAGCATCTTAGTTGGTTGGTTACTTAGTTGGTTACTTAGTTAAGTATCTGCATGCATTTCTTGGTGTTTGTTGTCCCTTGGAAAATTGAACTCTTGAGCTGTTAAAGTATAGATTACCTTGCTGGGATGATTGTTCTAAAGGACTGTTTAGTACTTGGAGCTGTGAAGGCTTTTAGTTTCCATGGTGTAATCTGGTTAAGCAATCATTTCCTGGGAAGTTTCCAGACTTGCTGAGTCAGTAGTCTGGCTGGCTACCAGGAAAAACTCATTTATCTTTCTAATAAACCAGGCAGGCCAGCTGAGGAAGGTGCTTTGTGGAGGAGATTCTTGCTTTTGCAGTGAATATAGGATAGTTCTGGTTTCCTGTGCTTTCAGGGGCTTAAAATTGTGGCATTTATCTGATGCTGGGAATGCTGGGACTGCTGGAAGTTAGAGCTGAGGGATCTTGACAGGACTTTTGGACTGTATTGGCAGGAGAAGCTTATCTGACAAGAGGGAGGAGGTACTCCTCCTAACCAGACAGTCATCAGAGGGTGTGGAAGATGCTCCAGCTGCTGCTGCCGCCGTGAGTTATCAGGCACCAGCTTCCCTTCCCCTGCTACCTTTGAGCAGGACCCAGGGGGAACATTGCCTCTGGCTGGAAGAGGGAGAGAGTGGAGTCAGGCATATCAGGCCTGGGCATGCAGGAGTGAGAGATCCATGAATTCTGATGCCTTTTCTAGCATGTGAGAAGGTGAAACTCAGCTTTAGCTCTTGACTTGAAGGCACTGTAAGTTGAGAACTGCTGGTGCCTTACATGGTGTGCCCTACTGCTGGCACACAGCAGCCCAGCACTGGTGGAATGGCAAAGAAAAGCTGAAATACCTTTCTTTATAAATTGGACTTGAAGACTGACAACTTACAGTAGGTTTTCCAGTGTTTTATCTTCTCTTTAGTATCCATTACCGCTTGAGCTATAGAGAACACTTAAGAATTAGCAAAAACTTAGTTAATTGTTCAGGAATACAGCTTGGCAACCATGTGAAATGACACTTGGATTAAATATTTCAGAAATCAACTGTGCATTGACTAATATAAATTTTGAGAAAAAGACCGTACCAAACAACGTGACAAAAGGATTAATAATGGTAACTATTTGATCAAGGCTGATGGTATGATGAGTAACTGTTTCAGAGTTATCTCAGAAACAATCAACTCAATGCAGAGCATCTAGAATTCACTTTTTGTTCAATCTGACATTTTCTCAGAAACATATATTTGCACATTAAAACTGAAAAATTCGCTATCAATCTGAGCAAAAGATATAGTAAATAATTTGTCCCACACTTGTTCTGTACCACACCTGAGATTTGATCAGACATCTAGGTCAGAACCAAAGCTGTAGGGAAGACTGTCTCTCTCTGTTAATCATAACTGCCCAAGATTAGTCTCTGTACATTTCTGCAACACTGCTGACGTTTCTAAAACCTGCAAGGTATTTGGTGAGGAAAGCGGCCAAACCAGCTTTCTAAAATCCTTTAAGCATGAAGTCACCTCGGAATAAGTAATTTGGACTTTGCTTTTAGCAGTATTTGGTTGCCAAAACAATTTTTGATTAGGCAATAATTTGGAAGATTTGGAAGACGAAGAGTGGTCATAGAAAAGAGATTTAATGTAGATGATATTAGTCAGGATTCTAAGAGAGATGATGACAATAGGAGATATTTGGATCACTTTTACTGATACAGACAGTAGTAAGATTGTCAAGAAATAGCTCTAGTGATAAGAATGGCAAACTGAAATATTAGTTTGTTACAGTGACATAATGAAAACAAGCACTAGAACTCTTCCCCATACATATTCTCACTCCTTTTCAGTTAAACTTCATTTTAAGAGACTCGCATCACTACATGCAAAATGTCCACTAGATGTCCAGATTCAAGAAAGAGAGAGCAAAATGTTGTGGCTAATGTGTTGCAAGTAATGATAACAATTAAGATGAATCCTTTAGGAATTACTTTATTTGAAAAGAAAATATTTACATTAAGTTGTAGTATGCCACAAGTATAACTCTTCATGTGGGCACTGAAGAGCAAACTCAGGGCTGGGTCTCTGGTCATAGGGTAGGCTTGAGGCTGTAACTTGTAAGGAACTGAATTGGGACTATGAAGTAGCATCAGTTGGGACCGGAATTTTTTCTGGTCTACACAGGCATAAAACTGAGAGAACTGCATCTCTGTTTCTCACTGCTCTTTGTGAGCTTTACCCTGTCCACTGAGGGCTGTCATTTCCAGGCAGCTGACACTAGCTGAGCAGTGAAGCTTGTGCTCATTCTTCTGTCCTGATGGTCTTCTGCCTTGCATTTTACAGGCCTGTTCGTGTTGACTTCATGAAACTTAGTGCAATCTGCCTTAGAAATAGTTTTATTAGTAGCGCGTTTTATTAGTAGTTAACAAATATTAACTGTCTTTAATCTTAAATTGAGACTAATTGTTTGGGGTTTTTAAATAAAGTAAGTATTTTGCAGAGCATGAAGATTTAAACCTACTCAGACTTTTTCCACTTTTATTTGTGATGAAGTAAAAACAGGTGATTTCTTATACTTCTTTCATTCTGTTTTCTTTTTGGTACCTGGCTCATACAATGTATTTTGCATATTTTTACTTTATTTGAAAGGACTGCATTAGTACAGTGGATCTTTATGCCTCTTGGGAAAGACACCTAATTCTACAGTATAACCAAAGAATTTTTCTTCATGGCAAGAAATCTCTATGAACTTTGTAAGGAAGAATTTTTTTTCTCCGTGGCAAATACACTGTGAAGGCAAAGCCTGGAACTAATTTCTTCAGTTCTTCTGCCATTAAAATGACTTTTCAATTCCTCTTTACTCCAAAAGTCTCAGACAGTAGCATACAAAAATGTATTTTTCTATATTTTGGTGACTGGGAAATAGTAATCAGATGGAGGAATTTCTATAGCATTATGTATTTGAATTTAAGCAGTGTTTCAAGTTAATGTCTACCTGAAGCTTCAGCTAATACAATTTTTGATTAGTGCAGGCTCACTGTGAGTGATTTGTTTTCTAGCCTTCAGTTATCAGATTATTTGCAGATGATAGTGAGAAGGTGCTGAGTTGTAAATGATCAAGCTACATTTTCTCACTTTTTTTCTCCTTTCAATGCTAATTGTGGGAGTAGTTGGGTTGTTTCTCAAGGGCAAATATTAGGAGAAAGCAGTTTTCTAGGTTTGTTGTTTTCTGGCTTAATTATCATATGTAAACCTAAATTAATTTAGTAGAGAAAATAAGGTGATTCTTTTCTTCCAGAAATTCTTTGGATTTCATGCCTTAGACTGTGTGACTCACATCAGATACATATATACACACACATATATATATGTAAAAAAGGTATTTAAAGGTGTGTGTGTGTGTGTATATATATATATGCACACACCTTTAAATACCTACTGTGATCTATTTTGCATAATCTAAATGTGATGAGGTTAACAATAGCAAAAATTATAAATAAAGGGGATAGAAAATACTAATAGTTTTTCCATCATTAACCTACATGCACATAGAATAACGTAATAATTTCTTAATGTTTATAAACATTTATAACATAAAAGACAGCCTTTAAAAGTTACTTTTGATGTGAAACAGGAAGAGGTAAAAGTTGTTTTTATCAGAATGTAAAATGCTTTTCTGAGAAATTGTAATGAGCATTTTAATTTTGATTATTTCTTTTTAAAAAAAACCTGTTTCAGTCACAATATGAAGTATTGATACAATATGAAGTATATGACAGTAATGTTGAGAAAGGTGTTGTTCAGTACCATTTAAATTTTTTAAAAGCAGTCTTGAGAGAGGCAATGATGCGTGTTCTATTAGTGTTTAAAGGTACTTACATGACTTTTTATGACATGACAGTGTTATTGAAGTGAGGGATATTGAGGGAATATATGAATGTGATATTCTTTCAGAAATGAATACAAAACTGCTTTTTATGTATTTTACAGCAAAAGACACCATCAGAATCATACACTGGGCGAGAGAAGAGGTCGAATTCACAGTCCTACATTGGACGACCTATTCAACTAGACAAGATTTTACTGTCAAAGGTTAAAGTGCCTCATACTTTTGTCATCCACTCCTACACACGTCCAACAGTTTGCCAGTACTGCAAGAAGCTTCTCAAAGGGCTTTTTAGACAGGGTTTACAGTGCAAAGGTAAGTAAATGTCCTTTAGGAACATAAAAGCTAAGCATAATAAAATTAATAAATTAGTGTTTGAGTGGTTACTATGCAGCTTTATTCATGATTTCCTCTCTAAACTGTCTACATGTAGGCACATGTACAATTACATTGGATTAAGCTGCAGTCAAAATTACAGTAATTGGTGTTCTGTAGGATCTGGCTGTGTGGCTGTTCATTCATAGCCTTTGGTGTATGTGCAGTAGCTCACATTTTTCATTCAGGTGTAAATGATCTTGTATTTGGCATAGGTGAACCTGTGCTTACAACAGAATAGTTAACATAATGGACTATATTCTTATCTTCATTGTTTTCAATCCACAAAGTCCTGTGTGTGAATTGATGCATGAGCTTGAGCCTCAGCAGCTCAGTGTTTTGGGGAAGTTGTAATAGAAGTAAAATAAGATGGGGTTATATGTGAATTTAAACCCACATTTTTTCAGTGTGATTAATGTGCTCTCAAGTCTCATGGCATTGTATACCTTAGCAGGTGCTGAAGTGAGTCAGGCCCCTTGGATCCTAGCCTACATTGCTGGCTCACCTTAGCCAACCTTAGCCTGTAAATACAAAGCATTGTGCATGCTATGGGGTTGGAGTGTTGGCTAATGGATGCTTAAAATCACCTTCCTTCTATTACAATAAATAACAACTCTCATAAAATTAGGCAGTATACTTTGTGTTACTTCTTTAAACCCTGCAAAAATTCAAAGTTGCATTCATTTAACTTAAAGCAAAATATCTGTCAAAGCATCACCTGTTTCAGTTAATTTTGAATCCTGATGACCTAAGCAAATATTAACCTATTTTTAAAAAAAAATAAAAAAAAAATAAAATTAACATTTGTCAGTAGTTTGGCATTGCTGTACCTCTAGTTGGTTTTTGGATCAATCTTAAATAACTACAAGGATATAGACAACCTTAGTATATTTTTTCCTCCCTGACTCTTTGGTTTTCCTGGTGTTTTAGTAACTTAAAGCTCTTAGTTTAAGTAAAATGTATTCATAAGCCAAAAGAAAACAAGTTCCTGTGACATCTAATGAAGTGCTACTTACACATACGAAAGAAGTAAAAAAAAAATTTGAAAAATAGGAAAAGGACTGAAGGAACTCTCAGTTGCAAGCTGCCTAAAAGTTGTCTTGAGATGTGAAAAACAAATATTTTCTCACTTAAAACTGTTGGCTAGGGTTCTCCTGTTTAAATTTTCAGTTATCAGTATTTCCTATGTAGTCAGTCTCTTAGACTGCAGCCCATTCTGCTTCTTTCACTGCAAAAACAGCTCTGGCTTTGAAGACAAACACTTGTGTCTCCTCATCACTCCCCTAGATGGGTTGAGCACTACTTTGGCTGCTGTAGTGTCACTCCACCCAGCTACCCTTGGAAAGGCTTTTTTCTCCTCAGAAAGGTGCTTCTAGCATCTTCATCCTGTCCCTTCCACTGACAGACAGCATGGAGCCAGGCTAGCCCATACTCTCTGAACATAGGACTTGTATTAATGAAATGATAGAGCTTAACATCTATAGGCTGGATAGGAGGACAAAATATAGTTGTGTCACAGAAAAAGAAATAATTTGGCTGTATCCCTTTTCCACTTACCAGACTGTAGATTCAACTGTCACAAACGCTGTGCTCCTAAAGTGCCAAATAACTGCCTGGGGGAAGTTGCCATTAATGGAGGTAAGTTGCATTAACAATTGTTTCTGTCATTATTTAAACTATTGGTTAAAGGAAAGAGAAATGTAAAACTGTGACATGTGCAAACACACATTTTTCCATTGCTTGGGAGTGGCCTTTCCTCTGCAATAATTCTGTTGTGTGTCGAAGATGAAGTGTGGGAGGAATGCTGCGAGTAGCTCATACACCATCAGTTTGGAGTGTGTTTCTTCCAAGTAGGTGGCACTGGCAGACAGGCTAAGCTGTGCTACAGAGGTGATGTTAGCAGCAAAATGGCCCTGTGATAACACCTGGTAAGTGCAGAGTGCCAGAGGAAAGCAAAAAGCCACACCTGAGAAGTTGGCATTACCTGTCAGCTAGAAGCACAAAATTTTCTTTTAATGTGAGGAGAGGAAAAAAGTGATTATGGATGATCTTCCTGAGAAGGAAAAACATACCTAGAAGAACTAGGAATGCCCTTGAGAAAAAAAAATTCCATTTACTGATGGCATAGAACTAATCATACCAGTTGCCACAAATCAAGTCTTGACCACCTGCCCATTTTCCCATTCATGTAGTGCTGGTTTTGTGCTAACTATAAGGGTGTATGGGTAGGCTTGGCAGACAGTGCTGGAGGAAAAAAGGAGTGCTTGTAGATGAGTTGTTGATCCCCTTGAAAATGTCATTTTCCTGTGTGATGAGGGAATGAGAAGTGTGGTGAAGTGCTCAGTTTCTAATGCGTATTGCTGTGTTGTCAGCCTAAACTGCTTCTGAGGTGAATAAAGTATTACCTTATGACACATTCTTTTTCCTTTAAATCAGTGGTCTACCTTATTGAAGACAAATCAAGAAATTACAAAATTTGGAATATTAACTAATGTTTTTCACAGGATTTCTCATAGTAGTGTTACTGTATCACTATGAAGGTTTTATGTTTAATAGGAAAATTACTACAGATACTAAGTATTCCACTTGAAATGTGACAAGGTGCCTTGATGTCTTCCTGATGCACCTCTCACTGGACTCTTGGAGCCTTTTTTTTTTTCTTTTTTTTTTTAATCTTGAACCATTTATACCTCACTTAACCATTCCACAACACAACTATTTTTCAGGAGTGCAAGTAATATTGACAATGGAAATTTCTTGTTTGGTTTTCAAAAACTAAAGGATACACCATAAGGTGTTAATTCCATTGATAGGAGTGTAAAGTTTTCCCTGCGATTTGCAGTCAGAGAAAATAACTAAATCTGCTTATAAATTATAAACTTTTTCCTGCATAGTTGCAATTTTAGTGAGGAATGATTGATCTAAAGTGCTGTGAAAAGACAGGAAGGAACATAAACTTTGTTTCTGCACAACTGAACTAAATGAAAAAAAATTACATTTGCTTCTGAATTACTTCTCCAAATTCCCTTTTTCCATCTGAGGCAGCTGTATTTCATCCCTCCAACACTCCCCCTCTGCCCTCTCCCCACCTTTGCTTCACAAGCAACATGCTACTTTTGCTTGGACTTTCCTCCTGACACATGAATCTGATGCTGGGCTAATGGGAAGTGATAGTTTGAATCAGGAAAGCTTGTGCAGTGTCACTTGGGGTGAGAACACATATTCTGGGCTTACTCCAAGTATATTCCTTGATTCCATGAAGATTGCCATCTTAAAATTTATAGAACTTAGCTTTTATACACCAAATAATATTCTTAGTATGGTATATATAGAATCCTTGTAGAACTCTGAATTGTGTGTCCTGA
Organism: Cyanistes caeruleus; assembly: GCF_971803275.1. Taxonomy (NCBI): domain Eukaryota; kingdom Metazoa; phylum Chordata; class Aves; order Passeriformes; family Paridae; genus Cyanistes; species Cyanistes caeruleus. The sequence goes on along the minus strand of NC_141706.1, from coordinate 41,423,463 downwards.
ATGATTGATAGAGGGTCCCTGGGATTATCAAAGGCTATTTTATCTTGTATCTCATTTGTATCTTCACAGTAATTTGGTTCACATTATTTTCAAACTTAATAAAAAAAATACAGTATCTGTCATTTTGTCCATCTGCTGTGTGATGAATCTTCCCTAAAATAGTAAGTGAAGGAAGAGCTGAAGCAATGAAATTCCAAGTATGGTGTCATTAGTAAATGCATTATATACTAAATGTAACGAGTTATTTTTAACTGATTGTAAGTTTATTAAAAATAGAGATTTTAGAAGTGTTGTAAGAATAGCAAAGAGAGAGCCTTGCACTGTGAAGCATCATTCATGACTGAATGACTGGTTCTGCTAGAGATGAAGTATGTGTCTCTTCATCACACATCAGTAATTTATATCCAACTATCTTAAGACTACTGTACATGAAAACAAACTTTTCAGATGTGCACTTCTAATTTCAGTGAATTGCCATCAATTCCAAACATTTTGCTGTCAGACAATTCAATGTGCTTTTTCTTGTGTTACATTGCCTACACTGGCTGTCAAGAACCTTCCTGCACACAATTAGGCAAAAGTTGCTAGGAGAAACTATTTGATGTGTTCCATGTGATTTTAACCTTACTTCAAATTTCTGAAACACTGCAACATCCTAGAAAAACTGATGCTGTCTTTACCCTTTGACAGGACTGATGATTTTATATTCCAGATAAATCCATTCACATACAACAAAAAGTTCTTCCTTACTCTGATCTTTCTTAGGCATATCTGATTTGGAAAATGGAAAGTTTAATATAATTTAAATATAAGCTGAATGGTGCTATTAATGCTATGCCATAGTCAAACCCTAAATCTTTGGTTTTGGTGCTTGTTTAATATTTCTTTTCTAATGGCAGGGAGCATTGTTTCAGTGGTATTGATTATTGTGCTGCTTTGTGCAGCCTTCACAGAAAACATTATTCCTGTGCAGAGGAATATATAGTTCATGATTATAAGTAATTGACTACTTATATTGTCTAGGTGCAGGCAATAGACTTTCAAAGAGAAGTTGAGTGTTTTGGAAGCTTAAAATGTGCCAGGATGTTGTAGTTGGAGTATTGCATGTTTTTAGGTAATAACTTGAGAAATGATATTCCAGACCTTCTTAGTCCTGGGGCTGAGTCTGATGTGGTCATGGAAGAAGGGAGTGATGACAATGACAGCGAAAGAAACAGTGGCTTTATAGATGACATGGAAGAATCCATGGCTCATGATTCAGAGATGTCAATGACAGGATGCCATAGTGACAATGGAGAAATGCAGGATGCTGATCTGGATCACGATGAGTCTAACAGGATGATCAGGTGAGCTGGGGAGTGAGCGTACCTTCCATCTTCCTTTGTATTTATTTGTACATGCCATGTCTAGGGCTCGAGGGGGAATCTACACTATTCACACTCATTTAAAATGGGGAAATCTTGTGTGTTTGAGAGTGCAGTGGGAATGCTTCACTGATTATATGCATTAGTAATTTAAAATAAGCTTTATTGTCAAGTTGAAGTAGCATTTGAAAACTTATGCAAAAGTAATTTTTACAAGTCTGTTCTCATACAAAAATGATGTGAAACTATTTGTGCATAAGCACCAGTAAAATACTTCTTTATTTATTATTATTTATTTATTTACTGTTTACTTATTTTCCAAGGCATTCTTTCCTGGGTTTAACAGTGCAATACCCGGTCATTTAAATAAACAAAATGTGTAAGTGGCTATGGTATAATCAGATCTAGATTATTTATTCGTATTTCTAGATGCCTTTATTAAAGGAAAGCTTGACAAACTTAAAGTAGTAATTTAAATAAGTTACAAAATAGATAAGTGCTTTGAAATGACTGTTCAGGAAGGAAAAGAGGAACTGGGTTGTACAATGTACCTCAGAAGTAAATTAAGAGAAGAAACATTATTCACTTATTGGAACTGTCTGGAAATATCGGAATAGTATGAAAAAAGTAGGGATTATTCATTGTCAAGGAACCTAAAATGAATTAAGATAATTTCAGCTGTAATTTCCTTGATGCAAGGGATCTATACATTTAAGGGATCTATACCTTATAAAACATTTTTCTTTCATGGGTCTGTTTGACCTGCGATTTCCTCTTTTATTTTGCTTGTTGGAAGTCTCTCATTAATATGTTACCCTTATTTCTGTGTTACTGTCATACACCTGCACTAATAGAAAGCAATTAATTTCAACAATATGTAGTTTTACTTCATCCAGCAGTGAACTTCAGTCATATTTATCTGCATAGCTATGATGTGTATGATGTATAGACACCTTGTATCACTGGAATATGAGCCTGTGCTTAGACCATGAAATCATTTGTCACAGAACATTTTTAATTTCCGGGTTTTATTAAGCAGACAGCACTGCAAGTTTTCAAAATAAAAATACCCAATTGTACTAATAAAACATTTATAATCAAGGTTTTCACATGTTTAACTTCTGGAAGGGACATTCCTGTATTTCCAGTAATGCCTCTCTGCAGTTATTTCTAAGGGTAGTTTCCATATCCATGGATATTCTTTAAGTGGTCTATAAAAGGGAAACAAAAAGTAAACCTTTTGTCAGTACAGACAAGACTAGCTAAATAGAAACTGCAGATGGTTAAATCATTTTTAGGTAGAAAAGAGATGTTAACTATATGTTACATAATTAAACTTCCAGACAGCACCTTCTTCATTTTGATGGGAAACTACCAATTCATAAAACTTATTTCCAGAATACATAACAGTGAAGCAGGGCCATCTGCAGACATCTACAGTCACAACAACTTTGGGAACCTAACGTATTCTTTTCCTGAACACTCTCAGCCTTTTTTTGTTGGAGTTGTTAAACCAATGCCTTGCTAGCAAGGCATAATACAAGAGCAATGTTGTGCTCTGTTTCCATGTACAGTGCAGCATCCCTGTTTTGGCTAGAAATAAGCAAGTATTCATGTTTAGGACTGAACAGATTGAGTCCATATTCCATTACACAGGATCTGCTTTAGGAGTTGTTAACTCTAGCAGCAGGGATGATGGGCTAGGTTGCTTCTGGTTACTACCAGACTTTATCTGATGGTGCTGTCAGGCATGCTGTCACATCCCCATGGCTTCCCAGCTTACTGGGAATTAGCTGAATGGTAGAAAGTCGCAGTGTGCATACCCCACAAGGCAATAGGGTTTCACCTTAAATCTCTAAGGGTAGAGTAGCTTAAATCTCTTTCTCTGAGAGATTCCAGCAGATTCTTTGCTGTGCCTGGCCGGAGTGTGTGCAGCTGGGCAGCCGACATGTCTTCTGTTGTGTAAACTGTCATCACCACTGTGTGTTTGAGCCCAAGCAAGATCACAGGACAGTAATCTGATGGACAGGGTCTGCATAGGTTATGCGAGATTCAAGATGAAGTACTGCTCTGAATCATACATAGCACAGGCCTGAGCAACAGCTCCCACAGCCTAGCTAAGGCCCTAGTCATTTGTCCATTTTCTTAGCTCATCTTTGGAAATATTCTGGAAGAGTGTGTGTAAGCCCTCAGAAAGTCTCTGACATTCCCTTGGGGTAGCATTACAGTCTTTTTTCTTCGTAATCTCGAGATACTTGGAATGACAAAACCAAATAGTGTACAAACCAGTCTCCTAATGATGATGAAAATAAATATGGATAATTTCTCTGTGTGTGTATACATGTATTTTGATTTTAAAGTGTTTTTTTTCTTTTTGTCCAAAGTTATCTTCTCTTTAAAAGCCTTTAATGATTTATTCTTAAGCCCTTCAACCAGCAACAATATTCCATTGATGAGAGTGGTACAGTCTGTGAAGCACACAAAAAGGAGAAGTAGCACAGTAATGAAGGAGGGTTGGATGGTTCACTATACAAGCAAGGACACACTGGTAAGAATTGTTAGGGAAGACCTGTCTTCTAGTATATGTTATATTATAGAATAGAATCAAATTCTAGCAATACTCTGGTAATTCACAGTCACTCATGTAAGGAATTGTTTGTAATTTCTATGATTCCTAAAGTCCCAATTCTTATCATAACTGAGACTGGAACTGCTTGTAAGAAAAGGAGACGGTTAAAACATGCAAAAATCATCTGATTATATCATTGCATTATCATAGGCAGCCAAATGTAAGATCATTCTTAAGGAAGTGAAACATAACATTAGGGGGTTCTGTAAAGTAGCTTTACTTTCCAGCTGCACTCTCCCTGATACCTTACTGCCAGTTGAATTGAGACTTTAGTAAATTTAATGTAGAAAAAGGCTATTTTCATTCCAACCTGCTAAAACATGATAAAGCCTTCAATAGGTGACCTTCAAAAATGAATGGGGGTCTCATAAGGGATACCGAGAGAAATTTTAATTGCTTTAGGATCATATATAAGAGCAAATTGTGCTGAATGTATCTGAATCAGAATGACCTTTTAAATTTTTAAAACTTGTACAGTTTTAACAGAACTGTTCCTGAAACAGCAGAGCATAATAAGAGGTCTATAAATTCTAAATTGAATTATAAAGTTTTCATTAAAATCTTGTAATAGTAATTGGGTCTTTATTGTTCACAGTACATCCCTTCAAACTAAAAAAAGGTTTTAGCAGTGGTGCTTTTGAGAAATGAACATTTCATTAATTTACTTTTTTTTTATTGCAGAGAAAGCGACACTACTGGAGGCTGGACAGCAAATGCATTACACTTTTTCAAAATGATACTGGAAGCAAATATTACAAAGTAAGGAATATTTTCCAACCTCTTTCTATACCACCAGAATAGAACGACTAAAATGATGCTTACTAAAACTACAGTAGTAGAATAACTTCTATCTAGGTTTTGGGTTTTTTATTTTTTCATTATTTAAGCTGCATATGTGTGTTCTACTTTTCACAAGTCTCTGATCTGAAAGGTGCCAGTTAACCAGGACCTATAAAATGTGTGTTGTAGAAATGAAAAGTTTTTATATGAGAAGTCATATTTTCTAATGGAGTTCTCTTGATACATGGATGGCCCTGCTTTTTTTCTGAAGGAACCTCACTACTCTGTTTGATAAGTTCAGCTCAGTAATTAAATTTCTATTTAGTCTTGGAGAGAAACATTTAGTATTTTACCATCAACAGTCATCTGTGTCACAGAGTTTCAAGTTACAAGACCCTTTTTGTTTGTACAAGAAGCATGTGGTAAAAGGCAACAACTGGTAGCATAAACTCATCAAGTAAAGCTCATGCTGAAGTTTTATATGTTGATAATCTTTACACAGAAAGTAAAATATTTTTTTCATTTTAGGAAATCCCATTGTCTGAAATTTTGTCTCTGGAACCTGCAAAAACTTTCACTTTGCTGCCTCAAGGAGCCAATCCTCATTGTTTTGAAATAAGCACAGCAAATATCGTCTATTATGTTGGCGAAAACATAGACAACCTCTCAAGTGTTCCACTGAATAACGGCGTTATCAGCAGTGGTGTTGGCATTGATGTGGCACGAATGTGGGAGATGGCAATACAGCACGCCCTGATGCCTGTCATCCCTAAAGGGGCATCAACTGGGTCAGGACCCAGCCTGCACAGTAAGTCTGCTCATTTCCTCCACTTCTGATAAGGAGAACCCCATCTCAAGTGACATTGCTCAGTCTTCTGTACACATTGAAATGTATATATTGCACAGCTGGTAAAGGCTGTTCTGTCATGGCTTGTCACTTGTCTTCCATATTATTTTAAACAACACAGTTTCTCATCCATGTGTTTTCAGTTTATAGTAGGACATCTGTATTGATATAGAAGATGCAGATATTTTAGTAAGCAAATAGTTATGAAATTAGTAAGGCTTCTAATTCAAATTTGCGTTGCTGGTGTGAGAAATAGCCTCCTTGCGCAGAGAGATTAAATTTTCATCTATCATCAGTTCAGAACTGATAGATTTTTTTTCTGACTGCAATTTATGTTTCTAGCTGTCTGCAGAAGCAGCTCTTCACTCTTTGGGTCACTGCAGCATAGATTATATGCTCCCTTTCATCATATTTGTCTGTACAGCTGCCTCAAACATTGTCCCATGCTGATATGAGAAGAGCTCAAGTGTGAAGAACAGCTATTCTAAGCACAAGGCATGTGTGTTTCCCAGGACCAAAAGGACTATATCTTAGCTTCCAATTTACATACCTTTGTGTAATTCTCTAGCAAAGATGACAGTTCATGTAAACCAAATATGAGACCTGTTTAAATCTCTCTTGGGAACTGATAATAAAGTAACACAAAGCAAACAATTCCCCACTATTAGCCATGTGCTGCGGTGGTTGTTCTATTTTTCTGTTCAGCCTAGTCAGTGTAAAGAGAATTTGGATATGTCTACATAATTTGGATTAGACCTTTTGTTGCAATATACACCCACTTTAGCACTTGACATCTGGATGCTATTAATGCAGCACAAAATGCTAATGAGACCACAAGCCCTTCAGAAACCAAGTAATACAACAGGCTGTGGCATTGCATCTCCAGGCACAACAGCTCACATATCAGATTAGATCAGCAATGTCCTTTGCTTTCTTGGCTGGGATCTTGTATAAAATAGTGTCAAATTCTGGATGTCATTTCCATCAGACTAGCTGCCTAGTGCCCCTGGTTTGAGTCCAATGTAGCTAAACAAATCACCTAAAATACTGGACTGGGCATGACAGCTGTCTTATCTCCCTCTTGGGAAGTTTGAAAAATTTCTTTACAAGTTAGTAGTTATCTTTGGGTTATATGTGCAAAAATTAAGGTTGTCTGAGACCTTTAGTACAATTTCTTGTGGACAGTGAGAATGATAGCAATCTTCTTTTTTTTGCTCAAAGTCTAAGACTTGTCTGTGTCTTTTTCCATTTTTTTTTTTTGTGTAAGCACAGCAGTACATATAGTTGAAAACAAATTGGCAATGATTAAAAACCTCTGTAACTGAAGCATTCTATACCAAAAGCAGTCCTCCTAAGGAAAGGGAATAAGCCATGTGAGGCAGAAGTTACTTGTGTTACTTACTGCAACGAGGATTAGTGCTTATGGGTAGTAGCATCTTCAGTGTGTAATAAAGGCCTTACAGTAGGGGACTCTGGTTTTAAAATTTTATACTTAAACAAATGGAAAGTCAGCATAAGTGGGATTATACAGAGGAGACAGAAGGACAGTGCTCCAAAGAAGCATGCTTTCCTTACCAAAGTATTGTCCTTTTATAATGCAGCTAGCAGTAGGCATATTCTGAATTTCCCCTCAGTAAGTTCAAATGCTTATGACATGTTTATAAATATCCTAAGCTCCAAAGTGATAGAAGTTAGATCTGGTGTTTGTTATATTAAAATGCAGGTGCAAGGTTTTGTTTCCATTATGTCTGTTTTATCATGTCTTTAAAGCCAGTTGAAATGTGTGTTACTTGTAACAGTATGCAGTTTGAATGTGTATTTGCCTTCATTGGAATAGCATCAAATATGTTGTAGGTGACTAAATAAATGAAAATTGTTTAGTTGCAGTTGTTACTTGGGTGAGATACAAAGCCTCAAAAGAGAATGGAAAAAAGCAATAAGAAGCTTATAAATGGGAATTATGAGACTTCACTATTAAAAATTATTAATGAATTGTATAATTCTATAATTCTGGATTTTTTTCCCTACACTGAAAAACTGTTATTCAATTCATGTGTTTGTGGGCTGGTATAATTTTATATTAGCTGGTAGACAAACAAGCTGACCTAATTGGTCCAATTTCTAAAGCTGTCAGTAGATACTGATGTAATATGAATGTCATTTCCTATTACTACATGTTTGAACTAAAAGCACAGCAATCTAAAGTATATTTTGCTTGCTTCCCCAGGGGATATATCCATCAGTATTTCTGTGTCAAACTGCCAAGTCCAAGAAAACGTGGTGAGTGTTCTCTGGATGCTGGTGTTAGACATGCTATGATTAAACTGGCAAAGTCATTGATCTGCTTTTCAAGAGGAGTGTTAGGGGAGTTCTCATCAGCCATTTCTCACTTACTTTGAAGAAATTAACAAATAATTAGCTTTTTTAATTTTGACAAAAACCATCTTTGTGGCACCTTTTCTCGAGATGCAGGAATTATGTATGGGTAATTTCACAGGCTTTAACTGTGGATCTGTGTAGGATGTTAATTACCAAATGGAAAAGTGGGGTGTAGAAATTACTAGTTCATTGAATTTGTCAGCTGAACCTTGTAAAAATGACCACAAACCTTGATGAATATACCATTTCCTGTCATATCTGAGAGATCAGATATTCTCTGATGTACAAAAATGGAACTTTATCCAAAGGAGGAGTTGCATATGTCATAATGCACACATAGAGAATTCTGGGTTTCTTTTACTCTGGGACAGTTAGACACAGGTCATGTGGTCAAGTTAAGCAGTCACACTGCTTGCTTTCTATCTCATGGCAGATGGAAAAAATAGATAGTCCCTGCAGCTAGCTAAAGCTTTGGGACAGCTCTGGTAGTTGTCAGAAAAAGATTGCAAAAAATTGCCTGCTAGGGATACGTCCATTTATTTCCTAAGAAAAAGGCAGCCTTTATTATGAATTAGACACTCTTTTACTCTTTGTTGTATATGCTGCTGGGTACATATCAGGAAAATAAAACTGACCTGCAAGAGTTGATGTTTGTTTGAGTCTCCCAAATGAATCTGCTAACAGCTTGTGCTTTAGCCTGTGTTACAGCACTGAGTAATAGTGAGACATGAGACTGCCTCTCTGGCACAAGTGGAATATTTTACCCCTCTAAGTGAACCTGTTGAAGATTCATCAGCTTTTACAGCAATTATAGTTACTATGGCTTGTAAGAAAACACACCTGAATTTTTTGGCAGATTATATATTTTAAAATGAACTGCACTAAAAGAATGCTAATTCCCACTAGAAAAAACAAATTAAATACAAATTTTCTTTCCATATCCTTAGGGCTTAATATCTGTTGTTTGTATAAACAGGATATTAGCACTGTATACCAGATCTTCCCAGATGAAGTATTGGGATCAGGACAGTTTGGAATTGTTTATGGAGGTAAGGCTTTGGTGTGTTGTACAATTGTGCTTAAGATAAAGATTTTCTTCAATGGGGAAAGTATTTGGACTCTGAAATGTTTTGTTGCAGAAATTAGCTGTCTGTTGTTTCGTTTAAGCAGTATACATTCAACAAAATATATGTTTATGTTTTATGTTGATGAAGTAATTTTTTAGACTGAAGTCTTCTGCCCAGTAGTGGGTCAGTGTATATCAATAGCTTCATATTCTCTGTAAGTTCTAATAAAGCACCTGAAATGCAGAAAGCATCTGAAGTGCAGAAAGCTGTTCTTTTGGAGAACTGTAATGAATAAAAAAAATATTATTTTCCCTTCTGTGTTCCTTTACATATTTACATAGCATTTTTTTATTGCTTCTTCAGTAGCTTCAGTAGTAGAATTGGTTCTCTTTTTATTTTCTTATTATTTTTTCCTCCCTCTTTTCTCCTTTATTCAGCAGTTTTTTGGGGATATATTTAGGTACAGCTGTTGTTTGAGACAGTGTGAAGTGAGAACTAACAACAAATTTCTCACTGAGGTATCTCTGGCTCTCTGATAAACCTGGGACATGCACTAACATGCCTAAAGGCTATCACATATTTCATTATTTGCTACTGTGGAGCTACCAGTGAAGGAGTTAAGTCTACAACCAGCCAGTTGCACAGAATGCAGCTGCAGCTTGCATATATATATGAGTAAATTAAATCTGCATCTATACTGTTGAAACGAAGACCTGACTTTCTCATATATTCGTTTAAATGTTTAAACATCTTTGTCAGGCAACATTAAGAAAAGTTCACTTCTTAAAGGGTAGAAAGAAGAGAAATAACAGAAAACTTAATGTCTTATCTGCAAACCAGCCCTGAGAACTACTTGGTTGTGGCCATTTGTACAACCTATGAAAAAGCAACACTTTTCATAATTAATAATTTTAATTGATAGAGAGCTTTTGTTTTATTCATGCAGGAAAGCATCGCAAAACTGGAAGAGACGTTGCCATTAAAATAATTGATAAACTAAGATTTCCAACTAAACAGGAAAGTCAACTGCGTAATGAAGTTGCCATTTTACAGGTACTTTTCTCTTCTTTTTTACTGTATCAGCTCCATTATTTATTTGTATAAATATCAGATATATAAAGATTTTAATTTATAATCACTAGTGTTTTTTGCAAAAATATTAGTATTTTTGCTGCTTATTTTCCATAAAAAGCCAAACCCAAATGTATCAGCAATGTCACACTAGGAGTTACAATTTCTGCAGTTTTAAGCACCAGGCACAATAAAGAAAATGTATGTTAAACTAATTTGAAATTCGTACGTACTCCTGTACTGCCCCTAGCAATTTTGTCCCTGTTGCATACAGGTTAGGCATACAGCTTAAATTATGAAATACTGAAACATTGTCTGGTTTAGGTGGGGGTCTGAAGTCTGGCTATGTAATGATAACAGCTACTGATCATATTGAGAAATCTAGTGCTGTATTTATCTTCAATAGAATCTTCATCATCCTGGGGTTGTAAATCTGGAGTGTATGTTTGAGACGCCAGAAAGAGTCTTTGTTGTTATGGAAAAACTCCATGGAGACATGCTGGAAATGATCTTGTCAAGTGAAAAGGGCAGATTGCCAGAGAGAATAACTAAGTTTTTAATTACTCAGGTAAGAAATTAATTATAGACCTAGAAGGAGATTTGAGGTCAATTATTATCACTGTTTCTTATGTTTTCCTTTTCACATAATTTGCCTGTTTAGTTTGTGAAAATCTGAGTTAAGCAGAGGTGGTAAAACAGCTTTCTTTACATTACTGTACGTCATCTGATAGTAAACCATTATGAGGACTTAAAACTAGACACATGTAGAGCTGTTGGCTGCTGGATGGAGGGGACATCAAGCTACAGTTTCTCATGTGATAGAAGAATTAAGCACAAGAAAGGAAAGCACTAAAAGCAAACTGTTGAGGACCTACAAAAAGAAATTTGAGCCTCTTGAACTACCCGATATCAAACCACTGCAGTTCATACGCTGCACAGTTAAACCTATTTTCTGTGCTGAGATTGGATCTCAATGCTACCTGTGTAGTAGTAGTGTCTGAGTCTGGATTCCATTATTACTTCTACTAACAATTTGTTATGGGATTTATTTGAGCTTCCTGCTGTTATATTCCTGTAATATTATCGTACTGCTTCTTTGGCTGCCCGAAATACTGGTTTAAATTTAGGTACACACATTGGTAGTGAGCCACCTCACAGTCAGAGAAGCCCATGTTTCAGCAGTCAAGAAAAATGAAAGTAGCAGGAGCAACAGTATTATGATGTTTATTATTATAAATTCCTTATTTGGGTTTTGCCCAGGTTTTAATGGGCAGAGTTGCCAGCAGCTTTAGAATTTGATTTCTTCTGTTCACAGGTTCATTCAACCTCCTCAGCATTCATTGCTCCAATACAGTGGCAAATTCTGCCAGCCCCTGACCAAACACAAGGAATTGAGTTAAAGCCACACAAGAAGGATGGCTATATGTTACATTTTTATTATATTTATGTGTACGTAACAGAACAAAAATACATACAATACTCTCCATTCTTCCTCTCATCAAGAAAACACTTCAGTTGGATCATATAGTATTTCTGTGAAATGATTTAGTTGAGTCTAGATTGAAACGTGATTCTGCATTCAAAGATTTAATGCACAAAAAAGTAAACAAATACTTAGAACCCAGTTTTTAAAAGATGTTTATAATGTAAACTCTTGGAGAGGGAAAAATCATATTCGATGCAGTGAAACATCAAGAAAACTTGAGGCACAGCATTTTGGTTTGTGTTGGGTTTTTCTTTTTCATTGTTGACATTCTTGCAAAAAAGCACATTCTTCTTGGACTTTTTTTTCTTCACACCAGTCCTTGCTTCTCTGGTCACTGGTACTGTTCAAACAATATAAAACAAACAATCATAATTTGATTTGTTTGTTCACAGATCCTTGTTGCTTTAAGACATCTCCATTTCAAAAATATTGTTCATTGTGACCTCAAACCAGAAAATGTGTTACTGGCATCAGCTGATCCTTTCCCACAGGCAAGTAGAAAATGCCCTTTCTTAAGATAAATTGTTCTAGTTAATAAGTGCTAGCAATGTTTATGTAAACAAGAAAATGACTAGTGACCAGTCTGCACAGAATTTTTAGGTAAGATCACTTATTCAAACTACTTTATAAAGAAGTTTAGAAATCCTTGACTCTTGCCATTTGTCTAAAATATTGAACTACATCTTCAAGTGTGACATAGGTACTCGTGTGATCATATCTGATTTGCTCACCACTACAGCACAAATTACTTGGCTGGTTGATTTGCTCCAGAAACAAAGTTATTTTTCTGAAAGATTGGGTAGGGCTCACAAAGAACAGGGGCTTCTTCTCCAATTCTATGAATTTAAATGCCGTGTAGATCACAGGATATTTAAATATACATTCTGACTGGTTGTATTTCTCATTAAAAGGTATTTTTATCAGCTTCTGTTACCTTCAGTCTACAGAGATCTTCTGTAATCTCCCTCAGTCTTCCATTGATAATTTTGAAATAATATCAGTATCAATAATTGGAAGGAAAGAATCTGTACTAAGTTAAGTGAGAATTTTCAAGCCCCTTAATCTGTTACTTTGTAGAACTCGGACAAAGAAGTTTGCAGAGAGGCAGAGTATAACTAGAATAATAACCACAATAAAATAAAAGTGGAAGTTTAAGAGCTAAATTTTGTCAAGTTGCTCATTTTAGGAAAAAGCCATAGGTAAAATGATTTTTCTATTTGCTGTGTTCTTATGCTATGAACTAGTAATATTATAAGTATATAAGTATTACTATATATTACTACTTTCATTGGGAACCTGAGCTGTTAAGCCTATCCACAACTGTGTTTTATTTATGGAATGAAGGAACAGAAGAGATACCATGGACTGGTATTCCAGTCTACTGTTTCAGTGGAACAAGAATATTCCTCTCAAAGAGGAGTTTACAAAAAAGTACTCTTGAAGGAACAGTAGAGATGCATCTTGCGACTAATTGATGATAAAAGTTTCTCAACTCTGTATTTGATAATAAAAATAATGTCTGTCTTACTATAGCATTTTTCATTAAACAGGTAAAACTTTGTGATTTTGGCTTTGCCCGAATCATTGGAGAGAAATCATTTAGGCGTTCAGTTGTAGGAACACCAGCCTACCTTGCTCCAGAGGTTCTGAGAAACAAAGGCTATAACAGATCCCTGGATATGTGGTCAGTGGGTGTCATCATTTATGTAAGCCTCAGTGGTACCTTTCCATTCAATGAAGACGAAGACATACATGACCAAATCCAGAATGCTGCTTTCATGTATCCACCTAACCCATGGAAGGAAATTTCTCTTGAAGGTAATACCTGCTTGTGGCTGTACTTATATAAGCGCTAAAAAGAGTAGATGTATTTTGCTTTTATATTTTTTCCTGTACATAACAGAATTTAAAAACAACAACGAAAAAAAATTCCAGTAATGTAATGTGTCTGTTTTGTGCTATCAGCTGCTGTAGACATTTCCTACAGAGCATGTATAGACTGCATATGGCATAATCTTCTAGCATGGGATCTCCCCAGGAGGTGTTGAAGAAGGCACATAACCACCTACAGATGAGATTGCTATAGAATCTGTGGGGAGCTTTAGCTGCTGTAATTGGTCTTGTGTATATTTATTTACCTACCTCATCATTCAGCTCTATTGCATATGCATTCTGTTTCTTGTTCTACTTGTTCCACTAATTGAGTTTGGTTTCAATAGGATGCTGTACTCTGATATCTTTGTGTGGAGAATGTACAGGTGAACAATTCCGTAGATAAGATTTCAGGAACGGTGTGAGAAAATGTCATACAAGAGACTTTATGCAGGGGGAAAAGGCTTGGAGATAACTGTGAGACCTTTGAAACTTGAGTTCTGGTCAATGGCATCAAAGACTTTTGATAAAAAACAAAAGAACAATGTGACTGGTTCACTAGGAACATCTTTAAAGAAGGTAAATTAGTTCTATTAAAAATGTGTCTAAACACAACTAAGTAGGGCATTTTAAAAAATAGGCACATAGGGTTTTACTAACATTTTCACATACATAACATTTTCAGGCAACTTGATTTTCTTCAAGATTTTATTTTTTTTAGGCCAGAATTCTGCAGGATGTTAAGTCTTAAAGAAACATTTATAAGCATCAGATTCTTATATCCTTTTCTGAACTGTAATATGTGCCAAACTGAATTGCAGTATTAGCATTTATAATTTCTGGTATTTACAGTACCACTTTTCTGGTTTTCAGGTGATATGTTTGACATACCTGTTAAGCATAGTTTAGAGCAGTGTGCCTAATGCTTGCTATAATATATATATTACAGCCACGTGAAATTCTCTTCTGAAAATGCTCTGAGAGCATTGTTTGTTATTTTATCTCAGTAGCAGATGAAGTTTGAAATCTGTTGGAGGAAAAAAAAAGCTTTAAATCTGCACAATTACACACTGAAGTTCTCCTGAACCTCCACACACTTTGATATGTAAGCTGACAGAATCTGTTGGCAGCAATGCTTTATCTGTCGCTCGAGATAAGCAAACAGCAATCAACACAGGGGAAGCTGCAAGAAATTGTCTCCCACAAGTTTCTACTGTGGTAGACAGAAGATCAATTTTTGCACTCAGAGGTGAAGATTCAGTGGAGCACCTACAGAAAATTCACCTACTTGGGTGTTATCTCTCCATTTGTGGAATCACAGCCTTCATTAGGAGTTGATGGATACCAGGCTGAAAACATGCAGAAGGGAGGGAAACACACTTTAACAAATTACTTAATGAAAATCTGCTTATACATTGTGATTTTACTACATATTTTGGATTGCTAGGTGATGAACCACTCTATTGTGCTAAATGAAAAGCTGGAAAATGTCTGAAGAGATTCCATTACATTCCCTGTCTGACACAGGCAGCTGAAGTCTGGATCTCTGTCCAAGTATTACTTGATAAGGCTGCTTTTTAGAGCTCAATTTTGAACTCAGATTCCATCTTACTTAAGGAAAATAAAGCAATGTTTTTCTCATGTTCTGCTCCACTCTGCTGCACAGCTTGTCAGAGGGCAGGAGCTGCCCATGCTGGCTCCATCCAGCTTCTGGTACCTCTGACAGAGCAGCATGGTTAAAATGCAAACCTGTCCTGGTGTCCTGGCACATCTAATCTGGGTTACTGTTCTGAACAGTATTAATTAATTAACAGCTGTTAATTAACAGCCGTGTTAATTAATGCCGCGAATGATTGAATCATTTAGGGGAGAAACACAGAATATTCTAAAGGTTTTATGAAGGAACTTCTGCATGCCTATTGCAAAGAGTGGTGCTAAGGAAAGGCAAACAGCAGTTAAACCTTTTGTGTCTTGTCCATGATTATTATTGTGACTCAGAGAGCCAAATATCTAAAACTTCTTGCAACTGTAGCTATTCCAGTGCTCTCTTCAGACCACTGCTCCTGTAAAAAGTTTAAGAATAGCTAAACTTAGTTATTGCCATCTTCTATTTTTACTGTAATCAAAGAGGAAAAAGCATGTATTTCTTTGAATTTAATAGATAGTGCAGCAATTAGAGTGAATTCGGCTGTGTTTAGCACCACTTTGGTTTTAGTGCACACTACATGCTTTTCCTGATCCTTGCCAAACAATAGCATATTAATTTGTGAGCTGGAAGGCAGAAGATAGCAAAACTTTAAAAGGAAAAAATGAGACTGATCATATGTTAACAATCTGCCTGGAAAAATAACAAGAGTGGTAAAGTAGCCTAAATATTCCCATTAAATATTACGTAGCTAATTACTGGTCTTCAAGTAAAATTGGCTTTTAAAACTTTAAATTGCACTGAATATCACTGAGGTGATAGATTCATAAAAAGCACATGACCCGCAACATTTTGAACTGCATGGTAATATAAATAATATACTTAAAGTCTAACAGATTCATAGGAAAACCACATGGAGATAAGTTGCATTTTGGAGAAAATGTGTGTCATATTGTGCAATATTCTTGTCTGTTAGTTTATTTTTTTGATAGTTACTTTTTCTGTAGCATTTTATAGAAATTCTTGAAATAAAAATCTGCAGTCACAAACCAAGACAAAAGAACAAACCTACTTGGGGATAATATTTTTTGAGTGCTTAAGGTTTTTAAGTCACCATCAAGTTGTCTTCACTGCCAGTCATTTATATGGTCTAGTCATTCACTGAGTCCTCTTTTTTCATAACGTGTCTGTCTGATACCATAACTCCCGGATTAATTTAATCAACTCTTCCTGGTGAGAAATTTTTCTTTTTTGTGTAATGCTTTGTCCTTCCTTTTCCCCATTAAAATGTAACCTAGGAAAACTAAGACCTTTCAATTTTGTAGGTATCAGATTTCTCCATAGAATTCTGTTTTTTTACCTAAGTGGCTGCATTTTTCTGTATTTTCCCAGTAACGTCACTCTTTTGAAAGAACACATTCCAAAACCTGGGTCTGCTTTCAGATGTCTAAATAGAATTGTAACACATTACTGGAGATAGGTAGTTTTTGTGGTAGTCATCAGTATGTTTTAGAAAACCAGGTTTTGTCAGAGCCATTCAGCATTTCAATGCCCAGTCTATTTCTGCTCTGTCGTCAATGTTTGTTAAGCCAAGCTACATTTCTAAATTCACTGAATTGCTGTATGACAATTTGAACTTAACTCAGTCCTCATTCTGGCATTTTGCTAGATACTGATAAAGAGGAGTTTACTTGCAGAACTCTTATCTATTTTATATCTTTAAATTTCACATCTCGAACATGAAACCAGCTGTTTTCAACAGCTTTACTGTTTGCTTCCAGCTTTGACCTTCCAGTCTACCAAATTTGCATCATCTCAAGAAATTTATTTTCACTTAGCTACATGTTACAAGAAATAGACACTGCTAAATACAGATAGAACTCCATGATGGATTTTGTTTCTCTACCTGTTAGTACATTTTATGTACTATGTCTTCAGTGTGGTGGCTATTCTTTTGAACTGTATGATCCTAAAATGTGCTATGTCAAGGTTGGAATTATTCATGTTATGTTTCATTCTGCTGTCATATTTTCAGAAAACATTGTATTTATAATTCTTTTTTCAATCAGCTACCACCAGCACAGCTGTTACTACTAGCCTGATGGGCTATGTGATGTGCACATCATTGATTAAGTGCTTCACATTATATAATATTAAAATAATTTGGGAGGAAATGGTGCAATTCCTATCCTGCATTAAATTCGATCATTGTGTCCCTGTTACAATGTTTTGTAGTCATAAATAAATACCACAGCTGCCTTTGAGCCAGAATTTATTTATACTTGTTACAACATAATGTGAATAGAAACTATGAGTGCTTCACACATTAATGAGAAAGTCACATGAATGAGTGAGCACCGAGTATGAGGAGGTCAATGCATGTTATAGCTCAAAGATGTTCTCTGCCTCTGTGAATGTTTAGCTAGCTGTTGAAATGGAGGTCTTGGCTCTACTTACACATTTGGTAGGATAAATTAGTATTAGAAAACATCTCTTGTAAGGTACAACTTAGAACTGCCAAGAATTTCTTTTGAGGGTATACCTGAATATATGTCCCTTAAAATCTCAGCCAGCTTAAAATCATTTTATGTTAAAATAACTGCATGCACACTAGAGCATTTGTAAACAAAGCTGTATTGACCAGCAGCAGGAAAGGGATTTGTGTGTATGAAAAGATTATAACAACGATGATCTCTAATCAGTTAACCTATTCTTAGAAAAATCCATGGCCTAAGAAGTCCTGGACCTTCCATATTATTGGCAGCAGCTTAAACTTGTTCAAATGATGGCAGTAAGTAGGTAGTATTCTAGGTGTACTTAAAAAATTCTTAATAAATTATAAATTTATCATTAATTTAGGATATATATATATATATATATATATATATCTCCTTAAATTTATTTCTTGTTTATTGCTTACATAAAATGTTTAAATCTTTGGGAAGGACTAAATGAATGATACGTTTGTATAGAGTTTTCAGATATTTTGTAAACTTTCACATTTATGTGTAGGTCACATCCTAATTGAGTTAAAGCAGTCATTCCTGTGAAAAGTAATTATTGTGTTAATTTGATGCTTAGAGGGGAAATTGTGACTTTTTCTGTACTACAATTAATTATTTTCCACATTAATAAATTTGCATAAACAGTAAAGAGTCGTGAGCCTCCTGACTGTGAAGGTTCTTTCCACTGAATTGAAACTAAAAAGCCATCATTCCTAAAATCAAAGGGATACAGAGATTTCTAAAGTTTGCAATTGAATTTTTCTGTTGGGAATTCTGCTGAATGATCACCTGTGTAAAAGGACCATACTCATTCTACTGGAGTAGTTGGCTAGTTTATTGCCTTTAACAAAATCTCCAGCTGTGGGAGGCTGTCCTCAGCTGACTGCTTACACTATCATGGAAGGTAAACAGGGGCCCATAAAAGGGTTAGAAAAAGCACTTCCCTAATCCTCTCTGAACTTTCTCTCAGGTTGCCTTCTTGATGATAATCTGGTGCATTCCTTTAGAGTGTGTGCAGACCATAGGTGGTCTTTCTTAATACTCTGAATTTATTTAATTACTGATTTTACAGAGGAATACTATAAAATTTTATAAAGCTCCTAAAATGTCTGATAAGGATTACTTTAAAACCCGATTAAAAAAAAAAAATCAGTGAAAATGCATAAAAATACTTAAAAATACTAAAAATGTATTTACTACTCTCTCCTCAAAACTGCTTTATCCTCTTAGACAGAATATTTAATTTTGTAACAGATGATGACCAAATTTAGTCCCCCGAGATTGTATGTCTAAAATAAGTGTTAATTCCTTCCAAATTTTTACCTTCAGTGTTTTTAAGAAGTGCAACTGCTTAAAACTTAATCATCAAACAATTATGTGATTTTTTTTTTTTAATTCAGAAATTGAGTCAACAGGAATCTTACTGTTCATTCATTTTACATGAATTGAAGCCAGACTGAGCTTCGTAAGATAGTGGCTGTCAGGACACCGTCACAACAGGATGGGGTTTTTGTGAGTTTAAACAGAGAGAAAAACCGTGAACTTTCCACATATCTTTTAAGCCTTTTAATTCCAGAACTCACAATGTCATTATTAAGCTTTCTAGATTCTTCTTTGCTTTACACTGCGCTGTTGTTTTGTTGCCCTGCCTGTATCTATCACTTGCATCTTGACTTCTGTTACTCAGACAGAGCTCTTACAAGATCAAGAAGTGGCATTTCTTGATTTGAATGATTTCCTGATAAAAAGTAGCAAAGGCTCATTGCTGTTGAAACTCATGTTTTCTTCCTTCACTTAAATTTGAAAACTTTGAGTAATAAAGCAAGTGAAGTTGTATCAGATTTCTACTTCCTGTGTATTTCTAGTAGTCATGTCGTTTTTCTGCTTATTTATTTATTTGTGCTTATTTCTTAAGAGGCAAGGGATAGGCAAAACCTTCCTGGCAAAAAGAACCTTAGATAAAAAACTAAAAAAAAACAGCAAAACTGGTTAGAGAGATGGCAGTATTCCAGTGGGGAAACAGGCAGATTATCTGTGTAAACTGTTCTTGATTGCTCAATACTGACAATTGTAACCATCCAGGGAAACTGCCTTTTCACTCTCATCATAGTTTTCTTCCCTGTCTTTTTTTGTGCGTCTTCTCTAGTGATTTTTTCTAGATCAGTGCCTTTCTGGTCTGTTCAACAAGCCATTGGCAATTTCCCCCAAGAATACAAAGAAATATGTCATTACATGTAATACATCCTTGTCCTGAAGTGAAAAAAGGGGCAAAGGGGCCCCTCATCCTGTTGTAACTTGAGGGAGGTTGAATAGCTAAATATGATTTCATCACTTGTAATGCTCACAGTCATATCTGCTTCCAGTGGGTTGCACAGAAGAAATGTAATAGAGACATTTATCAGCCCTCAGTGGCAGGAAGAACATTCAGTAGGTACTTG
Organism: Cyanistes caeruleus; assembly: GCF_971803275.1. Taxonomy (NCBI): domain Eukaryota; kingdom Metazoa; phylum Chordata; class Aves; order Passeriformes; family Paridae; genus Cyanistes; species Cyanistes caeruleus. Next base: position 41,403,381 of record NC_141706.1, on the reverse strand, counting down.
ACAGTTGCCAAGGCACATGCTGGGGTATGTGCACCTACATTGCAGCAATTACCAGGACAATCAAACTTTTCATCAAGTTCTTGACCTATTCTCCAAACTGAGATTCATATTAAATGATTGAAAAATGAACTCTGAAGATCATACATACCCAAATACCTCTAGAAATAATAAAGAAATGGTAGTCCTACTAAATTAACATTCAGCACTAGCTTATGTATCAAAAGACAGACTAAAGTCTTACTGTAAGTTTGCTGAATTTAAGAGTAAGTTGACAGTGTTGCAGAAGATGCTGAAGTTTGCTGATACCCAGATATATTGCAGTGGGTAAGGGACTATGTTTCCCTCTTTGAAATATCAGATAAAAACAATGGTCACTACTTTTTGATAGGTGATATCAAAACCATCATGTGTGACTGACTTTCCAATCTCTTCCCCATAGCTTGGAACTTGGGAATGTCTCTTACCAATAAAGAGGAGGAAGATTAACCCCACTATTTTGGAAAACAAATGAGCTTTAAGATGGATGTCAGTAATAGTCCTACTGGATATCTACTGAATTTCTTATCCCACATACAGTTCACCAGCATTTTGAGAGGGAACAAAATAAAAATGAGTTAGAGAACTTAGCATTAACTGTACTTGATGCTAAAAGAGACAGTAGATAAGAATCTGTTTGTCCACAACAGAAAAGTAAAATTAGGACCATCTGTTCCAGGAAAAGAATGGTTTGGAGCCTCTGGCAATACTTTTTTTGTCAAAAGTCCTGAGATTTATTTTCTATCATTCCCATGAGTGCTTTGATTTCCAAGACAGTATTCATCACCAGGAAGTCAGGACTGCTTTAGTGATAGTCTCCTATTGCTAAGAATAGGTTTGTCTGTCAATCCAAGACTGCCGTGTGCGTCCCCATTTTCCTGGACATTGTTTTCATTGTCTCTGCCCCATGGCAGAAACACACATAAAGCCCTAGATGGCAAATTGAGCCTGCAGAGAGGAAGTCTCTGTTAAAAAAGAAAAGCTTTACCATATTGTTGTACAAAATACAACCTCAGAGATAATCGCTTTAAAGAATTCCATCCCATCTCATACTCTAAAAACAGACAAGATGATTATTCAGCTCCCTTAATACCCAGCTGGCAACAATATCCATCTGACGTGTTTCAGACCCAGTGCCCCTCCGTGATGCTGTGTGTCTGTGTTGCTTTCAAGACCATCTTTCCCTGTCACCATGATATTAACAGAGAAATTAAGATGTAAACCAGCATACTTTGGACATGCCAAGGTATGTGACAAAATGGAAAATTTGTAGGAATATTATCATTCCTTGTGGCTAGTCAGTTACTCTGGAAAGACAGTAACTTTCCACATGCCGAACATTTAGCACCACCTAGTAGGATTTAACCTTTCATTATAGCTTCATTTTTATTTTTTTTTTACTATTTTTTAATGTTTTTCTGTAATAGCATTCAAAGCTCGTCAGTCTCATTCCACAGGTTTTTCCAAATGGGTCGCACATTGCAGTTCCATGCACTGGTCATTGGCATGGGTCGCACATTGCAGTTCCATGCACTGGTCATTGGCTCATGGACCTCATCCCTTCAGGCACCACAGCACAATATCTACAGTGTGAAAGGGTTGGGTTTATTCAGCTTGAAGCAAAGAAGTTTCCAGGGAGACCATATAGCACCTTGAACTGTCTGAAGGAGGCTACAAAAGAGATGAAGAGAGACCTTTTACAAGGGCATGTAGTGATACAACATGGGGTAATTGCTTTAAACTGGAAGAGGGTGGGTTCAGGTTGGTTATTAGGAAGGGGTTGGATATTAGGAAGAAATTCTTGATTGTGATGGTGGGGATACAGTGGGACAAGTTGCTCAGAGAAGTTGTGGTTGCCCCTTCTGTGGAAGTGTTCAATATCAATTTGGATAGGGCTTTGAGCAATCTGGTCTACTAGAAGGTCTCCCTGCCCATGGTAGGAGAGTTAGTTAAGAACCATTCTGTGATTCTATGAACTTCAGTGAATCATTGACTCCAAAACCATGAAATCATAAAATTTGTAAAAGAAGCCCTCTCACTGTTCTAAAACTGCCAGCTGTTGACTAGCACGTAAAAGTAATGCTTAATTCAAAAGAATAGTATTGCAAGAATTGGTGACTTACAGAACCTGGTTTCTTCACTCAGGTACTGGGAAGGTTCTGCTATCAGCTAAAGGTGACACTGAAAGTCTCAGGAAAATATGTACATGTATATTGTTTACTGTGGTGCCTGAAGAATGCTGTTCTTGGGAGGAAAATGTTAAAGCTGGAAGATTTGGCAATGAGTAGTGAATGTTTTCACTCAAAGTCAACTTGCACCTTGCTGTTGAAAACGTCGGTGTGGGCAAACTCCATTTGTTATGCCCAGTGTTGCTCATCCTCTGCCTGTTTTGAGAAGTAGAACTCCCATGTAGAGATAACTCACTCTCACAGACAGTCTCGAGCCTCGTGCTGGGACAGAGATCACAGAAGCAGAGCCTTGAGATAAACTGTGGTTGCACACAGTCCTTTGATCCGTGGGGGCAGGCAGTGCCCCTTCTGCCAGGATGAGCTGAGCCCAGCAGAGCTGTGTCCCCGTGTCTGTGGTGATGGAATAAACCTGCTCCTTGCATTTCAGCTGTGCCTTGGTGGGTGTCCTGGTTAGCTGAATGTAGACCTCACTTACATTAATTGTTTTTCTCTTGAGCAGGACCTGAGTGAGAATTATTTTCAGGCAACTGTTCAGTAAAACAGCTGTAATCCCATTAGGAAGGGTTGCATGGGTACCTTCATGTACATCAGCATTGACTTCAACTTGTAAAAAGCTGGAGTAAGAAGGGATAACTGGCCTCTTTCTTACAGCTACCATGTCTATGTTAGCTGTTTGCATGTCCTAGCTGAAACAAAACATACATTTGAACTAACATTTTCCAATATTATTTCTTTTCAGCTATTGATCTCATAAATAATTTGTTGCAAGTGAAAATGAGAAAGCGCTACAGTGTGGACAAAACATTAAGCCACCCATGGTTACAGGTATTTCTACAAATTCCATGTTTTTTCTTTTGCATTTAGACTCTAAACATAGAACAACTCTTCATCTTTAAGCACAGTAGAATCTAAGAAAATCTACAAACCTGAAGATGTTTTTAGATCCTTAGGACCTCGTGCTCGTTCACCTATTTACCTATGGTTTCTCATTAATTTCTGAAGTCTTAGATTCTAATAATAAAACTCTCATTCATGTCAAAAGACATTGCAAAAATACGTCATCATATTTGTCTACTGAGAAAATTATGTATATAAAAAACCTCCTTGTAGTCATTTGACTTACATTACTTCATTGCCTGGGGTTGACTCTGATTCACTTGTTATTAAAATTATTCAACAGGCTTTCACTTCAAAGTCATCACAAAAACTAGTGAAGTTGTGTGCTTGTCAGGAAAATACATTAACCACATTCAACTGAATTCTTCAACTAAAAACCGAGATGTAAGGAGTTTTTAAGATGCTAGCAGTCTCTGCCTTGTGATCACCATATGATATGGTAATTTTTTTAAAATCCTGGCAGCAGCCAAATCACTGCAAATTTAAGGCCTAAGACAGAGCAGGGAGGAGCCAGGGCCTGTCCCAGTATCCCCAGCCAAGGAGCAGGGAAGCCTGGAGACAGCCCAGGCCAGGGCATTGGGTCCCTCCCTGGAGATGAGGACAGGCTGAGGCCAGACAGATGCATCTGCCTGTTGGATCTCCCAAGTGGTTGGTTTGCATCTAGGAAAGTAATCATGGCACAGGCATGGTGTAGACCAGATGCATAATCCTCAATCCCAAAGGAATCTTTATCAAAGCAGAAAATTGAGTCCTACTTTGGTAGATGGTGACCTCCTGGTATAGGAGGAAAAGGACTGTAATCGCTCACGCTGCACCCTACCTTTCCCAGGAACATTTACCTGGAGCTTGCATTCTTCCTCTCAGATTTACTGTCCCTCACTAGTTTTTTCATCCAAGACTGCTCTTCTCCCTGGCAACCATTGCAGAATGCATTTGCTTGAGTCTTTGGGGACCAGAAGTGTCTGGGCTAAGGTCTGCAGCAAGGAGGCTGGCTGTCTCACATGACAGGACAGGGTCCTTTTCCTCTATATCCACTTTTATTGCTTGTGTAGTAGTGAGTGGAGGTGAACTAAGGTGAGGCAGTTCAGCAGCAGCTCTAGCACCAGTGATGGGATGATTCTCTTTCTAGAAGAGTCCTATCTTGCAGGCTAAGGTAAGGTAACAGTGGTTATTTTTCCTTACAGGGCAGTGAGACTTATTGGTGTTCTCTGAGAGGATGACTCTTAAGAAATGGGCCAAAGTATATGAGATACTGAAGATGAAAGCTTTATGCATTTACTCTGTTTGGGCTTTCTGGTGCTTTGGCTATGTGGTTAGGATTGTGCCTTAGGCTGAGACAAGATGAAGGAGAAAAAAGAAAATTGGACACAGGATCATGCACAGAGATTAGTCTGCATGAGGCTAGGATTGGCTCTATTGCTATAGTTTCATGCGTGCCTTGGGTGGGAATAAGAAAAGAAATTGTTAAACTGGTGTACTTTGGACAGATGAGAGGCTGCAGTGCGTGATGGTCTAAACAGCATCTAACTATTTGACTGTCAACAGTCAACAGAGCTCCAAACTACCTTAATGTTTAGATGTGTACGTTTCTTTGAGCAAACCAGTAATTGCCCAGTTTTGGAAAAGGAGTTTTTTCTAGCCCCAGCTGAATTTGTGGTCTGCATCATTATCCTGAGATGCAAACTCAGCTGTCTTGACTGATACAGATCACTAGAATGTACATGTATGATTTAAACATGTTTCTTCTTCCTTATTCATCTTGCAGCTAGAGTGAGGAATTGCTTTACCACCATACCTCAGTTAGATATTATGGCAATCTATAAATATCCATACATTTTGCAAAACAACCTCTAACATCTCAATACTATACTTTTGACAATTTAATAAAATTAATTTATCGAAAATCCTCTAGAGATGAAATTTATATCTTTAGGCAGATTTCACATTTATATGTTATAAGATTTTTCCATTCTAGAGCAAATCTGAAGGTAATACTCTTCCTCTTTTTCAGGACTACCAAACCTGGCTAGATTTAAGGGAACTGGAATGTAAAATGGGGGAACGTTACATCACCCATGAAAGTGATGACTCCCGGTGGGAACAGTATTCCGAGGAACATGGATTGCAGTATCCAGCACACCTTATCAGTCCAAGTGCTAACCATAACGAAAACACCAAGCTAGAAGAAACAGAAATGAAAGCCCTCAGTGAGCGTGTCAGCATCCTTTAAGTTGCATCCCCCTATAATCTGTCAAAACACTGTGGAATTAATAAATACATACGGTCAGGTTTAACGTTTGCCTTGCAGAACTGCCATTATTTTCTGTCAGATGGGAACAAAGCTGTTATGCTGTTACACTGTTGATATATCTGAGTTGCCAAGACAAATCAACAGAAACATTTTTGTGTGACCAACTGTGTTGTATTTACAAAAGTTCCCAGAAACACTAAACTTGTTATTGTGAATGATTCATGTTGTATTTAATGTATTAAAACCTGTCTCCACGGTGCCTTTGCAAACTAGTGTTTTTCTTACTTGAGCCTCATTTTGGTAAGAGAGAACTTTCCCATGAAGATCTCGGGGGTTTTTTGTGCATCGTTAGTATTGTAATTGTAAGCAAACTCTTGAAGAGTAGATTATAACTGCTGTTCTGTGAACAACTTCTACCATTTGGATAAAAGCTTTATTTAGTGTTCTAAAAATAGAAAAGGCAAAAAATAATGATTTGCATAGAATTGTACAGTTTCAAATCAGATAACCTGTGTGCGTGTATTTGTGTGTTTGTGTATATAGATACACATGCACATGGTATAACTTCCTCTTAAGCCTAAATGCCTTAGTAAAATATAAACCGCAGCATGTCAGTTGTATTTCCCCTTTTCTTAAAATATTCTTCTCTATTATGAATATTCTCTAATATGTACATTCAGCAGCTAAATAACATGTTGACTTTGTGTATGTTTTCAATAAAAGTCTTGTTAAAATAAGTTCATTGATTAAACTTTCTGTTTAAAGCAGTCCTGGAATGGCATCAGAAGTACTTAGAATAAATTGAGTCGTTGTTAAGAAGACAGTGTGGAGTTAGGTGGGAAAATGCAGCTGGATAACCTCTGTACCTATCACACATATTTATAAGAATCTAAGCAGAGTGATTTTGTTTGGTCAGTTTTGAAACATGCTGAGGTAGTGGGGAAGTTGAGGATGCATTAAAGGCATTTTAGTCTTTCGAGAATTGTGTTGCTTCTGCTTTTCCACTGAGTTCCACTGAACTGACAATGTATTGCAGATCTCTGCCTCCCTGAAAACTTTAGAGATACTGATTGTTGTTTCTAACAATTATTAGACTACCAATGCTAAGCCATTTAGTTTTAACAGTGAGGGATGTTCAGGCTGCACTATAAAAACGTGACAGAGTAACTCACTGAAAAGCTGAAATTTACACCTGGTCTATCTTGGAAAAAACACAGTTCATATCCAGGTGTTGAAGACTGAGGTTAAAAATGTAAAGATACATTGGATGAGAGGGAGAAGCACGCAAAGAGCTAATTTAAGATACATATATTATTATTTTTATATAATTATTAATATAATATATTGATATTAATATAATAAGACCCACATGAGGTAAAGCTCCACTGCTCAAATATTGCTTTTATGTTAGAGTCATGAGCTTCTCAGTAGATAAATCCATTCTTTCATTGAAGAAGAGCTTTGTCCTGACAAAATTTTTGCCGGATACATAACATCACTAAAGCCAGAATAATTTTTCCTCTCTATTTTGCGCCTCTGCTGGATAGTTAGTATGTACTATAGAGGAAATGAAGAAAAGGCACCTCAATTCAAACAAACAAACAAAAAAAAAATTTTAGAAAATTAAAAAGTATTATGAAAAATTATTTATAAATCTCCTCCTTCCTCCCCACTTTCTTTCCCTACTCCCACTTCCAAAAAACCCAAAACCCTTTTCCACTTAAGGTCTCTCATAATCATGGCCTTTTGACATATTCTGAAGCAGCTCTTGTTGGGCAAGGTCAAATGTGTCAGCTATTCTGACATGCTATATTTTCTGCCATTTCTATACTTTCAGTCAGGATCTTCCTACAAGACTAAAATTCGGCTAATCATTGGCCATTGTTTATTTTTCTTTCAGCCTTAAGCTTAATCATCAATTGAAAATTGTAAAGTAAAACATAAATAAACGTATATACAGTAAACATGTATGAAAATAGGCTGATCATCAAATTTTCTGTCAGTAAAAGTGTATGTGCTTGAGTATATTTGAAAGTCAACTTACAGGTGCACTGGTTGACTCATGTATATAGAAAGATTATATAAATTCCATGCTTTGAGGACTCCAGGGGTCAAGTCAAATAAACTAACTTTTCTAAAAGGAAATTAGGAGAATTTCCAGAGTCATAAAGACTTTGTTCAGATGCATCACTTTAAGAAACTTTTGCTAATATTCATTGCTTCTCAAAAAAATAATCTGCCATTAGCCAATATAATACATTAAAAATTTCCCTGCTGCTGTTCAAAAATATTACACTGTGAAATTTGAACTGTTCGCATTTCAGCCAGATGAATTCACTGATTCCTAACTTGTAACCTAAATGGAAACTTGCTCTTCCAGACACATCAGCATCAAAGTGTACTGAAGCAAATCTGGGGTTGTGTTGCCCTGTATCACTTTTCTTTGTTTTTCCTACTCAGGAAAAAGGAATGGTAAGGTACTCTGTGGTAATATTTCCATGGCCTTTACCATTTTCCATTAGGCTAACACATTCCTGCACATTCATCATAGAAGCAACAGTGGTTATGCTGCATTTAAATGTTGCCCTGAGGATCTGTTGATGGTATTTCCTTTTCTGCTATACCATATCCTATGCATATCTACCACATGTGTACTGGTAATCATACATCTGAAGATATGTTTATGTCAAATATTTTGACATATTTATGTCAAAACTTAGCTGTGGAGTACATAGAAGTATCCAACGCATACTTGGAAGTCAGAATTTCTGATTTACATCAAGTTGCCATTTTCACTTCTACAACTCTTGGTAGTTCAGGAACAGTTTATCCAGTGTCTTGTCCACTTCAGTTAAAACAAGATGAGCAAAAGCATGCATTTATGCAGTTTGTGCAGCTCAAGTGTAATGCACCTGCTCAGCCACATCTCCATCCATCCATCCATCCATCCATCCATCCATCCATCCATCCATCCATCCATCCAATTTTCACATCATAGGATTGAAGAATTCCCATCAGTATGCCTTTTTCTCCCATTGTCTCAGATACGTATCAGACCTCCCCATTCTCATTTTAGTAGGCTCTCTTCAAAACCAGTTGGATATTCTACTTTCTGTGTTTTTCATCCTCCCTCCTCTTGCCCTTCTACACCTCACTACTGAAAAGCCTTCCTAGAGTCTCGACTCTCCAGGGCTTAGAAAATAGCAAATCCTGTTCTCATGTCAAGGCAATAGCTATATCTTTTTTGTCTTAATAACAGTCTTTTTTGTTTGGGAGTTTGTTTGTTTTTCATTATTGGATAAACCAACACCTCTTCTGCACACCTGAATGATGAAGTCATAGATGTGACAGGGAAAATGCTAACAAGCTGATACAGATACTTGGCATCCTTTCAAATAAGGGAGAAAGGAGAAGAAAAAAAACAAACTACTAGGCAAATTTTAAGAATTAATTGCTAGGCAGGTTAGCCCCCATGTACTACTTCAGTCCATAAGACTGGGAAAAAGATCAGACTCGGGTAATTATGGATTATGGTTCAGTACTATTCAGCTAGGTGTACCAAAATATGGGCATCCTGGACTTAGCTAAACTTTCCACTTTCACAGAGAAACTAGTTAGGTCTTTTTCCCCCTAGAAAAATAGGTCATAAGGTATTAAACAAAGGAAGTCAGACACATACCGCACTGGTCAGCTTCTGCCTCACCAGACCTGTGGCATCTACTAAAATCTTATATTCATGGGGTTTCCCATGTATATGCCATGGGAAAGAACTCAACCAAATCAAATGTAAATCAGAGGAACTCTCTTCATAGATCAAGCACTTTCCAGTGGTGACAAATTTGACATGTGAGTGGGATTCAATTTCACCTTGTTTTTTGTTTACCTTGTTTCTAGCAACTGGAGTGAGTCAATGCTGAAATTGGAGTCTGCCGGGTGAGCTCCTATTTGTCTGTGCTTCTTGATGGATCATTGCTTTATTTTGGTGAAGAACAGGGAGCACACATAAGAAGTGTAACCTATTTTGCTGCCTTACTAAGAACATACACAAACTTTAACATCAACTGTTCTCATATAAGAATTTAATGTAAGTCTACTTCCGTTTCAGACTGAAAATTTACTCTTTTGAAAGGTTCCATGAAATGAAATGTTTTGCATGGGCATCAACACTAAGTCCCTAAACTAAGGGAATCTATCTCTTCTGTGAGTCTGGAGAACCTGAGGCCTTACTGCAGAAGTCTGCCAGGCAGGGTGCCAACCAGGGGAGCTACAAGGAAAACAGGCATGACGAAAATGTGCCTTTAAGGCAAATGCCAAAATCTGTAAGCATGTGTGTGCTGCCAAAGTTTGACAAAAATTGGCAGATCCTGTTGAAGTATTGCTATCAAGAAAAACTATTTTTCAATATAAATTTATGATATATTTGCCAATTATAACTTAAATAGTTTTCTGTATAACTTCCAAAATTAATAGTGACTTATTGGTAATGACCTCTGACACTTTTAAGGGGGACTGTTTTTTCAGACAGTCCTAATAACTACCCTGTGGAAAGCAACTAGATATTATGGTTCCCCTGTTGACTTAGGCATATAAAAACATGAGTTATTTGAGCAGTTAGGTCACTGAATTTAATACATGGAAACTTAACTGACATATTCTTAAAAAAAATAAAAATTGACTTGAGGGACCTGGCTCACATTTACCAAGTAAACAGCTGCAGCAGTTTAAGATGTTACTGTCTCAGCCTCCAGCTGTTTGTTACTGGCCTTATAACAGAGCAAAAATAGAATATTTCAACTCTTCTGGCTGACTCTCAGAAGAATCTAAGCACAGTTTTTATCTTAATGTTTAAGTTAATTTGTCCAGTTGTGAATTGGAGCTGTGATGCTTCGTTCTGCCAGCTCTGGCATCTGGAAAAGGGGCAGGAAGGATAGTGAGTGCATTCTGCTGCTGTTGCTGAGTTTGCCAGAAGTCACAGGTCAGAGTGCTTAACCGTATTACTCAAAAGTGAATTTTGCTTGCAAGCATGAATCCCTGAGGATTTCTAGGTGTTTCAGGCTTCCTGATTTCTTCTGAAATGGGATTTAAGGTCTTCAGAGACTAATTAGGCACTGGTCAGGTTTCTAAGCTTGCCACTTTTGCACATGGCATTGTATCTCTATGCTCACCACAGATGACCACTACATGTTATGAGTAGGATTCTTAAGAAAAACAAGAATTAAGGTGATTTTAAAAGCCCATGTTCATGTAAAATGTATGTATCCATAGGCTTTACTCAGTCATCTGCCAAGTGGAAGTACAATCAAGAATATGCATGGCACTAAGTGGTGAAAAGTTAGAGTAGGCATTTGGCTCACAGCTCCAGACTGAAAAACCTCTAATTGGCAAAATGAGACCTACTAGTAAAACATAATGACTGTAGTTTTTTCTTAGGGAAATAAGGAGATCTAAATAAGGAGCACTTTAAATATTCCTGGATTAAACTTGACTTCCCCTTTATCCTAATGGGAAGTTTTGCACATCAAAGTTCCATCTGGAAAACGGGCCAGTTCAAGATTAACTTCTTTTACTCTGATAATGGCCTTTTCATATTCATTGTGGTCTGAAAACAGCCTCTCTTGGCTAAAAGCTGTAGTTGTATGTATATGCATATACACTAACATTAAAGTTGGAAGAGTTCCTACTAAACAAACAAAGAGTCATTGGAAAGTGTTTATTTAAAGCTCAAATACCCCTTCTCAGAGCTCAGTAAAACATGAAGGAAAAATTCCACAGCCTGTTGCTTTCAAGATCACTGCGTTTCAGGAAATTCAGAGGCAGTTTTAGGATTAGGAAGCTGAATGCATACATAGAAATTGGGAAGAGCACAAAGCAAAACTGTTAGGTATCCAGTATGCCTGTTCCCCTTTTTGCAACAATTGAGATGCACAAGGTTTTCACATATTCTAAAAATTTATGACTATTAGCCCCTTGCCTGTGAAAAAGAATACAACTGTTTGAGCTTCACAGCTGTGGTAACACAGGTTTGCTTGCATGAACTGGCTTGCTCTGAACAAGCTCACATTAATAAAAAGTCAGTCTCAGTACCAAGAGTACCTACAAAAACAGATGTTATCTTGACGTATAGTAGTCTTCTTATGGATTACTGACACTTGGAAAATGCAATATTCAAAAATATGCAGGAATGTACAATATTCTCAGGCTGCTCCTCGTTACATTTCTATATTTAACTACATCTGTAGATGTTGAACTGACAAGGTAAATGAATGACTAGGGCACAGAGAGCAGTAACCTTGAACCCAAAGCCAATAAAAGGCAGGCATACTAAGTGATATATTCTCACATTTCCAGTTAACTTAGATGCATCCAAAGACCCTTAGATGAGGGGTTCTGTGGGAAGCAAAGCGTATACTGCCTCCATAAAATATGAATTATAATCCATTTACAAAAAATCTCTTTGTCACACATTTGAAGTACTCGTAAGGATACAGACTCCCTGTCACTACAACCACAATTTCCTCAGAGCTCACAGTGTCTGTGGACTGACTGCCGAATGAAGGCACAACCCTTGAAGTCCTAATGACAGGCACTAGTTAGTCATGGCAGATCCATGGATTTCCAGCTTTCTTTAGCACAAATCTCTCAGCACATTGCTAACAAAGTACTGTGACAAAGTAGAATATGGTTTCATAGTACATTAGATTAAACTTCACCTCTGCATATCCTGTCTCTGGGCAAAATATGGAGCTCGAGATAGTAAAGAAGGCACACACAAAGAGATGTGTCTGTCAATGATTAGTGACAGCAGTAAAATCCTTCACAGTGATATATGAAAAAGAAGCCTGGTTGCATGAGATTGTTTACTTTTTTGATCAAGAGCACAGAGGTGTCAGTGACAATACTAGAAATATAATTTCTTCTGTGTCTTGTTTCCCAGCCTTCAAGACAAAACTGACCTTGTTCGTCCCTGGAAGCTTCTTGTGACTGGGCTCCAGTTCCTGGGGCAGGGGACACTCCCTGCCCTTCCTTTAAAAGCCCCTGGGCTTTGCCCTTGCTCAAGCCCTTGCAGTGTTTCATCTCACAGACCCACTGTTCCCACATTTACTGTAGATCTGCTACACGCTTTTGCTTTGAGGAGGCTCAGGCAGCCTTTGGATTGAAGGAAGGAGACTGTCTTCCAGCTTTTCCACTCTTATAGCAGACAGCATATGAAGATATTAACTCCATGATTCTGGGAAGGACACAACAGAGTGTAGGCAAGGTACTGCAGAGGATGCAGGACTAGTATTATAAATGCTGCAATATTCTGCATGCTTAATAACTCTCCTATCTCACATATTTAAATCTTGATTCACATATTCCCTGTCTAATTTGTTTTGAACAGACTTATTCATGTATTCATAGCCTTAAGGGTGATGAAATTAATTTATTACTCTCAATAATCCTCTCTCAATATTTGTAGTCTTTTGTTGGCTAAGCCGGGGCTTTTACCAGTAAAATTATATTGGCACAGCTTCTGAAGTAGACATATTTATATGAGCACAAAAGTATCTTATAACTATAGTGGTTCAATCCTTACTGTCATGGAGTTACTTTACCTTTAAGGGAGTTGGAGTTGCTGGGAAGTGCTTGGAGTCTTTTCTCCTGACCAATTATCGGTCATTGCTGGGAATTGACAGCAGTTTAGGCCATTGAAAAGTGGGATCAACTTGTGAACCCTACCTTAAAATGTAAAAGCAGAGCTCTCTGGGTTCTCTTTGTTTTTCTGGCTGTGGAGGGTGGCGGGGCTCCAGGCCTCCCGTTCCCTGCCCAGGCCATGCGGCCGGGCGGGGATGGGGCCGGGCCTGCCCCGTCTCCCGGCCGGGAGATGGGGGGGCCTGGGGAAGGTTTTCCCCAGGCCGGGCCGAGCCGATCTCTGGCTCGGCTGCAGGTTTTGCTGTAACTATATTCACTAGAAACTGCCCAGTGAAGGAAGAAGGAAGCCTTGGACTTGCAGCAGGTTGAAACAGCGACCACACGCTCCAGAGCAGCCATGAGGAACCTTCCATCGCAGACGGCTCCAGCTCCTGTTCGGCAGAGATCTCCGAACCATCTACAAAAGCCTGGGCAAGATTTTAACTCTTTCATTACCCAGATGAGAGTTGCGGATTAATCTTTTTATCCAGAGAGAGAGAGAGAGAGAGAGATCAACATGAAAAGAGACTTTATAAACTACCAGTGACAGGAAAGAAAAGAAGCTTCAGGAAAGGTAGAGAATTAAGAAGATGCTTTAATTAAGCTGAAATATCTCTCTGTTAAAACTATGGAGATGGACAATGAAGTCCTGAAAAAAACTCCTTTAATTCATGATATAGGATCTAGAGAGGAATAGTGTTCAAAGTGTAAATTTGAGTAAAGAGTAATTATAGTATAGTGAAGTACTAAGAGATTAAAAGCCTTGAGAGGCCATGAGAAAACTGTTGAGAGATTTGAAGCCCTGAGAGGCCATGAGAAAAACTGTTTTCTGGTGAAGCTCACAGAAACAGATGAAGAAGACTTTTTTTGCCTTTGAATAACTTATCCTTAAAAATGTTATCTCTAGACACATGGCCCATACTTACTTCAGAGTGATGTGAAAATGGGAGGAGTGAACTCTAATAATAGCAGCTCTGAGCAGCTAACATTAGGGCAATAGAAAACTATAACAAAAATAGTTTTCTTGTGAGAAACTCCATAAAATTACAGGAAGAAACTTCTGTTTCTCTATAAAGACTGGTGAACATACTAGCAAGAATTGGGACTGTTTTAACCATCAGAGTTCCAGAGTTTTTGTCTCTGTTGTCATGTGAACAAGAGAATAGTGAGTAGATAGGAGATGGAAAGGTTTTTCTGGAAGTTTATTCTGGTGTTCTTATTATTGTGGTTTGTCAATAAACTTTCTTTTTTTTTTTCCCTTTTAAGTTGTATGCCTGTTTTGCTCTTATTCTAATCCATATCTCACAGCAAGAAATAAGTAATTTTCTTAGTTAGTAGTTTAAAACCACGACACTTACTCATACAAAAATAGATATACAAGTATGACTAGATCCAGACAATATTATCACTTGAACTAAATTCTCATAAGTAGCCCAACTTCACTGTTCAGACAAAGCCTTAGCCTCCTCTTTCAAATCGCTTTGCCAAGTAGCTGTCATCATTTTATGATGCAAACAACCATGCATTTGCCTGAAACCACCAAAGCAATCTCTTTTGAGCCAAGTGGGTAATATCACAATTCTAAATTGAACTCAAACCAGTGATCAAAGACAAAAATGCCAGGGCATTGCCAATTTTCTGAGCCATCCATGTTAGCTTATGTTGTCTGATTTGCATGATAATTGTCAAATAAGAGGCTGTGTGATTTCACTCCATTACCAATAAATTTTCATACTTTGGGGTTTTTGAGGTGTGGGGTTTTTTGAATTATTTTTTTTTTTAGTAGATAGGTACCAACAACTTCTTATTCCCAGCCCACCGCAGACTTTAACTTTATCAGGGTGGCACTGGGGGGATGCTCCCGGGGCGCCGGGCGCTCGCAGCCCCGCCGCGCTCCGCGCCAGCCCCGCAGCGCAGCCCGGGCCAGCCTCGCCATCTCCTGGCCAGCCCCGGCACCGACCGCAGCCCCGCTCCCAGCCCTCCTCGCAAAGCCCGGGCAGCAGAGGAAGGGTGGAAATGCCAGCCCACAGGGATGTTTTTAATGTGAAAACGCAGTAATTCACGTTAAGGTAGGTACTAAGCCTCCTTGTGTCTGATGTCAGAATATCTGGGGGTTTGCGCTGCTGCTAATTACTCTGTGTATCAGAACAATAAGGTTCCCCCTTGCTTACCATTTGCATAAAAAAGCTGTAAGTTCTTTTTAAATATGGAAGCAGACGCCAACAGCTAGAAATGGATATAGTGCTTCTGGCAGCTTCTAGTCAGCAGAGGTCATGGAGCAGTGCTGCCAAAGTAACTTAGAGGCAGCCACTTCCGACTAAATTAGAAAATAATGCTGCATAGGAAGATGGCTGAATGTCCCACTTTCAGCTCCAAAGCATGAACCCACAAGACAATAGTAAGAAACATTAACTGAAATGATTAGCAGTTTAATTCATAATTAATGTTGGGTGAAGAGTGGCTATGAAGCCATAAAAAGCTTAGCTTGCATTAAAAAAAATCTTTCAACAATTTGAATATAAATTAGATTTTTAAAGTTACTTAGAAAAGTTGGGTGAATAAAAAAATGTGCTCATGAGTAAAAATTATTCTGGTTTAATTCCATTCAGAGAAGGCAAACACAATATTTTTTCTCTCTAGATCTAAGTATTTTTTTTTTTAAATAAAGAAGCATATTTGGAAAGGCAAGTTAAAAAAACACAGCTAAACCGTAATGAAATACACTTGGGAATATAAAAAGAAAGGTAGAATATTCAATGACTTACAAGTAGATGGAAGCTGATTATTGCTCTTAGAGTTCTTTTACCTGGTTACACTTTTTACTTCTTGGTACTCTTCCTGTTCAGTCCCACATCTCTTTTGCTTTCAAACTCTCCATTATCTGGCATCTAATACATATTGAAAATGTTGACAGTTTACTTTGTTATTTACCATTCTGATTGTAATGTCTTCCCTAAGTATGTTTTGAAGTCTTCAGCTATTTTTGCAGAATTAGATACCCAGCTGTATCAAGTATTTTAATGTGTAGCTCACATCTGTCTATCATTAGAGTTCCCCAAATAAAAATTTTGCCACTTACGTAATTTGACCTTTCCCAGTAGATGTGCAGTTCACTTCTCCATTCCCTTGCAAATTGTTTTGCTGTAATCCACACACTACCTGTGGTAGCATTTTCCCTACTTCTTTTACTGCCATTTCAGCTTGTCTGCACATTAGGCCTCACATGGTAATAGAAACAGTCTCTTCTTTTGAAATATATTCCAGCATGATTCTCATGGGACAGCTCTCAAAACTCGCCATGGTTGTTTTCCTTTAGGAATTTATTGAATAAGACCTACTTCCAGCAAAGCCTTTCTGCTGGAGAGAATTTACCTTCTCAGGGGAAACTAGTCACAGGCTGGAAGTGACCAGTTTGGTACTGGATTACCTTTGCATCTCCTTCTTCTCTATGGCTTGGAACATTGAGAGGATGGCAACAGGATGGAAGCATGGAAAAACATGGGCAAATAGGTGGCAAATTAAAATGTGAGACTGCTTCCCTCCAATGAAAAAGACAGAGATTTTGGCTGATTAAACTTTGGAGCATGATAACACTGTTCAAGTACAGGATAGAGTAAGTTGAGTTCTGCCTTCTGAGCATACAAATGCGAAGAAAAACAAATATTACATAGAAATGGAAACATTTATTGAAATGGAAACAGTGAAGTCCTTACACAGAACACATGTTTGTTCCTGCTTGTAAGTGGAGGTTACCCACACATTCAGGAGGCTATGTTTCTGCAAAGGTAGCTGACCTGTCAGCTACCTGAAAGTTGTGTATCAAATCTAAGGACAGTAAAAGCCAAATTCACCTTCACTAAGAAATATTCCAGTTTACAGGCACTATGTCACAAGTTACCTACTGTGTGGTTCTGAACTTTATAGTATATAAGCCCTTTGCAAACTTCATATATCTTTACAAAAGTCATGTGAAGATTAAACTGCCATCACTCCTGTTACATATTCTTTCTGTTAGAAGCACTGAGATACATCTCAGTTAAGCATCTTTTTTCCCCAGTAACAGCCTAGTCAGGCAGAACCAGAACAGAAAAGAACTAGAGAAAACAAATTTGCAGTATATTTGCCACAACACAGCTGTACTAACCCTTCTGTACCAGTGAAAGAAGTTACTAAGTTCAGGAAAACAGATTTCCCCAGTGTAGTATCATGGAATTAGATCCATTATTTGTATATTTCACTTATTCCACTGTGATGTCTCAGTATTTCTGAGTTCAACCACACTTTATTCCTTAGATCTGAAAAATGAGCCCTTGCAAGGCTCTGGACACAGCATTCAAACATTACTAGTCCCACTCGAAATCTCAAGTCGTATTTCTTATTTACTTAGGCATGCCATCAGCCTCTTCCAGTGTTCCTTTGTTTGTCAAATACTCTTAACCCCCTCTGAATTGCACTATTGCTTCCCCAAAATGTGGTGGCTTAGGACCTGCATAGGTATACAGACTCATTGCTTTCTGTCAGCATCATCTAACTTGATTTTATATTGTTTGATACTTAGAGAAGAAATAAATGAAAGCAACTTGAAAAAAAAAAAAATCTTTTCCAAAAGCACTGGGTCTATATCCTGAAAGTTCTATTCCAAAATACACTGTTGTTTAACAAAAGCTTGTTTCCTATTTGAATATTGCTTATGAAATAAGAAAACAGACATTAGCAGACAAAGCTATCTAAGTTACTTTGTTTACCTCTCTTCAGAGCTATGGTATTAAAACAGAAAGTGTAAGAAATTTACGGGGGCAAGGATTAGCTTAGCAAATTGCTACCAGGAGATGGCACCATTAACAAAATAATTTGAGTGCCACGTATAAGATCCTCTCGACCACCTCTACGTCTGAGTGCTCTGGCAACTCCAGGTGTTATTTGGGTGTGATCCTGTGTATCATTTAGCCAGGAAATCCTCACATGCCAGTCACCCCAGGCATGGTGAGGGGGTCCTGCCCACTGCATCACTGCTGACTTTTTGCTCCTGCTGGCAGATCAGGACTTAGCAAACACAGGAAGAGGCTAGGAGATACTGGGCAACATTTTCCTCTCTGATAAGTATATACTGATTTGGAAATAGGATTGAGGGGATATAGGGGTATAATACATATCCATATGTAATAGGTTGGGGGCTTTATTGATGTATTTTTAAATTTTATTTTATTCTGTCATATATAGGCTGCCATTAACTTGTATGAAGACCTGAATGCAGTGTCAGAGAAGGGCCGATGTGAAGTGGACTAGCTCAAATCACAGCTGCAAGAGCCAAATGCAAATACTTAAACACTCCTTCCCAGAGGATGAAGGTATGACATTATTTGTCATCCTTATAATGTCTCTAAAGAATAGGATTAAATGATTTTATATTTACATGCCTGCAGGGAATCCAACTTAAGATAACAAGAATATAAAGGCTCTGAGACTTTACCCTACCATGCTCTGAGAGCATCCCTGTGGTCGAACTGGTTCTGTGAAAGGTGAAGGAAAGATTTTGGTTGATGACAACAATGTCAGAATTTCACCTGTTAACTGCAGATGAACTGGAGCTTTGCACTCACACAGCTTGCAGGATCAAATCCCCAGTGTGACAGGAAGCAAAATATTTGCCATGTGTTTCATTTCAGTTTTAAGCACTTCAGGTTTTGAATCCTCTTGGTTAAGTAATTGATGTTTGAATGCCCTGTCTCCTGCTTGGTATTTTAAAATAAACCTTGCTACAGCACAGATTATGAATCAAAGCAGCTGCTGAAGCTGAAAGTGTACTTAAGCGGCAAGATGGCTCTTTGTGAATCATAGTAACTAGTCTTACATATATTACTTCAGCATCCAGGGAGCTAAATTTCATGTACTTTGGTTTAAAAATTCATTATATAGATCTGGTGTTTACAGATTTATTTTTTTTTGTCTCCCCCATCGCTTCCTGCCAAAAAAAAAAAATGAACTAAAAAAAATCCCTTGTTATCAATATCTGTTGTCAAACTTGGATTTCTCATATGCCACAGCATATGAGATTATGAATAAATCTTTTGTCTTCTGCAAATACAACAAGAAGCCATCACGAATCAATTTTTACAAGCATTCCAGTAAGCTGTTTGCAAGACAGTTGAACTCTGTCATAGAAGCCCCTCCAGGCGCGGTTAAAACACCTACGTTATTGCTTGTTCATTGGTTGCATGGTGAACTTTTAGAGGGCTGAATAAAGAAAAGAAAACATTTGACTTTCTAATGGGGTTAGGTCAGGAGCTGTGTGTATGTTTCACTGTTGAGAAACCAGGCCATGAAAACATAGAGGGGGGCAATCAATTTCTCTGCATTAAAAATTGTGATGAAAATGCTGTTGTAAGACTGAATACCATTTTCTTAAAGTGTGCAAGCGCCCTTGTAAAATCTAGGTACAAAAACTTCAGTTCTCTACTAAAACAGAAAAGGAGGTGATTCTCCTCCTCTCCTCAGCCCTGGTGATGAGGCCATGTCTGGAGTACTGTGCCCAGTTCAGGGCTCCCCTGATCAAGAAGGACATGGAGCTCCCGGAGAGGGTCCAGCAGAGGTTACAAAAAGCTATCAAGGGACTAGAGCATCCTTGTTATGAAGAAAGGCTCAGGGGGCTGGGCCTGTTCAGCCTGAGGAGAATGCTGAGATCTTATCAATGCACAGGAATATCTTAAGAGCAGGTGTCAGAAGAACAGGGGCAGACCCTTTTCAGTGGTGCCCAGCAACAGAACAAGGCACAATAGGCACAGGAAGTTCTGTCTGAACATGAAGAAAAACTTCTTTACATTGAAGGTGACAGAACACTGGGACAGATTGTCCAGAGGTGTTGTGGAGTCTCCTGCTCTGGACACATTCAAAATTTGCCTGGAGGTGGTCCTGTGCAACCTGTTCTGTGTGAATCTGCTCTAGCAGGAGGATTGGACTAGATGACCTCTAGAGCTTCCTTTCAGCCCCAACCATGCTATGATTCTGTGAAATCAGAAATTATAGAAGCCATCGCTCAAGACACAAAAAACCAATCAGGAAGTATAATACAAGGAGCATAATAATTGACAATAAATACAAGGCACTGAAAACAAATAAATGTAGAGACCATCTAACATTAAGAATTGTGCATAGTCTTTGTAATCACCCAGAACTCAGAATGCATTTTTTGTCCTAGCCAAAAGTAGCACACAGAATGGTCCCGAGCTGCTTGGAGTCATTAATAAATGTTATAGTATTAATCATTCTTTCTACTACACAGTGATAAGCTACAACAGCCCTTGTCTTTCCTAGCTTATAATCTTTTGAAGTTTACTGAACCTTGTTCTCTGAGCTTCAGCAAACCTCACTACATGTTCTGAAAAGCTCTAATAAGCTGCATCCTCTAAAAAGCTGTATTTAGTGTAAAATACACCTTTCTGCACACGTTCATGGCAAAAGACAATGGAGTTGGAGTTCTCTGTACATGCACTGGGTTTATCTGCATTTCTGCTTGCAGTTAAACAAATAGGGAATAATGCTCAAAGACATTTGAGAAAATAAGATGGTTTTTTTTCCCCTGCCTATCACTTTCACCAGAATTATTCTTTGATTATTAGCTCAATTTAAATGAATAAGGGACGGTACAAGTTACAGAGTCAAAAGCAGGGCCAGATATAGTTCTTCATTTCTAGTGGCCATTCATCTGAATGTCATGAGGGAATCCAGCCACTGAATGCCTGAATGTTTGGAGTCTCTGGAACTGATGGGAAGCCTGAGCACTGCCCTTTAACCTTCTGGCCTCTTGGCTTACTTTTAGATTCCCCCAGAAAAGCTGAACCTTGCTGTTCAACTTCCTATCCCAGCAGTAAATTCAAACTCCATTGTTACCTAAAGTCCTAGAATCTCTCTGAAAAGTGAGCTCTCTGCTTAACAATTTAACCCTTCAAGTGCTGAATCAATGATGAGATCAACATCCACTGGAACAAAAGTTTTGTCCTCCTTTTTTAAAATCAGATTGGTTTTTACTTGATACAATGGAGGAGATTATAAAGTTCTGGGAAAAGAACAAATATCCTAAATGTAATGTCATTTTTTTTATTTACATGTTCCTATTTATGAAAATCTTGGAAATTCATCTGTCTTCAGGAAGATGGGGAAAGGCTCTATGTCTTCCCTCACAGAATGCTTCATCAGCTCCAAGCTTCTCATGACACCTGCTTCAATTTGTGAGAAAACTGCTATCAAGTAAGCATTCCACAAGTAAAGCACCTAGAGCTTATAGTTGTAGGTCTTGCGTCTGCAGTCCCTAGAATAAAAGTAGAAGAGTGAAAGTAGGGAAACACCTCTTAGACTTGAAAACAAGGTGGATTTTGCAATCTGATGTGATTATGCTTACATTCTGGAAACTATGCATTGATAGATTCACACATTATGTGTTTATTTTTCCAAGGAGAATATGGAATTAATAAAACACTCCATCAAAGCAGCAAATAATTATAACTAGACAAGTCAAACTGAATATTGTGTTGCATACTAAAAAAGATGGAAGGATTGTGAAACAACTAGGGCAACCTTGCTATGAAAAGACTTCACTGTGTTAGCCTGAGTTAAGATGGAGCAGAGAAGCAGTAGTGTGCAGAAAGTGCAAAAGCAAGGAGGTAGATTCTCAATGAGAAATCCAGTAAGCAACAGGACAAAAGAAAAAGGACCAGGATTTTAGAGACAATTGGGTTTTTTCTTACCCCAGAAAAAGTGATACATATAGCCACTCTAATTTCACCATGCTAGATGTAGAATCTTTTCCTAG
The DNA here is from genome assembly GCF_971803275.1 of Cyanistes caeruleus. Classification (NCBI taxonomy): domain Eukaryota; kingdom Metazoa; phylum Chordata; class Aves; order Passeriformes; family Paridae; genus Cyanistes; species Cyanistes caeruleus. Next base: position 41,381,531 of record NC_141706.1, on the reverse strand, counting down.
TTATCTTCCCTATCAAATGCAAAACATTTTGTTTCAATATTGTAGAAAGAACTGCAAGCCCTCCATCCTCATTAGGAGGCAGGAAGTTGTTTGGTACAGTACCTATGGAACAACTCTTCTCAATGAACTTCAGGCATTAACTTTTGTCTGATTCATTTTTCTGTCCTCATATTTCTGTTTTAGAGTTAATTAGAGGAGAGAAAGAAAAAGAGAAATATTCCACATGCTGGAATAGAGCTGCACTTCTGCTGACCCTGATCTTCAGGTCCAACAAAGAAATCAGCTGTGCTCTCAATCATCCCCCAAGCTGAAAGCACTTACATCCAAGACCTTCAGTCTAAAAAAACAGCTAACCAACAAACAGACAAACAAACAAAACATTTACCGGTGGACTATTTTTCAATTAGTTCTCGGTCACTGTAGTTCTGGCCAGAACCTGATTTGGAGACCAATCTAACAGTCACGAAAGGCCCACCAACAGTAGTGTAAGTTGTACCTGAAAGCCATTGAGGCACACTTTGATTCCAGGCTTTACACAGACACACTTTGAGGCACATTTCCTTGTATTCCAGACATTTACCAACAAGCCTACTCAGCTCAGCTTCTCTCTAATTTTAGTGAATTGTCACTAGTGCTGCTCCTTGCTTGTATTTTGATGTAAATTTTAATCTGCAAAACTTTAAGTCCATCTGCCCATACAAGGTTACAAAACCCCATGACTTTAAAGAGAGCTGCCTAAACAGAACTGGGGTAATGTTGAAAGGGTTTCCTCTCTCCTTCCTGCCCAATTCACTGAGAGAAACTGAGGACTATTTTGAAAAGGAGATCACCAACATCTAGAAATCTGGAATTACAGGTTAAATCTCAGCAGGGTTCACTCAACTCATCATCCTTCCAAAGGAGTACCTAATGCAATTAAACATGGGGCATCAGGATGAAACCTTGAAATAGGAACACCTGCCAGCACTAAGTTAAAATATCTCCTAAGAGTTGAGCCATAGCCAAGTACTCTGCTGGTGGTCCTGGGAAAATTTTCTCTTTCAAATTTCACATTCTGGGTAAAGGATCTTCTCCCTTGTAGGAGTCTGTATGAATGTAGCACTTGGAAACTGTAAACAAAAATAATCAAATATTCAACATCCAAACAGTTTTTTCTGCAGAATTTTGTTTTCCAGTGTTGAGTACCCTTCCAGAAAAAAAAGTCAAACCACAAACAAAAAAACAACCAAGACAAATAAACCAAAATTCTATGAGAGTTTAACAAACATATGTTTTTCAGACAGATTTAAAAAAAAAAATTATTTTCCAAGACCAAAAGTTGAGGCCTAAAACCCTGCAGTTTTTGACAAGCAATACTTTATGCTAGTTTAAGTTTAGTTAGATTTTCTGATTGCTTTAATCAAAGTAGGCAAGCCAGTTCATTGAAAGGGGCAAGATCATGAAAGACATATATTGTATATCTGTTAAATATCTTAAATATACACAAATTGAATATTAGGGAAAAAAACTATTCATTGAAAGTGTGGCCAAGCATTGTAATGCTTCCACCAGGGAAATGGTGGAGTTATTATCTGAGGAAGTGTCCAAAAGACATGTACATTTGTCACTAAAAGACTCGGTTTTGTGGTACACTCGGCAGTGTTAGTGGCTGGACTTGAGATCTTGGACACCTTTTCCACCTTTAAAGATTCTATGACATAATCTTTCATAGTTATTTGAAATGTGGATGACAAAACACATATTTCTAGACAGTGTTGTAGTGGGACAATAAAATGTCATTTTTCCCCGAAGTTTGCCAATAGGATAAAATTAGAGGTGAGAAAAATAAAAACCCTTGTTGATATCAGATCCAAATTATCAAAATCATTGACCTCTTCTAGATAGTTCTGATATACTAAGATCTGAATAGCTTCCAGAGAAGTGATGCATTCTTGTTTTCACAAGGTTCCACAGCTGTATTTTTTTTTTTTTTTGGTACTTTTCAAAGTACAAAGAAAAGCATGGAAAAGAAAAGCCAAACCACTGGGACAATCATTCTTCTAAAACTGGATTAAAATTGCTAGAGCAATCAAATAAATTGTAATTGAATCTGTGGTTACCAATAATTTTGCTATATTGTACTTTGAATTTAATTTCTGTTCTCTACCTAGAGATCTCTCTTTTCTTTATTTCTTACCTTTTGCCCATACCCAATATCTCTTGCTTCTTCAGGTTTTTATCCCCACAGTGTGAGGCCTAAAAGCTCCTTCTAAACCACAAAGGAACAATGTGTACATCACTTCCATGTAATTTAACGGACAAAATTAAAACAAATATTTAGAATTTAATCATTAAATTGTACCTAAGATATATCTAGGAGTATATAAGTGATGTAGGGTTCTGGGCAAGGAAGGAAAGGCAAGGTAAAGCAAGTAGAGGAAGGCAAGGCAAGGCAAGGCAAGGCAAGGCAAGGCAAGGATATTTGTTCACAACTTTAAGGTCTGAATGTCTGCCTTTTCTTCCTAAATTTGTGTTATTATTTATTATTGATATTACATTAATATTATAATATAAACCTTTACTCCACCAGTTTAGGATCAAAATGCACAAATAATACGTTAGTCTCAGGGCAGCTGGTCAGCAGAAACAGATTTCTTTCCTGTAAGAGTTTGAAACATGTATAATAATAGGACTATTTTCAGTTCCCTCTGCACATTTTCTTTACATTTGAAATGTATGCAGTTATTCTGTGATGGAGGTTTATCATATTTCCGTTACTCCAGAGATTTTATAGAAACTGGAGAAATCTGTGCAATGCATAACAAACAACCGTCTTTCTCACTCTTTTATCAGCACAGTTTGTTTTTACCACTTTACCCTAGGAATTAAAAGTGAAGTAAACTAATAAAACTCATTACAGGCAGAATTTTGATAACTACAGTCATTAGCATATCCGAGTTTGTTCTGTGTGTTAGTGCCACCAGGGCTAGGCTGATGAGTAGCAAAGAGCACCTGTCAAAACAAAAGAGCTTCATGCCTCACAAGTTTAAGCCCCAGGTAAGAAACTCGGTCTTGTGGATAGGCTGAAAAGAAGATGTTGCAACCTGAAACGAAATCGACTTGTAAGAGAGAAAATGAGATCCCTCTGGGTGCCAATAGTCCTCTGTTTGCCATGATTAAATCCTCTTTGTTTCATTACATACATCAGTGGAGAAACAAACAATGAGATCAAGATAAAGAGCTTGCAACACATCTTTCTCTCTTTTTCCCTCTCCATCAAAATTGCCACCTTTTTCCTTGGACAGGCTTAAAAGGACTGCCTTGCTCAAATAAAATTGATGAGACCTCTGAGCAGGTGTACAAGACAGCTTTTGGCTTTAAAGATGCGAAGCACTTATGTCAATGACCTGATCAAATGATAAGCATGATGGCTTCCTTTGCTCTCTAATTAATTTTCTCTCTTGAAGAGAATACCTAGCATTGCCTGATGCCTAAGCTGAGTATTTAAGTCTTAACACCAGCTGAAAGTCAATGAAATAATGCTTTTCTAGGAAAATAAACCATTGTGGAGTATATGCACCTCACCAGAATTACAAGGGTATTGTAATTCTCCAGCTTGGACCAAATGTTTATTTCAGCAATTGTCTTAAGTATTGTTAAAACAACATAGAGTTTCATTATTAATGCCACACAGAGTTTCTTTGTCTAATCATAACAAAGATGCTGGCAGCATAGTGGCTACATAAAGCTGGCAGGAACTGGAGATAGACATACATTTTAATTATCTCTTTGAATTAGTAACTTCATTCAGAGACATTTATTACATGTACTGCATTGTAAAGCAATTACAAATAACTGTGCAACTTCACAAATGCTGATTTCTCCCTGTAGAAGTCCAGTGAGGGAGTGACCAGATCAAGTAATGAGTATGCACCGAAATAATAAACAATTCTTTGCACTTTATTTTAATTGAAGTGGAAGGAGTTAACATCAGTATTGTTCAATGGCAATATATGTCCTATAACACTGAAGTGCAAAGGTGAATGCTAAAAATGAGTGCTTCTTTAGCAGAGGTTGAAAGAATAGAGTTAACAAGCAATTTGTACTTAGGGATATTATCTTTTTGTTTCATAAGGTAGTTTGCAAAGCTTCCTCCTCCTTAACCTGTTTATATTCTACAAATGATATGGATGTACCACTCCTGTTTGTAAAAATATATACAGGACAGACATCACTGCCGAATTAGTGTAGAACTAATTGCAGTAACAGTTTGTGTTATTGAAGTTAAACTGATACTCAGCTTAGGTATCCTCGATGAGGTGAGATAAGGGTTCACTCAGGTGCAGATACACAATACAGCTGAAAAAAAGAGAAGCCAGGCTAGTCTGATAATTACGCTTTTTTTGTTGATGACTTCCTCTCAATGGAAGAATAGGATTCCACAAATGAAGTATGCCTTACTGTGTTTATTTACCCACACACACAGACACACACCCCCACAAGCACCTGGCTATAAACAGTTCTTGCTTTCGGACTACAGAGCCTTCTTGCTTTGGCCTCAGCCTATGGTTACTGTTTGCTGACTCTAAGGAGCTTAGGTTCATTAAACATTATTTGTAGAAACACCACCAACAACTGAAAGCATGCTGCAGAGTTAAAAGAAATATGCAAATGAAAGAATAAGAATGGAAAATGGGGTTAAAAAATCAACTGATGATAAGTAAGAAGAAAATTGTCAGTGGACTATATTTGAGCAAACTTTTGGTCTTTCATTACTTTAAATGTCCAAGTCTGAAACTGCATGTGTATACTTTATGACAAAATTTTTAATCAAGATTTTCTTGTGCCCTCAACACAGTATAACAATCTTAAACTTCTAAAACCCACCTATAGTTAGGATTTTTAAACTAATATAACATAAAGAACAAGGTTGTGGTGATCCTCCCAGTGTTATTTTATATAATTTTTCTGATTCACTGGAACAGCTACTGCTGAAATAAGAGTTTCACTGTGAGCAAAAGTAGGGCACTCATGCTGAATCCAGTGGGATGTGGCACTTTCTTTTCCTTGGTAAGTTTTACAGTCTACCAAGGGACTAGAGATTCAATAGTTTGTGGCATCAAATATTTGGAATTTCAGCATCAGATTTCAGTTCTCATGGAACCCTGAGCTGACCCAATCTTAGACATTCAAGTTTTACCCCAGCAGTGACTTAGATAGCAGACAACCACTTATGACCAGGCCATCATCCAGCTGTATCACTACTGTGGTTTCCATAGTCAGTCATACTTGGAATTCACACCTAATCCCTTTGTAAAGGCATAGAATAAAAAAAATTTAGATTCTCTTTCCTCACAGCATACACTTACCCCCTAGTGCTGTCCTGCCATAGACACTCCCAAGATATTAGGCAAAAGGGATAAAATACTTCAGTGGCCATAAACTAGTTGTAACTTTTTCAGTTAGGGAAACTGATTTTAATATGGCAGCCAACACCAAACCACTCTGATGAGAATCTGATGGATTGTTTTGTTCCTATGGGATGATCCAACAAACTGGTTTCTTTTGCATGATCCTGAATGGTCAAGGAAGCTACATTGTTCATTTTCCATTCCTTTTTTACTGTATCTACTGTAGGGATAATCCATTATAGAAGTGAGCACTTCTATTTCCCCATGAAGATGTTGGTATTAATATGTACCAGGAAAGACAAAGCTTATGTAAAATATGGCATGAGAAAGAGAAATACTGAAACATGTTTTTAAAAATGATAAGAGTATCAATCATTTTAAAGTAGAAAAGGACCTCAATAATTGCATTTGTAAGAAGAAAAAGTTGTGGGTTTCTTGCTTTGTTTTTTTGGGGTTTTTTTTTTCCTTTGAGAAGAAAGATGCAGAAAAGGGCACTGTATTAGCTAAATATTGTACCTTGGAACATCAGTCATTTTCTACTCAATAATACTGAAAGGGTCTAATTTATAAGTTTTTCCATTTCTCTGTTATGCTGGTTTGTAAGTTCTGACATTGCTACTGGTATGTTAATGAGAAGCTAGTGTTCCATTAAGAGTAAACCATATGCTCTACCGCATACTGTGAAAGAGAAAGCATATAATGTGACTGTTGCCTTAGTAACACATTAATTCATTTTGTCAGTGTTGGCACAGATCATTTCATTTATAAGAAAACAAGTATAATAGTTTACCACATCTATAATATTTACAGTGTTTCTGTTACAAAACAGTGACAAAATGAGTTTAAAAAATAGAGTTGGGATAGTATTATTAAAATATGGAATTTGTGGAAAAATGTTCCCATACAAATTAAAAATAAGATTGGTGTAAATTTCTTTTCACATTATAGCACCAAACTGTTTGGTTTTTTGCATATTTGTATTCCACTAATAATATGCATAAAAATATAGTCCATGAAAAGCCACAAGTACATTAGCAGTTTTTAATGAATGCTAAACAAAATATTTCATACAACAGTTCTGTTAAGTTACAACCATTAAAACCTAATTGTATGTTAGTGTGTTACTCATAACAAAGCTAAACATTTATCTCTTTTATCTGGTCTTCCAGATGTTTCTTAGAATTTTAACACTGCTAAAATGCTGTAATTAAAGTATCCTGTTCCCTTAAGTGATCATATCTTACATTTTATTCATTTAAGACATAAGTACTTATGAATGTATATATATGTGTGTGTAGACATAAATGATACTTAATGTGAATTGAGGGACTGCAAATATTTGATAAGGAAAAGAAATGCAGAAGGAGGAAAGGTAACTTCTCCCATTATAGTCTGCACCTTCAGAATTGTCTCAGCCCTATTTCTTGTTCTTAGTTCATTGTACAACTGTAAATGCATGTTTTTAACAACAAATCTTTTACATCTGGAATGCACACTGAGAACCTTATACTAAAATAAACAGCGTTATATTTTAGATACCACTGCCATAAAAAAATCATTTTTCTAGTGCAACTACTCCCTGTTGCACATTCCAGAGAAGCAGTAAATAAGTCATCATCAATGGCTACAGCTCTTCAGTTATTTGGACTACTGCACATATCCTGTAAAGGTTCAGTATAATTCAATTTCTTGTCACAGTATAGCGGGGCAATTTACTTTCCCAAAAATAAAGAAGAAACAATTCTAAAACTGTGTTTGGACCATACCTAACAAATACGTAATGCTGTGAGTTTTTATTTTTTAAGAGGATTTAGTTAAACACAATTGTGGAACTTGCTAATCTATCTCTCAAATTATTTTCATCAAATCTTATAAGGTCTTCTGAACAATTTTGGAAAAGTTTAAAAGGAAAAACGTATGCTAATATAATGCACAATAACTTGCCTCTAGAATACAATCATGGAAAAGAATCAGTCATAGAAAACAATGTAGGAATACTATATCTAATTTTTGTAGCTACTTAATATTTTATTTTTTTAAGAATAAAAAGAATTTTTTGTCTGAAATAAGACTTCTTTTAATTGAAGGCACTTTAGCCATTAAAATGCATGTGTCACCTGTACAACCAAATTCCATTTCTAGACTAAAATCTTCATATTTTTAGATTAATATTGAGCAATTCAAAGATCGATGAATATAATTGCTCATATTGGATGGTTCTCAAATAATATAGGTAGTACACTTAATAATCTCCAGATATAGCAAGTAAACCAGCTATAATTATAAAGAGCTAATAGAGTAGCTAAAATCTCTTGCTAGATGCAATACTACCAGCCGTGTTCTGCATTATTGGTAGCTTTTTATAGATGTGTGCTAACATCCAGCATGTGGTTAACTTGGCTGAGGAAATCAAATGTTACATTTTCTTCTCTTCAAAAATGAAATTCCATGCTGGAAGCTAGATGTTGTACTGATATAAGATCACACAGCAAGACTGAACACTTCATATTTCTAAAGACAATATCTAATAAGGAAAAACAAGAAGGAGAAAAGCTTGTGAGCATGAGGGCTGCAGAACTTTGATGGGAGCTATGCAGCACATTTGATCCAAAGAGTGTGCAGCGTACTCAAATTTTCTTTCACCTCGTGATTGGACATCACACCACCAGTATGACAGGAATCAAACCAATAATCTCTTCATGTATACACAGAAAGTATGAAATAAGGAAAGAGTGGTAACTTACAGAATAAATAAATTAATAAATACATTCTTTACCTACTGTAGAGTGCAATATCAAAGTTCTCAGGACTCTGAACTTTTGCAATACTTTGGCTCTGACTGATTTCTGACTACTTAAGATAATAAAAAACCTGAATATACCTAATTCAATGTTGAATTTATCATGTTTTTCTTTTGACCTAAGTATTGAAGACATTTTTCATTATCAGACAGAATGGTGTATCCTCTCTTTAGATGATTTTGTATGTTTCACAACTATTATGGAGAAAGAAGATGATTAAGCATGATTAGAAACAGATGCACTAAATACATATTATACTAAACAACTACAATAAGCTTTCACTGTAGAAGTCATTGTGTTAATGTATATGAAAGCCTAAATCAATTAATGAAAGTTTTCTAGCTACACCATATCACCATTAATGCAAGGTTTCAATATTGATTATTGTTTCATAAAAATCATAGTTATGGGACTTTCTGTAACAGTTATTATTGTCATTCTGTTTGTACAAGCCAAATTTCTGACTTGGAACATTTATATAAATGGTTCCAAAGATAAAGATTATTTTTCAAAAGTGGCTCTTGAAGTTAGAACGTAAGTGTGTATTAGCACATCATTGAGGAAACCTTTTCTCAAGAAATGTGCTTTTCTGAGCATGCACTTTTAACAAGCAAAGAAATCTAAGTGTGTTTATATCAAATCAAATGCTAACTCTTATCTGAACCTAGACCTGGGGTAAACTTTGTCATGATTTCTTCAACAGCATGGACATGAAAGATCGCTTCCATTTCTACTGGACATCTCACATTACTTACTAGCCCTTTAGAGGCGAGTTAAGGACAATTTTAGTGTCCTGCTTCTCTGAAGGAAACATGTGCCTGGGTAAGTAGATGGAGCAATGCCTTCTGCTGAGTTGCTGATGCTAAATCAGCATTTAAATCAGTTTAAAAATATTGGATACTTTTTAAAATCTCTGTCAGAATTTTAATTTTATGTTTCTCATTTAGTCAGTAGCAAGCAGAATTTTGACCTATGGAACACAGAGCAAATTCAGATTCATGCCACAAGGTTTATATACAAGTGCATGGTTTAGTGGTTGCACCAAGGTTGGACCAAGGTGTTCTCTGCTAATTTTTATTCAAGAATTCTGGACGTGACACTGTGTAAAACATTATACACTTACTCCACTTGTGTATAAAAGACCTGGGCTAATGTTTCAGCATTCCTGATGGGGCACAAAGAACAGCCAGGAAAAACAAAGAAAAGCCAAGTTTTGTATGGGATTCTCAGGGGAAAACATGCAAAACTTAGTTCTTCTCTAGTAACTGACCTGAGTACTGACAAATACCATTTGACAGCCAAAATTCAAACAAATTATTTTAAATTCTTTAAAACTAAGGTACAAGTTATTATACTACCCAGTAATTACTGTCTTAATCGTTGGACATGTGTCAAGCAACATTCACAGTAGCTAAACTTAGGTGTCTTCCTGCAGCTTTGGCCTCACTATAATATGCCTTTGCACTTAAAAAGCACATTGTGAACAAACTGCTGTCTTGACACTGTCCCTTCATGCTGGAGGGACAGGACAACCAGCTATAGCAGCTACTGTAAGAAGAGACTCTGTTCCTTAAAAGCAAATTATTTCTTTTCAATCTGCCTCTACCACTGCTTTTGCCCAGAGCTCATCAACTAGATAAACACAGCTTATGAAAAACAATCAGTAAAGAAATGGGGAGCTGTCAGAATGGATAAAGAATCTTAAGTGCAACATATAATGTTAGAATGTTTAAAAGCTATCCTGCTCTAGTCAGTGGCAAAATGTTTAGCTTGTGACAACCTTGCAAAATGTCCACGATAGCATGTAAACACAGTAGAGCTAGTTGTATCTGGCACACAACCATTCTAACTTGCTTCTGACAGCCAGATCACCAGAAGCTTATTTAGATTTAGGGGGTGGTGGTGATGAGTCTTTGCCAGTTGTAGAAATAGTAGCCTAACAACTTGTAATACATATAATTACTCTCCATATCCCCTGGTCAGCATATCTTCTGATATGTAAATTAGATGGAGCAAGCAGATGTATAACCTAGGAAGCATTCCAGATTCATCTTGATAAAAGTATGGTATTCATACTGGGCAGGGTTCCTTTGTCTGTAACAATGACACACCAAAAATACATGCAATGTAAAAATAAATCTATTGATCACTCCCAGGGGTACAGTCTACATGGAATATTTTTATTCCACCTGCCATATCTAACAAGCAGTATTATTTGTCAGCATCACGCTAAGGTAAATATGTGACAAAAACATAGGAAGAGATGATAGAACCTACAACTATCTCATAAAGAAATTTCCACAACTTGTGAATTTACCTAAAAATGAGAAACTAGGGAAAGATGAAAGTGGTAAAATTCATGCCTAAAGGAGCTACTTTTATGTGCATTTGAAAGATTTAGAGAGCTCTCTACCTACCTACCTACCTACCTACCTACCTACCTACCTACCTACCTACCTCCCTCCCTTGCAACTGTCTCCTGCACAAACACAGAATCATAGAATCTGAGAATGATTTGTGTTGGAAGGGACCTTAAAGATCATTCAGTTGCACCCATCTCAATGTCCCAAGCTGTGACACTAGATAACACAGAGTGTTCTAAAGAAAATTATTTTTATTTCTTAGGAAAAGGAACAGCCATGGGACACTTAAACCACCTATTTCCTTCTTTTCAATCAATACTAAGGCTTATTGAGCCTTTCTGGTATTTTATCAAACTTCTAAAGTAGTGAAAGTTAACACACACGATCTATGTTACCATTTGTACTTACAATAGCATAGGCACAGATTTAGGGGTTTGGGTCTTTTTTCTGTTTGGGGCCTTTCTATTTTGTATTGGGGTTTTTTTTGTCTCTCATGACAGTGCTTATGCTTGTGAAGCAAACTATTTTTCTGGACATATTTAGATTTAGGAACACTGCATATAGTAAATCCTATATTTTAGGAAACATGATTTGGCATATTGTCACATACAGGAAAAATCAAACCTTTTTCTTAAGATTAACTTGTTGACACAGCTAAGATATCTTTATAAGACACGATTTTCACTGTTTAATGATGCATTTGAAATAATGTAGCAAATCAAATCTGTACTCAATGTGACTGTTGAGTGCTGTTATTCTCTAGGTATATTATCAGAGCATTGTAAAGGAAGAGCATTTCTCTGCGAACTCATGGAAAAACAGTGGGGTTTTTTTTCTTGGCCAGATTCCCCAAAGAGAATTGAATTTCAAGGTATGACTTTTTCTTTGTTTATATATTTATTCTATCATATTAGAATGTATTGTTGTAATGGGGTTAAGGGTATTATAAATTTGAAATTATTTTTCAATACAGATATTTTGGATCAAACCTACTACTACATAAGCATTCCAAGAACTCATTGCTGGAATGTTTCTGGATGCACTCAGACTATCTTGTTTTAGTCTCAGCAAATTCAATGCATTTTATATTGTTTTAAATTACATGTCCAATGGTCATTGGGAAAAAAGATATTAAACATGGATAGAGAAACCTGATTTTTTTTTTCTTAGTTTCTATTATGGCTTGCAGTGTTTGGTTAGAATGTTTCTAATGCAAGCATAAAACATGTCTGTATTTATTCACCTGATCCTTTCTACGGAATGTCCAAGTGAGCGGTGGGAACTGACACAGAAAATGACATTTTTTCTTACCAGGCCATCAGGTGGGTAATGGCATATTTTCCTTACCTTTCAAACTTATAAAATTCTCAGTTTTCTTAACTACTGGCAGGTCTGAGCTATTGCCTTCATTCTGTGCATCTTCAGACTAACTGGGAAAGATGACCTTGACCTTCTCTTTGAAATATTTCCAGAACTGCCTTGACTGAGATGTCAAATCAAGGAACCCTTCTGAGGAAAATTTTCAATTGAGTGAGCAAATTAAATAGTATGCAGTGCATATTTATAAGCTGGATGCGTTTCTATTGTTCCTATAAGCTTTACAAATGAAAATTTCATATTTTTATTTAATTATGTTTATAAAATCCAGGAGATGAAGTATGGACACTGTAAGAACAAACCATAACTTTAAGTGCTCTCAGTGCACAGGTGATGAAGTGGTATAAAATTCAGCAACTTCATCACAACCTAAAGAACAATGATCTAGAATACATAGGGAAATTTATCAAATAAAGAAATAACAAATAGGATCCAAAATGTGTAAATAATTTTGTAGTTTACCTTAAATTTTGAGGAAAGCACTTTCAGTTCAGTTTACTAATCTGACCTTCATATAAATATTTTTATAGTTCAAAAAATATTTTAATGTTTATTTTATGGGAAATTTTTCTGGTTTCTAAATTCTCAGCATTTCTTTCTCTTTGATCTGTTGGCTGCATCTCTATTTTTCCAATTTTTATCTAAATAAATTAAGGTTTTCTTGTGAACAGCATTTTAAATCCATGGGAACTGAGAGTTGCATGAGGTAAGTATTGCTATTTCTTCCCTTAAAACCTTGACAAGCCAAACAGGAATTAATGAAAACCTTCAATGCACAGAAGTTTAATCTCTAAAATTTCTGTTTTCTTATTTTCTGTTGTGATCTCAACATTAGTTGGCTGAACTACCGTGCTGATGATTGAAAAAAGTAATATCAAAAGAACTGCTTGCATTTTTTGAGATAGTCACCAGAGGGCATTTATGGACTAAGTCAAGATAAATTTCTGCATTCACTGTGGGAATGCTGAGAAGTGTTCTGAATGACACCATATTGCTATCAAAACTAAATCACTACTTTTATAAATGGAAAGCTTTGATTTAAAATGAGATCTTAATTACAAAGAGGAAATAAAGAGAGATGACCAACATCATTTTTGGCTTCTCTAAAATTATTTGACTGCTTTATAGATGTCAGATAGGATGAATATTCCACCACCATGGAAAAAAATGTAACAGGAAAAGGAAAAAAAGGTAGTAAACATTGTTTTCTTTCTTTCATCATTTTACAAATATGTAGTTGGAGGAAGAACACAGTTCTTTTTAAGACTACTACAATGGAATAAAAGTAGAGCATTGTTGTTTTTTATAAGAGATAGTTTAATCTTTTATGTTGGAAGACGTGCTAATTATAATTAAATAGCTGCCTTTCAGTGAATACAATAATAAATAGTCTAATAAAATGATGACAACTTTGAGGAAATAGTTAGGGATCAGATATTAAAAACTGTTGTGATATTCAAAATGTAGGGTAGGTCCAGAATATAAATTTACTTAAATCATGATAAATTTATTATTAACCAATTTTTATTATCAGCTTCTCTGAATATGTAAAACTCTGTATTTCATGTATGGCTATATTTCATGATGAAATAATATCTTTAGAAGTACCTTCTTTATCAAGAATAATGTCTTTTTTGCCCACTTCTCCCAAAACAGAGGTCTTGTCAGTATGAACTGTAGAAAATAGAACTGAAATCCTTAAGATACATGCATTAGACAGGAAACTATATAAAAAGTAAAGCTCAGCTTTGATAGGGTGACTAAATACAGTGGAAGCTCAAGTCTTATTTTTCAGTAGAGAAGGAATTTCAGTAAGAAAGAAAACACAGAGTGAAAGATATTTGCAAAATCAAGAGAAAAGTTTTAAAGATAAGTTCAAGAAAAAAATGTTCTCTTTTTGTGGATATGTGCACTCTCCTGAGTTGAAAGTCGGTAGGGTTCAGTGAACATTATTTTAGAAAACACCTGTTTTAAATTTCGTATTGTTGTTCTAGCTTTATCATCTAACTTTTATTCTAAAGAGATGACAGGCATTGGTAAAAATAAATTTGAGTCTGAAATCTTTTGGAGAGAATTGCCCTATATTTAGTAACAAACATATAATGCTTTTTTTGGTAACGTGGGTATATTGCATGCTCTTTCTTTACCACAATTATTTTTCTTTCCTTTGAGAAAGGCTATACATCGCTTATACATTGCTTATTTCAAAGCAGCATTTTCATACGTATTTGTAAGCTTTCAGATTGTAACTCAGAGCAAGTTCAAAATGTTTCCAGGCCTTCCATTTGCATGGTACAATCACATTAGAGTAGTCCATGCCATCTCACCATGTTTTCAGTCACCTTTCATCCCTTGAGAGTGAATACAGATATTCCTCCACAGGTTTTACATTGGCTAAAAAAATTTAAATAGTGTAAATCAGATATTTCCAAGACAAAAAGAAAAAAAAAACCAAAATAAATATATTGACTGTGTAATAGAAATGCAAAATAACCAAAATCATATACTTGAAATACTCTAATTAGAGCTGGAACCTTCATTTGTATGTCTCAGAGAAGTTTAGAGTTAACTCATTTAATGTCTTAAAGTTCAGGAGGATCCTCCTGTTGCAGCATTGCATGAAATATCTCCAAATAAAGGATTACTGCTGGCAATGCCTTGCTCTTCTGTCACCCTGAAGGTTCAGGTGTTTTCAATTACGTTTTCAGTAGCAAAAGGGGAAGTGAGTGGCTACCTTGGTGGTTTATTTCAACTATAGACCAGATCCTCAGCAGTGCTGCATTTAAGCTAGAATAATGAATTACATGGTCAAATGATACCTGCTGTATTGCACAAAACAACCCAACTCACTGACTGCTACAATGACATTGCTGGCAGCAGAAAAGAGGCACAGTTTCTGAAGTGTCTTCTTGATGGCCTAGCATTTCAGGGGTAAAGATTTCATTTGAACTATATTCAGTTTACTCTTATTAAATATATCCTCCCAGAGGCTGAGTCTTTAATAATGCAACTATATCCAACAGATAAATAAATTAAAAGACAAAGTTAATGTTTCTTTGGCTACATAATGTTTCAGAGCTGTGAATTATATAGTAGTCTCTTACCTAGCTCACTGAAAGCAGTGTGACACCTTATGGAAATCTGCATTATACATGCTAGCTGCATTGGAGTTTAGCAACATTATAGATTTATCTACATCTGTATTCATGTGTTCATACATATATGCCCATGCATGGAAGCATTACCTTTCTATAAATATATGCTGACAATTGTCAATTTGCATTTTTTTCCTTCTTCATTGTATCTATCCAAGAGATATCCAAAGATTACAGACTTAAGAAATAGCTGGGAAAAATATTTTTTCAGAATTTTAGTAAAATTTCTGATTCTTTATGAATGACCTAATTTTTATAAAGTTATCATAGTCCTAGAATACTTGTGCCACAAGGAGCTAATCACACACTCCTAAAGGACCTTGAACACATGCAGCTTGCAGTATATCACTTCATGAACAAAATTCTGGTATCATTAATATCAGATGATAAATTTGGTGAACAATTAGTTTCTCTGTGATACAAAAAAGCTTTTAACCAGGCTACTGTGTTCAGAAAGAAAAGGCAGAGTCTGGAGTTTGCCATGCAAAAGAAATGTGACTACAATCAGGAAGAAGGGATTGAGAAGAGAGAATTTTACACTCTGGAAGAATGGGAGACATCTAATGATAATTATATGGAAGACAATGGAAAAAGAGAAGGTAGAGGAAAGAAAATAAAGAGTCAATGACCTCTAGGACTTGAGAAAACAAGGCTAGTGAGACAAGAGCAGTGCAGAATTTCTTCAAGCCGCTGCATTTCAACAAAGTAATCATCACACTCATTTTCACGTGGAAACGTAGCATGCTACGTAAACAATCTAAGGTTATTTTAACTAGTGATTAACCTAACTGGACAGACATAAGAGAAAAATGAATAAAAGTGATGTAGGATTACTAAAAGAGAGACAAGAATGACTTGGACTGAAAACAAATTGTAAAGCTAACAGATTACTGGTTTCTCCTGGGATCTGAGCAGGATCTGATGCTACTTAGCATTTTCATTATTAACACTGACAAGAAAAGAACAATTGTTTTGAAATTTTCTAATGAAACAACAGAGAGATTCACAAGCAAAATGTTCCACAGGACAGCATCAAGATACTAAGCAGTGAAACTAGAGAAATGTGAGGAAACATATATGATAAATCATTATCTAGAAAAATCAGAGGAAGAGAAGCACTTCTTAATATTTCATTGATTCATGTTCATTGCCAAGGGATAGATAAAAAAGCAAAGACAATCCTCCACTTCACCAACTTTGGATTAATCATGTATTTCCAGAACAGCCATGTACCTGCTAATGCACAAGAAAATGGTGGCATCATTTTACTATTGTATATAGCTGTGGTCATCCATAGCCACTGGAGATAAGCTCATACTGGAGCTGGTGAAGAGAACTACAGGAACCATTTGAGGTGGATTTTACAGGAAGGGATTAGTAGAGATTGCCTTGGTTAGTACAGAGAGATGAAGCACAGAGAGGTGTCCCAAGCAGTTCAGGAACATGTGTGAATACCAAGAACACCCTGCCTGCAGTGCAGGCAAGCTGCTTAGCCAGCTTTAAGGGCTTGATAAATGTGCACATGTACATTGCTTGTCTGTGTGGTGGCATTGTGACGGATAAAGTGATTCTGAAGCTCCTTTCCAGGAACGGCAGCAGAACTGAATATAAACCTCGGCACAAATGGAGACAGAGCCTGTATAGGCCTGTAGGTGAAAATTGTTTGTTCTTTTTGTGTTTACTAGATGTGCAACTGCATGGAATTACACAGCATGGCTAAAACATACAGTGTTCAGACACAAAATAACCCTTTTTCTCATCTGAACTCTTCACTTAGAGGAAACTGTAAACTGTAAGTCATGGCATTTGTTTCTAGTCAGACATGTTATAATCTCCATGATTATGGCATTCCATCACCACCATTAGAGATTTATGGTGGAATAAGAGGAATTTTACTGTAGGAAGTGTTAAATGTAGATTTTTATTTATATTGATTTAAATAAATATTTTTTAAATATTTTTTTTGAATAATAGTGAAGATGCATGAACAGAAAGAATTTTTGGATGCTGTAATTTATGACTTCATAGCTGACAGATTGGCTGACAAAGACTGATGATGCTATGGATAATAGATCTGTTCCCATCTGTGGGGAGAGAAACACTTTGAATGGCAGCTTTGGAACCTCACTGCTAGACAAAGGTAGCAGCAGAATGCTAGAAATATCTGATGTTGAAGTGGGGAGATGAGCAATTGAAAGATTTAAGAGGAGTTATTGTCCTTCCAGATAAGGAAAATAACAGTATTTTTTTTTTCTTTTTTCCCTCCCTGTTGATGAAAAGTGAATATAAATTGAATCTAAAGAATTTTGAGTGCGCTGATCCGTTTCACAGGGGGTCTCCCCCAGTGGGTCAAAATGAGAACAATATATCCATGAATGAATTCAAACTCATGAACCTTTTTCAGCAAAGCACTAATACCTGTAACTAATTGCATGAGCTAAAAGGTATTATTGACAATTAGGCTGTTTATGAGTACAGGGCCTCTGAAGGTTGTCATCAAGCACTTAGGTTTTTGTTCTGTATTCTCTTGCAGAAGTTGCAGTGGTGTTTGAGAAGATAAACCAGACACTCTGACATTGTAGCTGCTGAGATGATCCCCTCCTGTAAACAGGGATTTGTGGACAGCAGTTTCTCAAACATGCGCCCATGATTGCTGAAACTTCTTTGCAGTCACTCTGAGTGTGGCCTTCAAATGACCTAGCATCTGATCTGTAAACAGCTGTCCAGCGAGCCTTTTGTTGTCATCTGTATTCTTTTTCATAGCAGTGGAGAAAGGAAGAAGCCCTATTGCCCCTAGCTAGCTGCTGTATTTCTCTGCTAGAGATTGCCACCCCATCAGGGGAGTTGGTCAGTGAAACAGAGCTTTGCCTTCCACATCCCAGTACACATACTCCAGCTGCCACCAGTGACTCAATGCAGCACGTTGTGCTTTGGACAGATGAGCTTCTCTTTCATCTCTTCTACACTGGCAAAGAAGCAACATAGCTGTGGACTGCGAGAACACAACACACAATATCACAGTACAGGTACTGATGCTATACAAAGCATAAGCCTTCACTTGTCTGAGCATCCAGTTTCCCAGTGCATAAAGAATGGTTAAAAATATTTGTCTGGTAAGAATGGCTTTAATGTGAAAAAACCCGCTAGCTCCCACTCTCCATATAGTTCATTAGGATTTTAAAGTACTCATGAGTGCAAATATGGGTATAGAAAGACGTATTTCTGAAGTTTTTGAAAATAACAAAATAATGAATGATTAAAGTTAATTATTTTGAAAATGTCATTATTTCCTTATGAATCAATTGCAGATTAAAAAATAGATTTTTTTTTAAATTTTATTTTGCTGTTGTTGAAAACAAATAATACCTTCCTAGCAAGTATTTTGCCCAGTTTTAATGTTTCAGAAGCAGTGTTGGATGCTCAAAGCATTTGTCATATAAAATAACACTGCTTCAACTTTCAAGCCTGCAATGATAATAATTAATACTTTCTATCAGTACTTTATATTCATTGCAAGTACCAGTAACATTAGTGACATTGTTAAAAGTTCCTCATCTGAATGCTGCTGAGATAGATGAAATGCATGATTTTGGATAATAATGCAGTATCATTTAAACCTGGATTTACTTGCCACCATTTTTCCTGGCTTCTACATTAAATGGTGCTTTGTCGAGATTATTTTGGGACCCAAAATGTTAACTATTCATTGGAATGCACTGTACAAACTTAGAAACATGATGAATAGTATTTTAGGCATAAGCATTTTCAACATATCTGTTCTGTGTTTAAATGTCAGAACAAAGCATATTACAGGAAAAACACCTACAAATGCAAAAATGCAATAAAGCCACAAAATATGGGTTAAAAATTTCCATATTTGATCTGGGTAGCAAATTATAGAGAGAGCAAAAACCCCCTACGCATAACCAAAGCTGCCAATTCTGGATCTTTCAAAAAGCAAGGGCAGGATACCAAGTACATGATTCTGCCTTGTGCCAAGCAAGCATCTATGAAAATGTCACCTTTATGCAAGTGAAACACAAAACGAGTAGAATTTGCCCTTAAATGTGAGGGGGAAAGTGTTCTGAAAATAAACAAATTGCTTTTTACTGCTAATTAAAACATGAATCAATAAATATTTTCAAAGTTAAATAATACTGTTCCTCTCAAGCTGAGCACCAATCTGCTGGGCTCCAGCCAGGAGAGAATCTTTTCTAGCATAGTTACAAACAACTGATGAGTGGAGCTGAAAACAGAAACATGAATACAACTTTCACAGTAATTCAAACAAAACTGCATGACTTTTAGCATATCATTTAAAGGTTCTTTACTCTTTCCACCTTTTTGTATAGTGGTCAGCCCATTGCTGGTGAGATAATGACCTACAACGAGCAGTCAGATTATGGGAATTAAGATGTCAGTTTCAAAATAAACACCAGTTGGTTCAACAAAGCCTGCAGCTAGGATTATGTCAGGACTAGGAAGACATTTAAAACCCAATTGAAACAGACTTACTGTTTTTGAACAAAAAACATGCTGTAGAATCCTGTTTTACTGTAGACTTACAAAACTGCTGCTAGTGACTCCTTGAAACTGATTTCTCGGCTAGGAAGGTGGTCAAGACAAATTCCTTACTTTGGATGTGGAATTTGATCAGATTCTTATTTCTTGTCCTCTCGTACTTGTTATCCTTGGTTTTCCCACAACAGCTTTCCACAAGTGAGTCCATGATCCCAGAAAGAGATCCCTAGTTAATATCATCTCCTCTTGTTGCTTTGCATATTGATTATGGGATAACATTCCCAGCAGAGAAGTGTAGCAGGGACAGCAAGGATCACTTGAATTATAGAAATGTAGCTACTAAGATTTCAGAATTAACCCATGATGCTTACTGACTTCTCAGGAGTTAAACCATAACATGTTTGCTAATTACATGATAATTTAACTTAATCTGAGAGTACTGAAAATTCTGTGAAAAAGTTTGTACCAAACATGATTAGACAACTCTACAAGAAGTTATTTTTTTCTCTCTCTTGCACTTATTTTGAACATAACCAGAAAAAAAAATAAAAATCCCCCAACCCTCCTATCCTCAACTTAATTTTTAAAAGAATGAAAAACGTCTCTATATCTCAACTGGGGGAAGTTTTAAGGAGCACTACATGCGAGTTATACACTATTGAATAAAAACCAAACTAAAAAATTTGTGTTATCCTTTAAGCAGCACTGTAATACTAAGAAGGCAAATTTTTTTTTTTTAATATATTCTTTCTGTTCTGGGATACATTTGCTTAAGTCTTAATCAAATAAATGTGTATCACCTGTGAAACTGTGATGTGATATACCTAGAATCTGCCAGTTGCCATAGATGTGGCAGCCAAAACCCCGAGTAAACAGTTTCAATTTAAATGCAGATTCCTTGAGTTGCAGGTTCTGAGTTTTTGAGGTTGGTCTAAAGTACTAGGTCTTACAAAAATATACATACTTGACCACTTTATGCCTTTAAACCCCAAAAAGTGGTTGTATACCAGCTATTCTGGACAAATATATCACATTATATTTTATGTCCACTAGAGCTTAGACTAAACAGCCTCAAGCAGTGGACACAGTACATTAAATTTCCATGAAAAATATTCAACAGAACAGTCTGACTGAATTAAACCTCAAACAGACTTCTGAGTCACTGCTGATATTATTCCAAATATTTAAAAATGTAATAACAAGATTTAGAACTACCTACAGTACTTGGAACTTTAGTCAATTAGTTGGAGATATTTCTAAGTCTTATTACCAGGCATGGAATGAAGGTTTCAATCCTATTCAGCAGCACTGGGCTGGTTTCTAGCAAGAACAGGAGAAAGAACCCTCTTACCACGGACTGTTCTGGCCAAGGATTTACCTATGGCTATGTCTGATCTCTGCATTCAAAAGGAATGTTCTGGATTCTTACTCTGCGTCCCAGCCTTCCGCTCAGTCACTCTGTCTTGGCTGTCTCAGTTTTGCTTGTCTACAGCTCTGCTACTCCTTTGTGGGTAGCGTGGGGGTATATATATGTATATTGCATATATATTTTGAAGCACTTGGATGGTGGGTTTTACAGCATTTGGATGATGAGTGCTAAAAAATACTGAGCAGTATGTGAAGTCAGGTGGTAGGGAAATATCAAGAACAGTAAGTGGTAACGATAGTAGTGTCGGTGGTGGTGGGGCGATGGCACAGCACAGGCTCAGGGGCCCTGGGCCAACTCAGGGCTCTGAGCGTGTTTCTGGAGGCAGCACAACCTCTGCTTTGGTGTGAGTTATCAACACAGCCATACAGGAGCACTCTGGGAGGTATAATGGATGGGACAGCCTGTGTCCTGCCAAAATATTTAAAAGTCCACTCCGTGGTAATCTGAATGTGATTAAGTAAGGTTGAGATTCAAATAATCTATTGTTTAGTGAACCAAAAGATTATGCTTGCTTTCACACTGCAGTCATTTACATTGTCTTTGTGAGAAACAGTGTCAGGATGCAAAAAAGGTTGCATTATGCAAGCAAAAATAAAGAAGAGTAGAATTTATAGCAAATAAGATTGTTAAATCCTGCATTAAGGAAAATTTCAAAGACTTGCTGTAGCTTTTGCATAGAAGTAGGAGTAGGCTGAAGAGGATAATTTTAAGAATACAGATATATTATTAGTAAGAGCATTGCTCTGCTTACAGATGCATCACTTCAAACAGATTTAATGGTGCACTTTATTATCTTTTCTGTTTAAGCACAGGACAATGGCATATAGGTAAATAAGTTTACCTCTCATTTTCCCTTTTTCTTTGCTGTTAAATGTGCTACATGCATGCATGGACTGGAACACAAGGCATTACCTCAGTTCCTAGGTAATGCACAGGGACTACTTTACAATTCCAAACAATGCTTCCTTGCTTGATATTAGTCCTTTACCTTTCAACCCTTTATTTTCTTTTACATGTTACTTGTTTTCACTCCTTTAAAACAGGGACAAAATGAGTAATGTGATGGATTAAATGAAAGCTGGAAAAAGACCAGGCTAATTTTTGTGCTTTATAGAATGTTCACATGAAACTTTAAACAAGTAAAATCAAAGAAACAGTCCTTCTGAACTCACAGGAATATGATGTAAATATATATAAAAGGAAGATTTCAAAATGTTTATTCTACTATAATGGGTCATATTTGTTCTTCATACAGAGACTGAGGTATAGAATAATAGCCTTGAGGTTTTAAAAAGAGGTTATAAAAAGGAAATCAAAGTGTTGTAATGCTAAAGCTGTAATAGTTTCAGCAGTGTTATTTTGGCCCCTTTATCATGATTACAGTTCTTTACTTGAGCCTATCTATTTTTGTACAGTCTCTGCCTCTTTTGATGAATGGTTAGTTATTCAATATTTGACTAGTTATTGAAAGTGTGATCTCCTTTTTTTAGTATTCACCACAGGTTTGTTCTTCTGTATTTTGATACACTTACTGTAGCATCCAAATGCTATAAAAAAGTTAATTAATTAATCTCCACAAAGTTCTGTGAAGATAGATGGTATTATCTCTGCTCTGTAAATGACAACCTGGGTATAAAGCAATGATTGGTTTAACTGAAAAAGATGTGGCTACTCTGGAAGAAATTGAATAGGATCATCTAGTGAATGGCTGCATCATTATGCATTTATATCCAAGTATGAATTGCAACATTTAGGAAAGAGAGCATCTTTAGTTGTTTTGATTCATTAACTGAGAAAACAAACATCTCATGTCTAGAACAGTTCCCAACTTAAAAATAAAGGACTTTAATGTCAAAAAGAAGACTTCTGACTCTATGGAATTTCTGGTATTAAACATCAACACGGTAGCCACTTTTTATGTGAACCAACCCTGGTCCATGCATGAAATTATTTACATCATAACTACTTTTTAACTGTAGAAGAGTGAGGCTGTCTGGATATCTGTTTTTAACCCTGGTTGTAGAACATAATGATCAATTAACTCCGCCTTTTTCTCATTGCTTTCTTCGTCCTTGCTTTTTCCTGGTCCACTTCTCCCTTCAGCCCTGCCGCTGCAATTATCTGGTATCATCATACTGATCCTATTCCTGTCCATAAATGTGTTGCTCAAGCTTCTGCTGCTTTTTTTTGAGTATATTTCTGCATATTTTGAGCAAATGTTTACTTTGGCCATACCCACCTCTGCCTGCCAACCAAAGGGGACCTGGAAGGCCAGGTTCTTTTCTCAAACTGGAGACAGACTGCCCAGAGAGAAGAACTCTGATTACATGTGAAGTCGGATTTCTTTTCACAGTCTTGTAGTACTATGAATTTTAAACAAATTTCAATAGGTACCTTAAGTGTACATGCTGGAGCATCTGAAAAAATGAATTACAGTGTTTCAGTAATTTTTAATATGAACCAAATCCTGTAGGGATGTGTTTGGCTTGTGGTGGTTTTCTTTTTTTCACCTACTAGTTTTAGAAACAGCAGCTCTATCTTATTATATTATATATATATATATATATATATATATATATATATATATATACACATACATGTGCATGTATGCACACACAAATAATAAAATATAATTACCTTGAAGTAAAATAATGAAATGTCAAATTTCAGGTAGAAATCTGGGTAGGGTTCAGCTAAGCTTGTTAAATTTTGGCAAAAGTATAACATGCTAGAAAAAGTAGTTCTTTTAATGGAAAAGAATTGAACAACTTTATTTCTGGGAGCAGTACCTGGGACAATGAATCGTACAATTTAAGACCCGGAAACTCCAGGAGTAAAATTGTCTGAGAGCTCCCAGTCCTCTTTTTTTTGTATGCTTGAGTAGCCCTTCTCCTTACAAAAAATAACAGTGGACTTGCAGATTTTATTTTTAAGGCATGGGCTTTTTTATAACATTGGAAACTTCACTGTCTTGCATCACATATTATCAGTCTATCTACACCCCGTCTTCAACACCAACATTTTCCGGTAAATTCTTTTAAAATTATAAATGCATTTTTTTTTTTTTTTCCTGCACATTAATTTGCAAAAGATTTAAAAAGCAAATATTTTAATTGTAATTTTCGATCTTCATTTCTATTTCTTGAATGACAATTATGCATTTTATTTAAAATATTTATCTGCCAAACCAAACACCTTCCTGTCTATTGACTTGATTGTTATTAAGGCTTAAACATTCCAGGGAGGAAGAAATATTTAAGAAAATTAACAGATAAATGCATTTGCCAAGAAATGTTCACATTACATTTTTCCAAGAAAATTAGCAGGATACTGGGCATCTAGAAATCATCTGCCTAAGGACAAAAAAAAAAGTACCAAATAGAACATTTTCTTCATGGCCCATTTTTCATTGGGGTCCTCTCACATAGAAAAGAGTTTTCAAAGAAACTCTTTATTTTTTTTAATTTAAAACTACTTTTCAAATTAATCCCTTTACCTCTCTTGATATCTTTCTGACAACCTCCTAATCTCTTCAAACTGTTGGTTAAAAAGTGCACCACTAAATCAGCCTGTCATCAATTTTGTCTCTCACCACAGTGACTCAAGGAGTTGCATCAGCTAGATCATTTAAAGAAACCACAACTTTTTAAAAGAACATCTGCTGCTGTAATTTATAATGTATAACATAATCTGACATCCAAATTTGACAGAGTTTGGTAATGTCTTCCAATAATGGGTTGTGAGATATTCTGTCCTGGGATGCTGCAAACAAAAAGGCAATAAATTATTAAGAGATGCTGCTACCAATCTAATAAGAAAAAGAAAAATAATCATCTCTACTTTGAATACTGACAAATATGATGCCATGCAGACTCCTTTTTAAACAGCCTGTTTTAATTTTAAGTATGTGCCGGTTTCTCAGGACATAATTTCCTGAGATTAGTGAATATGAATGAAAGTGCTAAGTGCTGACAATTTGAATTCTCACTTCTTTTAACACTCAAGTGCTAAATATTGCCCAAACTTTTGCTAAAATGTTAAGTATCTATCTTTTTTTTTCACTGGTAAATTACCATTGATTTGAAGATCTGACAGCTACAGCCATAGTATAGTAGGAAGAACAGTTAGAGTATAGAAGAGGTAAATTCCAAATCATGATGAGAAAAAAAAAAACATCCAATTTTCATGAGGAAGTAGAGATTTCTGAGAGCAAGAGAGTAAGGCAATGTGGGCTCAGCCTAGGCAGAAGCATCCGAAGAGCGGAAGTAGGGTGGGTAGTGAGCAGTAGTCTGCAGAAACGATAGCATTTCTAGGGACAAGTTCTCACTGAAAGTCTGTCATTAAATCAGTGACTTTGGTAACTAAAATTCATTTAATTGTTTCATATCTGCATGCTGGGTGCGCAGGTACTGTAAGGAGATGAAATCGGGATGGGAAGCCTATATGATATCGGCAGAGATAACGTGGATTAGATAAATACTAGTTGCATTTAGAGAACTGCTATTAGTACCATCTGGCAATGAAAATATTGGTTGCTATCACGCAATTGCACTGGAACATGGGTATCTTTTTTTGCTAGCTTCCTGTAAGCAGTCTGCTATGAAAAGTCGCTTTCGATGCACATGAACAATAAAGAAAAGGAGGAAAGGGACTGGTGGAAAGCAGGTTCATATTTTTTAATGGAAAAGTTATCCACTCAGCAACAAAGGTGGTGAAGTTCCCAGTTTGAAAGTACTTTACAATCAGAGGCCTCATCAAGAGAGTCATTTTCAAAAAAGCACCACACTCCCTCATTGCAAATGAATAAAAAGCTGAGAAAACAAGCAGAGAATAAAGCTACTCTCAGCCTGGGGTTGGCTCCGTAGTGCGGCCTAAATCAATCCCCATCCTTTTTTATGCAGAGTGCACTTACATGCTGATGTGATGGCACAGATTTGTACAAGAGGTCCCAGGTTTGGTAACTTAAAAGAGGCTTAAACAGTTCTTAAAATACTTTAAAGGAGAAGGCATGTTGTCTGCAGTAAATACAAATGTATACTGCAATTATAAACCAGCATTTCTTCCCATTTGAAATAAAGTATTATTTCTGTTTTTCATGTTGTACAGATTTTAAAGAAATTGTATTCTCTTGTAGAATTTTCAGATCATTACTCATTTTTATCTTTCCAGCATAAGATGCTGTAGAAATAAACGGTGTCTTACCAATGTGAGCTATGCAGCAGATTGTGCAATCTTCATTTTCCAGGACTTTGTACCCTTAGTACACACTGTCAATAATCCAGTACTATGATTACATTAAATTAAAATTATATAAAAATATTTTGTGTGAAACTAGAAAGTTTTGGTTCCTTCATTTGCCTACTCTCGCCTGAGTCTTTTAGGGCTTCCAGCACTTCACCAAAACACTTTTTTTTAAATGACAGTTTAGTGTCTCTTATATTTAAATGTCTCCAAAATTATGCTTGAAGAAAAATACAAAATATTGCAAAGACTGTAACAAATGGAAAAAGTGTCATCACAACTATATGAGTCTATTTTAATTTGCATTTCTGCACATCATTTTAAAAGAAAGTTATCTTTTCAAAATACAAAATAGATGGCCAATGTCCTAACTAACGATGGATTGGGTACTGCACTGGTGAATACCCTTATTTATCAATCTGCATCTCATGTAACAGGACCTGGCTGGTAAGCTTGTAGGAATAAAAAGCAGTTGTACTAGGTGGGATGTGAAACTGCGCATATCATGTTACATCAATATCCCGAAATTTTCCATCCAAACAGGATGTGGAACATTGGCTTATCAATTAACAGATACGGAGTCTATTAAAATATTTTAAAGGATCCTAAGAGATCCATCATTTAAAATATCCATCTTTTAAATGTGGCAGTACAGTACCATAACATGACACTCCTACATCATGATTTTGATGATGTATAAAACAGATAATGACAAACATCAGCTGCACTGCATGTGTTCCTCATGATGTTCATAAACCTTGGTTTAGGAATGCACATATTCAGGAACTGGCAGAAACTGTGTAAACTAGCAGAGATTAATGTACCACAAAATAGAATAAACTTTGTTTTCTGCTCGTGTACTTCTGCTACGAGAACTAAAAGATGCATATATTTTTTTGAAATAGTCTGCTATCTGTTTGGAAGTTACAGCAGATCCTCTTAGCTAGATCAGAGAATATATTCATATTCTAAGAGTGAATTTTGGTGAATATAATTTGTGGTTACTAGTTACCAGCTTAAGTAATAGTATCATTTTTGTGTTCACCATTACCAAGAAAAACAAAGAAAAGCCCCACAAAAAGCCCTTCACCATAAAATCTATCATTATTTGCCATTTATCTACCTGCCTTCGGCAAAGACCAAATCACCAAATTTAAACGCCATATTTGGAACTCTTTAAGAACTTCATGTTCACAGATGTCATCGTGAGGTCTGTAAATTTCAATCCTAATTTGTACCTCTATGAATCTGTCTACTCTATTGAAACACGATAATTTAGGAAAGAATGAAGAATAGGCACTGAAGATCTGTTGCTTGAATGTCATTACCTGTCACTCCTTGCTTCACTTACATGGCCCATTTTGAAGATCATGCTGCCTTTTTATACTTGCTGGATATCCATTCCTTAGACCTCATTTGCTTGGGTGGTTCAAGCTGTCAAGTGCTCAGATTGTGTGGCAGCAATTTTGCAAATTCCCTGAAGCGCTTAGCCCCTATTTCATCTTTTATACAGATGACTATTCTTGCTTACCTACAAAAGCTTTCTATGCAAGAAGTGATTTTTTTTTCCAGTCATACTATTTAAAGTCCAACTATCTCAACTGACTCCAACTTAAGATAATGTAATTAGCAGAATCTGATTATTTACATAATTTCTGATGTGCGCTGCATAGAATATTTAGCAAAATAGTAATATAATAGCAAAAAGTAGCAAAAGTAATATAATTGTGCTAATAAAGCAATGTTTTATACTGCTATATTCAAAATTGTAATGCTAAAAAATATGATCTATGTATGGGTATAAAAGGATACCTATTTGAAATTGTCTTATAGAAACCATTGCTGAAATCCCACAACACATTGCTGAAAGTTTTTCAGAAAAATGGTCAGTTAAGAAAGGTTCAAATATTTCTAAGTTAGTACTAAGCTAGTGTCAGGCCTGGGTCATACTGCAGGACACACAAATGAATTAAAGCGGTGCAACTGGAATTTCACCTTCCTCTGAAATGTCAGATATGGATTACTGAGGGGTAATATTTGGGAGTCAGTGACTCAATTTTAATTATTGAATGACTGAATTTTGGTGGAAAGGTTCAGAGTTTAAATTGTCAAGATTAACAAAACATCATTAGTTTATGAAAACAAGGATTGTATGGCCATCTCTGGAATAGAGCTATTCCCTGTCAATGCCTCATATGACCTGCTTGTGGTACACCTGCCAAGATTCTCTAAAGTCTTGACAAGGTGCCTACAAAAGACTGAGATTTACAGCTCATGCTCCCATTCTTGACTGACTCTCAAATCATCCCTTTCTGTTTTGTCTCACTGTATCTCTAGAGCCCAAAATATTTCTGATACATTATAATAGTTAATATATTTAACCAGAAGCTAGAGAATACAAGTTCTGGGTTTCTATATTTAAACCTGCATCTGGTAACAAAGCAGTCTTAGGAGTGGTATTATTTAGTCCTTGCTGCTTTGGGTTTGGGAACTGAGCTGCAAAAAATTCAGAGGTAAAGACAAAGGGACACATTAAATCTCAGACCTGTGATGAATATTTCCTGCTAGAATAATCTGGATAACCCAGTCCTGAAAAGGTTGAATACTTTTTCAGATACAGACATGGTCTTTTTCATCATTATTGTATTGGGTTTTGAGAACATTGTTCTAGCCTCCTATTATGTAAGAATTTTGCAGGAGGATTGGTAACCATTGTTTTGGGATAATTCCAAATTTACTCTGTTCCCCTTATATAAGATTGAAGTTCACCACTCAGTGAGAAATCACAATGGATTTCTCCAACTCCTCAATCTGTATTGGTTTCTGTGAGCTTATATGAGTTTGAGCATGTTTTCAGGGAAAAATATGTTTCTTTTAATTTCAGTATGAAATCTTGTATTCTGTCTAGTGTCTCCAAAGAACAGTTATCTTTTAAGAGAGCCTTAATAAATGAGTGGGGCAACATTTACAAAGTACCATTTGTTCATTCTGCAGCAATCCTCACACTGTCTGTTAAATGAAATTGGCCTTCACTTCTGTTTCTGAATGTGATGAATGGCATCATTCAATAATATATGTTTGTCGAGTTGCAATCTTGTGCAGTGTTAAGTGAGGTTCAGCCTGCATATAAAATATATTCTCTAATAAAAAAAACCCCAAAAACAACAAACAAGACAGGAAATGACAGGGGAAAACTTTGATGCCACTATACACACTACCACAATTACAGAGATGACATTAGTCACTGGGAATATTGTTTCACATTGAGTTTGCTGTGCTCAGTCTTCTAGGGCAAATTGTACCTTGGGCTTTAAATTTCAAAAAAAATATCTTTACACACACAAAATGCTTTTTTTACTCATGAAAATAGAAACTTCAAGGCATGAGTGGAAAGGCAAATATTATATACTTGTATGTTCTAAATAGAAAGATTCAGGGCACGCGCATAAACGCCTGCTCCTGGATGAGGAACCTGCTCTCTTCACATTTTGAGAGGAGTTGTGAAATTGTAATTTCTAATGTAACAGCAATTTTTGTAGGGTTTTTTTCTTCCCTAAAAAAAGAAAACTGGCAGGCCATTTACTATCCAGAAATTCCATGTTGAATCTAATTTTTCAAAAATATTTAAATAATGGTTGTGGTCTTCCTTGGTGAGTAATGAGAATCCATCAATTCTAATCACAACTGTTTAAAGCACATTCATTGTAAAGCAGAAAAATTTAAAAAGGACAATTAATGGCATATTGAGTGGATCAAGTTTTATTTGTGCTAAGCCTACTCTCTCAGGAGCATTTTCTATTAACATTGCTTTCTACAAGTGATAGAAGTTTTAACCTTGGTGTAGCAGATAAGCCATTGATCTGTCAGCAGACTTTTCCCTACCTCCCACAGTACAGCGCTTCAAAAGTTTGTTTGGAAATGAAACCAAATTCTATGTTTCCTCTACAGATGGTTGACCTCTTTCAGTTAGTGGCTGCATTACTCATTTAAACAATTATACAGGTCAGAATGGTGTAATCTAAATTATTTAGTCTCTGGGTGTTTTTCAGACACCACTGACAGTCCGAGAGGATCCAGCTGCTGGTTGTACCTGGATTTGAACTCCAGAAGATAACAGAGCTTTGGTTAAGAGTTTTAGTCACCATTCATTGTTTCATCTTCAAAAACACATACCAAAAGCAAACTGCTCCTAAGGGACTGCAACTGCACAGGTATCAAAACATGTCAATAGCAAGACTAACATTTCCCAGACCAAATGTTTAAGACAGTTTCTACTTTATCTGTATAAAAATACCTGGATGCTCCTCCGGCATGCAAATCTTAAAAATACCTTTTCTTGTTTGTCCCCCACAGGGAGCAATTCAAGTCTACCAAACAGTCTAGCAAAATATTATGATAACCTTTTCTATCCTAATTTGTACTGGAGGCTGTGTGTGTGCTAGGATCAACATTAATTACTGTATAACATTTCAGCTGTGTAGTTCATAGAAATGTCAGGGAGTTAGCTAAAGGGGATGTGGGGTCCTGATAACAGCAGGGGGTAAGTGGCCTCAACCATTGTGCAGCATGTGGATGATGGGAATTTACAAAAATAGAATCCATAACTGAGGTGTTAAAGCTAACTAACCCCAATAAAAAGTTCTTTTTCACCAAGAAAACCATCACATAGATAAAGTGTTCGCAAGCAATTACTTGCATTTTCTAATAAAACCTAAGTTAATAAAGTCTGGAATCCAACAGTTAGCAAAACAGACTGTAATAATGATTCTACATAATAATTGATCTACTTTGTTAAAGTTAATATATCAGTTTGAATTAATGCATTTTAAATTCAGATTCCTTTTGCAGCTTGAATCCAAACTAATTACAGGTTTTAAATTGTCACTAGTAGGAGCTCAGCCAAGGCATATTTCCTCTCTTCTTTAGTTGCACCCTGAGAATTCATGAATCAATTTTTTTCTGGGTCATGACTTCGCCCCGCCAGGAGCAGAGAAAACCCTTCAGTGTGAAGAAAATTTAATGGCAGAGATCCCAGTACAGGCAGAATTTGCACGCAAATGGCTAGGAAGTAAATGGCAGGGGGACTTTCCAATGTATGAGAAAGAAACCTTAAAATCATTTGTAGTAATCCAAACGGCAGTGAATTAAATAAATAGTTTTAAGTGCAGCAGTATCCATGTCTGTCTTGGCAATTTAGGATTGTTGGATGATTTAAGAGAGGGCTGCTTTTGCAAGCCTTTTTTTTAAACAGTAGAGGTCACCTTAGTACAAGTCTCTTCTAAAAAAACAGCCCACAACAACAATAAAAAACCCTTCTCTACCCTGATAAATTATGCACTTACAAGTACTCACAACTTCCTCCCAATGTTTTATATAAACTTAAAAAAAACCAAGATTATATTGTCAGTTTAATTTCATTATATTTTACTATAGGGATTATTCAATATGAAAAGAGGAATTTTTCCTAAGTACATTTACAGTTTTAATCAGTGATCTACACATACAATTCATTCAAATATCTGAAAATTGGTTTGTGTTTTTAGCTTTACAATTATATAAAGATCTGTCAGGACTACATATTTTTTTGTCTTTTATATTTACCATCGGGAAAAATGTGACAAAGTAATTTGTTTCTTGGGAGGAGATACTCAGACATAAATTGCATCTATCAAAATTCACTCATCTTCATTAAAAAAAAAAAAAAGCGCATTCAGAAGCCTGACAAATCAACAAAAGATTTGGTAAATTAGCATAAAATATATCCAGCTTAATACAAATTGACAAAGCTCTTTCTACAGTATTTGTTTTCATGGCATGGCTACCTTTTATCAGCGTTGTACCTAACATCACCTTGGAAACTGCTTTGTGGAAAAGCTTTACCAGACACTGAGAATGAAAGCAGAAAATTATTTGTTAACTACTTAGAAGAGTCTATACATAGTGAAGGAATTTTTATAATAATTTAAGAGCAATCAGAAGTAAATGCTTTGCAAAACAAAGTCTGTCTGTTTAAAGAGATTAAAGGAATTCTGAAAAACGGCACACAATATCTTCTTTCTGCACATAGAAATATATTCTTAAATATTAAAGTAGTATTTTGTTTACACTACCGGTATTACCAGATTTAAATGGTGTAAAGTAACTGTTTTGGCAATCTTCTCTACCAGAGAAGGTTATTTAAAGAATGCACATTAAAAATCCTACTTAATATCTCGAGATTATTATCTTTATACATTATCACTTCAGAAATGAAATGTCTGGGACATTCTTAAATGCTATTTTACTTCTAAATCACACTATTAGATTTCCTGCTTGAGTGATTTGTGAAGAAAACATTACATATATATTTTTTTCTGATTACCAAACCGCATTAGACACAAAAGTCTACTTGAAACTAGTTTACAGTTTAAAAACAGGTCTAATAACAGGTGAATGCTGAAAAATATGCAAACAAAATGGCAGACATGAATGACTTCATTTAAGGCATAATTGCTTCTCATCAACCCAAGAAATCATGCAGAAACAGTCCCTGTTTCAGCCAGCCAGGGAGAAACTGGAGAAATCACTCAGGCATGGATTCTAAATGGAAGGTCCACTCCTGGGTCTCAGCCAGGGAACTGCTCCACACACAGATCCAAGCCTAGGGACAATAGTCCTTAGAATCACAGTTCATCATAACAGATAATTATACAGCAAGTAAAACAATAAGGTATTTTGGCCTTTCAATAGATAGACTAATTGTGGACTAGGGAGTTCTGCCTGGGAGGCATAAAACACACCCCTCTGTGAGTCATTTTATTGTGGTGAGGAGTGGCATGAATTTTGTGGAAAGGGATTTTAGGAACTGGTGAGTTCCATATGTTGTTTTTTGCTGTATGTCTCAGGCACATAGCCAGAGTTTCCACGCACACAGCTAGAAGCTTTTTTTTTTTTTTTCAAAATTCTTCCCACTTGCCCATTTAAATGTTTTAAGGAACATTATATTTTTTTTCCCCCAGCAAAGTCAGTAACCGCAATTATTTTCCTCTTTTAAACATAGTAACATTTCAACTTGGATAAGGTGGAAAGAACTATATTGGTCTTTTCAAAGGGAAAATATGTTAAGATTACATATTTTATATATGGTTTTCATATCAATGAATTCATAACACTGGGTTAAATATTCCCTGAAACTATTGTGTACCATTTGTTTTCTGGATTGTTTGTAGAGACAAAAAAACGAAGAAGGAAATACATGTAGTTCAAGACAGAGCAGCTTTTGAATCTTTTTAAATGTGTCATTCTGTTTTATGCTCAGCCAGTTCTTTTTCTTCTCCTTAAAAAGATGACAAGCAAGCAAACTCTTTTCTAGCAAATAAAAGTGTTAGTTCTTGGATGCCATGCAAAGAGTGCAAATGCATAAGAAGGCTGACCTCCTGCACTAGGAAACAAGTACTCTATCTCTGCAATTTGTGCAGCCCCACTGCCAGCCAATTAACTCGAAGTTGAGTTTTGACTCAAACTCATGACCCTTCAATCCCCACAGTCATGTGTTACATCTGGTATCATTGAATTAGTCCTTCCATTTTGGCTTGCTTTTTTTTTTTTTTTTTAAACCGTCCACTTTATTTCTGCCAATTTTTTTTCTAACCACTAATGATGATTCAAGAAGCTTTCTACAGTATCTGCATATTTGTTTGTTTTTGAGTAGAGCTCCCTTGGAAAAAATCTGGCATACATTTTTTTTTTTTTCTAAGAATACCATTCAATTCTGCATTTCATGATACCCTTTTTTCCTGTTCTGTACTATAATGGTGACCATTACATCATGTACCCTGAGGGCTGTGCTTAAAAAGAGAAAGGATGGTGAAATTAGCAAAAATAAAAGGAACTCCCTGACTTGAATTCACAAACTGTGCTTGTTTTTGTTAAACAGAACAAAATCTGCGGTGACGGTAGCAAGTTCAATAACGTGTAGCGCATACGTTTTTCTCTCAGCTAGAAAGCACCTTCCTTAAGAAACGCTTTTAAAATATTCAATGTAAACTACTGAAGATACTCATATTAAGTAGTACTCCCCAAGCTGTGAGTACATTTCTTGTTTTATTTTTAGGGTTTTTTTAATGGAATACAATTTATTATTTGGAACCTGTTTGCCTCCCAGTTATTTGTAAAATTTTCTTTTAAAAATTCTAATGAAATGAAAAGGAGCAGCTGATTTATTCACTTTTTCAGAAGTAAGACCTGAAGAATTAGAGAGTTGAAAGTACATTTAGACATTTTTATTCAGTATTGCTTTTCTAAGGATCTCTCTTATGCTAGCAAAGTACAGTGAACGGTAGCTGCGGTCGGTAAATACAGATAATTCCAATGGTGAACGTGCAATCAGTCTTTAAGGGCTTAATACATTCTTTTTTTCTCCTCATCATGTCTATACTGGATTTTCTCACTCAGCTATTGTATGTGCACCGCTGCATCCTTATGTCAGTATTTCTCCATGTAAGTCTTCTGCTCGCCTTTTGAAACTAGATGAATGTATCATCCCTCATATATACACACGCACACGTGTGTATGTGCGTGTGTGTATGTATGTTTGTGCATGTGTATCCAAAATAAACTGAAAAAAAATTATACCCATGTCAACAGAAAAACTGCATTACTGTGGTAAAAGTGATCATATTTCAAATGCTTTTGTGCACATAAAATATTTTTGTGGTTGCTGGATGAAAGTACGATAACATCATTGTGTCATATACAGCAAGTTTTATAACCGTCACTGAAAAATAAATGCATTATTATTGAATGATGTGATATTTAAATATAAAAGCAGTTGAGTGCCCTATCAGTTTCCTCTTAATATTTTGCTGGTACGAATGTTTTTCTGACTTCTAAATCACACATTTGCTAAAATGAGCTCTGCTAGATATCAGTTTGAACACAGGCACAATGTGTCTCAGTCAGATTCATAAAACAGATAGCTGAACTAGAGTTTGACTTTTGACATCAACAATCTGACTTCAATATTTCTCCACAAAAAGAGACTTCTGACTCTCGTCGCTGTTTCAGTGTGATGGATAGCTTTTCAGCTGCTGACAGCAGTGAATGTAATAAATGTAATCATCCACACTGGGGGCTGAATATTTCTATTTTTTAAGTTTTCCGTCTTGTGCATTACGAATGACAAAGTAACACCTGCACTATTACAGTCCCTCCTTTCCTACAAAACTGAAATACAAAAATATTATTATAAGTTGTCTCTGTATTCGTACTTCAGTGCTAAATAAGCTTTTAATTACCTACATTTGTTTTTTTTCCTCTAAGAAACACTTGCAGAAACAGAGCTTAATTTTAGCTCTGTTTGACTTTTCTGATCATCTGGGTTTTCATTGTCATTGCTTCATAATAATTTAATGTCATATATAATGACATAAAACCAGAGAAAACCACAGAAGCTGCCAATCTGAACTGATCTAAGTGTTCACCAGTATAAGCATAGAAAAGCCTGATTTGTTTGTGCCAACAACATTCAGCGTGGTCTGTAACTGGGCTAGTGTTCCTTTGCTATTTAATTTTCAAATAGTCTTTCAGTGTACAGTGTAGCTGCTTAATCAGAGTGTTTTATCTACAACAATTAACAAAATGAGTGAATGTATATATTGGCAATCCATAAAAAAAGTATTAAATTTATGTTTACCATTTTGTCAGCTAAACATTTTACCATCCTGTTTTTTCCACTCGCTTCATCTATAAGCAACTATTATTATGTTTGCTACTGAAAGTGTAGAGCTGAAACACATGCCTAATTCAAAATTAGTTCTAAACTTTCATTAAAAAGCTTTGCAGAGAAATATCTTTTGTTAATGAAAAACTTATTTGGAAGCATATAAAGCCACAGTTTGCATTTTCCCCAGTCTCTGAAAGCAGTGACTTATTTTACTTTACATCTAATTAAAAGTTTATGGAGATGCAATGGATTTTTGTGCAAATTAGAATTAATTAGAGTTATTAAGAAGCCATGAAAAGAAGGATTTGAGAAATAGTGAGAAATATTATTTAAACCCTAATGGAATTCAGCGAAACCCACAGGTCTATTACAGGTCCCTGATTTGCCAGGATCACTGCAGGGAATCTAACATTAATAAGCACACTGGTAATTAAATCATTTGTTACTTTGTCTGTAATGTTGTAATGTTTCACTGATACTCTGTCAGAGCTCTTTGTGCAGATCAGAGCTAATCAAAGGTAATCAATTTTCAGCATTTGAAAAATCTGTAAATGATTATACATTCATCAGATCATTTAGTGGAGTGCAAGGAAAGTGCAATGCAATTAATCTTCCTGCATGAGGAGGAATTACCACCACAGAATTCAACAGTTATAATTAATTTCATTGTCTTGCTGTGAATTTTGATTGCTTTTCTTTGGACTGTATAGTACAAATGATGATTCATTGCAAAGTATTTGCAAAGCAAACACACCAGTGTGCTATGCAAATTAAAGTAGCTGTATAACAGATAGGTTTCAAACTTCCTATTTACTCAGGGTTGTTGAGTACTAATTTGCCAAATAATTGCTTGTTAACTTTATACACTCTTCCTCTGAATATTGAGATTGGTAACCAATATAAATAGAAAGCACATGCTGTTTGATATCTCATGGTAAGTGTCTGAAATACTAGTTAGCACTTAAACTTGTACTCAACTAGAAAAAACATAATTTGCAACATATTTTTCTAAAACCATTAATTCACCTTCTTTAATATTTTATTTTGGTTGTTTTCAGTGCAAAGTTCACTGAACGACAAAGAAGGAACTTTATGGCTTTACCACAAGCAGACATAAAAGGTTAGATCAGAAAAAAATTTAACCATTATTGCTTTAATACTAATTTTCCTTCATTCACATTACTAAATATCAAGTAACTTTTTCAGGATATCATCAAATCATAGTAGACAGTATGGACATTTCTAGAAAATTGGTCGAGGTGCCAAACACTAGTGTCAAAACCGAATGCTGTGCTCAAGGTTCCCATATCAAACTAGAGCCTGCTTGAAGGAACTGGAGTGCTGAGCAGACACATCAGCTGCAGTAAATTCAGCTATGGGTCTGGAATTTAATTTTAGACTTTTGTACCAAACTAGAGGCTACAATCAATGATTTGCATGATTTTCTCATTGTTAGTAAAATATTAACAGAGAGATGTTCAGATTTGAGAAATGCCAAAATTTCATTCTAAAAGTGCCAATTGATTTCAAAAAGTGTTGAATTAAGCTCTGCAAACAGAAATATGGGAGTAAGGATTTATGAGGAGTGGTAAGCATTGATTTTTAAGTAATTTCAATTTTATTTTAAAAGCTAAAATACTTAAGGAATATTGGGAATGATCAGCAGATATCTGGTTAGTCATTACTGGAAGCATTATATGTTAGGTGCTGCTTCATTTATAATGAGTTGGAAGTTTTTCATTGACAAAGATAAAACACTACAATACTGCATTATTTTGCTTTGTAGAAATGAGGTTTTGTAATAGTAATAAATAGTATATGTATGTCTATATGTACATATATATGATTATGCAGCATATACACAATAAATATTCTTCAAAAGCAAAATCTTCTATTGCTGTCTTTATGACAACATCATGAATAACACATGATTTATTTAAATTTAAACACATGATATTAGAAAAAAGAGAGACATTTCAAAGAGAATGTGAAGATGGAATGACAGTCTCCTTTCAATAATAAATAGTAAAATTTAAACACTTTTATAGTTAATTAGTGTAAGATACTAACAGAAGACAGAAAGAGAGATGTTCAGAACTGAGAAGTGCCAAAATGTGGAGCTGTAAATCTAATAAGTCTAAGTGCTTCTGAGAGCCCTGGAAAATTCTTAGAATGAATGTACACAGAAGTTTGATGCATTCAAACTCATCTCTTCATTTCAACCTACTTGGCCATGGCTGAGTCAATAGGCTGAGTCTGACTCAATGTTTGCAGTCCACAGCTGAAATTACAGACATATAAATCGAGATATGAAGTAAATACCATTTTCAGAATTTAATGCTAAACAGGAAAATAATCTGACACTTATAATTGGTTCTGATAGCTCTCCAGAACTTGTAAAGATTTTTCACCTATTGTATCTTTTCTTCTATCAGTGAAAACTAAAAGAGAGACAAATCTTGAAATTTAGAGAATGGTGCATTGCACACGTACAAGGAGTCCATGAAGTTACTGTTTTCAGAAATGTCTATTTTTATATGTCATCAATAGTCTCATCATATAAAAACCATTGACGTGCACATCTCAAAAAGAAAATCTCTTCTTGATGGATATTTGGTTTACAGTGGATTTACGTCTTTCAGTGAAAATTCCAAAGACTACAAAATTGTACTGGGAATCTTAGAAAAATAACCCTCTCCATGTTACAATGGAAGTATTTTCTGGTATTCAAACCATTTTCTGGTTTGGACCATCCTCCCAAAATCATTCAATATAGACTTGTTCATGACAACTGCAGAAAAAACTACTGAGAACAAAATATTTATGTGCTTATCAACAAGAATTTTCATTTGTATCTGAACAGAGGCTGAGAGGTTAAGATGAAAGGCACATTTTTCAACTTGTCAAATTTGTTTATCTTACAAAATCTTCCATATTTTACTAGGGATGAATCAAAGACAACCAGCATGATACTATTCAATTTGGACTGGAGGTCCGTGGACCTTGTATTTCTTTACTCCACATTTGTTCCAGGCCATGATCTTCCTGTAACAAAGGGCCTGAAAAATATGATTTCCTCAGGTAAAGTGAGGAAAAAGTAATCTAAAATGTAATGTCTCCCAAACCCACAGACATTCTACATGCAGAATTCTCCATTCTTGCATATAGGTACAGACATTTTTCTCCTCATCTTCTCATAACATATATACTGCTTCTTCATTAAAATTCCTCACTTTCCCTGACTGTATGGAAGACTTCAAATAGTTCAGATCTACAGACAATGAAGAGAATTGTCAATTTAGTATGGCTTTAAGGACACCCCCAAAACGTACACTGACCTCTCATTGGCCCTATTCAGTTCACTTTTCCTTGTCATCATAACCTCTGTAAACATCACGGAGACCTGCAGCCATATCCTCATTCTATGCTCCAAGCAGTTTAGCTTGTCTGAATTGCACTATGTTCACTTTTTGTAAGTAAAGTATCCCATATTTAAGTTCATTTTTTTTTATTATTTTGCTTTTTCTTTTACTTCTTTCAATGATCTTTTATTGTCTAAAGTCTAGATTTCTGCCGAGTTTGTGAACTGCACTTGTCAGAGTATTGCCCACAACTCTGGGTTCCTTTGTTGAAGCTGTAGAAATAAAATGAATAGTATAAAAGCTTGATGGCATCTGTGGATAGGAAACTCATTAAAAGCCTCAGCCTTCTGTTTTATTTCCAACCACATTGCCCTGTGGGATTTCAAGGTCTTGCAGGATGAAACCAGCAGGACTCATTACTTCTAAAACAATGTTTAGAGTTCTATTGGTGGTGGAATGTTCTGCCAGTCAGGTAAAAAACCTAGGCCTTTATCCTTCCTGGGACAATACCAGGCAGCTCAGAAACTGCTTGGAAAAGTCATGCCTTTGAATGCAACTGCAGGTGTTGCTCCTCAAAGACTGTTGGTACCCTCCTATGCACCCTTCAAAGGAATAATAGAAAATTCACTTTGGGATTCAAATGGAGTCTAAGAAAATTTGAAATAATAGGAACAAACTTTTGAGACTTCCTACATTTTTCCCACGAACCTATGGACCATGACTAATACCCTGAGGGCAAAAAAACATCCTTTTTCCCTCTTACAGAGGCATAGAATTCATGGTGTCAGATAAATAAGCTTCATGACCTCACCTTGTTTAAGGCTACCATTCAATTACTAGCAAAGGCTAGTCACCACAGTGAAAAAAGAGTGTGGCATTCTGATTGCTCACATTAATTAGAAATGGTACAAAATTTATAACATAGAAAAATGGTAAAAAAAAATTCATGAACTCTCTTCACAAAAAAAAAAATAAAAAAAATTAAAATTTAGCCAAAAGTAACTAGTGTTAGTTTGAACAAACTGTTGGTTCACACTTTCTGTGTGATTAGATAAAATTATGAGAATGATTTTAATATATGATAGAAAAAAGCAAGGACCTCGCAAGTGTGGAAGTCATTTAGCCTCCTAAAGTAGTTTCACAGCTGTGTTAAGTAGAATTCCTTTTAGAGAGTTTCAAAATAATTTATACGTAATATCTGAAAATTTCAATCATTTTGTAAAAATGTCTAATGCAGTAATAATGAATAAATAATTTACACTGGCAAATATACTTATTCATTAAAAAGTATAACTCTAGACTGCATATTGAAATGCTATTTAAAAATTCAATGCTGCAGTTACTTAACACAATGTGAATTATCTAAAATGAAAAGAATTACACGTGCAAAACTTAACAGATAAATGGTATCTTATGAACTCTAAAATCTGAGCAAACATTTTAAAGAAATATTGTTTAAGCCACGAACTTTATACCTTATCAAGTTACATAAAGATCAAATTCATGTAGCTCATAAAGCAGTCAGACAAGATGACACTTGGAAGGGCAGAAGAGGCCTGAAAAGCAGAATATCTGTCTTGTGTCTAAGAATTAGATTCCTTCAAGAATAAGACAATGTCAAATAGCTACATTACCAACATAAGAACTGTAGAGATTTTCTTTTTTGAACATGTTTCCCAGCAATAGACTTATTCACACACAATCTAATGAATAAGTACCAGTACTTAAACATTTAATATCTCAGAAAGAAAACTAAATATACCCTTTTTTTTTTTATCAACTTCCATGATAACTTTGCCAAAAAAAAACCAAAACAAAAAAACACCAGTGGTAAAGCAGTTTCTCTTTTTGCTTTTATTTTCTTTTTCTGAGTTTATGTCAACTCCAGGACTTCTCCTATAGTATCTCACTATTTTGAACTTCTAAGGCATTCTTTTTCTATAAAAAAAATCAGTAAAAGTTCAATCTGTAAACTACAAATTTTTCCTTATGATTTAGAGTTGCATACTCTTAATACAAGTGGGCCTAAATGCATCATATCCTGCAAGGTTTATTTACTTAGAATATGAAGTTCTTTCTTTTGCCTATATTTACAAAGTAATAGGAAACCCAAGCATTATTTCTGGTGGTAAATGAGGGGACTGCAGACTATTGGATGAAAACAAATGATGGCCCTCAAAAGGAGATACAGTTGGGAGCTTTGTGTAATTGTTTCTGCATTACTGCTCCCACAGGACCAGCTGAAGAGATTACCAGCCCCAGCCAACCCCCAACTGTTTGTTGCCATCCTCTTGCCAGAGAACACTGCCTTGCCAGATCCACTGGTTAAATTACTTGTGTGATCACTCCCTCATTTATTTCAAAGTGACTTGGTTAGCAAAGCAGGCAAGCAGAAACGATCTATTATTTCAATGGTTTATGCTGGCTCATTTTAATTTTAATAGCCTAGAAAGCAATCTCAACAGCAGCTCAGCCAGGAAAACTAAGGATGGCAGCTACTGAAAGCAGCCTGGGATTGATGAACTTCAGCAACTGATAGAGAAAAGATGCTCACAACATGCAGATTTAAACCAAGGTCCAGCAAAATATTTAGGCACTTCTGCACTTAAACCACCTGGATCACCCTACTGCTTTAAATGAGGCTACTAATAAACAGTTACTTATGACAATTATGTTGTTTTTGGAATGCATATGTCTGAGGATGATGTTAATTTCATGTAATTTTATATATGAAAATCAAGCATCTTGTTTGCATAAATCTTCTAAGCTTTTCCTGTAGTCAATGGAAGAACCACCTCCAGAAGGGCAATTCCCCAGCTATCTGAGAAAGGAAGTGTCAGCTGCCTTCTGAAGATGTTCACCACAGAGGATAGTCAGCCCTTAGGTTGGAATATGCAGCCATCTCCTAGGCTGCTGACGGTAGGTGAACTGAGTTGTATCCTATCTGTACCTCACCGAGTGGGCCTGACAACCACAGCAGTGTTATTTCTGGAAAAACATTCTTAAATGGGGCAATCATCTTTCCCAAAGCCATCACATACTTAACATCAATTTTGGAAAAAAAAAATTATAATGTATCTAGTGTTCATGTAGTAGCAGAAGTCAGTATTTAATAAATGCCACATATATATATATATTATCTATATTACTGCCATCACTTTTTACTTTAACTTCCTTTACATCTGGTATCAAATAAACTTTTAGACTGTAATTAGCTTTTCTAGTTATGTACACTGTCAAGCAAAACCCATAAATTTCTTGGAATTACCTGCATAGTTGTATGTAAATTAGCTACATGTATGTCTTTATATATAGGGTCTCATAAAAATAGACATTTTTAGAAATATAGAAATGGTATGAAATGCTTAGAGTAAAGTAAAACAAATTTTACAGTCTCAGATTGAAATCTGCCGTCCATGTTTATTTGAAAAAAACTTGCCAGAAAACTTTCTAACTTTCTATGGCCTTTAGTAGTCTTTGCTCACACTCAGCATACCAAAGTTAAAAGATTCTTTATCATCTCAGAAACTCCTTTCACAATTTTAAATCAACCT
The DNA here is from genome assembly GCF_971803275.1 of Cyanistes caeruleus. Classification (NCBI taxonomy): domain Eukaryota; kingdom Metazoa; phylum Chordata; class Aves; order Passeriformes; family Paridae; genus Cyanistes; species Cyanistes caeruleus. The sequence continues at coordinate 41,338,635 of NC_141706.1, read as the reverse complement.
AAACTTATTTAGTACAATTCTCCTAAGTGCTTTATTTACTTGCAGCTCAAATCCAGTAAGTTTGCCAGTGAGTTGTCAAGTACTCAGGTGAAGGTGAATTGAAAGCTTTTCAACAACTAATGGAAAATGGTATAACAACAGATTAAAACTGAACAAGGATGACAACAACAATCCCTCTTTTGACAATGTTCATTTGATTTCACAAAATTACACAATCAGAGAATGGGCTGGAAGGCACAGCAATGGGTCATCTGGTCCAACCTCCCTGCTCAAGCAGGGACATCCTAGAGCATATGGCACAGGATTGCGTCCAGATGGATCTCAAATATCTCCACAGTGGGAGACTCCACCACCACTCTGGGAAATCTCTTCCAGTGTTCAGCCACTTGCACAGTAAAGTTCTTCCTCACATTCATGTGGAACTTCCTGTGAATCAGTTTCTGCCTGTTTCCCCTCGTCCTATTGCTTGGCACCACCAAAAGATGCCTGGATCCAGCCTCCTGACACCCTCCCTTCAGATACTGATAGATGTTTATAAGGTCCCCTCTCTTAAAGAGAAGTTATCTCTTCTCAAGGCTTAACAGGCCCAGCTGCCTCAGCCTATTCTCATAAGAGAGTATTCTCCAGTATTTCAGTTATCTTTGTAGCCTCCATTGGACCCACTCCAGGAGCTCCTTGTCTCACTTGTACTGAGGAGCCCAAAACTGGACACAGCACTCCAGATGTGGCCCCAACAGGACTGAATAGAGGGGCTGAACCATCTCCTTTGACTGGCTGCCAATGCCCTTCCCAATGCACCCAGGATACTACTGGCTTTCTTGCCCTACCAGGGCTCACTGCTGGCTTGTGGATGTCTTGTTGTGCACCAGGACACCCAGGTCCTTCTCTGCAGAGCTTTTTTCTAGCAGGTCAGCCCCCAGCCTGTACTGGTGCCTGGGGTTATTCTTCCCTGCACTTGCCTTTGTTGAATTTCAGAAGGTTTCTCTCTGCCCATCTCTCCAACCTGTCAAGGTCCCTCTGCAGGGCTGCACAGCACCAGGGAGTGTTGGCCACACCTCCCAGCTTCCCATCATCAGGAACTTGCTGAGGAGGAATCTCCCCTTCATCCAAGTCCTTGATCAATAAGGTAAACAATACGGAACCAAGTACCGAACATTGATTTGACACTTTCAAAATTATTTCTTGCACATCCTCCAGGTAAGGGGTAAGAGCTGTGCAGAGGGAGATAACTTTTCTTACAGTGGTTATTTACTCACCAGTAGAACTGTCATGTCCATTCACTAGTGGCACCGTGGTATCCAGTGTTTAAAGCAGAATGACACTTCATTGTTCCATCATAAAAATTACCAGACTGAAGCAGGGGGTTGATAAGTTACCACAAGAGTAAAGACACAAAGCTGAAGTGCCTTAGAGACTAATTGCCATGCTGTACAAATGTGTACAGTCAGAACAAAAGGATGATCCTTTATTCTGTGAGTGTATTTTAAACAGAAATTGGAAGCAGATAAATGCTCACGCCAAAAATGAAAACAGCAACAAAGTAGTGAGATTGGTGTGGTTCTTACACTAACAAGTGGGAATTATTTTTCCTTCTTGACAGGCTTAAGCAAGGTTTGAAATTCCATCTTATAATAGTGTTTTTCCTCATTCATAAAATAAATAGTTTTAATGTATCAATACATGATGTAGGCTATAATTCTAAAACCTTTCTTGTGCTTTAGGAACCTGGAATCTGTGGAAGCTGCCATATGGGGGAAAACCATTAGCGAGGAACACAGTTACATTAAAAATTCACAAAATACAGAGTGTTTTAGAACATGAAACATAGATGGAGTTCAGTTACTGAAAATATATATATCTCTGTGGTGCAGTCTCATTCTAAATGGATGCTGATCCTTGCTCCAGGCTGCAAGCTTTCTGCAGTCAGCTGTGGATGTGATAGTACTTGCTTTTACATAATCGTTTTGTCTTATCTGTAAGCATCCCTCACTCGGACAACTTGAGAGGCATTAAGGGTGTGTGCAGATGAACGAGTTACCCTCTGAACTTATGTTTCTCATACTCTGCAAGAATTGCCTGCAGCACACTTTTATGCTGCATTGTACCACTCAGAAGGAATACAAATATGGAGTAGATGACAGGAAAATAGTTCGTAACACCTTACGTTGCTGATAAGGTGTTTTTCATCTTTCCATAGCTGAGGTTTCCTGCTATCTCCTTCTTAAGGCCAGTTACTCTTACCCTGTTGTGGTTTGCTCATCTTAAAGTGAAAAATAAACTTCTTTTTCCTTCCTTATAATGAATAAAAAATTTCACCATGTTGATCAAGAGGACTTGGGGTTTTTGTGCCTCTACAGTCCTAAAATACTTAGCAATGATTTTCTCAATTAATAAATCCAGTGTTGTGTATATGTATATATATATAGATATATATAGAGAACTTCTTAAAATACTGATTCAGTGTTATCCCTATACTGCGCAATTATAAAAAAGTTACTCCTTTGCTGAGTTAACCCTGCTTAGATAGTCAAATTAAAAATTACAGTTCTGTTAGAAATTACAGAGAACAAAAAGAGAACATGTTGGAAAGTATTAAATCATGCCGCTTAGCGAATTGATACACACAATTAAACAATTCAGGTCATAAGTGCTCATGACTATCTTGTTGACTGTAAGCTACCACACAATAATTTATGGAATGTTTTCCATCATCTCCAACCAGCTATAAAAAAATTACTTCCATCCTGATGGATGATGGCCTTGATTATCTCCTATCAAACTTATGTCATGCAATATGCCTATGTTGGAAATAAATTAATTTTGTCAATATGTTAATCTTCAATAGAGGTCCCTTAATACACTGAGAGGATCAGAGCTGTCATCATTTTCTTTGAAGGTGCTGCAGTCATCCACACCAACCCTATTCTCTCACTTGTTTCCTAAGTTACTGCTACTTTCTCCTTACTGCAGCCACTGATTTGCTGTTTTTTTACTGACAAGTGAAACTGACTGAACTGACTCAACTCCCTTAGCAGAGGTAGCAAGTCATGTCTGGTACCTCACAGGTAGTGCTGTAAGTTGGTTTGAGCAATAGTGAGGTGTAAAACTTCCAGAGTACAAAAAATAGCCGGTTTCAAGTGTTATCAAACCTTTCTTTTTATTCAGAACTAAATCTACACACTTTTATTGCAGCTGGAGCTGCTACATTGTAGGAATACTTTTTCTTTTTCTATTGTTTACTCCAGAAGCAGGGGAAATCATGGTCTGGAGAAAAATAGCAATAAAAATCAAATCTGTGCTAAATTAGTTTTCATATATTTCAGCAAATATAGACTTGTCTGATAGGGAATTTTGGCATTTTAGAATGTCCTGAAAAGAAGTATGTGCCTTTTTCAGTCATTTTTTTTGAAAGCAGAACTGAACTTTGAGTGTTTCTTCTTCTTGTCACATTTATTAATCATTAAAGTTTCTGACATGTTTTCTTATTATTGTTTAATAGTAATGTCAGTGTTAAACCATAATATAGGTGTACACATCTGTTGTTTACTCTGAGATGACTAACTACCATATATAAAAATTCATATTAAAAATAAGTGATAACATACCAATGAAATAATGATTTTTAAAAGCCCTCTGCCTTTGAAATACATTAATATATTTAAATAAGAAAAGAGATCACAGTTCCATATCCTACCGCTGACACACAGAGAAATAAACAAAATTGAGTTGGAGAACAGACCTGCATAACATACGGCTCAAGGACTTCATGCAGCCTGCAGAGCATCTTTTCTAGCATGCCAGCTATTTAACAGCAACGTGTACTGATAGAAAAAGCAGGGTGTGCATCCTGGCTGGGCTTTTAACCAGCCCTGTAGCTCCAAGCAGTGGGTGGAATGTGCATCTCCTGGCCAGGCATGTGGGTGGGTGAGTGGACATTATTTGTAGAAAGGGAAAGGCAAAAGACACTGGACAGTAATGGCAAAAAGGTAAAATCAGTGACAGCAAGGGAGGTTTCTTCACCATAGCACAGAATGGACCTGGTCTTAATATAAAAGATTCCAGTCATTTACATACATGGATTGGTAATTTCAGAATTACACCCATCCTTGCCTCCATAATGCAACATCTGGATTGAGTCTAGCGAACTCTCGAGGGAATGAAGACTTGTGTCTGCATTAAAAAATTTTAGACCATCAATGAAAAAAATATTTGATACCATCTATGTGTTGCATGCCTAAGTTTAATGTAAAATTTCAGGGCATGTCAAATCCACTGCACCCACAACTTGCTAATAACTTTTCATGTCATCTTTGGTCTTATTATTACATATGACATTTCACTGATTTATTCATTTTTTTTATAGTTGTGGTATTCTAGAAAAAAATTTAAGCTTTTTGGAATCAAAGTAGTACTTCAAAAAGCAGATTAACTGTATGAGCAAGTATACTCTTCCCAAATGTGGCTATCTCAGGGTGCTGAGGAATTAGATTTCCATCTCAAAGGCAGTTATCTTGACATAACAGATTACTGCTGCCAAAAGAAAAAAAGCAGTATTTTCCCGTCCTCTCATACTTCTCTCCCTCTTTCTGCCACTTTTAGTGGTTGTGAGCAGTAAAATATCATGTCTCACAGAAATTCAGCCCAAGAACATGAATATACCTCTGAAGGTGGCTCCTTGGGAGTGCTCCTGAAAGCATTCTCTGTTGGAAATCTCAGACAGCAGCTTTCTCACACTGAAGTTTCTTTCTTCGTGGCCCTGAATGCCACATTTTCAGGAAGGACATAAAATCAGCTGGGTAAGTGAAAGAGAGCAATGCACCTCATGTATCCTTAGTGTAAGCAAATGACATATGCTTTCTTCCTTCCGTATCAGCATTTCTGTCTTCTATAAACATTTCCAGTCATGTTGTCTGCTTTGGCTGTCACGAGTAAATGCTTGTATTTGCACTTGAACACAAAATTTAATTGTGAATTACTCTACACACACAAAAATGGCAAATGCTTAAACTGGGAGGTTGGACCACATTAATTTCTCAGCCCTCCTTTTCCTACTGCATAGGCCAGGTGAAGACCCCAGTGAGGCCAGGAGGGACAAAACTTGCCACAGGAACTGTTGTTTTCTGGTCTGCAGTGAGATATCAGCTCATTTACACATTTACATCTCAAATGTATTGAGAAACAGATCACAGTGTCAAGTTACAGTATGCTAATGATGAAAAAGTCTCCTCACTAACAAAAATAATTAGAATAATCCAAACTGTATTTAGATTAAATCTGAGGCTGATTATTATGCCAACAAAATGAGTGATCCTTCAGGGAGAGATATGGGCAGAACACAGAATTGCTGAAATGAATCAAGAGACTTTAACTATAATTGTTATATGTTCCGCATGTGACAGAAAAATCATAAATAAAAATCCAAATTAGCTATTTCAATTCCTCAGCATTGAAATAAAAAGCCTAGAGTGACAGAACTTGGCATTTCTCTGCCAATGTGACTTTACATAGTTTTTTTTGCTTGCTTTCTCACACTTGATTGTTCTCTTGGTAGTGTTTCACTAACTCACTGTTATCTTGACTGATAATGAAAGCACCAGAAAATACAAACACTTTTCAATTCCTTCTTTTTCACTTATATTGCATTGTAATCCCACTCTGAAAGTGCTTTCTTTTAAATAAAGTATTTCACAAGAACAAAATATAATTACAGATGCATTCATATATCCTAAAAGCTGCCTGTACAATGTAGCACTGATATTCTATTTGTATTTTAGATTGTTTGAAAATGCCTCCACAGTTACCTTGTAAGACTTCATACCATATGTGTTATTAGTCTAACACTGTTCTCTCATTTGAACTAAGACAAGTAGATACTGTCAGATACTAGACTGGTGAAAATAACTTCAGTGATTATGATCTGAGTGTTTTTTATAAGCTGTTTTTCCAAGCAAAATTTGTGCTGATATATCTCTAAGAATTTAAAAATTATACATCTGATTCAGAAAAGACTATATAGTGTTCAAATGTGCACAAGAGAAGTTTGCCTTTTTATCTTATTTGCATATATCTCATAAGTATGCCTAGAAAATATTACTTATTTACATTCATCTTGTTACTTCTGTATAAAGGGTGCAGACTCCAAAAGGACATGTTTCTCCAGTATAACAGGATGTATTTGTTTATTTCTGCACAGTGTTTGTGCCACTGCAGTTAAATTTGCAGCCCACATTTTGAGGATATACCACTCAATTTGAAGTTATGATGTTGATTTTCTTATCCATGTTTTTCCCCTTGAAGCAAGATGAAAAATGTTCCAGCAAAAGCATAAGAAAGCTATTTTAAGATCTTTGAAGAAAAATTAATATGTTGCGATGATGATATTTCATCTTAATCTGGCATCGCCCAGACTTGTCTCTTTCAAGGAAGGGAGGACATCTGGAAATGAGTGAAAGCCACAATAAAATAAGATTTTTTTACTGAAACTGAAATATGATGGCATAGTTGTTTCTTGACAGTTATGTATTCAATGAATAGGAATAAGTGGTATGATAAAGGTGCATGATTTATTGTTATATGCAATTACATGAGCTACACAATATTGAAAATTTACAGGGAACTGAACTGATATTTTAGAAATAAAAATACGAAATACTCATGGATATTCATAGCCTAAAAGAAAGAAAAAAAAAGCACCTCTAAGTAGATAGGGAGAAATTCAATGAACAGGGATAACACTGTAAATTAATCTGTTTTCTTTGGTGTGATTTTGATTCTCATATATAATGCCCAGAATATATGAAGGGAAGAAACAATTTTGGTTTGATATTTGAGTTTCATAATCTCTGCCCCTCAATGCAAAATATGAGTCTGACTTAATTTCCACTATGCAATGCAATTAGTATAAACAAATATATACATATATTTAAAATCTCATGTGAAACACATAATTCTGGACACCAATACTCAGAAAAGGTAAATTCGAAGTGAAAAGGAGCAAGGAGACACTAGTAGGATGAACAGATGATTGGTGAGCTGATCTTTTCTAAAGAGCATTGAAAGACCCTACTGGTTCATCTAACCAAGCAAAGTAAAAGTTAGAAAGGAAATAATTTTTATCTGTAAATTCTTCAGCCATCAGGGAAAGGATGAACTATTTAAGTGATGCTGGCAAAACAGTAATTAGATATAAACCAGCCCTAAGAAAATTCAGGCTGGAAATAAATATTATTTATAAACCTTACTGTGTTTGGTTTGCATGGCCAGGTTTTGGTAACAGAGGGAGCTACAAGGGCAGCTTCTATGAGAAGCTGCCAGAATCTTCCCACATGTCCTGCAGAGCCAATGCCAGGTGGCCCCAGTATGGACCTGCTGCCTGACAAGGCTGAGTCACTCAGGAATGGTGGTAACACCTCTGTGATAACTTATTTAAGGAAAAAGGAAAAAAAAAATAAAAATGCCATTGCACAGATGTAATTGTGACCAGAGAGGAGCGGGGTGAGAATATGTCAGAGGAACAGCTCAGCAGACACCAAGGTGGAAAAGGGGCAGGAAGTGCTGGAGCTGAGCTTCCCCTACAGCCCATGGAGGAGACCCAAACTGGAGCAGATGGGTGCCCAAGAGACGCTGCAAACCCAGGGGAAATCCATGCTGGAGCAGGCTGTGCCTGAAGGACTGTACCCCATGGAAGAGTGACCCACATTGCAGCAGTTTGTGGAGCACTGCTGCCCATGGGATGGACTCCCGGTGAAGAAGTTCCTGGAGGACAGTCACCTATGGGAGGAACTCCACACTGGAGCTCCTCTTCCTCAGCAGCAGCAGGAACAAGGAGTGATGAACTGACTGTAACCTCACTCCCCATCTCCTCACACTACTGGTGGGGGAAGTAGAGATTGGGAAGGAAGGAGGGGTGAGGGAGAGG